>NC_087246.1:44659090-45310000 GCF_037042905.1 Lytechinus pictus | reverse complement strand
CTCACATGCAACCCAACCTTCCGAGTTGTGCACTGTGATGGGGGGAAAACGGAGTTAAGCGTGTTTTATTATTTTTTGGTTTTGTTTTTATTTCTTTTTGTCAAATACTCATCCATCTAAATTATCTAATCACCAATATCTAACATTCACCCCCCCCCCCCCCCCCTTTATGTGCATTTCTCCAGCTCGACAGCAAGCTCTCGAGCGTCGCGCGCGCTAGTCGATCATAATATGCGCGTCGTGCGAGCGTCTAACTTTCATCTGCTGCACTGCTCCCCTTTTCTGCTCCGATAAAAGTGTCGCTAAAATTGTGCATTTTAACGATTTCTTCACTGCACTGGATTTATTTTGCATGGATTATCAAAATCCTGATGTAGTCAAGGATGGGAAAATCTCAAAGTAGGCCAGGATCAAGTAAGTTTTCTGTGTTTTTTTCTCGGGTCATTTTCTAAATCTGAGCTACTCGAGGCGATACGCCACTACCAACGCTACGCGAGGATCGGACCGCCAGCCGCCCGGGCGCTGCACTGGCTCGATCAGGAGTGTCGACGTGATGCCAGTGGAGTGCCAGCTCCAGGCCCAGGGTGCCGCGAATTGTGATGATGCTTGCTAGCCACTCTCTCTCTGTCTGAACTCTGTCTGGGGAGTGAAGATGGATAAATTTAGCTAAACCAAGAAAAGAAACTTAAGTTAGAGCGGATGAACATCAAACATTGATGGGATGGGGGGGGGGGGACCTAACATTAATTAACAAAATTTTAAGTCCGCAGGCGGGCGCAGCACTGTAACTGTTACGTAGTGTAGTCTGTAGACAACTTCAACTTGTTTACAAACCATAATAAAAACTATGACAATTTTAATATTTGTTTTGAGTGAATTGTCTTACCCTAATTTGTGATAAATAGATCTATTCTAAACTAAAGATTATTGACCAGAAGAAAATATTACAAAACTCGGTAAAAGTTAAAAAAGCGAAAATCACGCCATGTTTTCCGAACTCTTCTTCATTTCGCCGCCCAATGAAAAAGGGGTTGAAAGGCAAAGCTACACACTCAATTAATCATGGCTTCATGCCAAAGAAATAGTATTTCCTGTGCTTCAAATTTCTAAAATATGTTCATATTTATAATTATAGGAAAATATGAAAGTAAAGTGAATATAGAGCTCTCTAAAATTCCAAACAGGTTTTCTATGCATTATGATATTGATTTATTGCACTAAATTGCAGCCTCTGCTCTGTAGAAAGTTGAAGAGGAATCGTTCGTCACACGGGAGTCACAGTTCCACAGTGTGCGCATTTTGCCATTGAATTGCATGCGCGATGAGTGGTGCACACTGCATAACTTTCAGACCCGCAGAGCTTTTAGGACTCCCTAGTACGTACAATTATAAAAATACCTTTAACTATTAAATGAAGAGTAATGTTGGTAATCCTGGGTTTTAAAAGGGGCATAGTGAGTGAACTTATGAATGTGTTCCACTCCATTGTTTATTATTATTATATTATTATGTAGGCCTATTGTTTATTATTTTAATCTTAATGCAATTTCATGATTTTCATCCACAAATGTCATATTTAACTTCATATTTTGTGCAATATTGATGGCACATTTTTACCCAGCACTTAAAGGGGAATGAAACCTTTGGAACAAGTAGGCTTGTGTCGAAACAGAAAAATCAAAGAATAAGAACAAAAAAAGTTTGAGAAAAATTTGAAAAATGAAAAAGTTATGAGCATTTGAATATTGCAATCATTAATGCTATGGAGATCCTCCTATTGGCAATGCGACAAGGATGTGTGATGTCACATGTGAACAACTTTCCCTTTGATGGACTATAAAATGCCCTCAAAATGTCTCTTTTGCTTTTTCTTTTGGTGATACAAACTCTTTATCCATGGTGTATTCTTTAAAAATCTGTATTACATGCCCTCCTATAGAAAGAACACATGATCTACTGACAGATGTGATAAAAGAGGCAATTTAAGTGACATACATGTATATACTAAAGTAATGGGGAGAGTTGTTCACAAGTGACATCACACATCTTTGTCGCAGTGCCAATTTGAGGATCTCTATCTAGCATTAGTGATCGCAATATTCAAATGCTCATAACTTTCTCATTATAAATTTGTCTGATTTTTCGTTGATCTGTTTCTTTGATTTTTCTGTTTTCACACAAGCTATCTTGTTCCAAAGGTTTCATTCTCCTTTAATGTTATTATCTGAATCACTTTAATCTACCAATGATAAATATTTTTATGTTTAAACTTACAAATTCTTATCAGTACAATCTTTGCAATAAATGAAACTCTAATGATTATGGTTGCAAGATCTGCTCTTTTAGCATAACAGTTTGAAATATTTTCTTAAGTTTGTTTAATTACTTAAGTTTTGTTCCCATTTTTATGTTACTTTTTAATTAGTCTAATTTATCTGCAAAATAGTGTGCAATATCTCGAGAGTATCAAATGTAGGCCTACATGTATCTTCATGTATATCAATTTCTCTTTTACATGTAACTTAATAAGTAATAACGATTGCTGAATTTCACATTGGAAGTCACAAGTTCTTTTGACATTAACTTCTTTTGATTAATTTAATAATGTTCTTAATTAACCCGGAGTAATATGTTTCGCTTAATTCCTATTCAATCTACATGTATACAATGGCTACATGTTTTTCTATCACATTTGTTAAATTTGCTTTTAACCATTTATATTCTGTTTAGTTATATTGTTCATTTAGTTCTCTTTGTTTATCTTGTGTATTCTCTTATCAAACACAGATCTTGTCACATTTTTTACTTTGTCAGACATGGTTGGCACATTGTCAATGACCTGTGTCTTTACTCTTAGCTTTGTTTGATCACTTTGATGTATTATATCCTTTCGTTTATGACATGTTTGTATGAACATTTGCAGCCTGTGAGCAGCTTGTTTGATGTTGTTTTACTCAAACAAGTCAATTTAATTTTGATATATTGTTGATTTGAGGATTTGAATATTGATAGTACATGTAGTTAATGAAATTTGCAAAGTATTTTGTTATATTTTTCAGACTGGTCTTGGAGTTACAAAAGAAGAGAAAATCCAGAAGGTTAGTTATCTTAAATTAAGTTCCACATTTACTCTTTGTTGAACATCTAATAATTCTTTAAATTTCTTTCTAATGATATAATAATAATAATAATAATAATAACATCATATTTTACCGTGGGTAGCCACTTCAGTTCTGAAAATTGTTCTCCCAGCAGTCTCTGCTAATATTAATGTTATTATTACCCCGGCTTTAGCACGGCTTCCTTGATCAGGCACTCGAGCATTTCAAGCATTCTACAATAATACCGTAAGAGCTATGAGAAGTTGTGTGATGTATATAAATAATCTGAAACATTGCAGTAAGAATGATTAAGTATTGAAAAGACAAATGCAGATAATATTTATATATATCTTTATATTTAACAAAATAAGCTCCTTATTATCAGTAAAACTTGAAAATATGAAAGATACACTGCAAAGACTTCTCTTTCCAGTTATCTGTGTATTCTGGTTAACACAAGTGTATTCTTTGTTCCGTTTTAGGTGATTCTTACATCTTGAGAGGGTGTATCAATGCAAGGTATCGAGATTCAGAGGAGCATCTTTGGACAGCTGATGGGTCACCTGACCACATACCAGGCTGTAAAAACAATCACCATGGCCAACCTGTAAGTTCATAGAATTTTCACCATTGAACATTCAATATTTCGTGAAAAATACAAAATCTTGGCAATGTCAACATTCTATTATGCTATTTGTATAGTACACATGGAGTCTTCCATGTAAAACTAAAAGTAAAAGTTGTTTCTGTGGGCTGTTCAAGACCTTGTGATGATTTTGAGAAACTAAGCCCGGGTAAACTGATGTACAGGTTTTGAAATTACATTTATCAGTAGGGTCCGCTTTAATGATTTGAAAAACCACCAGATTGTGTATTCCCATTGATTGGACGTGGATTTAGAAGTGTTTCTGAAGTCAATCTGCTCCTGTAGAGAATGATTAGATTTGCTCATACAACATTTATGATATTCCTGCAGAATTAGATTTAAAAAATCTTCATAAATTTAACCTTTTCTTGCCTATTGTCAGTGTTGAATCTTTCATGTTGATAATTGTTAAAATTTCACATAGCCCGTACTCTACATTTGGAAGAAAAGCAATTTTGGGTTAGGTCCAACAATAACAAATTAGATATTTTTTCCAATAATGAAGTATTAAAGCATTGACTGACAGTAGTTTTTCACCTACATTGTCTTTATATTAGCTCTTGAAGGACACACCACATTTCTTTTTGTTCTCATAGTAATTATGTGTGCAATGTGTTGTAATGCTGATGCACCACATTTTGTTCATTTTTTACAAACAAGTAGGGCCTACATTATTCATCAGTTCGCTTTGGTTTTGCATCAAATCTACACAGAGAATGTAAAATTTGTGTGTTCCAAGTTCTCACTAATCTATAGAATCAGAGATCTCCCTGTACTTTGCTAGCCCCCTACCATGAACAGCGATCATATTACAGGCAAGAGATCCAGAGTTCAGACTATCGCTGGAGGGGATGATACTACTCAATACATTTATACCGCAATAATTATGTTACCAAACTTACCAAGTAGCAAAACAATTACTATTCCTCTCAAAACATTTGAGTTTCTCAATACAATGTAGATATGAATACAATTATATTTCAATTTTTTTCCTCTATCTGAAAACATATATTTTAAGACTATGTATTCATAACACACAGTCAATGAGAGACCACACACAGTTCACTCCCCCTTTAAACTGTCTCCACATCTTGGAATTAAACTCTGAGCCACAGTAGGCTTTAGACAAGGCCCTGTGTACAGTACAGTATGTCTTAAGCAGTTATTTTCTTTCGGGGAGATTACGCGTAATTTGCTTTCACACTGCCAAAATACCTGGAACTGATGAACTTCGAGGTGGTCTGAAACCACCTACATATTGTACATGTATAATGGTTCAGATTATGAAATTGGAGAATGTATTCTCCCAGGCTCAAGAAATTCCCCTCCCCTCGAATAACAGTGTGAACGGAGAGACTGAAACAAGGTCTCCACATGCTCCACAGGGTGCATGGCCGGTCACGTTCATTGTGAGTCAAGATCGTACTGGGTGGTAGAGATCAGGCCATACAGCCATGGCATGAACAAGAAGGACAAACCCAGTGATGAATGCAATGAACTACCAAGTTCCATAATGTACTGATGTGTTGAACTGAAATATGTGTACTCTTTCTGTACGAATGTGCACTATTAACGTTAGTCCTACATGTACGTATGTATCCTACAATGTAGATGATTTTATGTACTTCTGAGAGCTTATCATCAGTCGTGGTCAATAGGGAAGAGATTTAAAGAATTGTTATTGTTTGTATAAACCTGCTACCATTCAGCAAACTATAATGCATTACCAGGGTGGTGTTTCACGAAGTACATGAGAGTTGCCGACCAGCAAATGATATGCAACATGCGGTCATGCCTTTTATAATGCACGCAACTAGGCATTTAAGTGCGACCCTAAGTCATACTTAAATCTTTGTGAAACACCCCCAGGAGTAATTATTTGAGCTACATTATGTCACTGTTAGTATCTAATTTGGCATTATACTACATGTATGTTTCTGGAACTTGGAAGGGGAGGCTATCAAAAACATGTTGCTCTGTGTCCACACACATACACCCACCTCCCCCCCCCCCCCCCCCCACCCCCAAAAATAATAATTTTGGTCAAGAATGTACATGTATTCTTGCAAAATATTTAAAAAGAAGTACAGGGAATACACACCCATACAATCATGTGGTACATCTAGGACAAATTGAAAAGGAAAGGGTGAGTTTTTAGTATGGTGCTGGTAACTCCTTGGTATGGTACCAAACTTTTAATAGTGCAAGCATAGTTTGGTATTTAAATGGAGACTCACTGATGAAATTGGCAAGTAAACGTCAGAGCGTTACTCAATTCCTTTGTAAATATTCAGGTGACCCAAGTGCTTCTCAAAAGTATAGTCACATGGAAAAGAGAGTGGTTAGCTATATACATGTAGTAGACCTGCATGTACTGTATACAGGTGTATGCAGAAGAGCGGAGGGCTATTGAATTCAAATTTCAAAGAAAAGGGTCAATGCCAGTGCCAGTGAGTGGTATGTATTGATACACCCCAAGGCTCTAGCACAGCTCAGCAGTGTGTAGTGATTGGTCAGTATTCATGTAGAATCAAGCTCATTCTATGACAGTTCGCACAGTGGTAAATATAATTGATAATAATTACAGTTGGACAAAGCAGTGCCCTTTTTTAACGTCATTTATTCCTGAGGTTTCCCAGTTCTTTTGCGTTTTGGTATTTATTACATACAGTGTGCCTACATTTTGAAGTCAGACAGTCATCTTTGTCATATGTAATGCAGTTTCGTGTGCCTATTCGTATGTTGTGGAATTAATGAAAAACACTCGCAAACAAAAGTATCTAGCAACATTTGTACTTGTATGGAGGCAATAGAAAACAGAGACACACCCAAAATCAAAATACTAGTATCTGAGAATTCTTTTTATCTATAAATAGATTTCTTTTTCAATGTACATGTAGTGACTGATAACAAAAACATGTAGCTAGTTACAAGTGCATGTACTTTCATGCAAAAATGAAAAGAAGTACTCTTGTTGATTGAATTAAAGAACTGCAGCCTATATTTTGTCATTTTGAATTAAGCAATATTAATTTTCTTTAGCTTGTCTCCCACTTACAACCTGACAGTAAATTATAGGCAGCTTGAGTTGAAATAAAATCTGTTTACAACAGTACAAACTGCTTTGGTATAATAAATTATTGATGAGTTTAGCATGCTGAGTCAGTAGTTGCATGTGGTAAAGAAGTTTCTGTTCATAGTTTTAAGCAAGTCTGAAAAGCGCCAGATATCTGCCTGCCAAGATAATCCCAATATGTTATTATAATCGTTATGAATTTCCCACTCTCTGTATTTAAACAAGTGCTTTTCAACAAGTACTTGCCAAAGATCTGTCACAAGCAAAATGGAAAGGGATCAATCAACTGTCAATTTGACACCTGAAATATTGTTGGTGTCATAAAGTTCCATAGTAAGGCATTATTATCATGATTTAAAAATTGGGGGCTCTGAGAAAAAAAAAATCCCAATTCTAATTTTTTAGTTACATGTACCAACCAAATGTTGCTACATTGTATTATAGTTATAGACCATTTCCGGCATTTTAGGGACATTTATTGTTTTAGTTTACCACTGTTATTGGGGTATTTCTGGGCAAAGTTCTCCCATGATGAGGCTGGAGAGTGGAGACCATAATTTACATATACTGTAGGAATAGGTTAAGTGAATTTATATCCGAAATGCAAAGATTTCAAAATTGAATTTTTCCTCACATTTGAGTCTGTAATGTAGGCTTATATTTTGTGTGATACTGAACATTCCCGAATTGAAAATCTGGCATACACCATGTACAGCTGAACAAGTGCACAAGGCTTGCTCAACTTGTGTATCAATCAATGTTTGTATCATTCAACCATTAGTGAGATAAGAAAATTGTTGAAATGCAAAAAAGATGGTACTTGACTCGACTCTAATCTCAGAAGATTGCAAATGTACTTGAACTGTGACCTCTCAACGTCTTCCTGGGCTGAAGTACACTGGAGGTATTATACCTCAAGGCCATTGTTTGTCTGAAAGGTGTAGGTGGATGATTGTGGCTACAGGACCTACATAGTGCACACATATACATGTACATGTACATATATATATATACACAAACATTGAATTTAGGCCTACAAGTCATACAGATTTGTACAATGCTGATGATATTAATGTATTTTGCCATTTCATTTAGTTAGACCAGGAAATGGTTAGTGACTTAGTGTACGAACTTATCTTGTACATGTATATTACTTTGATTCTTTGAGGGTACATCAAAATCCTGACTGCCACTCTGTGGCTTCATGTGCATGGTGATGCATGCACAACTGTATTTTTCCTCAGTTTTAGACATAGCCTACATGTACATGTACCTGTACAAGCCTTTCATGTAGATTTCATCAAGGAGGTGTAGGCCTATGCCTCCTTGATTTCATATCCGTATAGTACTGTACAGCAGTCAAATTCCACTACCCATCTTTCCCTCAACATTTCTATGTCAAATATGTACTTTGCCTGAAGCCAGATATGATGCTGTCAGTGTCACTCAAAGTGGAGTTTATCCTTTTCATATAAAGCCAGGCCTGTGTGTACTGCACCATACCACAATGTTATTTCAGATGCATCATCAATTGATATCGTGAGGATGCACATATTTTTCCTGATTGAAAGAGAAATAGTCCAAATAAAGTACATGAATTCTACACATTCAACACCAATTCATATGCTGCAGTTGGTGTGATACATACATGTACTATGATGCAAAAGAATGTTTCTCAATGAGTTCAAATTGCTCAAAATCCTGGTTTCCATGGGAAAAACTTTGTTGAATGAAAAAAAAAAAACACTTTCTTCACCGAATCAAATTGGGTATTATTTCATAAAAATAAAGGGGGGGGGGGGTGGAGATAACTTGAAGTTCATCTGGCTTGTACATACAGTATGTACTTTGTATTTGTAATCTTTGATTAATTCTCATTAAACCTTCTTCATTGTTAATAGGTCCTGTACAGTTCTAAACATTTTTGGAGTGTATGTGTATATACATACATGTACATAATGAACTGAATGCTAGAGTGGATTTCCATTTCAAATGATGGGCTACACCACTGTTGCAACTTCCAAGCATAGATGAAGACCTCTCTTGGGAACTTTAATAACCTGAGATGACCTGGATATGAAAGCAAGACCATGACCCTTCACCCTGAAGTCAGGTCATTATCAGTGTCCATGTATGTCTGGAGTGCAACGGTACCCATACACGTACTGTAGTATACCATGTAGGCCTATTTTCTTTGATACAATCATCATCTGTAATTCTGTTAAGTACATGAATAATTTGCACAATAGAATGAGGATTATACCGTAGAGTTTGTGTGTTTTGACTCAGGATTTAAAAAAGTGTACATGCCCACAAAAGTATACACAGTGTACCATGAACTGAATCCTCAACAATTGATGGAAACAGAAGAATTGTGTTCTTTACAAAAATGAATTTATTTGCAATTTACTGCATGCCATACCACTTAACAATTCTCTGCTTCATTTACAACTAGTTATTTTGTACAAGACTACAGTACAAGAACTTGTACTTCATATTAATGAATTTGATGTTTCTGCAGGCTAGCTAGCTATCGGCGATCCTCGCCAAATTACCTCATTCAGGGTAATGCCCCTAAATTATAGCGAAATCATATTGGCCACTCTGCCGCCTTTGTCCATTAATTTGTCCCTTAATTTGTCCCATGTTATTAATGCCATTCATTCTCTTGGATATATTCCCATAATTGGTTGTGTTGCAAACTGCATGAATAAAATTGTGCAATATGCTGGATATCGAAGACTGTCCGAAAATTGACCTGTGCATAGAACTGAGAGAGTGAGAGAAGGCTTTCAAATGCAAAGCCTTTTGTATAGATCTGTGTGCTTAGTCAGAATACATACCACGGAGCTTATTGCTGTAGCTGTACTAGTACTGTAATAGTAATAGTGTATAGGCAGTGAATTATCTTAACTTGCTGCACTTGGTTGTAATTACAAGTAGGCCTACATCTGTATATAGGCCTATGTACATCTATTTTTGTTTACATTGGGGATTGCTTATTTCTCATTCTGCAAGCTTTGTTCCTTTGTGCTGTACATGTACATGTACAGAGGCTTATCGATTCCATAATATGCCTGCATGTAATACTTGACCTTGCTGATTTATAGTAGGAATGTCTTTTTTTATTTTTTTGTTTTTTACAAACATTTCTGCCTTCCTTTTTCCCATTTAGAGTGGTAATCGGGTTCAGAAATTAGGAATAGATCTCTTGTTGCTTCTTTCAGGGGGGGGGGGGGGTGCTTTCTTTCAAGTTTATCTGCCTATTTGTACTCTAATCTACATGTAGGTATGCCTGCTCAATAAAATCAGCATTTTTTTGTCCATTCGGGTAGGGGCATACTATATAGTATTTAAAATGACTTTGAGCAATATATTCTCACAATTGAAATTGGGGCCTACATGCAAGTTCATACAGTATCTATTTTTATTATAAATCCAATATCTTGACACATGCTTTATTATTGTTCATTGATGTTTGTGCCATTTTTCGATTTTGTCCACATGATAGTTGGTTGATAGTTTTCTACTTCCCTTTAAAATGCATTTGGTGAGAGCCAAGTATTCTTAGTGAAATAAGCTGTCAGTGGATTTCTTCTGCGCTGAAGAGGAGTCTGTCATCAGCCGAGTCTAATCCATTCAGTATGGCCGCCGAAAAGAATGAGGTGCATGTAGTCTTCGCAATTCAAACTTGAAAAACTGAAACCACTACTAGTGGCAGCCATATGAGTAGACGATATGTATTGAAATGTATGCCTTCATACAAAGTTTGAATAATCTGTCTAAAAGATGCATGTATAAAGAGCTTTCACCCTTTTTAAGCTTGAACACCAAACCATACTTGAGTAAAACTTAATAGGGCCTATATAGGCCCTGTGTAATATTTTTAGTACAAATTAACTTTGTACAGAGTGGGAATTCATGGACAATTTGGATTGCTGGTAATACTCTCAGATATTGCTGTAAGCCTTTATATAGTGGAAGTCATGAAAGCAAGTAGTTTACAGTATTTCAAAGTCGTGTAATGTACATTGTGCATGAGCATTGTACGGCTTTGCACACATACTCCATATCTGCAGGCAAAACTTTCGGCTCATGTATTCTTATTTCAAATATCAGATGAAGCGTCGAGTAAATACAACTCTGTAATAGCGAGAGGGGCGGAGAACAATAATTATATGAAAGATGAGTGGCATTTCATTATAGGCATATTCCTGAGCTGAACGTAATGGCTGTTAATGGAGAACATCTGTGTCGTACATCACAAACATTTTTTCTTCTCTCTCTTTCTGTTTCTCACTCCGGTGGCCTTTGATGGCGCCGCCTTTTAAGTCACCGACAAAGAGAATGCGCTTGATGGTGTGTCCCGCCCTACCCATTAATCTGGAGTGTGAGACTTGCGAGACTTCAACATTGTGTTGGATTTTTCCTTTTTCTTCTTCTCCTGCTCACTCTTGCTCTCGGCTCAATTTTCCTGGTAGGAGTGTAGATGAAGATAATCTTCTTGTGTTATTCATTCATTTCTGTGACTTATTTAGTATTTGCATAGTTTCTCTTTATTTTTCCAGGAGAGCCCTGTGTTGTAGCTCTGTTTATGTTTTTATAGTCGTTGGTTACTTTTTTGCACTTGTAGGCCTAGGCATTTAAATGTAAGAATTCTCTGATTTCATTTGTTTGGGGCTGTTTGTTTATTTGTTGTTGGGGAGAAACAAAAGAAGAAAGAGACCACATCTCTTTCACATTTTTCTATACATGCGCACATGTATTCAGATATTTCCATTATATATGTCTTTACATTTATTGATCCTTCTTTTTTTTCTTCAAATTACAGCCATTTAAAAAGCTACCTTATTGAATGATGTAGGAGTAGACAACCACATGGGAGGGGGATGGGAAGAGAAAATTTATTTCTTTTCCTCTTTTTTTCTATCTTCTTGCACATGTACATGTATGTGTGTCTCTGCTTCTCTGTCTCTCTTAGTCTCTGTCTCTCTTTCTCTAATTCATCTCGTTTTCTCTTCCTCTCAGCTCGATCTTCCACCCCGCCCTCATTCTATCATTTTGTACACGTACGTTTGTCTATATCTCTGTATCTCTCTCTCTCTATCTATTTCTGTACCTCTGATATGTCTTGTTTTCTTTATCTCCCAACTCTCTTCCACTCGGTCTTCTCCTCTTTTCCACTCTATTTCACATATCTCCACCCTCTTCTCTATCATCCTTATCTGCATTGTTTCTCCCATTTCCTCAGTCTCTCCTCCTGCCATCTGGTGTTTCTCTTATCATATCATCTGCCTTTCTCTATGTGTTATCCATGTGGAAGAATCATGAACATGGACTTGTTGAGTCTGATGAGTTCAGCAAAATTACAGGAAATGGTTGTTTGTGTCCATGTACCTCTCGATGCAGTGCCATTAATCTCAACGGTGTTGAAAGTTATGAGAAGAATGTTAAGCAAATGTATTGATTTTTAGGGTCACATTAGGGTATTATTGATCAGAAGTCACCTGCCATCATGGAGGTGAGAAATGTGAAACGTATCCAGGTGGGGCTTGTTTTATTTGGTGCAAAACATCACCAGGGGGCTATGTACTGTAAGATGTGTATTGCAGGAAGTCCTATTTTGGCACCTTGAATGACACCCTGGTGGAGTTGAAATGCACGAACATTTGCAGGACTGTTGAACCAGTCCATCATTGATTCAACAGAGATGTCAAACTATCGATTCTAAATTATCTGACATGACATGGGGGTGGAGCCTGCATTAGGGAGCAAAATATGGTGGGAAGAGTCAATATATGCTTCTCAGCTTCTCAGGAAAATATGGCAAAAGAGTTTATCTATGTTCCTCAGGATTCAGGAATCACCCCTTTCTATGAGGAAATCATTCCGTGTGAACTTGGACACTCTATAGTGATCTCCAGAAGGATTTCTCATCATATAGACGCCTATCTTGTAATCTCGCCAAACAAACGATCGAAATGCATCCACTCCAAAAATAGATCTAGAGATAGAAGGAAAGGGATAAACTTCAGGGTTTCTGAAAATTGGTGACAACATGAAGTGCTTTAAACATTGTGAAAGCCCCCACCTCTTTCAGGAAGAGCGATTTTGTGGGTATTATTCTAGTGTTGGGTGTCGTATTTGTGTGCAATGCATTTTGGCAAATTTGTCAGACTTGACAGTAATGCATATGAAATTTAGCAAGTGCATGTGAATACATGTAGTTCATTGATTCTATCAAATGATCCCTTTATGAGCTGTTCAGGCAGACTTTAGTGTGCATGCCATTTAAAAGTTTAGAAATAGATGACACTTTATGAAGTGGGGTCTTTGGAGTAGAGTAGAAATCCTACACGATTTGGTGAAATGTTGTTTTAGAACACACCTGTCTTTTTTATTTCTACCTTTATTTGATGAATGCATCTGCTTTTTTTTAATTTGGTATTACAGCCTGTGTGGAAATGCACTTTTTCATCGGAAGAAGGGATGTTTGAAAAAATGGTGTGTCAAAGTAATCATGAGAGAGTGACAATGTGAAAGATAAGAAGCAAGCATGGATCTGAAATTAACATCCTTTTCTACAATATGTTTTTTGTAACATCTGCTGTATAACGGTGTCTTTTCTGCTACCCTTTTCCCCCTGTAAGATCATGATTCATACTAGCTCTAAGCAGCAGGCCTACATCCACCCATTGTCCTATGATCCACCTCTCCTGACTGTCCAGGTTTCAGCTAGCGAAGTCTTTTCACTGATATTTCACCTTTTGGGCTAACCAAATTTCCCCTTGCAACTGTGCTATGAGTGTGCCCTTGGATTTGGCAGTCCTTGAGGCGGCCCTCCAAGGCCATGGCTAATTGGCTATTGGCTCTGGAAATGTTGGTGCCTCTTCTATTGTGGTATAATTGTTAGAAGAAAAAAAGGTGCCCTGGCATGGATAGAGAAGTGGCCTTACCCTAAAAATCTTGAAATAAAAGGCCTATTAAGTTTGGACTTGTAAAACTCTTTGTACCCACCAAAACTTATGGCAGGCTGTGGCAGACCTTTACCCATTGCTCTCTGGAACTAGGTACATGTAGTTCTTGTACAGAAGAAAACCTATGTAGAATCACAAAATCAGGTAGTCAAGGTTACAAACATATATCTTTGCCCAGCAAAAATTCCCTTTTAAATCAAGATTCTGGTTGACCAAAGGGACCTTGATGGAACAATAGTATTGATCAATGCTGCGATGAAAAACTTATTCAAAATGTTTGTCATAATTAGATTGGTTTAATCAGGGAAGTGGGAGATCCTGCAAGCAACAATGAAAGCTTCAATGAGATTTATCTTATATTTGTCAATACGTGGAATTTGGGCTTGGAATTTCTTTCTCATTATTAAAAGTAGGCCCCACCTACACACCTTTTTTTTTCTTCAATGTTGACGTTCTTTTTTTATTTAAAAAATCAACTGTTAAATCTCCCAGATTACTAGTAGGCCTACATGTTTGAATAATTCTTGATTTATTCTCAGAGGGCTATGCATGTAGGTAGTACAGTATACCTTGGTCACATTTGCTCTACGGCGGCCGTACGGCGAGTCGAAAACAGCCGTTTTAACATTTTGTTATACATTTATACATAGGTGGTTTGAATCGAAATTAATAAAACGGCTGTTTTCGACTCGCCGTAGGGCCGCCGTAGAGCAAATGTGACCAAGGTGTAAGTAAAGAAGAAGGTAACAAACTACAAACCATGATCATATGTACAGGGATTCCCTGTTACATGTAGGCCCTTTTGTAGATAGGCCTAATTGTTCTTGTACCGGTTTATAGCCTCATCGGTCTCAGCTGGTATCATCAGTCAGTTTAATGACCCACTTCTTTTTAATTGATGTCAAGAATGGTATGAATCATATACGCAGTGTGTTCACACGAGCTTGTGGTTTCACTTTGTCAAGTGAAAAAAGGTTTCTTTTTATTTCTGATGTACCTCTTGAAAGACTCTCACATGGGTGTCTATCTATTCATAAACGGATGGGGGCCGTAATTTAGTCTTGACTATTCGAGAGCTACTACTCGGTGACCTGCAGTACACTGTACACGTAGGTGCACTTATAATCTCGTCTTTGGATTCATATAAACAGGATGTTCTCAAGTACATGCGGTGCAGACTCTGTGAATATCTTGCGTGCCGCGGCACCACACTGTACAAATGATTTGAATGAACATAAAATTTGGAATGCTATAATGCCTGCTGTTGCCATGATGATAATCGTGACTTTTTTCCCCTTCAGTAGACTATTTTGGAAGAATCGATCAAGAAATCTTGAAAGACTGTTTCTTCAGCATCACCTGGCCCCTGCATGTATGTGCAGTGAAAAGGGCATTCAAAGTTTGATACATTTGCTGGTAGTAGCAGTGGTCCTGGGATCTGACCTTGAGGCCAATTTTAGAAAAGTAAAAACTGCATGTAATTTCGTTTTGATGAAATATCTTTTGTAGCTCAACTGATGCCAACGACACGAGTTTGCCAATGCACCATTCGTACAGCAAAAAGCCCATACCATGCCATAGCATTAGCAGTACGTAGGATAATATGTTACCCAATTGAATATATGTTTTTAGATTGTATAGAATAGATGCAAATTATGTCTCATACAGTAGGACTCTTTTTATAGAAAATGAGTTGAATACTTGCCCATTGATTTTAATACGAATTTGCTTTTGAAATAATATGATTTGAACAGAAAATCAGACAAACAAAACACTAAATATTTGATCAAAATCGGACACGGAATAACAAAGTTATGGCAATGTAAAAGATTTGCATTATTCCGGTGAAACAGTTCTAGGCATGTCTTCATGAATATTCAATGAGCAAACTGATGTCTGATGATGTCATCTCCCCACTTGTCCTTTTGTGTTTTAGTATATGGAATTAGGTTTATTTAAATTTTTTCATTCAAGAACCAGAATTATTGGAATAACAGCTGAAAGTGCATTAGAATTCATTGCTGCAACTTATTTCATTATAAAGGAGACATATCTTTCACACATGTATGAAAAAAATAGAACAATCATGATTTCCTGCAATGTAAAGAAAAAGGAAAGTGGGGATGTGACATCAACAACCCATTAAATGAATATTCATGATGACATGCATAACTGTTTTCACAATTAGTTTTAAAATTCAATAACTTCACTATTTGTTATCGGATTTTGATGAAATTTTCAGCATTTTGCTCTGTGAATGTTACTCTATTTATTTTATTTAGATATAAATATTTTCAACCCGGAGCATCCCTTTGAAATTAAGCAAAAAATATTGTCTGATGTTTAACCTAGTTTATATTTCACATGTCAATGAGGTTGCTCATCTGTGTTTTGCAATTTTCAGCAAAGTGCTTTCAGCTAGTATTCACAAGACCTGCTGTAAAAATTTCAGCTCGTATTCTCTATAGACACCTGCTTCAAAAACTAAGTTAGCTATTGATTTATACACTACAGGGGAGCGTTTTATGAAAGGACTTGTCAGATGTTTTATCCGACAATCCTTGTTTTATCCGACAGTTACCATAGTAACAGTGCCTCTCAGCCAATCAGAATCAAGGAAAGTTGTCAGATCTGACAACTTGTCACACAAAAATGTTGATGAAACACTCCCCTGTACACTTAATCTGTGTGATGATATGATGATCCATAATTCAAGTCATTTTTATTTTAAATATGTTCTGTGAAATTCTTGTTCACTGCAATTAAAGGGATGGTCCGGGCTGAAAGTATTTATTGCTTAATAAATAGAGTAGAATTCACTGAGCAAAATGCTGGACATTTCATCGAAATCGGATTACAAATAACAAAGTTATTGACTTTTAAAGTTTAGCAGTTTGCTCAGTAAATTCTACTCTAGATGTATTAAGATATAAATATTTTTCAGCCCGGAACATCCCTTTAAGGTGGACTGTAAAATGAAAATAATGATTTTTCTAGAGTCCCCTCTTTTATTTTGACTTCATTTCTGAATGTAGACCTAGGCTAAAGAATTCATACATTGTACATTGGGTATAGTGAAGTCCTTTGCTTTTATTTTGTTAATGTGGTTCAGAGTGAGACGAGTTTTTAAACAATGTGTAGTTGTCCCCTGTGCTTATGATCGAGGCTATACAGCAGATGTAGGCTAATGTACATAGACTCCGCATAGAGCGAGGACCAGGTTGTACCTGGAAATATCCCTTTGGAGTTGTACATAATAGTATGCTTTATAATGCTGCATTGTAATTGTACGGTCTGTACTACAGTGGGAATTCACAATAGAGTGAGTGTTCATTCAATTGTTCATCTTTTCAGGGGGAAACCACAAAACCCCAAAGTCATTATTGAGGAGTTTGCACTCTACAGTCCAGACATATGCAGAGAAAATCTAGGTGATGGGGTTTATTGTCAATTGGTCTAATGCCATTTCGTCCAATTACCAATTCGTCTACTATCATTTGGTCTACCAACAGTTTTTCCATTATCCACATGGTCTACTTGTATCTGTACTTTCATCTAATAACCAGTTGGTCCAGTAGCCATTTAGTCCATATACCATTTGGTCTAATTGGACTACACTGTACATGTAAGTGTTAATTGGGCGAAATGAATCAAATTAAAGTAGATATTAGACCAACTGGTTATGAGACGATATGGTCATAGACGAACTGGTGGTTATCTGACGAAGTGATGATTGGACCAAATGGTTGTTGACGAAATGTTGATGGATGAATGGCATTAGACTAAATGAAGGTAGACCATTTAGTTAGTGGACGGGTTGGCAGGAGACAAATTGGCAATTTACCAGGTGGTGGTAGTTTGAGGGGATGTGGTTAAAATACTACTTGTATAATTATGGTATACCATAGTCATATAAATCCTAGTAAAATTAAATTCCAAGTATTAAAGCGAGAACCCCCCGGCCCCCACCAATCACCTATCACTCATATTGAAAGTAACTATGGTAGTATTAGAGGATGCAGCCGCCAATCAAAGTTAACATTTTCATGGTTGTCATTAGCCTACAGTAGTTGTCATGAATGGCAAAATACCAGTCAAATTTAAATGGTCTTTCATGAATAGGGGGCCTGTAATGCCCTGTATAGTCTCCATATATCTTGATGCAGACATTTGGGCCTATACTTAATATACTGTAGGGAACTTCAATCTTTGTGTTTTGCAACTGGTATCAAACCAGGGAGTTGGGATACTCCTGATCAAATCATGGACCATGATCAAACCGAAGAGGTTGAATGGAACATCATTAATCAAACAATAATGAGAAAGCATAAAATGTTCTCAAAGAAACAAAAAATGAGTTTTAAATCACTATATGTAGGCCCACATGTACGTGTAGCTTAAATTGTAATTTCAGTTTTGATTCATTAATAATTCCATTAAAAGACCTCTCGTGAAGCATATATACTAGTAAAGTTCAATTATTCATCCCACAAGATCTCCTCTTCTCTCATCTGATGTCCATTGATCCAATTTGACAAGGAGGATTAGTCTGCCATCAATAACCTGTCATACATATTCAATAAGGGCTTCTCTGTATTTTGGGTCAAGGAAGATCATAAAAAGTGTTTCCGTGGCAACAAATCTTTGAGGTCACTCAGTTTGAGGATGATGTTTGCATTGGTAGTTGGTGACTGCAGGTCAATGCCTGAGAGGCTGACATACAGTTTAATTTTTAAAGGGACACTCTACAGTAGGTTGAAAATTATATGATTATATATGATAGAGATAAAGTATGAATATCCGACAAAGAATAAATATTACTACAGTAAATGAAATCGTATTTTTATTTTAAACTCCATGTCTGATTTGATGAAATTCTAATTTTCCTGGTCATCTGATATTACTTAATCTATTTCACATGCATTATTGTTTCCTCAGAGCACCCCTTTGAAAAAAAATGCACGTCAGCACAAGTCAATTGATTTTTTTTTAACTGGGAAATATTCTGGTAAAAAATTGTTTTGAGTTTTCTCCATTAAAATGTTTTATGCAATGAGGCACTGCTTGTTAGCATTATCAGATGAAAACTGAATAAAAGTATCAAATCACAGTGAGAAATGTATTCTAAATGTCTGTTTGATAATCTATAAGCTCCTTGATTGAAATCTGACATCTTAATGTATTTTCTCAAATCATGTTTTTGCGGACAAGAAATAATAACTTTTCCCCAGGCCATGGAAGTTTGATGAAAGAAAGGTTTCCCATTCAGTTTCAATCCACCCAGTCCTGAGTAAATAAAGTCTGATGTAAAATTGTATTTTTGAATGAAAGGGCCCTGCAGCTTACAAATACAGTGCAATTGATGGAGAATTATCCTCAGATTCAATTCCATTAAACCTTTGTATTCTCTGGGAATCTTGTAAATTTCACAGATTGCATGATTTGATGATCAATGTTTAAAGGTTATACCATTACTTCAATTTTTTTTATCTGTAAAAACATGCACTGATACCCCACATTTTATATCATACTAAATTTGAATATTGATACTAAATTTTATTGATATATCTTTCATCCTCCCAGTTTTATACTGATACTAGATTTAAAGATATATATGTACAGGTGTATTCTAAGTAACAAATAATAGTATAATGAAATGGGGTCACCCTTTTCTGTGGTCTGATCTACATGTAATATCTTTTTTAAAGATACAAAAAATGGTTTGTAACTCATGTCGTTTAATCACGGCTGGCATAGCTGGCTTGGCTTTATATGACCTGTGTTCCTGAATGCGCTGTACATTGCTGAGTCAAAACCAGCTATTGCCTTTAGATAATGACCTTTTTTATTTAAAAAAATAAAAAGATATGAGTCATCAGTATTTCTATGGTAGTCCACGAAGATTGTGATCAGAGGGAAGATGGGACAGAAATGAAAAAAAAAAAATCAAGGACGATGTGAAATAATGCAACATTGGTTCTCTTCGATGAAACGTTATTGTTCCATTTCCTGTGAGTGTGGGGTATTAAGAGTTTCTCCCAGACGTGAGTTTATGTGATTCAATCATGTTTTTATAAAATCCATTTTCGAATTGTAATTGGATTCTTGATACTGTTATGCTCTAATTATAAACTACCTCCTTTTGCTTCAATGCCATTAGCCTTTTACACCCCCTCCCCCATCTCTTTCTCTCTTGGGGTGAGGGGGGGGGGGGAGGCTCACTTCCCCCCTTTTCATAAAAGATGTCATTGATTCGCACAATCCTATTGTCATCAATCTCATTCACCTTTTCATAAATGGTAAATTGTATCCATTGTTGGTAAGAAATCCCTGTGCCAAGATTTTATCAATAATGGGCTGATTTAGGAATGCTTTATTGTGCTCGTTCTGTATGTAATTATGTTGCATCTATTTAATTAATGTTCAGAAATTACTCTTTTGCTCAGTCATATGGAAAAACATCATTTTAAAGGTTATTTTTCTTTCTCCACCTCTCTCTCTCTTTATACCCCCTTCTCTCTCTCTGTCTCTCTCCCTTTCTCTCCCCTCTTTTTCCTTTTCTCTCTCCCGATAGTATGAGTGCAGTCGTAGACAGTCTGAGAGACCAATGAATTTACACCGAGACATTTGCTCACTAAAAGGTAAGAAAAATATCAATTTTATCCAATTGTATGGAGTACATCCCATCCAGATTGTATGGTGTACGTGTGTGTGTTCAAAGAGAAACATTGCTTGGTTTTGCAGGTTTCTACATTTCTTTTGTGGAATACTGCTTTTTATCTTTTTCATTAAAATGTGATGAATTAAGCTTTGTATAAAAATTAGAATAATGAAGATGACTGCAATTTGACTGAAAGCCACTAACTGAACCCCTTGAAATTTGCTGATTTTAGAGAACATTTTTGTATATTGTTGATTTGCATCTGGTAGAATATAGATGCAGACAGTAAGCTTGTTCTGATTAAGATAGAAATTGGAAAAAATGAAACTGGTTTAGCTTAATAATACGATAAATACCTGACTAATTTTCAATATCTGGTACAATTTAAGTACAGATGAGTGAGGAATCTCTACACTTGGTCCAAGCAACTTCCCCAAGTATGTATTTTGTTCTCCAGGTAGTCTACCTTCCAAGTCAAAGCATTTTATTTTTAAATCAGATTATGCAAAACATTGTACATGTATGTATACCACTTCCAAGTCGAAAATACTTTTCAGATCCCAAAAGATTTAACATTTAAGGCGAGGTTTCCTGTAGTTCCATATAGAGTTTCAGTTTTAAAGTGCTTTAAATACCCTGCCCCTACCCCAGATTTGGCAATGACTATATGTGTTTATTTATTGCTCTGTGTATTTGTTTATCAATGTATTTGTCTGTTGTACCACAGTGGACCTACCCCCTGAGGTGACTGGTTCTCGATGCAGTCTCAAGGTTCAATCCAGAGCAGAGGACTCTCCTACCAAAAAACAACCGCCTGCATCCCCTTCATCACCAACCATTGGGGTATAAAGAAACGCCCTACTTCACAAAATTTCATTTTTTTTAAACATTCATGAAGTAATAAGAAGCTATTGAATTTTTGAAGTTATAGTTTGATTCATTTGTAATTGTTTTCCACAAATCATGAAATCTCATGCAGAATAGTTTCTCTTCCTTATTACAATAAGATAATATCTTTATTTTTTTTAGATAACCAGATTATTTGTTTGATATTTGTATATGATATAATATTCATCCATATGCATGTAGCACCTTCATAATCTGTTCAGAGGTATGATATTGCTTGCGTAGGAAT
The DNA here is from genome assembly GCF_037042905.1 of Lytechinus pictus. Lineage (NCBI taxonomy): Eukaryota > Metazoa > Echinodermata > Echinoidea > Temnopleuroida > Toxopneustidae > Lytechinus > Lytechinus pictus. The sequence continues at coordinate 45,288,404 of NC_087246.1, read as the reverse complement.
ACACAAACAAATAAATTTGGGGTGGTACACAAGTTGAACTCTTCCCCCCCCCCAAAAAAAAAAAAAAAAAAAAAAGTAAATAAAATGAAATGAATGAATGATTGATTGATTGAAATGTAAATAAATCAACAAAGAAAAAAAAATAAAGTTTTGAAAAAAATGATTTAAAAAAATGTGATGGAGTTGATATGCTTTGTTTATTGATTGAATTCCCAATCGCCAAAATCCTGGTCTCTTTTAAGCTAAATTTAGAATATTTTTTTTCCTCCTATTTTGAATACTGTTATATGACAGGCAGTAGACTGTGATGTCTCATTAGATGCAGAGAAAGAGACACAGGAATGGGCGTTCACTCTATATGATTTTGATGGGCACAGGAGAATCACAAGAGAGGTAACATTTGAAAATACCCTGCTTTAACATAAGAATATATATATTTTATCAGGTTTATATATTTGTGTTAATGAATGATATTGATACTGTCAGCGATAACATTAATCACACTTTTAAAGAACACAATATGATTGTTTCCGTAAATATATTTCTGTTTGAAAAGAATTGGGACTGTTTCACACAAAGTGTTAGATGTGGACCCTAAGAAAGCACCAATACATATGGTTTTTTACACAAACATAGAGTAGCATGCATCTTTTGGGTATGATTGGCCAATGCAATCAGGAAGTACTGTAGTAGTTCGTGCCATATGTGACTGAGAAATTTAATGTACATTTTGTGTAGAGATATTTCCTTAGCTTTTTCAATCAAACTTCAAATTTTGTTCAGAATTGATGAATAAAATTTTACAATGAAAATACAAATACTGTATTATATATTGGCATGAAGTCAAGTGATAGGCAGTTCTGTTTAATATTGCTATATTGCCTTTCTTATCTCACTTTGCACTTTATACACTTGTAGGACCTGTCAAGCATACTGAAATCGATCTCTGAGGCCCTCGCATGCTCCGTCATACTGCCCCCTAGTGGTAGCCGCAAGCTGAAGTTACGGCTCTCCATGGTTTCCGACCATGAGACAGACACTCGCAAGAAGATGGCAGACAAAGCCAGCCAGCCAAGTACACCAAGCCATGACAATCTCAGCCAGCAGCAATCGGTCGGGACACAGTCCACCTCGCTCCCGTCCGCATCTCCGCTGGATGCGTCGCCACTCTTCAACAAGCAGGAGAACAAGGAGAATTTGTTTAACCGTGTCAGGGACCGTGGGGATGCCCCTTCCCACAGGCATAGCTTCAACGTGAATCACCAGTGTTGGCGGAAGGAGGAGAAGAGGTCGCGGAGGTCGAAGCATCGGTCTCACTCGATGGCACCTGCGGATGTGACGGTGCCCTTGTATGCTGATCAGCAGGCTAGTCCTGAAAGACATCATCGGAAAGCAAGGTAAAGGAAAGCTTAGACTTGTGAATGAAATTAATTCTTTTAATAAGCAATGAAATAGAAATTGGAAAAATAATTGAATTTATCGCTGACCATATCTCATATTAGAAATCCTTTCCATGAACTGTCATCTAGATCTGCTCAACAGATCCACCAATGAGTCAAAATATTAAACTTCAATTGAGATCTAAAATAAAAAAGTCTCTGCTTGTTATTTTGTAGTGACTGTTCAGTTGATTGTATTGCTTGTTTATTGTCATTCCAATAGAAAATCCACCTCAGCCTTGGACCATGGGACCAGTAAGATGACTCCCTCTAAACAGACGAGCAACGCCGGTACAAATTGTGTGCCGGTTGAGCGCCCTCAGGAAAACGCAGAGAGACGCAGCTACTACCAGGAACTGGCTGGTATCGATCACCAGTGCACGAATCATGAACGAGATCCAGCAGCACAGGACAAGGATCCTGAGACTGAACTACCCCTTGGTGCCTCAGCTAGCAGTCCAAACCAAGTGAGCCATAGACATTTGAAAACAAGCCCCCATCATCGGAGGGCAAAGACTTGTGATCCCCAAGTGCATGGTCTCAGGAAACAAACCCTTCATATGAATCAGGAATTGTTTGCCAAGTATGAGTATGCCCAAAGACACCATAAAGACTATCACATGCAGCTGCTGGAAGCGTCCAGGACGCGGCTTGAAGGTATGCAACCCGTGCAGGCGGTTTCTGCCGGCACCGAAGCGGCGTTCTGCCAGCACAGCCCCAAACGGCATAGCTTCCCGGCGGGACCAGTGAAGGTGGTCACCACCCAGGTTGTTGCACCGGCGGTGCAGGCGGCACCCGTGAACAGGGGGAAGCACCGGAGGAGATCACGGCGACACCACACCCTGCAACCTTTGACAGTGATGAAGCATGAGGTCATGGAGAAATCAGAAGGGGTGGGGTATAATTCCCCTGTCCCACAAAAACACCAACACCATCATCACCATGAACACCATCATCACCATCACTATCATCACTACCATGATATTGACTAATTTATTTATGAAATGATGAAATGAATAGTAATGTGAATTATAAATAGACACATGTATACTAGATAGATTCCTGTAAATTAATTTAAAAGCAGTTTATCAATTTCGATTTTAGATGAATGATAAGATGTCAATTATTGTATTTCTATAGACTATGTAATAACATATGAAGAAAAATAATGTGTTTAATAGCTAGGATGATTGTACCGAAGATAGTCAAGGAAGGTTGTTACATTATGATGTAAAGGAATGTACATGTACAAGCCCCCCCCCCCCCTTCTTCAATCTATTCTAATATTAAATATGTGTAAATCTTAGCATATAACTCTATAAATACATGTATTAGTCATTACATTTTAATCCATTGTACATACTAAACAGCCAAGTTGAAAGTCACCCAGATCTCTTGTAACTTATTTTTTTTGGCAGTTATATATTTCAAAGATAGATTCAGTATTATTTAAGAAGAGTTTTATATCTCTATAAAGCCTTGACGTTTCTGTAACTTCTGTTTTACACGTGATTATTATGGATGAAATTTAATATGTAAGCCTTCTATTCTCACATTACTATGAGATGTATGAGATGTTCAGTCAGTAGTTTAGAGAGGTTACTTCAATAATATTGTGGATTAGATGCAAACTGTTAATTTGAAGTTGTTTTATCAATCAATGGTATGCACTGATTGGCTTAAATAATCAATGTTCTTGTGCATGGCACCCAACTATGGCTATACAAAGTATGTAACAAGCCTGTTACCTATGGCCCATACAGCTGACTTGTGTGTTTTACAATTGGCAACTTGTACTGTACAGTCATTCTGAGTGACGATATCACAGTACAATAACGTGTATATTGGCAAGAAAGACAATCAAATTTAAAAGTTAAAAAAAGGGATATTTGAGAGGTTCCATGACATTTGGTCCGGCGACAATTGCTCCACTCTGAATTCCACACACTAATCGAATGAGCAACTTCAAACCCACACTACACCCTACCCTAAACCTAACATAAAACCATATTGCAACCCTACATCTCAGACGAAATTAAGCCCAGAGCAATTGTCGTAGGAGCAGATGTTGTGTCACTTTTTGAACACTATGTTATACTTGTAGGTATGTCTTTACTTTCCGACCAAAAATACCCTTAAAGCAAGAATCTGCTCATAGCAAGTTTACAAAGCGGTGGAATGTAAAGGGATGGAATTAAGAACAAGTATTGCCTCATGATAATTCTTCACACTCAAGTCAGTATCTTTAGCCTATGTTTCTGTTTAGACGAATTATAATAGTTGTTTATTTGAGGAGTCCAATTCTCTGAAAGACATGAGCCTGATTGAATTCAGGGAATCAAAACTGATTACATAACTGTTTGATGAGTTATCTCTACATGTATTAAGCATGAATGCTTAATACATGTAAATACACACCCAGGTGGGTGTTTTCATAAAGCTGTTTGAAGGTATTCATAAGTTATGAAGACTTTACACGTGATTGGTGACCTTTCTTGTGCTAAATCATATATCTCGATGTAAACTGACTTAGCACCGAAGAACACTTTCCAGTTGTTTGTAAAGCAGTGCTGACATTACAAACAGTTTTATGAAACACCCACCAGGGAAGTACATGTATGACTGTGTTATTGCAAGACCATTTCTCTTAAACTCAAGTCTCTGAAAAAATCTTCCCGTACATTTGGTTGAAATCGTGATCTAAAATAGACCAGTAAATAGCAGCATTCCCACTGCATGGTTTCACTCAGATACAAGATACTTCTCCATTTCCTTTTGAAGATGAATTGGTGCCTTCTCCCGTTATCCATTCCTCACTCCCCTAATTTTGTCCCTTATATTTTCATCTTTTCCACTGGATTTTGTGCTGATTACCTCTATTCTCTCCTCCCCCCCTCTTGCCCCCTACTCTCCCCCTTTGACTCACTTCACTTCACGTGCATGCCTTTTTTAGGATTTCCTTCTCTCCCTGTTTGCATTCTACATTACCCTGACTCTTCTAATCCTAGTCCATTGTGTAGTTGTTAAAGTCAGTGTCAATTGTTGCTGAGTATTGCATTATGTCCAGTGCCCAGAGACACTAGATGGTGATTAGAGCACTCTGTATTTTGGACCTGCATAAAGAGGTGTATGGGTAAACAAAGGGATGAGGATGAATGGGCACTGATTACATAACATCACCCCCCTCTTATTGCATGAAGATACCGAGTGCCAGTTCTCAGTAGTTCCCCTGTACGCCCTGTGGGTGTTCTTTCTCATAGTTGCGTTAGGCCCAGTTTGCCTTTCTCACTAAGGAGCTATTTCGTTTCATTGTCCGGATAAGCCTCATAGGTTGCACTCGGCTGGAGAGTTCAGGGGCCTCATCATCATTATTGAAGTCTATGCTTGTTGGGCAATCCATACAAATTTGAGATAATTGCATAGATTCTATGGATGGCCAATAATTGAAGACTGAAAATGGTTTCTATATGGCACAGCCTCGTGTTCTTTGTTTGGTCTTCCCAGTGTTAGCCTACGTAGAGCTGTACACATGGTTATGGGAAGTCTTCATAGAGGAATAAATCATATTCCATCAATAATTAAAAACCGTCTTGACATTGTCCTTGATGGGGGAATTTATGACAAAGTTGGGAATCCTCCTGCGTTTGATTTTGTTGGGTACATGTATGAGCTCATCAATATCATGCTATCATTATTAATTCATGCACTGCAGCATGCGTGTTCATGAATGTATTATGTGATCGAAATGTCTAATAATGCACTACAGAGTGCCGGTGAGGCAGCCAGATTTGTAATTATAATACATTGTCTGGATGGCAGGTGGAAAGTCTTTTTAAAGGTGAAAGGGGGCAAATGAAAAAAAAAAGGTTTGCTTGAAGCAAATCCATCACCTTGATTGTTACTCTATGAGAGTACAGTGAAACCTGTCTACAATGACCACTGTAGGGAAACACAAAATGTGGCCTTTATAGACGGGTGGCTGCTATAGACAAGTTCTTATACACACAATCTGCCTTCATTGGAAACAGTTTTAGTGGTCACTATAGGTAAGTGGCTGCAATAGACGGGTTCTTATACGCACAATCTGCCTCCATGGGAAACAGTTTTAGTGGTCACCACAGACAGGTGGTCACTAACACAGGTTTGGCTGTACTTAAAATGAGACATCTTCTTCCTAACTATTCGCTTTTCCAAGAGTGTGTGCTGCATCTCTTTGCAGGAATCCAGCCATAAGAATGCTGAGTGCCTCTCACAGCGGGGTTTCCCCGCATTCCCAATCCTCATGTCTTTGATGGAATAAGGATTTCGAAATTTCTGTGGGAATGATGTTCCTCTGGCTTTTGGTAATGAAAGGTGCTGCAAGGAGTAATCTTGGCCAGGGCCCCGTTGCATAAATGGTACCATTATTGTAACTTGCATGGAATCCTTGATTTTGATTGGTTGTTGTTGGGCGTTACCATGGTAATCTTGGCCAGGGCCCTGTTGCATAAAAGGTACCATTATTGTAACTTGCATGGAATCCTTGATTTTGATTCCAGGTTGTTGATCGGTGTTACCATGGTAGTTATATTGGATGGCAAAGTGACCATAATAGTAACGTTTATATAGCAGGGTCCGGGGCTGGCACTTTGGCATTTACATTTATGAAAGGGGAAGATGTGAGTTATCATGATAGAAAATTGAATGTTAGCATGCATCGGTGGGGGATCGGAGCATTGGGATGGGGGTCATGCATGAGCTGTTGGTCTCGACAAGCCCAAGCGATCCAAACCATCGCCAAGCCCCGTTTCCCTGCGTGCATAAACAGTACACAAAGAAATTGAAAATAGATTGGAATCATTTGTTCAAGTTTTGACTCTGACTTTCAGAGAAATGGGCAGAAGAAAACTGGAGAAACTAATTTTCAAAAATGTTTTCAACTTGATCACTATAAATTCCCAGGTGGAGAGCCACATTCAGGTGGAAATAATTTGTGTATATTTCAATAGGATGGGAATAGCATGCTTTGGTTGTTATGAAGAAGGGCACTGCTTTACAATTGTAAACCTGGATTCTAATCCTAATTCAAAAGCTACTGAAATAGTGCCATTTGAGTGACTATCATAGAATTACATCATATTTGTTATCGCTTGTAATGAAGTTTCATGGAAATGGTATGTATGAAATCCTCACTTTCAAGTCTTAAAATGACATATTTATGCTGGACTATCAGGGAGTTTCAGGTATATTTTGGTTCTGTAAAAATAGTTACAACTCCACAACCTATTGTTAAACAATCTAGATGTGTTGAAAGGTCTTCATGTGTGTTATAGTGTAATCTTCCTCCTCTAAGTAGATGTAGGATTTCAGTGAGTATTATTTGTGCTGCAATTGCAACACAAGTTTAATATCAAGACAAGTGCCATTTCTCTAATTTGCACACTTGGCTATTAGCAGTGAATAGTCAACTAATATGTTTATTTCTTGATGTTCATGATATTGATATATATATGTATGTAGCGATGCTGATGATTGATTTAAAAGTCAGAGTGAAGAGGTATGTACAAGAAATACAGCGAATGTATATAGAATTAAGAGTAATTCCAATTTATAATTATGAAGTATTCAAGATTGCCTTCAAAAGGAATTAATGCTCAGTTCACGAGAAAGATGTTAGAATCGAGAATGGCCGACTAGTAAGGGGAAAACAAATTGATAGGCTGGCATCGAGAATGGATTTCACGACCAGGGGGGACTGTTTCATAAAGCTGTTTGTAGTGACTGTTGAACCTTTTGTATGGTAAATGCTGTACCGAAATGTTGAGTGGCATTGATTCAGCTCTCGAGAGAGGGTAACCAGTCGTTCGTAGCTTACAAACGGCCTAATGAAACACCTCCAGATCGGCACAACTTTAGACCAGTTGGGTGTTTCATTAAGTTGTTTGTAACTTACCGACTACACAAATCTGGTAAATGATTACCCCAGATTTTTATCAGTGTAGATTTAACTCACAAAAAAGGGTCACCAGCTGGTTCTATAATTCTTATAGTGCAAAAGTGCAAAATATTGGCAGTTTAAATCATTATTAATGCTTTTTATCTTGATATCACCTTTAACCTGGGAGGCGATGAGCGAATTTCATCACCGTGATCCGTGGGTCTCCCTTCCACTAAGATGGGGGGGGGGGGGGGGTTGCAGGTGGACCTCTAGACCGGAGTCTCCCCCTTAATTTGTACGAATAGTGCAGTGGGTTCTTAATGTGCAAAGGTGGTGACTCCCCTCTACACAGGGCCTCCATTTAATATCCTATCCAAGGGTTGGAGTGTTTTCCACCTTGACATATCCTACATCCATGAACGTTAACACATAACGCAGACTTCTTTCCTGCAACCAGGCTTGGACTCAAACCCAAAACTGAGCAAGCCCTTTCCCCTTAAAATTACATTAATTGCAAAATTAAAATAGTAATTTGTATTATTATGGTTAAAATTGAATCAAGGTTCAGATTAACGTTAATATCTTGACATATTTTGAAGATGCACACAGATTAACTTCTCTCCCCCTCTAATGTCATTTATTGCAAAATTATATGTGGAAAAAAATGAATTTATTATACTTGGAAATGAATGTTGTGATATATATAGTGTAAATATTACATTTTCTCTCTTTTTGTCTTTTTGCTCAGGGATTTTATAAGCTAGGCAACTTTGGGGAATCTTTCCTTCAACATCTTCTCATCAAGTTTTAATACAATTTTAAGAACACAGGAATCTGACCCATTTGTAGTCGTCCTACATTATTTAGAGTGAGAAATTATTAAAAAAAAATTGCATTATATTGATGATCTATGTGATATCCAACTCAGAATTTTAAATATTGTTTTTAAATTTGAAGATATTTATTTTTTCCCTTTTATTGAATATATAATTTTTTTTTCTTTTTTCATTCTGTTTTATCAAGATTAATGTTCAGGAATGTATTTTGTATAAGGAAATTAGCATAATGAACGAGTCATGTAACAAATTGAATCTCATCTCAGATTGGAATCGCATTATTCTGGACAAAGTACATTGTGAAACAATAGAACTTATCAGTTCTTGACAATATACAGCTTTCATTCAACCTGTGTGGCTTTTGTGATAACAATTATCAAACAACCTTTGTCTATGAGACAGAATCCATACACAAACCATCTTTTTCAGATTATACACAGATGGCTTGTTATAAAAAAAAACATATCTCTCCTTAATCATACTAATTTGAATCAATTTGTTTCTTTTCAAAATAGCTGCAATTGCCTTCAGAGTTTTTTTTTTTCAGGTAGTAATGCATTAAAATTTACTACTAAAATTTATGTGTAAAGTGATGTGTCTGTTATTAAGTGTTATTAAGGGGTAAGTCGTCAGAAGTTTATTTTTATTTTTTTTAAAGGTCAAGTCCACCCCAGAAAAAGGTTGATTTAAATAAATAGAGAAAAATCAAACACGAATAACGCTGAAAAGTTCATCAAAATCGGATGTAAAATAAGAAAGTTATGACATTTCAAAGTTCCGCTTATTTTCACAAAACAGTTCTATGCTCAACTCAGTGATATGCAACTGAGAGAGTTGATGATGTCACTCACTATTTCTTTTGTTTTTTATTGTTTGAATCATACAATATTTCAATTTTTACGAATTTGATAATCAGGACCCTCTTGATTGAACCACAAAATGTTAAAATAATGAAATTCCATATGTTCAGGGAGGAATGAAACTTTGTTTCACATGACAGTGACGAGAAAATCGAAATATTTCATATTTCATATAATAAAATACAAAAGAAATAGTGAGTAGGCGATGTCATCGGTTCCCTCATTTGCATACCGAACAGGATGAGCATATCACTGTTTTGTGAAATTAAGCGAAAGTTTAGAATGTCATAACTTTCTTATTTTACATCCGATTTTGATGAAATTTTCAGTGTTATGCTTGTTTGATTTTTCTTTCTATTCAAATCAGCTTTTTGTTGGGGTGGACTTGTTCTTTAAGCACCATTATTTTCCTTCTATCATAATGTATGATGGAAACTACATTTATAATAGATATCAATGGAAGTATTGATATTAGTTGTATATTTGATGAATATGAAATACAAATCTCACTCCTATCAAAGGCTTGAAGTTGATATTTCATTGATGTTTGGATTTTGCATTCAATGTCTGGTGAATATTTGACGAGAGATGAGAAACGTTATGTGAAGAAAAAAAATGTGAAGTTAGCAATGCATTGGTATCAAGGGAATGGTTACGATGGTGTAGAGTAAAGGGGGAGAGACAGATAAGGGAGGGGATGGGGATTTGAAGAGAGGGTGAGAGAGATAGAGATGGATGTTCTGCATACCAAAATGGTATTGAGTTTGGACCCTTTTTTTTTTTTTAAAGCAGTAAATTAGGATGTGTTGAAATGACCTGGTCCCTGTTGCATAAAAGTTACTATTATAGCAACTTTGCCATCCAAAAACTACCATGGTAACACCCAACAACAACCAATCAAAATCAAGGATTTCATGCAAGTCGCCATTGGATGACAAATTATGCAACAGAACCCTGGAAGATAACGCCCACTTTTCCTTCTTGTATTTTTAATTCCCAAAAATATTACGCCCTGGAGGTAGAAAGTGATGTCATGCTATCCTTACTGTATTTTCTTATGAACCATGGGGTAAAGTCTAAGGAACAAGTTTATAAGTTTAGAATAATGCAAAATTTCAAATTCCAAAACGATTTTCTTTCTGGTTATCAAATCTACTCTAATCAAATGAATACGATCAGGGTCCCGTAACTCAAAGGTTAGCGATTGATCGTACGCTTGATTTTTACGATTGATTGCACATTGTAGTCAATGCAATCAATTGAAGAAAATTGTTCTATGATCATTGCTAATCTTTGTGTTGCGGGTCCCAGGTTGGAAAACCTGACAAAAAAAATTGAAACAAAGATTTTTTTTATTTTTTAAATATTAAGTATATTTAATTTTCCCTCCCTATTTTAGTTATACATTCAAGTTAAGTTTTACAGCACCATATACATATATGAATGTAGAGTACATACTGGTATCATATCACATGTACATAAACACTGAAATATCTTCATCTCAAAGACAATATATCAATCATTACATTAATGTTTTTGTAAAAGAATATAAAGTTGAAACTATAAAATCACAATGAGATAAAATGATTTGGAAGTATATTTCACAGAACACACCGGACCACCATACAAATTATGATTTATGACATGACTGGAACTCATGCAAATCAAGTTTGTTTGTTTTTTACTCTCAATACCCATGAAAACGTAAATAATTCAGTTTGCATTAACCCTACCTAAGCCAGGGGGGCCTCGAAGGTCCCCCCTCAACATTTCGCGCAATATTTTGGCTGCGTGAAATTTTTTACCGCAATGCTTGCTGACTTTTTACTTTCAAATTTTGTGACACCCCAGTACGCGGTTCCGAAATTACATAACATTTTGTAAGTGCATGTCAGACCAAAAATTGATCAAAAACATGATTTTGTGTACGAAGTCAAATTGTGTTTTCTACCAAAAATCATAAATGTATGATTATTTTTAGTTTTGCTGGTCTAAATGGATTGTTTTGCTGGTCTAAATGGATTTGTTTTATGCAGTTTATGGTCTCAAAAGATTCCCAAACAAATTTTATTTAAAAAACTTACAAAAAACAATATAATACATGATAAATTTATCTGATATCCCATTTTTTTCACGTGGACTTGCTAAGAACACCACAAAGAATTTCTATACCAAAAATTAAAACATTCGGAGCATTATTTAGGGAGAGGAAAAAGTATGATTTTGTATAGTAATTACGCATAAATTAGCATAAACACTTAGTAGCAATTTGCATGAAATAAATTACTATACAATTTTGTAGTTTATGTCACAGGCAACCTGCGTGCCAATTTTCGGCGCGATCGCGCAGTCGACGGCCGAGATATGAACTCCCAAAATACCCTGGCCTAGACAGGGTTAAATAAAATACTGAGCATGTCCTACAGGCAGGCCATGAGGTGTGTTGTGGTCTTCAGTGAAACAATAAAGCACAGTTCAGATTCATACAAGGCATCCAACAGGAATACACATAGGCACATATACAATTATACAGATACAATTATAGAAGAAAAGAACTCTCTGTCCTTCCTTAAATCACTTATTTTCATTTCTTGACTATTATGTACATGTATTCGGTGATAAAGATGAGAATCTCTGTCTTGTTGACAAAAACTGTTTTTTGGGCAATTTCAAACATTTATTTTTTTCTGTAGATAGAGCCACAAACAGACATACATCAATTTTTTAATGAGCTGTATCATCACCTAAAATGAATAGATAGATGAATAAAATATAGGCAAGATATCTTCTTTAAAATCCAAATAAATCTGGAATCTTAGGGGTAAAATACATATACGTTTTTTTAAGGGGGAAATCATTCAAATCGTTGCTCTAAGGAATATATAGAAACAAATTGATTGAAATCTACAAAATTGATTGACAAAAAAAAGAAGAAATGCAATAAAGCGATTCCACTATTACAATGTTTATGTACAGTTACAGCATACATATATAAAACATAGATAAAAGGTGAGAGAGAGACTGTTAATACACAATATCAATTTGGTAATTTGGATGAAACTAAATGATGAGATGACACAGTAATTTTATACCCATATTGCACTTGTATTGAACTCCATACATAATAAACTCAAACATATTCAACAATTTTATTGCTCTGCAAGCAACAACCATGCATGAAATATTCATTTTGTTGTTTTTGTTTTGCTGGAACATTATGGCTTGAGAAATTAGAACATGCAGGGACATGAGAGGGATGTGACTAAAAAAATGAAATACCACTGAACTAGTTATTTTAATATAGTAATGGACATTTTTTTCTCTTCACTTTTCAAGTTAGATTAAAAATCATATGTACAAAAAAAAAAAAATTGCTCTTACAAGCATGTCATACACTGATATCATGTATTTCTTATCACACTGTATACATGTATGAATGATTGTTTAAAAGGGAAAAGCAAATTTACTACACTGTAATTCTTCCAACAGCAAATAAAAGATCTGAAAGAAGAGGGCGACATTCTGTTCCATGCAAAAGTCGATAAATACAAAGGAAGGAAATGTGATTTGACAAGATAACTTTCCTCTTCTGTAGAAAATGAAAGGCCATGCGAAATAAAATGACCCATCTGAATAAACTGCTTTAATTCACAAACAATCCTGACGATATCACAGATCAATGAAGGTCGCGAGAATACATAATTTTTTAAAACTCTCTTTATAATGGGATTTTTCAGACTCATTCATAATATTGGTAGCACAGTGAATATTGATTTGAAATTGATTAAATATAGGGAATCGCATTATCCATCATTGAATGTTAAGCCATGTGCAAGTCATATAATAGTCATAATCCACGCTAGACTTGCAGCTCTAGAATTTTAATGCCTTTCTGAAATGTGTCTATGATGACGCTGCAGTTAGACCCATGGTTGACACCTGCCTCCTCGATGTACAATACCCATTGGCGGTGATCCCTATCGCTCATATAGTTACCATCTCTCACTTTTTATACACATGAATGTGAATTACAACCTGACGCCCAAGTCATAGAGAGTTACAACTATAGTAACTTTGTCTCTTACGGTTCTATTATATATTGTTTCGCTCTAGCGTTCTAGTCATTCATGCGATTTTACTCCGATGAGTGCTTGTCGAAAAGCTTCAGTAAGTTGGTTTTTAAGACTATGTCATTACAGCAACTAACATGGTCCCAGTCTAGTTTCCCATGTACATAAGACATATATATCTGGGACAATAACTAAATATGAAACATGCATTGATTTCAACTTGTACTGATTAAATATTAAATATCTTGTAATGTTAGCTTTAAATGGTGGCCATTTGCTGACAAGTAAATATTTAAATGTACTATTGGAACATTATATGAAGACCTAAAGCTATTTCAGAATGCATATATTGTAAGTTGAGCAACTACACACTATAATAAAGAAACAATAATATAGAAACAAAAGGAGTTGACTATATTAGAGCACATCTTTTGTGCACTTTTTATAAAATATGTAATACTGTTATACCCTACTATAACAGCCAAATATCATGGTAAGTAAACATTCTCTCCTCAAGGAAATCTAGCTTGTTATGGATCTTATTCATATTGCTTATAATCTATGAAAAAAAAAATCTTACAGATTTAGCTTATTGGCTGTCCTAAAACCCATGGTATAACTTTTGAGGATATTTCAAAACCAATAAATCCAACTTGGACATTGATAGTAGAGAATGTGTTTTTGTTTTTAAACCTGGATGTTATTTTATCAGCAAAACCTTGGCAACCTTTACTGGACGTCCTATGACAAAGCTCTTTACACTCACCATCCCAATAGAACATACTGAATACTAAAATAAAATAAATCATGGATTATAAAATACAACGCAACTATTTACAGAAGGGTTAATTACATAAAAACACGTACATGCAACTTCCTAACCTAAAATAAATTGTCTATGTTTTCTAGTTCATTTAATAAGTTGCAACGCTATCAATTACTCTGTCTGGAGCAGTTCGATAAGTGCAGTAAGATTGACCCCCCTATAATGGAGGTTGGACGTACCCAAAGATTGACTATTTCATGGAATTGCCAAGAAGCTAGAATACAATTTGCAATTGGTTCCTACACAGCTATACAACCAATAAAAAAAAACAATTATCTATATTGCACGATTCATCTGAATTTCTACATTTGTGGTTAAGTACATCTAGGTAAGGCAAAAAAAGAGATAAACTCTGGTACTCGTAACAAGAGAAAATAAGATGTTCACAGAATTACATAAACTACAAATGATATCTGCCAAACGGTTTTGGGGAAAATGTATTACTAGAGAGTAATGAATAAATGGAGATTAGAGATCTCGCAGGTTGTTTCCTGTGTAAGCATTCTGCCATATGATAAGCACTTTAAGGATGGCTTCCAACCATTTCCTATCAAAATTAGCTTTCGATACCAGAACTCGAACTTAGCTTTAAGTTTACACACTATTAGTACATTAAGCATAGCAAACCAAGAACTAGACATATTTTAAATGCCAAGTCCATCCAATGCACACCAAGTCAATTTGAAAAGAAAATACACAAACAAATAGAACACTGAATCCTGGGGAGCGTTTCATCAACATTTTTGTCCGACAAGTTGTCAGATCTGACAACTTTCCTTGATTCTGATTGGCTGAGAGGCACTGTTACTATGGTAACTGTCGGATAAAACGAGACTTGTCGGATGAAACGTCCAACAAGTCCTTTCACGAACGCTCCCCAGATTATGATTCATATTTGACTGATGAAATTTTCAGTGCTACATATATGCTTGATTAGTCTTTATCTCTTTGTTCAAATCAATCCTTCAACACTATAATTTTGAATGACGGTAAACAAATATGACAAAAAAAGCACGAGTATGACTTCATTCATACTTCCACTGCACTATCACAATGCTTGATACTAATGCCTCATATTGCTCTTGGAGCATGTAAAATCAATTTTATCATTAAAACTGTAAGTATACCTTCTCCCATTTCATTTCTCAAGCATATTATAACAACATCTGATCACTAATATTTGTATATAATATTATCTATGTTCCAACTAGATATATATACTTTACAATATTGATGGGGCTTCATCCCAAGTTATTTAGCAAAGTGATGTTTGTGCTTGTAGCTTGAGCAAACTCACATGTAAAAAGTTGTGCATTACAAACAGCTTTATGTACCCTACAGGTGGTAACCTGTCTTTCATATCTCTTTTCAAACCTGTTTTAATAATATAAACATTATAAAATATTTTTAGCTGTAATGCTATGCATTAAGCAAGTAGTTTCTGAGTTATAATATATTCAGTTGATTTTTGTAATCATGCGGTAAGCACAATTCAAACAGCACAGACACCTAATCAATTTAACAGCCAGCTTTATACTCTTTTTAAATCTGGACATTTTTTCACATCTGCAACACAACTGCATAACCATATCTAGAACTCTCCTGATCAGTAAGGTTTCACACTGAACACTTAGTTTCTGAGTTACATAACACATTGAGTTGCTTTTTGTTAGCCTGAGATTAGCATGGCAAGCATTTTCCAAATAGCACTAATACCTAATTGATCAAATGACCAGTTTCTATTCCCACTTTAAAATCTGGGCATTTTCACCAAAAATATTTTTGAACAGCATCGTCCTATGTAATTCAAACAGCAGTACTGGCCTGTATTGATCAAGCTTTGAGTCAGGAATATTGTCTTTACCATGTATTAATATATTGAGTTCATTTTATTGTGACAGAGCACTTTTGATAATAACACATTTCATTTATATAGCTTCTTCTCATGAGATACAAAGCACATTGAACAAAGAAAGAAAACATGAAAACACAAAATAGGGGTCTAAAAGTAAAAAAAAATTATACAAAATGATGAACTTAGATCGGCTATGTATGTTGGGGCTTGACTATTAACACATTTATAAGTTTGAGTTGAGGTCTTAAATTTGATACAATTATTAACATGGAGCCAACGAAAATCATTTAGGGGAGGGGAGACATGGTCATATTTTGGTTTCAAGTGTATGTTAAGCTTTGCTGCTTTATTTTTCAGCACACTTCACATAAAATTAGTTCTATTGCCATCATGCTTGCAAACTCTCTTTTAAAATCTGGACACTTTGTAAGCCTCTTTGAGCTGTATTGGTTTACTATTGAGTTGCATAATCATTAGTCACACTGATTTGCATGGTTGTGATTTGAGTTAATAATTTGTGAAAGTGGCAAGTACAGTACACAAAAACAGCACAATTTTCAATTCTTCATTCCCTCTACATGAATATACTTCACTGAGCACATTCACCATTAATACTGTCTTCCTTTTAACACTTGCTAATTCATTTTGAGAAGACAGTGCAAGTAGGCCTATACATATCAAAGGCCTTAAAAAGTATTTTAAAGACCAAGTTGACCCAGCTCCACTTGCAGAGAGATGGCTCTTGATGCTATAACAGGATCGCAATCTGGAAATCCTTCATGTTGCTATGGCAGGAATGTCTTAGGCAAGCACGGCTCTGCTGAGTCTAATGTCTTTTTGATGTCAGTGTAAGCTAGGTAGCTTCATAAGACTGCTTAGTCTCTGTCTGATAGGTGTACCTAGGTTGCTCACAGACCATCGTCTGGGCTCCTTGCCGGCTTTGAAGTGCGATGTGATGTTGGCCGACAGCATCTCGTACTGATCTGTGGAGGGGGGGGGGGGGGAGTACACAAAAGGATACGATTGATATTTAAAATTGATTGTAACATTTTACATACGGTTTGCAATAGACTCACATTTATACTCAATTTTACAATGGATTGTATGACAGGACCCAATCGTAAAGAAAAAAGAAAAAGAGAGAAATAAATCAAAACGAAAGATATAGAAATGTGACAGGAAGGAGATGAAAAAGAAAGGGGGCTGGGATTTGCTGTACACTAAACAAGAATTTATTCTGGGCCCCATCTCACAATGAGTTATCATTGATCTGATCATTATCAATCAATAATCTTTACATGTATTAGTTATCATAATTTTCTATTCCATCATTGTGTAAAGCGCTGTGAAACGATGATATATTGTAAGAGTGTTATATAAATGAACATATTATTATTATCTCAAACTATATGGAAATACAACAATGTCATAATGCTTTCTCCCGGAAATTTGCATGATGTCCTTTGAAAAACAAAGAGAAGCACACTGAATTAAAAAAAATGAATGCATGTATGATTATACACATATCTAGAAAATAGTTTGAACAAACATGCATTTTAGATGTTGACATTGCTGGCTTTCCAGTTATTGTTGATAGGATCAATCATAACTGTATGTAAGATGGGGCCCTGGTGTATAATAACTCCTTCCCCATACTCCACTTCAGTCATCCTTCCATCTTCTTTCATCATTTCACCTCATATCTGTATCCAGGGGTGTGAGTGGTCACAAATAAAAAGATCTGAAAAAAGCTGAAACTTGTAGAAAAAGTCTGAAATAGAAAGAGCTCCCATACTTTTTGTACAGAGGAAAGCCAAAAATAAGCTGAAATTAAGCTGAAAATCAAAACGAACAAAATCTGAAATCAGATAAAAATCTGAACTCTCACACCCCTGTGTATCAGCTACCCTTCCTGTAACCCCCTCTATTTTCTTCTCTCTTTCCTTCTCTATCCTCTTCTCTCCTATCACCCTTCCTTCCACTAGTTCTCATTTCCATCACCATTATTCCCCTCGTGTTCTCTGTCCTCCCTCAATCTTTAACTCCTTCATTCACCCATGGATTACATCAATACAAAATATATTTTCAAGCCTTGAGTCATGTTCCCTATGACACCCAATTTGTCGATGAACCTTGTTGTGAATCCTGAGGGCCAAGTCATAGAGAGTTGTGAATGAACCTTGATCCATCGCGTTATGCAGGAAGGTAGCTAGCTGACTAAAAGCAGTATTCTCTTCTTACTTCTTACACTTCTTTATATCACCCTTGTATTTTCTGTAAATTTTTTTCACTCTATAGTTACCCCCTCCCTCTTTCTCATACCACTCTCAGAGCCCTTCTTCTTTTCCTCTTCATTTTGTATTAACTACTTCTATCCATTGTTCTTCTTTCAACCACTCTTCTTTCCATCGCCCTTCCTTTCGTCACTCTTCTCTCCATCACATTCTCTGTCCTCCCTCAATCACAAAATTCCTGCATCGTATCAATACAAATCACATGTTCAAACCTCGAGTAATGTTTCCAATCACACCCATCTTGTCTAGGAACCTTGTTGTGAACTCTTCTGACAGACCTAGAGCCATCATGTTGTGCAAGAAGGTCGCTAGCTGACCAAACGTGATGTTCTCTTCCATGATTTCTGCCAGCTCCTGTTCCTCAGAACTCATATGCCTCCAGTGACCTCTGCAAAATTCAAATACATGTACAAGTGAAATAAATAGCGACAAATCATGGGATTTGGAGGGGGTGAGTTTGCCAACCCATGACAACAGGAATAGCTCTGTGGAATGAGTTTCTTTAACAGTGAATGAGGAATATGTGTAATTGTTTTTATATGTGGACATTATATAGAGTTACTTGCTTTGATAACTTCTTTTTTAATCCTTTTTTAATCGACTTTGGCTTTTATTACTTTTAATATACTATACTGTACTTTAATGTAGTTTTGAGATCTCCATTGTTATAATTGGAAATTATTTTAATGTATGTATATGTGTTGACAGGATACATTTCATTGGGAGCTATGAGTCATTTAGCATCAGGTTGAGCATGTAGAAATATCCCAAGTAAAAAAAAAGAAGAAATTTTGATTCCTTTACTCATGGGATGGCAGAAGAGCACACATGTTTTGGATGCTACAGCCTTGAAATGGCAAAAGTAAACAAAAACAAAAAACCTCAAATAAACTATGCAACTTAGAAGTTTCAACCTGAACAACCTAGAAGTTTTCAGAGGTAATTTTTCACCGATTTCACTCAGCATTAGAAATAGAATGGGTGTGTGGTTTCAGCTCTAGCCCCAGCACTGTTTTACCTAACAAACGCTGCTGCGAATGAGGCAAGTTTATACATTACATGCACATCCTGTACATTGACAGAATTCTCAATAGAACCATTTTGCAAAATAATTGGCAGATTTGTCCACATGGACAATACATCTGATAAGATATAGGTATCCCTGAAAAGTAATTAGTCACACTGCTAAAAAGTGTTTGCTAAATTTGATGGACGTTGCCAATGATAAATAAAGCAGTAGCACGAAGAGGTGTGATCATAGAAGTATTATACAAATAGAAATATAACATAATTTTCTTTTATTCTGTTGGTTGCAAATTATAACCTTCACATTACCAAAGCAACACTGTTTTAGGAATATTAACCATTAAACCATGTGTATTTGCTAACAGAAGCTTTATGTCTGGACCAAGGCTCACCTTCTTCCATCAGGCGACTGTTGTGTTCTCTCATGATGTACTGACTCAAAGAAGGATGCATTCCAGAATCTTTGGCATTTCCTGTAAATTATCATGATAGGTTGGACTGTAATTAAAGCCTTTCTATAGGTTTGTTAAATCCCTCTAGTGCATGACACTGTTCAACTTCAGTAATAGATTTCATGAGCGTATGTGCCCCAAAATGGTTATGATGTGATGAAAATAAACCAGAGGCGGCGGAACATCAGGCTCATACAATGAAAGTGGAGGGGCACCTATTGTTTGACAGACAAAAGGTGCCGCTCCACTTTCTTTGTCCGAGCCTGATGTTCCGCCGCCTCTGACATAAACTAAAAATTTGTTTGAATGAATTAATTTACTGATCTTACATCAAAATTTATTTCGATCTGGAGCACAATTAAACTATCTGCATAGTTTGTCTTTTTAATATCGACTCCCTCATCACGCCTGGACCAATTTGACTAAAAAAGGCTTACACCGGGTTTCTGATAGCCATATGGACACACAATTGATCAAACTCACATAATGATTCATCCCTTTAACATGTAATCAGTTTGCTAAAGCTGAGGACAGACAAAACCAAAACAAAATCATATGTTCCTTGCCAACATAATTCTGTGATATTCTAAAATAGCTTTGTGTGGGATGGTGTCTCGTGCAATACATTGGAATTTTCCAAAGAACAGGATCTCTTACAAGTATAATGGCATATAATATAAACAAGAATACAATCAAATAGACGTGTCTGTGTACCAGCTGAATAATGGACGTATATAGGTCAATGAAAACTGGTCTAAGATTCCCCAATCAAAAAAAAAAGAGAGAACAAATGTATTTCTTGATGAGATTTTTTTTTAATGTGATTTTTTTTAAAGAAAAAGTATATTCTGGCAACACACTAAATGCGGCGAAATCTGACGGAAAAAAAACATGAAAAGGAGTTACAATATGAATTGACCATTTTCATCTGCCCCTATACCCCCCCCCCCATTTCTCCCCTTAAGACTTTTACTCTCTCCACATCCCACCCCTCCTCCTTTCCATTTCCTACTCTTGTGTGTTTATACTAGCTTTCAGTGCTTCACCCCCCCTAAAAAAATTAATGAATAAATAATAAAATAATCAGTAAATAAATAAATAAATAAGTAAATACCGGTAAATAAATAAATAAACAAACAAACAAACATAACAGTAGAAAATAAAACAAAATAATAATTATATTACATGTACATCAAACTTTAGGGAGAATTCTTTCATTCTCTTCTTTTCATTCTGTCTCAAAATTCATCCTAGCATAGATTTGATTCTCCTTATAAAGCATCTGTCCCATTGTTAATGGAATAAACCTATTGTTCTCCTGAGTTTCTCCCTTACATTGAGTACCTCAATGATAGCTATTACGCAGATAATAGTGATGATGATAATAATAACAATAATACTACTACCACTTCTTCAACTTCTACCACCACCACTACCACTTCTATTACTACTACTAATAATAATAATATACATGTAATAATAATTTCAATAACAAAATAATAATTTTAATACCTACCAAATTGGTTGTTCTTTGAGATGAGTATAAAGGAAGCTCTTTACTTTTGGAGGCTTTGGATTTGAAGGCGACCCTGTAAAAATATTAAGGTATTCAAGAAATTATCATCAAGTTTCAAACATTTCAACCTGAAAATAACACAAAAGTTTCCATCCTTTTTGTTTCACAAACCAGAGTTATGCACAACATAGGTGATGGATGCAGCTGAAGGATCTGATTGGCCCGAATTCACAAAGGTGGTTTTGAAAACCCACAGTTGAATCCATGGTTTATGCAGATTTTCTGTATAATTTACGCTTAATTTAGCGCGTATCGGGCATGTGTATAAAACATGTCCAATGCTGATGCGTGCTTTTGTCACAGTGCGCCAAATTGACGCCTGTTACCATGGTTAGATACGCTATCTTATTCATGAGTCCACTATTTGAACAGTGGACTCATTATTCAAAACAGTGGACTCCTGAATAAAATAGCGTGGATAACCACGGCAACAAACGTCAATTTGGTGCACTGTGACAAAAGCGCGCATCAGCATTGGACATACGCGGTAAAATAAGCGTAATTTACACAGGAAATCTGCATAAACCATGGACTCAACCCGTGGGTTTTCAAAACCACCTTTGTGAATTCGGGCTATTATGTCACACACTTTATACTGTCATTGCATATTTCATTAGATTAATATGTATGTAAAAACATGGATTTAATCCTCCTTGACCACATGAAAACTGTAGTATCATTACAATTTAATCAAATGCTTCCGTATTTTCGAATTGACACCACTGAATTGCATCTGTTCCAAGCAAATATTTATCCACATTATGTATCGAATCAAATCAAACATGTTAATGCACTTACATGTAATCAAGCTGAGTTTAAAACAAGGGATCATCACAATCTCTTGTGAGTCCATAATGTGGTGCTTTTTATTAAATTTCAAGGATATTTTAGTGATGTTTTGAGGTGTCTTTTAAATGAATTGAATTGTCCATCTGTTTCCATAATTAGCAATTACAATAAAAATATAAAATATCATTGGGATAATTAAAAAAAACAATTACATTTAATATGTTTGATAATAACTTAAAATGAAGAATCTTCTATCTAGCTTTCAAATTCATTTCCAGACTCTCTAAAATGCAGCAAATTCAATTTGGTTATGTATTAAACACAAAAAAGTACTAAAATTTCCTTGAATGCAATCTGTGTACAGCTAAATGTAAATCTTGTATTTGGATTTACATGAATTACCGGTAGCTTTAATAGCCTTTTAAACACAAAATTTAATCTACACTGTTAATGGGGAAAAAATATATTAAAAAAGGAATATATAGAAAATATTTTTTAAAAATGGCTTGTGCAGGAGTATTTGTTTCCTCTACATGTAAATTTTTTATTCTATTGAAGAGCTCAACTTCAAAAGGTTTGACATATATTCACAATTATTCAGGTCAGTATCTGTCTTTGAACAAAGGCTGTTATCTCACTTATCAGGGCATTTTTTTTTATTCTAACATCACATTTCTTTACAGGCATGTACAAAACATGGTCAACAAATACATTTTCTCTCAAGAAACAAAGATTTTTTATAACATAGACCTTCATAAACATGAAGTATAGTTTACTCATAAATAATGGCAAAAGCCTCAATGTATCAGTTTCAATATCGGGTAATTATCATAAAATAATGCTGTTGGTGCTATAAAATGAACAATAACCTTGGCTTTATTATCATAAGTATCTCAAACTACATGTATCTCTTGTAAACAGACCCTGGAAAGTTTGTTCACATCAATAACTATCACTGCATGATATTCTTTTCTGAGATAGAAGAGTAAGGATAATTCATGATATAAACAATATTTGGTGTCTATTCAATTTGTAAATGTATGAACCACCAAGGCCATGTCTTTATATAAACAAGTATAATTAATCCTATCAATCCCAACAATGGAAAGCCAATGAATCCATTAACTTCAAATATGGAAAGCCAATGTAGCCATCATCTAGTCTGTGCAATGAAATTGTTTTTGGTCCACACATCCTGCAAGTAGTTTACGATGGGATAAGCAGGAATGTTTATTGAGAAAAAATTATGGAGTTGCTTGCTTTATATATTTGGAATCGATTTGATCAATTACACTCTACTGTATGGCAGGGCCCTACATGTACTCAGCTAGATATCCAGTTAATATCAATTTTGCATTGAATTGTATTCACTTACTCATTTTCCATCAAAAATATACAAAATCAAGACATACCAAAAAACATATCAAAGCATATAAAGTATTCATTACATAAATCACATAATATCACAACATAATGAACAATAGTTTTTAGTCTAAAGGAAAATCGGATGCACATGAAAGCAGTGTAGTATGCTTGTGACATTGCGTCCCAAAAATCAGACAATGATGCCACTATTCTCATAATAGAGATTCCCTACATGTACATTTAAAATCTATATTTGACTAATCTCAAATACCATACAAATCGTACCTTGTGCATTATTGTTGCCACCATTTATCGAATCGATCGCTTCATCAGAATTTGGTGTAATAACATCCTGAGTACTATCCTCCACTTCTGATATTACACAAAAAAGAAAGACAAAATAGCATCAATCTTTTTTTTTTAAAATCAAATATAGATTTTCTTTTGACGGCCTTTCAAAATAATTCCTTTTTCTTTTATACATACTAGGAGAGATTTCTTCTGACACCTGCAAGAAAAAGGGCAATCGCAAACAAACATTAAATTTCTGCAGATTTCAAGGTTAATATTTAAGTATTATTCCACCCCTTTCCCTTTAAATCAGTATTTCCAGGGGGAAAATATGAAATCCTATAAAAATCCCATTCCTGTGAGTTTTTCCAGTTGTCTTGTTGCAGAAAAAATGAGAATTTGCATAAGACATCATTGCTACTGTAATTAGTACTATCAACATAATTACTACTTGGAGGTGTCAAAGAACAAATTGCCTATAAGGGGTTATTACCTTCTGAATAATGGAAGAACGTGAAGCTCATATTCATGAGACATTTGGCAGGGCGGAAATCATCAGCTTCATTACACCTACAGAAATGAGGGAAAGAATAATGATTTTTAATTACAAAAATTCTCTAAAGCATATGCGAGCGAGTTGGCTCAGTCGGACTAGCATCTACCTGGCGTGCCAAAGGTCATGGGTGCTAGTTCAACCAAGGTGGATAGCTGAAGCCTGAGTTGTGTTCATAAGACAAACTCTATGTTCAACTGCTCCACTTTATGCAATGGTCTAAAGGACATTGTTTCATCAACATTTGTCATTTTCTAAGGGCTATTTTTTTTTTTTCACATTCAGGCGACTGCTGAATTTCAGGGGCGATTTCTTTCATTTCAAGGGCTACATTTTTGTGCAAAGAGCACCAATACAGTAAATGTGTGAATTTCCATAACATTTTGTCAAGACGTACATGTAGAGAGTAAATGTTATTCACAAAGAAAGGTCATATGGTCGATAATTTTGTTTCCTGAAATACCATAGATACTGTCAAAATAATCCCAATAAAATGACAATATAATAGAAGAATTAGATTATATGATTGCTGGAACCAAGTTTAAATAAAAAAAGAAGGAGGAAAATAATTGACCGAGAGATTGCAATTTCATACTGAGTTTACTTACTCAAACAGGCACAGTGCAAAAAATTGGACAAGTCGATAAAATGTTTGTTCAGAGACCCGTTTAGTATTGACCCGTTGTGAATCAACCAGTTTGGCAAATAATGCTCTTCCTTCTGGTGTCTGAAACGAAACAAATAAAAAGAGAAATTTAGCAAGAGCACTATGCACAGACTGAAAGACCCATATTCACGAATCTGACACCATGGTTTATGCAGATTACCGCATAATTCAGCACGTATGACAAAATATCCGCTATTTTATGTGCACTTAGAATTGATGCTTGATACTAAGGGTACAGCATTAATGAGCTAACTATTTATGTAAATTAATCAATCTAAAATAAACAGTGGACCCATTAATCCAAAACAGTGGGCTCATTAATGCTGGAACCTCTATCAAGCATTACAAGTGTCAATTAGTGGGTTGGAATAAAAGCGCCCATTCATCATTATTGGCAACTTTCTCAATATACACATACAGTGTACTGTACACACTGGATTAAGTGTAATAAATGCATGAAATCTACATAATCACTTTTTTAAACAACAGATTAAAAACCACATTAAGAATGACAGAGAGACAGAAACATAAACAGAGAGAGAGAGAATGGAACAGAGTGTATTGAGGATGGATATACCAAGAGTGATAAAGAAAAAGGGAAAAATTGACAAAATTTCCGATATGCTTTTCACACTGCACTTTTTTCCCTTAACCCCAGGAAATTGGTGGGGCTAAGGGGGGGCCTTAGCCCCACCAATTTCCCGGGGTTAAGCATAGCCCACTTCGTTTTCACACTACGTTTTAGCAGAGTGGGCTAGCACATTAAATGGTATGGTACTATCTGGCCCTGCAAAAAAGCAGGGTTAGCCGGCTTATTGTGGTGCTAGCACCACAATTGCGGTGCTAAGAGATGCAGTGTGAAACGAAACAGGGCTAAGAAAAAGTGGGGCTAAGCATTAGCCAATCACAGAAGTCGAAATTGCACGTTAATCTCGCTCTGTATGGTAAAATCATCAATATTAATGAGCTGTGTGATAGTCCGGGGTTAAGGCGTTAACCCCGGCTAAGCAAATAGTATGGGGTTAAGAAAGACAGTGTGAATAAAAAAAAAGATAGTATGGGGTTAAGGATAGTCCGGGGTTAAGGATAGTATGGGGTTAAGGAAATGCAGTGTGAAAAGCATAATAATGGTCAATCTTTTATTCATACATGTTCTATATATACTGTATGAAGGACCTTGACTGAATATGCTTTCTACTTTCTCAAATTATCATGGCTTCAGTACTGTAGTTCATGAAGTAAAATAAATATTGTGAAAATGGGAAAGATATAGAGAACGTTTAAATATTTCAATGAACTGCCCTGCAAATAGAAATAATATGAAGTGCAAGTATAGATCTATCTCTTTTCATTTGCATTATCATTGCTAACAAACTGCTATTTTCTCAGAGAAATATCACTTCTGGGGAATATCAAAACACTCTTCAAGGGCATTGTATAACATTGTAATACAATCAAGCTACTAGTAGATATTTCAAAACAGAAGTCCTGTTTAATAGTAGTTTGAAGAGGGTTTGGAGTTGAAATATTATGTGCTTACTCTCGAATATATTCCGAACTTGGCATTGTCCTCTTGCACAATAGTTGAACTGTAAAAAGGAAGGGAAATACAAAGAGAAAACATATTACTTTACAATGACAGTGTACACATAGATCCCAAATGAAGAATAAATAATATTGACATACTTGGTTTATGAAGTATAACATACATATTAATGTAAGTGTATCAGGGGACTTGAACGAAACCAACAAAGAAGGAATATAGATTGATCACTTTTGCAATGAAACTCCAAAGTTAAATATTAAAAACTGAATGTAATCCAAAGCAAAGGGGGGGGGGGTTAATTTCCTTACATATTTAAGGCTTGTTCCATAATGGTTCACTCAAAAAATAAAATAAAAATTTGCTGTGTGATATTACCTTGGACAATGAAAGCAGCAATATAAATAAATAAACAAGAAGATCACTTAATACCAATGACCATGACAAAAAAACCACAACAAATGATTATCTAGGAAACCTGACACCAAATAACAGGAAATTGTACTACTTCTTAACAATTGCAAATCCAAATTTCAACATTCCTCAATATTCACATGACATATACATACCAGAAAGGTAGAGAAAGAACCTTTCTTACTGTTTTCTTCACAAGCTTTATCTCTTGAAATATGTGTTGAAACACATTGTGCTAATTTAATTGAAATATTAAAAATACACTGATTTTTTTTTTAGCCCTCCTTACATTGTCACACTTGCCAACCCTGGTTGTCAAGAAATAGGCACAAATTATGAAGAAATTTTAAGAAATGGGAAAATTCACATCCTATTTCATACTACATAAAACATTTCACAGAAATACTTGTAGGAACAAATGGGTTGAAATGAAAATGTTCCTTTCCTAAAATAGGAATATTCCTATGCTATATGAATCTGAAATATTTCTCATGGAAAAGGATCAAGGTTTTGTTCCTTAAAAACCAACTTTTTGGGGAGGGGGGGGGGTGTTTCTTAGACATGTTTTAGTCATGAAGAGGACCATGTCAAATCCAGTACATTTACGCAAGTACATACACATCTATCTTCTTGCCATCTACTGGAAGATGAGCAAACTCTGGAGAAAAAAAAGAAAAAAAAAGAGAACTTTCTTGGGGTGCCAAAGGCATGGTGATACATGTATGCTGAATTTACTTATATACTACAAAGCCACACATCATCATGACAAGTGTGTGAAGAAATATGTGGATGTCAATTGACACATACATGTACTTTATAGAGGACACACTAAAAAGTAAATGCAGTATTTGCCCACCATTGCTATTTTTCTACCTAATATATTGCATCAATCACAATCGTGAACATATTCCAGAATGGTTTTACCAAAATTATGAAAGGAAAAGCATTATCCCTAAGAATGAGTTATGATAAAATCGAGAAAAAAAGAGGAAAATCTGAGAAAAAAAAAGAGCTTGGGATATTCTTTCCAACAATGTCAAAATGGTTCCTTCATACTGTATATCCTCCTCCCCCTGGCCCCTACAAAACAACTTTCCATGGAATATCTTCCTTTTATGTTTTTCTCTATTCCACCATCCACTCGTTTCCACTGAACAATCTACACCTAGTCATAGAATCCTATACCAGGCAGGGTTCAATGACAATCACTGGATCTTGAAATGTCAAAGCCCTGATGGGATTTTCTCCAGCACACAGGTCTGCAAATCTCATTTCACACCCCCACATCACAAACACGCTCAATTATACGTTTGCTGCCTATTGTGAGGAGTTTTCATGCTCCACATAAATAATGCACGACTAAAACGAGATGGCCTCAGTTAAGATGGTGGATACATAGAATGTACTTGTAATATGTGCTGATCAATTATTAAAAGCACTCTCAGGGTCCTGTTTCACAGACTTATTAAAAAAAGGCATGTCTAGTTAATAATCAACCAGTCAAATTGAATGTTTTCAGTAGCTTTAAACTCTCATTTCAAATTTGTTGTACTATAAATATAAATATCAACTTTAATAGTTCAGAAAAGTATATAGCTTTGGATACCGATGACTGCTTTTAAACTTGGATTTGGGCAGCGTAACACAAATTGTGCTTAAAATCACAACTGATGCATAGCAATGAGCAACATCAAATCTTCATGGAGAACTCACCTATTATTGAATATCCTATCCACTAGATTCTCAATAAACTCCTTACATTCCTGCTCAATTTCTTCTGTGACAGGTCCCTTCTCACCATTCATCTCTAATCTCTCCGACAGACAGGTAGAATCCATCATTGGACACTTTGTGACACCTTCCCTTTGAGATTCTGTAGACAAGGGCAATGCAAGGTGATGGTACTGTATCACTGGCATATTTTGGTCACAAATTCGTACAAGAATGTCAGCACACCTTTGGTGTATTAAAAAAAAATATCTTGGTATTGTGATTTTGTCCTTGGGATCTCTCAGATGAGACGAGGCATAAAGAGTGATGCAAGCGTATGTCAGTATAAAAAGTAAATTATGTCACTTTTCCATTTTATAATGAAAGTATGAACTCCATAAATTTCTAGGAATCGATGCGGTATTGTTTTTTAATTCTAGGATTCTGTATTTTGCTCTAGTTTCCTTTCATGAGGAAGTTATTCTTAAAAATGGCAAAGATCACTTTTACTCTCGGTTTCCTTTTAACATTAAGGATATTTTAAAAAGGATTAGTGTTAAGATATGTAAGTTCATAAATTCATCCAATTTCATAAATACAACAAGCACCGATGGGGGGGAGGCATCCAGAAGGTGCTAGCACACCACGTAATATCTAAAGAAAAAACAGCACACTCCCAAAAACACAAAAATCTGTTAATTTGGAAGAAATTACCTATTCTTTCCTTTTTTCTACTAGTAAAGATTTCAGGAGACAAAATGCACTTCATTTGTGAGCGTGCACCCCCTTCAAAAAAATTTAAAATCTTAGAACCGCACCTCTACTAACAATATTTCTGTGAAACAGGAAATTGGCATTCATATAAATTACAATGTATACATTTTTTTAAAGAAAAGGCTCTGAATACTAATACGGTAGTCCTTTTTGTTACCACTCAAATACCCCCCCCCCCTCCCCCCATTGAAGAGAATCCTACTAACACATTGACTCTGAAATAATTAACCATTCTACTTTCAAGTTCTTGACCCGAACAATTTTTTTTAATGAAAAAAGGAAGTGCCCGCTTAAATTTAAAGCTGCTCTATCAGGCACTAAAGAGTCGATGGGCTTTAATAAAAAAAAAAAAATACTTTCGAACGTTGTCTAATAATCACTCTTAAAATATCATAAGCATGTGACAATCTTGTGTTATCCTTGCTATATTGGTACTTCTTAAATTCCTGACCATTTAGATTTCCATTAATTTCCTCTTTCATTTCCACTCACCAAAGGTACATGTAATAGCGATGAATCTATACTGGTTTCATAATTCAACTTGAACAGATGCCGGTCACCTGCTGTATCATTCTTCCTCTAGGAGCTCTACAAAAATGAAATCAAAAGTTATAATTTATGAATAGCATAGTATACATGTAGGGGAAATCTTATAGTAACTACATACATGTAGTTTTTGCAAAGTGTGTATTCATTATCAGATGAAACAGAAATTTATCAAACAAGAGAGGCATGGAGTATACTACATGCTGAAAACAAAAACTGATTCAAATAGGTGCATTTCACCATCAAATAGCTATAAAACTGTCCAGACTATTCTATTTTATTTTCTCATAACAAATACTAGAAAATCTTGATTCCATAGGTCTTCTTAATATCAATTACAATGTACATTAATGATAACATATATGGCCTCAATAATTTGCTACTATTCTTCATTATTTTTGTACAAATTCTTGATTTCTGAGATGTTTGAAAATTCATGTTTGTATTACAATGTTGTGAATTGTAAAAAAGCTCAAAATCTAAAATTGAAAGTTCTGTAACAGGTGCACCATACAACTTCATCCAATTGCGTCCCTCTACAGTAGTATTATGGGTGTTAAAATCAAAGTGACATTCTTTCAACTAATAAAAATATTTTTGTCATTTACATAATTTTTTGTTTTAAAAACTGACAGAATCTTGTTTTCAATTGAAGGGGAACTCCATCCCCATCAAAAAGTTGATTTGAATTGAATTTGACAAAAAGCAAGCACATTCATCAAATCGGATATGGATACAGGCAAAAATTGATATTTTATTTTCAGGGGCTAAGTACTTTTTACAACTGTTTGCCTAAATCTGCAACATTAGTTTAAGCTTTAAACATTGCAGTGAATGGGGAATGGGGGTGGCTCTTTTTTTATTTCCCAGGGCTCTTTTGAGCATCTTGGGGACAAATTGCCCCCAGCCCTGGTGTAATTATTTCCTGGATTTTTCAAAAAACATTCAAATGCACAATAGTGACAACAGTGATGAGAGTCACTGATGTCAGTCACTCAATTTTTCCCCATATATATGAATTATACAGTATTCAATTTTTTTTTGCAGATTTGACAATAAGGAAACTCTTCAGGAAATCACATTAAGCTACTGCAATGGCAATTTATATTAAGCAAAATAAAAAATTGTTCCAAATTATAGTGCTCAAATGTTGTTAGTTGGGTACAATGGGGACCACGCCGACCAGTCATATTTGACTATTACCGCCAACTCTTTACTCTTTTTTTCCTGCTTTCTTTGTTGTTTCCTTCCTCCTTTATTTCCTTTTCTTTTACTCAATCTTTACTCTCCCATTTTTGTAATATATTTTTCAGGTGATTTCTTCTTATTATAATTATTGTTATTATCATAAGAAAGACTATTGTATCTTACAGGTTACATGGATCCAGTCCCTTCAAAGAGAAAATTAAAATGTTTTACCTCTAATAAAATACCAATAAAACAGTGAGAGGGGAACGTCTTTGTTATCCTCATGCATACAGACCAGGATGTGCTTATTTATAAACTGTTTTGTAAAATTAAAATTATATGGCAAAACTCCCATAGCTCAAATTTTACATTCAATCAACACTTTTTTTGGGGGGGGGGGTTGACTTCCCCATTACAGGGAAATCCAACAAGATGTTGTGTGACAGAGAAGAAAAATAAGTACACTATAAAACAGACTGGTGAAAGTTTGAAAGAAAACCGTCTAGCAAAAAGAAATTTATATATATATATATATATATATGACTGTTTTTTTTTTATTGAGATTCCCATGAACACGTACATGTAATTTAATATTTTTATTGGTGGCTGGGTATTAAAAAGTAAATTATGAACAGCGGTAGTCTGGTACTTTAGGCACAACTTTCAAAATGGCCATGCAATAAATGATTATGGATTTGTGCTTTCCTCCTAATACTTCAGTCATATTTTTTCTAAGGCGACCGTACGGCAGGTCGAAAACAGCTGTTGCATTCATTTTTATTCAAACCAACTATATGTATTTGGTCCAAAAAATGTGAAGATGGTAATGTACAGCAAATGTGACTGAGGTAGAAGTACCTATTCTCCGATCTCCTGGGGCAGTAATCTAACACAGGCAGCATATTGTTTTATGTCCTCATGAAAGTAAAGTATATTATTAACTCCAAAGAAGAGAAAAACTTGTACCATTATTTTGTGAAAATGTGATCGCCGGCCGGTCCGAGCGGGAGCCTGGTTTACTGAGTGCATGGCCGCCAGTAGCTACATGTAGCACTGGTTAGCTGAGCGCGGCTATGGGATGAGACTGGATGCAGTGTTTTGCCACAAGCTTTGCGACTCGTATGCTGGGAGGCGGAGTGACGCTTCGCTTTCAGTTTGTTACCAATTTTAATGTCTTCACTTGTATCTAAGTTCTAAATTATGTAGTTATGAGAATTACCACAGCTTACATGTACATGATAATATGATAATTACTTGGAGATGCACACCAGTTTTGATAGTTGCATTAGCTTTGTCATTTTCCCCTGCCACGTTCCTTTTTTCAAAAATCCTTACAACCTATAAACAGAAAACAGTGCGCTTAGAAACACCAGTAGTAAGCGCCTTATAAATGTTATGTATTAATATTATATTTAGGAGCATATTAAACACAAATAAGAAATCAAGAAGTTATAAAGAGTTGCAAATCTAGTAAAACCAGAAACCTGAAAAGACAAAACGGGTTTTGTCACAATGGGCGGGGCCCCATCGGGTAACCTTTTCGACTCAGGCTTAATTAAAGTTCCCTGTAAACATCTGCTACACAAAGGAATTTTTTACAATTTTGAACAAATTGTAATGAGATACCAAGAAAATTATTCCATGCATTGTCCTAGACATTAATTCACAAAAAGAAAAAAAAATCCAAGTGAAGAATAAATGGAGAAATAACATTGAATTTCAGGCATTTAATTCCTGTTTAATCTCATTAGTCACGCACGCACACATGCCCTACATGAGACACCTCACAATTAGCGTTGCCCTAAAGTCTATTATGATAGCCTCTGGATACACCCTAACAGTATAGATGTATGTCTGTGAAAGTGTCTGGTTTGCTTTTACCCCCCCCCCCCCACGGACCCTCATTTAGTATCCCACAAGAGTAACAAAATGGTTTTATGAAAAACAGAGGCCAGGCAAAGAGTATGCAGCTCCTACTAAAATTGAAAATTAAAGTGTTTAAAAACTAGCCCTAATCTAGAACACAGTGGGAGAGTGGAAATAGCCTACATACCAAAATATGGCTTTATTCCCTCCATCACATTTTTTTAGAAGGATTTAGTGCGACTGCGTGTAATTGTCCATAGACATTGATCAGTTTATTTAGTCATTAAATGGTCTAAAACCTCTAGAAAAGTCAAACCATCCCCTTATAATCATTAAAAACCACTTTCGCTATCATCAGCGTTCTCTCACTAGCATAGTGATTTTAATACAGTGGAAAGAAGTTGACTGTAGTCACGAGTAAGCCTGAGTCATATCGATTATTTTGAAAACCAGTGTTCGACAGCTTTAATTCGATCAAACATCGATGCGTTGAATTTTGAAGGCGGCAAAATCAAGTCAATTTTTTTTTCACCGTCGATGCACATGCATGCATGTACCGCGACGTATATGAGAGGGGTAAGCGTTGTACAAGCAGATGACAGTGAGTAAATTTCATTTGTATTTGCCATGATCACAAAAAAGGGACCAATGCAGCATTCTTTCAAAAATATCTTAAACAATTATATCTGCAGATGACAACATATACGTTTGATATGAAATAATATAAAAGACATGAATCACGCAGAGTCGATCCGAAACGATTCTCGGTCAACTAGCACTCGCAGTCCAGACTCACACACACTACAGCCCAGTACACTCACTCTCCCAAAATGACAGGCGTGCTTGCCGGCCAACAACTGCTATTCTTGGCAAGAGCACGTAACTCGCCTGAGATGGAAGTTGGATCCAATATGAGCTCCAAATTGATGGGAATAAATATCATACGTAATTTTCTCTGGATGGCCATTTGAAGTGGTATTCTATGCTGATATAACGATTGTGAGGAAATTTATGACAATGTTAGAGAATTAATCCTGATACGATTGATAATCCGTTTTTAACTTTAACGTTAGACTTAGACACAAGACAAGTGCAGAGCATGCAATCCAAATAAATATGAATGTCTCAAATCGAGCTCCAAATTTATATGCATGATTATTGGATGTTAAATAATTACGATTTACCGGTAATAAGATGTTATGGCCATACTAAAGATATTGACAATGTCACTGTCAGCAAAGTTATATTCATATGGAAGTATTCATTACTGTCATTAGTTTTATTTTATTCCATCTCTGGACGTCGATGACTCTCCGAGATAAGAAGCACAGTGCGCGTGTGCGACTGATAATGTACGACATATTTTCCATTCATGAATTCATAGCTCAAAGTTGGGCACAAACGAGCTTCAAATCGATGGGGGAAAAATACCAAACGTAATTTTTCTGTTTTGTCATGTAAAATGGTATTATATGATGATATTACAATCGTGAGAAGAGGTTATGCATATTGACAATGTTCAAGAATCAATCATGACATGATATATTTTTTTTAGACATACACTCACTCAAGTCGATCGTGATGTGATATCCGTCATTGAAAATTGAAACGAAATACAAATGTTTCACATCAAACTCTAAATTCATATTAATGATTATCATATGCAAATTATTGTTAAAATATTATGGTTAAATAATGTTCTATGGTCATGATATTAATATTGTTCATGAAAGCAAGGTTTACTTTACGTTAATCGTGTCATAATTTTCTGGTTTAATTAAAGCACAGTAGGCCTACTGCGCATGCGCGATCGATATTCCATTTCATGAATTCATCATGCATAAATCATCTCAGAACGAACAGACGAGCAAGACTCGAACTAAGATCAAAATAAACTTCAATTTAATGGTGAATAGGCATCATAATTACACAATTGGTCTCATTTTGGGGGAATATAAATCAAGTATAGTAAATAGTTAGACATTACTGTTTATTTTGATGATTGTTTGTACCAAACGAAATGGCCGTATTTCTTTCCTTCGCAGTTCACACTGTCATTTTTTTTTGATGCACCGATTTAGCAAAATCTGCACTGGCGCTCGATAAAATCGATTGAACACCGATTTAAAAATCTATTTGACTCAGGCTTAGTCATCACGAGTAGATCTAAAGCTTTGGTCTCAGTTATATTGGTCGTTCCGCTGAACTCCATTGGCTCCACTCACCAATTACAGAGACCGAAGTTCTAACTCGATCTGTACAGGGACTCAATGGCCATATGTTTATGTATTATTAAAAAAGTTCAGATAAACCAGGGAAGTGGGAGTTGCGCGACAGCTGAAGTAAGTCACTGTTTTTTTTTTCTTTTAAGTTTTTTTTTCCCGTTTTGGTGCATTTCAGGCCAAAAAAGAATACTAATATTCTTTATTTTGGTCCAGTTTTTTAATATATTTTTATGAAATAAAGACTAAAATCGATGAGCCCTGTAAGGGAGATTTTGCATTGTTAACCCCCTTAATGACGGCTGCACGATTGCGAGCCGTCTGTGTACAAGGAGAATTTAAAATAAAAAATAAAAAAGTTTAAAAACTCCTCAAAACAGACGGCTGCCAGCTGTCTAAGTCACGAGGGGAGTTTGAGTCCCAAATAATGTAAGTATTAAAAAATTGATAGAGAAATCTGAAGTGATTAAACTGGAAAAAAGACTGTTTCGCTATTTGCATATTCATTTATCAGATCTCGATCTATAGCAATACTCATAAATATTCATGATTTTAGAATGCGATCCCCGCGCATGCGCAATTAGCGTTTTCTGTTTTTATATCGGCAGTGAATTAATACGTGAGAGGAAACCAATTTTGAGACTGATCAGAGGATGGACACGGAGTAAAATTAGAATGAAACGTTACAAAATTAGTTTTTAATTGTTTTTAGAGTCGTGTTTTATGAGGCCTTATAATAGTTACACATTACGTGACACCTTTGTCACTAGGAGTCAGAGTATCAGAAAGAATTTTGAAACTTTGATGTTGGGGTAGGTGTGTAGCGGTAGCGAAGTGGACATGGAGCCTACAGCTGAGCTGGGTCCACGAAGTACTACGATAAAAATTATTATTTCACAAATACAAAAATTTAATACGTGATTATAAATAATTACCTTTGATACTACTATATTTTTATAACATAGGTGTATTATTTCAAGCATCGCGATTGGCCAATACGCGTCACATGACATCCAACTTTTTGTGTGCAATGCACGGCAGTGCAAAAGGTGCGCAACGAAAATTGACATTGCACGCTCAAGCAGACCAGTGCGGTAGAAGTCCAACAAAACTGTACTGTAACTTTTTAAGAATTTGTTTATACTGTGTTGCTACATGTGTATTTTATAAAACAAATAATGCACTTGCTCTGTCGTGCGTAAAAGTAAATGCAGAGAAAGCTCGGTTTCTTCAGATGGTGCACACTGGGCACTCGCCGCAAGCGGCTCGAGCACAGTGCGGCACCTATCTAAAGAATCCTCACGTGCTCTGCATTTCCACTAATGCACTCGGCTGCATGCATTATTTGTATGATAATCACATATTAAATTTAAGTATTTGTGAAATAATAATTTTTATCTATAAATTGTTCTTCAAAACGGCATCGCTAATCGGATGTACGTCACAACGAAGCGGTTCAAGGGTCAGGGCTATTGTATTTGCTTTGTTGACAAACGGATCAAGGGATCTACATGAGATCGGTCTGGTCAGAAACGTCTCATTTTTACCATTTAGTGAAATAATTTTTATCCCTTTATACGCATTAGGCGCATGAAGGTTCATAGATAAATAAAATTCACCCCTACAAACCGATTTCACCCTCTAACTATGGATATCCTAGGGAAATCCATCTGGGTGTGTAGGTCTCGCTTATGCATCTATGGTCAGTATGGACATGATGGAAAGAGAATATGTCAAAATATTAAAAGAAACATCATCCAAGTTACTGCTACGACCTGGCTAAGTTTGGCTCAATTCAATTAAATTGTGATGTTTGTGGTGCAATGAATTGCATTGTGCAAAAGCAAAATCACATAGCGGAAGGCATGTTGCGATTTTCTTTTCACGTTTTAAAAAACTGAACGGGGTAAACAGAACCATAGTCATAGAGCTGAATTCCGTTTTTCATGGCTGAAACAGAAAAACGACTTCCTATCCAGGCGTACCTTGATTAGTTGTGCCTAGCCTGGAGGCTTCTGGGGAGTAAAAGTCATCTACTCTACGTAGGCTTACTCCAGCCTACGTAGAGTAGATGACTTTTACTCACCAGAAGCCTCCAGGCTAGTTGTGCCGCGACGCCTCGGTGCTACTCACCCGAGGCGAGCTCAGGCTACTCACGTCAACCGTTCGTTCCGACTGTGTCGCTCGCTGCTCAGCAGTGGCTGCTTGTGAAGTTGTGGCAGTGATTGGCAGATAGATGTAGATCTAACGTTCTGAAAATAAAGTCTGGAGCTGTATCTTGTGACTTGATGAGATACTGTGGCTTTCAAGTTGTCTACACACAATATCCAGTTTCAGGGCTTATAAGTTATAGCTGTCGAATATTAGACAGTAAGTAAGTTCCTCATATGTCGAAGGTTTAATTTTTGCGTAGGCCACAGCCAACGAACGTAGAGGGCAGGAACACACAAGCGTGTTGCTCTAAGGAAGGTCAACTCCGCTCGAATTTTGTGACCACTTTAAAAAATAAGGTGGGGTTTTGGGAAATTTGTCGAGTTGATTTTTTTTCATTTGTTAATTTTAAATATTTTTTAATGAACAATTATTAGATCGGTTATTCTGGGTATAAATATTAAAAATATTACTTTTATTTTTAAAGAAAATATTTAGCTTAAATAATCATGATTTTGACATTCTTCCTCATTTTGGAATATTAAGCCTGTGACGAGGATACCTCATATCTCTTATTTTCTTCTGCTGAATTTCGCTGCACCACTAATAAATGCATAGACAACCACCGTAATAATCGAGGTCATTTTTCTGGCCTGGGTGCGCCGAGTCTGGGCCGGTCGCGCAGCTAGCTAGTGACGTTGATGATGCGCTGGGGCTTCAGGCGACTCGTCATAGATCTAGCAACTTAGACAATGACGTCTAATTTGCCTGGCCTGATTTGAAGTGTAATGGCTTCAGGGCTGATGTTTATCAACGATGATTGTTCAAGGTTAGATTTCAAATTTTAAATGTCATTTGACTTTTAAGTCTATAAATCTGAAATAAAGGCGCTGTATCCCCGAAATCCGGGTCTAAATTTCAACTCTGAGTCCGAGACCATGGCATGGACGGCGAAAAAACAACCCATGCATCGGATGCATTGCATTGGCTGCGCGCTGCGCTGCAGCTGCACTGTGATGATGGGTTCAGCGAAGAGCTCAGAGAAAATAAGGTGGTTATATTCAATCCCGAAATGCTTTGCGAGTGGTCACAAAATCGTCTCGATGCAAATCACCTAATACAGCCGTCTGGTGTAATCGCTGATAACAACAATCACCGATTTGGTAATGATTTTAGTTTCCTGAAACTTATATTTGTAAAGTTTTAAATATCAAAGTATGTTTTTATATGTATGTATATTCTTCAACATATTTTTTAAGTTATCTTTGATATTGTTGTAGTCATATTCTTTCATATTCGTTTTTTGATCGCTACTAATTTGTTGTTGTATTTGATCGGCATTTGATTTCGTTGGCATGAACAATAAAATACGCGCGCAGCTCAGCTGCATGCGCGTATCGAGTTGACCTTCCTTATAGCAACAAGCTTGTGTGTTGCTGCCCTCTACGTTCGTTGGCCACAGCGGTGCAGGCTAAGCGCTAGGGCAGCTTTTATCATAGAGATGTATACTGGCTTTTATTTACACTGCAATGCCCTATATCAACGAACGTAGAGGGCAGCAACACTTTGCAGTCAGAGTTATCAATAGACAGAGTGGCGAAACCGGAAGTGTGCTCTGATTGGTCCGATATTTCATGGAGCCCCAATTAGTTCCCTCTGGCATATTTTCTGCGCTTGTGATCTGCTGCTTAGTGCATGCCTCCGGAAATTTCAATAAACTACACGTTTTCTCACATTTAGTAATTAAATACCTCGACACTTTCAACTCATGGATATATTTTCTAGACGCCAATGTGAGTATTTTAACATATAAAGTTAACTTTTTGTAGATACATCTGGTGTTATTTTGCGTAAATCGGCTTCCAAAATAATGTCGAAAAAAGTGTTTGGTAAGAGAGAAAAATTGAATTTTTTCAAGTTTTGTGTAATCATGTTTTGCACAAATTACCTCAACGTGTTGAAAATAATGTTTTACAATGACTGTCAAGGTTGAATGATCTTTTAACAAGTTGTTTCATATTAATTTAGGGGAAATCCATTTATTTTCTACCAAAAACAGTTCATAAAATTTAGCATATGGGACTACCCTTTATAAGACCCTAGCCAAAGATAAGGAGCTGCGCCGCCGGAGCTTTCGGCGGCGGAAACCTTAGCCCACTCTATATAGGCCGTAGGCGGTTAATTGCAGGGATGGCGCCACCAACTCAAGTCAACGCTACAGTTAGATCTACTAGTCTTAATCTGAATTTTACTAATATATAGATGGAAACATCCCATTAGCGAGGAAAGTATCCCTATATATATTTAGACTATTTTGTTATTAAGGCCAAAGTGTTAAAACTCCTGATTTTAGAAAACCCGTATGCAGGCCCTGGCCTAGGTCTAATTTAGACCCTAAGTCTAGACTAGAGTTAATATTAAGACTGAAGGCAGCACTGCATGCAGTGCTGTTGAGTTGTTACATTACAATTTTTAATCTAACAAAGGAACTGCAGTGCTCGAGTAAATTTACTCTGGACTAGTCTAATATAGGGTCTAGTGAAGATCTATAGTAGATGTAGACCTAGTCTAGTCCTAGTAGATAAAAAAATCCAAGTCCAAGACAAGAGCTTACCTATCAAGACAGCCAGTGATTCAATTAAGATTACTTTATTAATGCAAACAGAAGAAATAATGATTCAAAGTGCTTTGACCTGTGTCCTCACAAGCAACAATGGATCTACATCTACAAATATCAGATTTGCTGCATGCATGGACCTAGTAGGTCCATGCTGCATGTAACCTTGTAACATGTAACCCATCTGTGTTTGGTGTGTGGTGATTGTCATGAGTTCATCTAGCTATTACTATGTTAGTACAAGTTCAGGGCCTATACTGACAGTACTCACTACTGTACCTTTATTCACTCATAGAGTACGTTAGCTTTGTGTGATTAATTCAATATGTGTTAACGTATGTATATGCTTTGACCTTATAACTGTGACCAACACTTGCTTGGACTGATGAGGAAAATGGCACAGGTCTAATAGTCACATTATGGATTATCTGCTGGTAATTGTACTTGCTCACTAATTTTGTTATCATAATGGCATGTGCTTTCAAAGATCATGCAATTAAGGTAATGACTTCAGTGACTACAAGTTTTAAGCATCAACTTTGGAAACAACTAGCTAAACAGAGTCCCGGGAACAGAGTTTATTCATTTAAAGGTGGTTTCTGATAAGTCATAGACTGTAATCAATAATTATCATTGTTTTCTGGGGTTGCCACGCAGTCAAGCTTAGCTTCTAGTGGCAACCCCTGCAACCTTCTCAAAATCATATTTGGTTTATTTGAAGATTTATGTCATTTATATTTTCTGATGTTATGTTTTATTTATTGTAATTATTGTATTATAATTTTTTGGGGAAAAATGAATAAATAAATATAT
This sequence comes from Lytechinus pictus, assembly GCF_037042905.1. Lineage (NCBI taxonomy): Eukaryota > Metazoa > Echinodermata > Echinoidea > Temnopleuroida > Toxopneustidae > Lytechinus > Lytechinus pictus. The sequence continues at coordinate 45,247,744 of NC_087246.1, read as the reverse complement.
GAAATGAAATAAATGAAAAATATCAATATGTATTAATATAAAATGCAATTTGTTCAATGTTTTGCTTGTCAGTTATCCGTATATTATTATTGTGTTTTCTATGTTAATGTGTTTATGAAAAAGTGTTGCAGAAACCAATATGAAATGAAATGAAATATCTCAGCTGATAATGTTTTAAAACAATTTATCAAGGAATGAATGTTAACACAATCAGAACCTAATGCAAGATCGAACTTAAGTAAAATATATGTTCATTCCCCTTTGTAATAATTGTGCAATTTTGAAAGAATGAACAACTTTATATTGATATCAATTTTATGTATAATTGGTTTTTTATTTTCATAAATTTGTCGTTATGGTATTTTCCTTTCTTCCACAAATGCATCATGTCATTGGGACTATTGTATTACATTTTCAATAAAATTTCCTTGTCATCACCTTATGTTGCAAGGCCATATATCAAAATGCATTTCCATATAGTGTCTGTTATTCAAATTTTAAATTCATTAATAAAAAATATAGTTTATTTAAAACCGATTCAACAGCCTGAATGTCTAATTCACTGCATGTGATAATGTAAATGGGAAAATTGAAAAAAATAAATTGTTCACCCTTATTCTTTTCACCAAGATATGATTTTCCAATTGAAATTTATTTTCATTTTTATTGTCATTCTAACTAGGCTTATATATAGGATGTGCACGCCCAATTTAAAGTTATTTATGATTATAATCAGTTGAACTTTAGTGGATGTGAAGGAGGGAGTGGCATAACACTATATTACAAACAAAGTATTGTTTGGATCAACCTTCTTGTGCATAGAGAAATGTATTTCTTACATGGAAATCATTTATGATATCTTATTGTTTTCTCTTTCAGATAAATCCTATCAGGTTATGCAGTCTAGTTATTTTGTCTCTCATTTTCAATATTCGTCCTTGATCCTGTTAAAGCTATAAGCTTTCCATCTTAAATATGCATTACAAGCGTTTAATTAGTTTTTTTTTTTTTTTTTTTATTACACAGTGTTACACCACACAATAGAAAGGAAGAGGGATCTCGGAGGGAGAACGGATGAGAGAGAGAGAGAGAGAGACCCAGAGATGAGAGAGGCAAAGAGAGTGATAGATAAAGGGAGGGGTATATTCACAACTAAAAGATTATTGACAGTTTCCACCATTTGCCAGAATTGTCAGATTAAATCAATCAGAGAAAATGGAAAGAACATTTTTGTTATGTGACACTATTGCCAATCAGCAAATTCATAATCAAGTGAAATCACGTTTACTAGGAAAATCTAAAAGTGCCGAAAATACACTGTAAAAAATAATGAGTAAAATTTTACCACCATGATGGTAATTATGTGTCCAACCAATTTTGGACAGTATTATTTTTACCATGTTTACCCAATGCGGGAAGCAGATTGTCCAGTGAGGTTAAAAAATAATCATAAATTACTTTAGAATGGGCAAAAAAAAATCATCACACTGGATACATAAAAATGCCCCAAAGAAATGCCAACTGTAGTAGGTCCATGGATGGGCACATAATTACCCTCCCACATGGCTTACTTTTCACCAAATTTTTCTATAGAGTGTTAGAGTGTAAGAGTTTATTATATAGATAATAATTTCAGAATGAGCCAAGATGATTTCACTTAGAATAAAAACATGGCAGCCGCTGATGAAAGTTAGGATATGAACAACTATAGTTTACATTTCTTCAGATATTTACAAGATATTATGATAATGATGATCGGGCGCCACTGGTTGATCGCCCCTACTTTTTATTAAAATAGTTCAAACAAAGAAGAGAAATTGAGTAATAATACCCCTTATTTGTCGTTTGATAAAAAGTTGATATAACGCTTGTGTCCTTTGTCCCCTATTAAAAAGATAATAGTTTCAAGTTTCAAAATGTATTGATTACAATCCCCACATATTGGATCATTCTCAATATTACAAATACTACTTTTGATAATGATGATTAGGGGGGCAACAACTGCCTCAACTTTTTTTAGTTAAAAAAGAAGAGAGAGAAAGAAAGCAGGATATTCGCCGCCCTGATGATGATGGTAATTATAACGATGACAATGATCATAACAAAAAATATTGATTTCAATGATAATAATTAATAGTGACAATATTGATCGTCATATTAATAGTAATAGTAATGAAAACAACAATAAAACAAAAAAGAATTTACCAGTAACATTCCCCTTTTCGTTATACAAAACATAAAGATAAATGGTTAATTTTAATGTGACATAAAAAAGGGTAAGGTTGGTTTAATTTTTGCGTAAAAATATTCAGACTGTTGAAATTATTCGAGATCATGAAATTCGATCAGAGTACAATGTTCCTATTTCCATTATTGATTGACAATCAGTGCAGTGAAAATAGTGTAAGCTAGGAGTTGCCACCTGGTCCCGTCCCCCTAAATCACCACGGATCAATATAGCCCATTTTGTTAGGGGACTATATTAAATTATGCTCTAACTTTTACTAAAACATATCATTTGAAAAGTCGAAATAAGAGTTTATTATATAGATAATAATTTCAGAATGAGCCAAGATGATTTCACTTAGAATAAAAACATGGCAGCCGCTGATGAAAGTTAGGATATGAACAACTATAGTTTACATTTCTTCAGATATTTACAAGATATTATGATAATGATGATCGGGCGCCACTGGTTGATCGCCCCTACTTTTTATTAAAATAGTTCAAACAAAGAAGAGAAATTGAGTAATAATACCCCTTATTTGTCGTTTGATAAAAAGTTGATATAACGCTTGTGTCCTTTGTCCCCTATTAAAAAGATAATAGTTTCAAGTTTCAAAATGTATTGATTACAATCCCCACATATTGGATCATTCTCAATATTACAAATACTACTTTTGATAATGATGATTAGGGGGGCAACAACTGCCTCAACTTTTTTTAGTTAAAAAAGAAGAGAGAGAAAGAAAGCAGGATATTCGCCGCCCTGATGATGATGGTAATTATAACGATGACAATGATCATAACAAAAAATATTGATTTCAATGATAATAATTAATAGTGACAATATTGATCGTCATATTAATAGTAATAGTAATGAAAACAACAATAAAACAAAAAAGAATTTACCAGTAACATTCCCCTTTTCGTTATACAAAACATAAAGATAAATGGTTAATTTTAATGTGACATAAAAAAGGGTAAGGTTGGTTTAATTTTTGCGTAAAAATATTCAGACTGTTGAAATTATTCGAGATCATGAAATTCGATCAGAGTACAATGTTCCTATTTCCATTATTGATTGACAATCAGTGCAGTGAAAATAGTGTAAGCTAGGAGTTGCCACCTGGTCCCGTCCCCCTAAATCACCACGGATCAATATAGCCCATTTTGTTAGGGGACTATATTAAATTATGCTCTAACTTTTACTAAAACATATCATTTGAAAAGTCGAAATATATGCTTTTCCTTTATATTTTGTGATCACTGTACCTTTTTTTTTCTCCTTAATTGTTTATTTACCACGTACGATATCGGTGGTGTGATTACAAAATTTCAATGCAGTGATTCCGAAGAAGAAAACTGCCCCCCCCCCCAGGCCGGGTGACCAGACCAGTATTTCCCGGGATGGTCCCATTATTTTGCTCCTTTGTCCGACAAATCCTTCCCGGGACGTCTATTTGTCCCGTATTTCAGTATATTGAACAAAATATAGTTAATACATTTAAAAGTGACGAATTTTCATCAAATAACCAACAGATAATCGATTACTAAACTTTTGCAATTTTTTTTTTTAGTATTTGAAATTTTAAAATATATTAAAAACACACAAAATATAATTATTATTTTTGTCAGATGATTGTTTTTGTTCGCTGGAAGTTTGCATTTTTTCCTCTTTCTTTCTTTTATATCCTTCTTTCTTCATCAATCTATCCTTCGCGCTGCTGACACTTTTTTGTTCCATCTATCTTTCTTTCCTGATCCTTTCTCTCGCTGTGTGTTCATTTTTCTTTCGTTCCTTCTTTCTCTTATTTGCATTCTTTATTAAATTTCCTTTTTATTATTTCCTTCCTTCTTTCTTTTTTTAAACTGTTCTTTGCTTCCTTCCCATTTCTCTCCTTTTTTCTTTTCGTAATTTTTATCCTTCCATTATTTTCTCTTTTTTTTTTCATTCTTTCCTCCCTTCATTCTTTCCTCCCTCTCTTTTCTCCCTAATTCTTTCATTCTTTCATTTTTCCCTTCTAATTCCTTTCCCTTATTCTTTCTTTCCCTTCCATCCTTCTTCCTTCCTTCCTTCCTTCCCTATAGCCTTCCTGTTTTTCTTCTTTTGTTTCTTTCTTTCAAAGAATGAAGGAAACATTTCCCTTTCCTTCATTCTTTCTTTCCGCTCCTTTTTCTTACTTTCTTTTTTCTTCCTCTCCTTTATTTCGTCTTTCACGCATCTGTTCATCTTTCCTTCCTTTCTTTTTCTTTCTTTCTTTCTATATTCATTTCAGAGAATGACGGAAACCTTTTTCTCTCTTTTATTATTTTTTATCCTTCATTTATTCTAATTTTTTTTTCCGTTTTCCTTCATTTTTTATTTCTTTATTCTCAATTAATATCTTTTCCTTCTTTTCTATTTTCTTTCTCTCCTTCATTCTTTCGTTCACCCTTCCTTCCCATTCTTCATATTTTTTCACAAGTCTATAACACTGTGTAGCCTTCTATGTTGATTTTTTTTTGTCGATTATCCCGTATTTCATTTTGTGAAATCTGGTCACCCTGCTGCCCCCTTCCTCCGAGTTTTCCAGTCCATTATATCTTCAGCATCACCTTGTTAATTTTTCGTGTACCCACATTCCTTATTTGCCTATTTTCCTCTGTTTCCATTTTTCATTTATTGATCGAGTAAATCAAGTCTCTATAATTCATCACATTAATCTTCAATAAAAAAAGTGGAATTCATCTTGAATAATATTAATGATAATGCCAGACAAACCTAAATGGGGGATCTATCATGAAGCTCTAAACCAAAGAGAAGAAATTACATTAGATTCATTATCATTTCTTCCGGACCTAGGCTAGTTTGTCGAAAATCAATTATGATAATAGCGATGATTACCAAATCATTGCATGTGCGCGCAGAGGGAACTAATCAGCCCCCCATGGCTGACCTTTGACCGCGCGTATCCTGATTTCAGTGCGCGTGTCGCCACTCTGTCTATTGATAACTCTGTTTGCAGTATTGCTTTTAGGAAGGTCCACTCCGCTCAGACCATAGAGATGTATACTAACTACGCTAGAGTGCGGAGTCGCCATAGGCGCGCGTACTTAACGTCTGTGATTGTGTGGAGCGTGGCGGCCATTGCTCGATAGGTATAGATTCGCAAAAGTACCCGGATGTACCCATAGCTCGTGCGTTGTAACGCTGTGAAAAGGGGTGCCGTCTCCGGCCTTTTTCTTGAAGAAAAGAACACAACCTCATAAAAATCGAAAATATGAATGACAAATTGCATCTCAATACACCATTAGAGTGATTACATGGGGATTATGCTATTAATTTGGCATTTTAAAAACCTGATTTCTCGGGATGAAATTCTAAATAATTTGCATTTACCTGTCCGTTTATAGGCCTGTAATAGATAACAATGTTGATATACTATCATATAAACAATCATATAAAAATAAAAACATACAGCGGACATTAATAGAAAGATTGACAATTAATTCAAAAGACTGCAGTGAATTAGCCCTTCTCTGGATTTCCCTACTTTTAACTGCATCGTCCTCCTTCCATCCTTCCCACATTTACGTCCTTTGATTCTATGTTTATGTTGGATATAATTTTGTAATTTCTATATAGGCCTACATGATATGTAACTTGCTTTAATTTGTATGAAATATAGGCCTATCATTTTTATATATTAAAGGAGAATGAAACCCTTGAAACCAGCTGAATCAATATCAAAGAGAAAAATCAAAGAAACATATTGTTGAAAGTTTGAGGAAGATTTAATGAATGATAAGAAAGTTATGAGCATTTGAATATTGAGATCACTAGTGCCATGTAGATCCTCCCATCGGCAATGCGACCAAGATCTGTGATGTCACACACGTACAACTCCCTCATTACTTTAGTACTTATTTCACTTATATTCTCACTTTTATAGAGTCTATCACAAGGTGAGGTGTTCTCTTTATGAGAGGACAAGTACAGAGGTTTCACAACATTATATCATTGATTAATTATTTGTCATATGATTAGAATGAGCAAAAAGAGATGTTTTGGGGTATATTTTCAGTGTCCAAATGGGAGAGTTGTACGTGTGTGATATCACAGATCTTGGTCGCATTGCCAATGGGAGGATCTCCATAGCATTAGTGATCTCGACATTCAAATGCTAATAACTCTTTTATTGCTAGTCCTATTTTACTCAAACTTTTGTTGATCTTATTCTTTGATTTTTCTGCTTTCACAAAAGCTAACTTGCTCCAAGAGTTTCATTCTCCTTTAAGTTGTACAATAATTCTGTATAAGTTAGTGTTTTGATCTACATGCGCTATTAAAGGGCATCTCATTATTGCTCTTGGTGAGCCTCCCGTTACACCATCAATGTTGAAATTTGTGTTATTTGGTGAACGTGCTGATTTTGTTCTTATAGGAACATAATAAATTCCCCAAAATCTGCAGGCCTATATGGCCCGAAAATAAAATATTGATTTAAAACGTCGAGAATATAGCCTAATTTGTTCAAACTTTTCAAAAATGACAGTTTTAATTCCCTTCACTTTAAGTTAGATTTGTTTTAATTCGCTTTTTAGGGGCCGTGTGTGCAATTAAAATAACAAACACACCTAAGCAAATTCGCTTTAACATACTGATCAAAATAAAATACAGGGGGCGCGACCGGACCCCTCCCTGAAATGAAAATGAACATTACACATAATAAATGATTGTGATTTTATGCACCCCATCACTTTCAAATTCATTCCGCGACGCCGTAATTAACATAATATAATAATTTTGTTCATCCATGGAAATCTTATTTAAAAAAAACTGATCGAATAACCAAACTCAGGTCCATAGGCCAGCAAATGACATTAAAGGAAGAAAACTAGAAAATCAAATTCAGTTATACTTTTAAAATGAAAAACAAAACTGGATATTCAAAACGCGTGTTTATCTGTTTATATGTTAGGCCGGTGCCAGTGCTTACAAATATTTGCCATAAAGTTTATTTATTCAAGCGACACAGACACAGTTAATTAACACAATTTCAAGGCAGGTATCAAATTTGAGATTAAATTAGGATTTTTAATATCTTATTCCAAGTATTGTCACTTTTGCAATATTATTGTTTCATAATTATGTTTGGTTTTAGTACTCACAATTTTGCAACCGTTTTCATAATTATGATAAGTTTGCATTGATGTCTTTCATGATATTAGTTTTATACACTCTTGCAGTAGTAATAATATTCTTTATAGTATAATACAAATTATATATCATAATCCCGCCCCTTTTCTTCTCTCCTTCTCCCCCTTCTTCCTATCCTTATTATTCTATCCTTGATTTGTTCACATGATATTGGTCCAATCATTATAGGATCAGAAACAACGGCGATAAACAAAATATTTCAGCCAGTTTGCCGATCAGCATATTTTCAGCCGGGGAGAATCAAGTCTATACTTTCCAGAAAATCAAAGTAAAATTGTTTTGCGCATTGTGATTTGTTTACTCTCCGAAGTTTTAAAATGTTTGCAAGGCAATAACACTGTACATAAACATCCAACCCCCCATTAGGCCTCCTGTACATTGCAAAATTGTACGACTGCATGCGCGCATTTGATATGCAAATTTTGCTGTCAACAAACTTTTCTATACATTGATCGCAAGTAAGAAAGTATACTTTTATATACATATTTATAAATATGATGGGATGGTTGCCAGCAAAGGAAATCTAAATCATCAATTTTTAACTGAATCAATGCGTAAAATCATTTCCAAATATCAATAAAAAGTCATTTTATGATTCGCGAGTTTTTGTGATGTTGGTTTACATCAGCGTGTAAGACATGGGGAAAAGGGATCGAGTTATTATAGGCCCTATTGTGTAGATATATATGGAAAATGAATTATAACAATTATCTAAAGTGAAGAAATAAATTATCAGCAATCAGCATAATAGTAATTAGGAAACTATGAACTATAAAAATACAATCGTGGTTTTTTTTTTCGATACAGCGTCTCAGATGCATCAGACACTGTGATATGGCCTATGAATTTTCTTAGGTTAATGTACATCAAATCATATTAAAACACATTAAATTTATTTATCAGGACCTAGGCCTAAATGTTATTTTTGATATTCATCTCTTCCAAATCATTAGAAAATAGAAGTCATATTAATGTATCGAAATTTTACCTAAGCAAAAACAATTGGGACTTTAAATCGTTTGCCTGTATTATAGCTGTATCGGCCTATATTATGCGCTATAGATAGGCCTATATAGGCCTTTTGACCTCAGTTTTGGTTGATTTTTGTTGTATTTGAACTTTAATCCAGTGCAATATTTACAATTTTGCTTTTCCATATGCTTTCGTGCTCATATGTCATCACTTTGTCATGTTCTGTGCTCATCCGTGTACATGCCCCATAGGTACTGTACGCTCATGGCAGGCTGCGAATACCTATCGAGCAATGGCGGACGGTCTCCACGTAATCACAGCGATTTGACGAAGTACGCCCTCTAGCGTTACTAGTATACATCTCTATGGCTCAGACTTTGTGACCATTTTCTCCCAGAGCACTTTTTTGGAAGATTGTAGAGTTGATTTTTTTTCGTTTCTTCAATTTTACTATTTTTTATTGATAATAAAATCTCCAGGAAAATATGTTAAATAATATTATTTTAGCATATTTTTATTTTTTTTAAATTGTAAGACAAAAGGTAATCATGATTCTTGTAGTTTACATAGCAATAAAAATACAAAGACTGATGACATTTGTGTTACCGTTCTTCTGCTTCATTTCGCTGCCCCTACCAAATCTACACAAGCTAACGCCAGAGCCAAGACCGTGATGTACCGGTCTGGCCGCGCCGAAACTTCCCCGGTCACCTGTACCTCGGTGCGCGTACTGCGCTGTGTGAATGATCTAATGCTCACTGCACTGGCATAATAATCTCGACGCGACTCGACTTAGCTAGATATGGACTTGAAAGATATAGACTTGGTCTGTCATTGATGTGGTACTATGGCGGATGAGTAACGATAAATATTCAAGGTTAGAATTTAAATTTTCACTTACAGTGTAGATTGTAGTCTGAAAATCTAAAATAATTATGCTATATCCACAAATCCAACCCACATTTTGCAATCCACCAGGCAGGATCGAATACGACCACTAAACAGCAAAGCCAAGTCCCAGTCTAACGTTAGACATAATATTAGACAGAAATTATCTGGTTCAGTATCGAGCTATGTATATTCCGACGGTTCTTGACTTGAGACGAACTATCAAGGGGCGAAGGTCTATGTCACATCTACTATTTTAATTCTATAATTTTACAAAAATTTGTGTTAGCATATGCATGCAGCCCACCGTACCCTACCTCAGCACCGACCGGCCCGGGGCGCTGGCGAGGTCATGCCAGCCATGGCGCTTGTATACTCAAGAGGCGGTGCTGGCTTGTGTAGGCGCATTATGGTGCAGCGAAATTTAGATGAAGACGTATCAACCTCACGTATACTTGTTATCATATTGATATGCAAAGTCATGAAACTGTTGTCACCACCATGTAATATTTTATGAAAAATACAGGAACAAGTATTTCATATTTTTAAGCATGATATTTGATGTAAAAACATTTCAAGCAAAAATAATGATAAAGAGGAAATGAAAATAAATCAACTCTACAATCTACTAAAAAAGTGCTCTGAGAGGTTTTTGGTGGTCACAAAACATAGAGATATATATAGTATACATCTCTATGTCACAAAATGACTTGGCTAAATCCGGGTGAAATTAGCAGACTGGTTTATTTATTACAGAATTTATTCCATCATCATCATCATCCGTTTAAGTACAGTCCACCAGGTTGGTGTATTATCGTACTTGTAAAAAAATAATAATAATAAAAAAAAAATATATATATATATATATATATGCGCAGTCTTAGCGCAATTGGATTTTCTGCACCTCAGCCTTGAAGCTGGCTACTGAAGTGCAGTTAACTGTAATGGCAGGGAGAATATTCCACAGTCTAATGGCATCGGGAATAAAAGTTTTCTGATAAGTAACAGTGCGAGCATGTGGGACGTGTAACCTCATCTGATGACCACGAAGCGAAGTGGAAGTAGCAGCCTGGTTGAAGTACTGTACCTTTGGTACATCAACAATTGTGTTTACCAAGCGATAAACCATCACCACCTTGAACTGGGCTCTTCTCTCTTCAAGGGTGGGCCACTGCAGCTGTCGTAGCATATCGGTGACACTACTAGTGCGACGATGGTCTCCCATGGTGAATCTAGCATATCGTCGCTGCACCATCTCCAGCTTCCGGGTGTTGTCCTTGGTGAAGGGGTCCCACACTTCACATCCATATTCCAGGACAGGTCTGAGGAGAGATTTGTAACATAGAACCTTGACGCTTCTTGGGCATGAGTGCAGGTTACGTTGCAAGAAGGCACGTGTAGAGTTGGCCTTCTTGGTGACCATGCTAATATGGTGGTTCCACTTCATGTTCTGATGAATATGAACACCAAGGTATTTTGCAGAGCTGAACTTTTGTAAAGGTTGATCATGAATGGAGTATGTCATGTTTAGTGGATTCCGCTTGTTGGTTACTGAGATAGTTTGACACTTCTGAGGATTGAATTTCATAAGCCAGTCTGACTCCCACTTCTGCAAGGAGTCAAGATCCTCTTGAAGTTTGTTGGCATCATCCTGAGATTGGATCTTGCGGTAGATAGGCAGTCATCTGCAAACAGTTTGGTTGTTGTCTGAGATGAAATGCAATCAGGCAGATCATTGATGTAGAGTAGAAACAGGAGAGGGCCGAGGACACTGCCTTGCGGCACGCCTGACGCGACTGAAGATGTACAAAAAAATTGTGACAATAATTTAGTGATATATTATTTTAAGAATGTGGTACATTATTATTTAATTTTTAATGTATTTTTTGTTTTCATTGTTTTAATCTACTATTGTCATAATCTATTAGTTTACCTCTATTTTGCTGTCACTCCGTGAGTGTATTGTATCAGATCATGGTTTCGTTGGCATGACTACCAAATTGTTCGCGCACTTCATTTGTATGCGCGTATCGAGTGGACCTTCCTAATAGCAACACGCTTGTGTGTTGCTGCCCTCTACGTTCGTTGCCCTATATATAAGCATGCACTGTGCATATATAGCTGGCCTGCTAGACAGACGTCACACGCAGACTATCTATTTTGGTGAAATTTCCGTAATAGAGTGGAAATTTTCTATTTAAAAATAATATATTCATTTGTTACATAATAATTTCAAGCTGTGATAATGTACCAAAATTAACCCTTTATTCTATTCAAGTGGTGAATTACTTAATTTTGCATTCTCTTTCAAACAGAAAAGAAAAGACTAAAAAGAATTATAAGACTGAAAAGAAAGAAAGGTCGACTGAAAAAAAAAAAAAAAAAAAAAAAAAAAAAAAGAGAGCAAAAGTATATATAAAGAAGAGAAAAGAAAAGAAAAGAAATGAAAAGAAACACAAAAGAAAAAAGAAAAAGGGAAAAGTAAAAGAAAACAGGACAGAAAAAAAGACATAGAAAAAACCCAAAAAGAAAAAGATGGAAAAAAGGGGGGGGGGGAAATAGAACAGAAAAACAAATGAACGAGAAAGAAGCTATTCATCCTTTCAAAGGAAAAACGGGGACATCCCGATAGACCGCGGGTCCGATAGACCGCGGGTCCGTTAGACCGCGGGTCCGATAGACCGCGGGTCCGATAGACCGCGGGTCCGATAGTCCGCAGTGTGTGTAAAATTATGATCAGATATATCAAATGTCATCGAGAGGTCCAAAGGTCAAATGATACGAGGCCATGGGGTTCTAACAGGTTCGGATCCATGGGGGCCGAGGGGGAACTACCTCACCCCCCCCCCCCCCCCCAGCTCATAAAAGAGGGGGAAGAGGGGAAAAGGGAGAGAATAGAAAAGAGAGTAAGAAGGAGAAAGGAAGAGAAGAAAAAAAGAGAAGAAAAGGGGGAAAGGAAAGACAAAGAAAAAAAGGGAGAAGAAAAGGGGAAAGAAGAGGAAAAAAAGAGGAGGGAAAAGGAAGAGAAGAAAAGAAAGGAGAAAGGAAAAGGAGGAAAAAGAAGGGAAAAAAGGAAGGAAGAGAAAAATATTCAAATAGAGAGGAATATGGGAAGAAAGATAAGAAAAAAGAGAGAGAGAGAGGAAGAGGGGAAAAGAAGAGAAGAAAGAGAGAGAGGGAGGAAGGGGAGGGAGAGAAGAAAAAAAGACTAAAAGAGAAAAAAGGGGGAAAGGAAATAAAAAGAAAAAGGGCGAAGTAAAGGGGGAAAGAGAAAAAAGTGGAAGAGGGAAAAAAAAGAAAAAAGAAAAGAAAAGAGTAAGGAAAAGGGGGAAAAGAAGAAGAAAAAGAGGAAGGAAGAGAATAATATTTAAAGAGAGAGGAAGATGGGAAGAAAGATAAGAAAAGAGAGAGAGAGAGAGGAAAAGAGAAGAAGAAAAAAAGAGAGAGTAAGGGGGGAAGAAAGGAGAAAAGAGAAAGGAAAAGGGGAAAAGAAAAGACAGAAAAAGAGAAGAAAAGGAGGAAAGAAAAGATGGGGAAAAGAGAAGAAAAGGGGAAAAGACGAGGGGGAAAGAAAGAGAGAAAGGAAGGAAGGGGAATGAGGATAAGAGAAAGAAAAAAGAAAGAAAAGGAGATGGGAAACGGAAGAGGGAGATGTTGACCTGGACGTCGATTTGATGGCGCCAAAATGACGTTCGAACTATGGGGCGCTGAATTGATGTTCGATCTAGCGGGGCACCAAATTGATGTTCGAACTAGGGGAGCGCTAATTTGAATTTTGACCATAATGCGACAAATACATGTTTCAGAGAGGGGGAGGGAGGGCAAAGTTATATTTTACATGGGGGCGCCAAGTTTATGTTCAACCGAGGGCGCCATATTGACCTTGAACTTAGAGGGCTTCATGCAAATTCATTTTCGACCGGGGGCGCAACATTGCTCGTATTGCCTGTATATAGTAAAATATATGTCCTGCCCCAAAAACTTAAATTAATGCGGCTGAATTGAAATATCCCGTTTTTACGATAACAAAAAAACAACAATGTTTTCGAGTTTTAAGTCTGTTTAGCGAGATAGATACCCTGTTCATGGTCACAAAAAAAAAAGGTTATTATCAAATTCAGCTCGCGCTAGGCGCTCGCAATATTTGATTAATGAGGTATGCATCCTCTGCTTCAATCCCACATGTAAGTGTTACTGTTTTTCAAGTCAACATACATAGGCCGATCCAGGGGGCAAAGATTTTGCCCCCCCCCCCATGGTGGCGCAAAAAAGGGGTAAGAAACAGAAAAAGGACAAGCAATTAGAATAGGAATTATACCTTAGTCCTTCTTAAGTCAGTATATAAAAAATTGAGCTCGCGCTTCGCGCTGGCATCAATAAATTGTTTAGTTATATACGCATCCCGACCTTACAGTTTTTTATGCGAACGAGAAGCACAAGCTGAAAATATTTGATATTCTAACCTGACAACTGAAAATGAATTTTTCATTTCATCATTATAAAAGTTTTCAGCTAGCGCTTCGCGGTCGCATTAATTTCTTAATAGATATGCATCGTGTTCATCATAACAACTACTAACATAGGCAGATCGAGACGGCCCGAGGGCAACCTCCCCCCTATTGACAGAGCAAATAAATTGTGAAAAACGGGGAAAGAAAAAAAGGGGGAAAGAAAGAAGAAAAAGAAGACGAAACATAAAAGGAGGAAGACGAGCGAATAAAATAAGGTCAGGAGAAGACTTGGAAAACAATTTATAAAAATATTTAAAGTCACTATATTAAAGTTTCGCTCGCGCATCGCGCTCGCATTGCCTGTTCGATGAAAATACATATCTTGCTCAATAGGTTGATATGTAGTTTAAAATATCAAGTTTTGATATCAATATACAAAACATAATTCAGCTCGGACATCGATCTTTAATTATTTTGTTTTATTTACCAATTTATGTTTTTAAGTGCTCTGGAAAATGTCCGTTTTATGGTTTGAATAAAAATTTGCAACATTTTGTGCGCTCGCACTATTTGCCAAGTAGGCCTACCTATTGTCTTTTTATATTTCATATAAGATTCTCTAAATATACCTTTTCAGGTGTCTCGATTGTAAAAAAAATAATAATAAAGGCCTATGAGCTAGCGCTGTGCGCTTGTATTTTGATTGGTGAGTTATGTATACCTTATATTAATTCTGTAACAAACTACTTAAATCCCCCAATTAAAAAAATCCGGATCGCAATTTGCGCTCGCATTATTTGCTAAAAATGTATCAACCAATTAATCCTATTCATGATTACAAAAATACTTAAAATATCCAGTTTTCAGGCCTCATGCACTGTCAGCAAATTTCACACACTCATTAGGCTTAGCAGATTAATAAATATGAAATAAAATTGGTATGAATTCATAATAACTGAATTGTCCCTTTTTCAGAAATAAATATCAACAAGTTTTAGGAAAAGAAATAGAAGATAGTTCTCATTCTTATATGATGACAAAATGTCCTTAGGCCTAAAATGTCTCGATCCTAGGTCAAATAAATAATAAAATATCAGCTCGCGCTTCGCGCTCGCATTATTTGTATAGTGTTATCAAATTTCCCTATATACACAGTGCTGTAAACAGTGCTTAAATTGACCCTTTTCATATCGGAATTTCAAATATTATTTTCAGCTCGGGCTCTGCACTCGCATTATTGATTTTTATGATAAAAAAATGAAATGTATTCAGCCTGATTGCTAGGATTATGTCTAACTCTAAAACACGCGCACGCATGTTTTTGAGATACAAAGCTTGATCTTATTCAAAACGTGCTAAAATTATCCAGTTTCGAATCAGAATATCAAAAATTTTCTGCTCGCGCTTTGCGCTCGCATTATTATTGTAGGAAGATGCCAAAAATTACCCATCCTTTTTCATGATTGACAAACATGAATCGAATGTCCCATGGGGGATTTGAAATTTCATCTTTTTAGGTTGGAATATCAAAAATGTTCAGCTCGCTCTTCGCGCTCGCATTATTTAATCGTTGAAATATGTATCGTCTTAATGGCTAACTGCAAAACATCCTTAACAGGTCCCTTTTCGACCAGGCCAGAATGAATATTTAACATTTCTGCTCGCGCTTCGCGCTCGTGGTAATTATCTAGTTACATACACGTCCTGTTCAGGTTCACAAACATTGCCCAAAATGTTCAATTTTCAGGACAAAAATACATGAAATTTCATTTTTAGATTAGATAGGGCTTAAGAGATTATTACACATTTATGTTGCTTATAAAGTAAAGCTAGGAAATGACTGTTAGGGCATGGCCGTTTTGCCCCCCCCCCCAAAAAAAAAAAAAGAAAAAAAAAAGAGAGAATCAAGACTAAGAAAAAATAGAGAGAAAGGGAAAGGGATTAGGATGAAATATAATATTATTTTCCAAATATTATGTCAAAATCTATCACAACCTTGTATTTTTGTAATAAAAATGTTAGCATATTTGCTTGCTCGCTTCGCTCACTGGCAACTTCTTATTAATTTTATGCGATACACCATATCGAGCCCCCTCGAAATTGTTGGCTCATTACGGCACTGGGACAACCCCTTCAAAGAAACAAATAAAAAATAAACTTTGAGCGGCCGATCGGGGAAAATATGGGTGAAAAAATGGCCCCACACCCTTTTGGCGGAAGCTGGGTCCGCCCCTGACTTAGGCTTTCAGGATATAATACATGAAAAATCTATAAAAAAAAAAAAAATCGCGCTTCGCGTTCTTATTATTTATTCAGGCCTTGTGAGATACCTCGATTTGTTTTTAAGAATGAAATCTCAGATTTTTTTTGACGTCTACCCCCCCCCCCATTTCATTTATTTTTTTTAACTTGGTGCCCTCGCCACCCCCCCCCCCCCCCCTGTGCACCCATGCTGAATAAATACGCCACTGATGAGGAGAATTAGTCGATTGCGTCGAGATTATTCACAAGAGGTTATCATTAATATTATTGAAGGTTATTCTAACACAACAGTACAGAAACTACAGCTCCCATTCACACAATATTATAGTAGGGCCTACTCTGGTTAGAAGTTAAACCAAATTGAACCCCCCCCAAAAAAAAAAAAAAAAAAAAATCGCTTGTGCTTCGCGCTCCCATTGATATTACATTATATATTCACGGATTTTTTTTTCAAGAACACATGAAAAAGTGGTCTTTGGTGTTTTTTTTAAATGTGATTATAAGATAATTCAAAATCCATTTTAGGCACTTAAGTTAGCCTGGTCGGGAGGGAGTGGGCGCCATTTTTCGAAAAGTACACATATGGGCGCCAAAAATCAGGTCAAATTTGCCCCACCCCCCTCCCTCCCCACGAAATCCTGGATCCGCGCCTGGGTTCGATAACAATAACCCAATTAGGGCAATCACCGCCTGACAACTACTACAAGGAAAATATTATCCCCATATTTTTACCGCCGGGGACTAATACCCCCCCCCGGAAATTTACCCTCCAGACAATTACCCCGGATAATTACCCCTAGTACGGAGCCTTGAAAATGCCATCAACGTGACGACATGGCATGGTACTTTATCTTGCCATGTCTTAATTAAACATTGGCGGCAGAAGGCAAAACAATCTAGGGGGGTCCACCTGAAATTTTGGGATGGACACAGGTAAAAAATTTGACAAGCAAATCAACCAAAATTTATAGGATGGACCATCAAAATTTTTTGACAAGAAAAAAAGGTTATCAACCAAAATTAGGGGGGACAAAAAGATTTTAGGGGAGGGGTCCACCTAAATTTAGGGGGGGGACGTAGAAAACAAATTGACAAGCAAAAAAAAAGGTTCTCAACTAAAAATCTAGGGGGGACCGTACCCCACCTCAAATTTTTTGGGGAAAGGTCCCTCCCCCCCCCCCGCTTCCGCCGCCTAAGTAATTAATACGCTTATTATTTCGACATAGCGATATATTCTATCTTGTCAAGTCGATATGTCCACATGTCGAGATATGAAGTGTACAAGTCCCGGCGAGAATCCCGATATATCGCTATGTTGACATGTAACATATTTAAGTCGACTGACTTGGCAGGATAACGTATCGCGCCATGCGGACATAATAAGCTTATTTAGTCGACATGGCAAGATAAAGTATCTCGCCATGTCGTCAAGTCGATGGCATTTTAGAGGCTCCGTATGGCGTCTAGAGGGTAAATTTCCGGGGGGGGGGGGGTAACAGTCCCTGACGATAAAAATATGGGGATAATATTTTCCTTGATGTACATGTCAGGGGGCGATTGTCCTTTGGGTCATCGTTATAGAACCCCATGGACTCGTATCATTGGCCTTTTGACCTCTTGATGGCATTGGATCTCACTATATCCTGATCATAATTTTACACACACCGCGGACTATCGGACCCGCGGTCTATCGGACCCGCGGTCTATCGGACCCGCGGACTATCGGACCCGCGGTCTATCGGACCCGCGGTCTATCGGACCCGCGGTCTATCGGACCCGCGGTCTATCGGACCCGCGGACTATCGGACCCGCGGTCTATCGGGCTGTAACCGGAAAAACAAAGCTAAGGCAAACTGATAGTCTTTTCTTGACTGGTTGCCAGCCAAACCAAATTAACTAGAAGCTTAGAAACACCGCCCCTGCACGCCCCTCGATCATGCTGATCATATCAATCCACAACTGAAAAAAAAAAAATAATGAATGATAAAAAGTTATCACTTTGAGGCTAAAATAGTCGATTGTGATTGTGAAATAAAAAATAAAATGAAGATGTAAATCTACCATGTAGCTTTCTTATGGACTTTTTATAAAATGCACCGGCCTTGCTTACATATTCTTTGATCATTTTGGTAGTTTAGATACATTTTTCTGAAGATATTTCAAATAACCCTATTCTTGAGTAAATAAAAACACATGCACAGACACAATTTTACACTCTAAAAATGCCAATTAAAAAAGTCATCATGATTTTATTATAAACGCCTCAAAAAAGTTTGGAAATCTGACTTTGATCTATAACCCCTCCTCGGTTTTATAGTAAATATCAATGTGTAATTAATATCAATGAATAGATCATTTAATTTTCTTTAAAATTATACCCTATATGATATGATTATGGTTCACATGGAGGTGCAGTGCCTTGAAATGTGGGGTAAGGTAAAAATTCAAAAGTTGCAAAATGACACACTGATAGTCATTGTTCTTTTTTCCGTGGTGATGAGTGAGTTTCTCAGCGGTTTTTTTTTTATACTTTGATCGATAATCCCTCCTCGGTTTTAGTAAATATCAATGTCTTAGGCGGATCCAGGGGGGCGCCGAGGGGCCCGCCCCCCCCCCTATTGGCGGAGGAAAAAAGAAAAAAGGGGAAAGAAAGGAAAAAAAGAAAAAAAAGAAAAAAAGAAGGGAAGAGAGAGGAGAAAAAGAAGGGGAAACAAAAGAGGAAGAAGACGAATGAATAAAATAAGATGAGGGGAAGACTTGGAAAATAATTAAGAAAATCTTTCAGTCGATCATTACATAATATTTTCGCTCGCGCTTCGCGCTCGCATTGCATTTACATATCTTGTTCAATATGGAGTTTAAATATCAATATACAGTGCGTATCAAAAAAGTTTACACTTTAAAAATGACCTGGGAATTAAAAAATATACAACATGTGGGTAATTTTTTCACATATAATCCTGGGTTTGGGTCTCATCTATCCGATGAAAGTAAAAGTTTTGACAGAATGTTACACTTGAGCGAGCACTGTCCACTTTTGTAAAGCTCGCAGAAATCTGTTTGCGCAGAAATCCTCGTTTTCACGCTGTGTCAAGGTTTCCAGGCGAAATCAAACTTACCCTGCGACACATTTCTCATACATTTCCATTGCACTTTTAGTCAATTGAAATAAAACGGATACATTCAACCATTTTGTAACAATTTTGCCACCCAAATTGAAATTTCAACACCTAGTAATTAAACACAACCTTTGCCCTTTTTGTGCCAGCTGGATCTGAGGTCAGTGGCGTACCGTGGGTCACGGCATGGGGGGGGGGGCACCAACAAAAATTTTGAGTCACTTCGTGAGTGCGCTCAGTTGCCAGGTATACTGACCTAATAGAGACATTTTAAAGACAATGCCATTAAACAGATATGTATCACTAATCAAATAATGCGAGCGCGAAGCGCGAACTGAAAATTTTGATTTTCAGACCTAAAAAGGGACATTATAATCAAATTTTTGTAATCATGATACGTACCTGTCTTGCTAAACAATGCGAGCGCGAGCTGAAATTTTTGTATAAATTGACCCCAAACAAGGAGATTTTAAGGACTATATTTTAGGAATCCATTAAGAGTATACATGTCTAACCATAGTCATCTAATGCGAGTGTCAAGCGCTTGCTGATTTTGTTAGAATTACATCTAAACACATGAAGCACTTGTAGTCATTGTAATCATGAATATCATACGCATCTCACTAATCAAACATTGCGAGCGCGAAGCGCGAGCTGAAAATTTAGATAATTCAGACCTGAAGAGGGGCATTTTAAGGTTTGTTTGTAGAAATTCACGAAGACCATACGTATTTCAGTAATCAAGTAATGCGAGCGCGAAGCGCGAGCAGAAATTTTTTGATATTCACATCAGAAAAAAGGGACATTTCAAGGACTGATCCGTATTCATGGAGAGCAGACATATCTCACCAATCCACCAGAGGTGTCAATCCTGGGGGGGGGGGGGGGGGGGGGGCAGGGGTGGCGATGGCCCCACCAATGAAAATATTGGGGGGGGGGCAAACATATCGTTTTGCCCCCCCCCCCATAATTCCGTAAGGGGAAAAATAAAATAAGATTGTAATGTTAAGCAAGCGAGATTGAGATACACAAATCGTTCTGTATTTCAAATCGTGCTCAAAATGTCCGCTTTTCAGATTGGAATGTAAAAACTTTCAGCTCGCGCTTCGCGCTCGCATAATTTCTGTAGCAAAAACCAATACTTTTCATGATAAAATAGGTGAATAGTATGTCCCATTTTCAGTTCTAAACCTCGAAAGAACTCCCGCTTCGAATTGCAATAATATTTTGTTGGATATATATCGTGTTTTTTTTTTATCAAAAACGTCCATTAAACTGTCATTTTTTTCAGATCGAAATATAAAAAATTTCAGCTCGCACTTCGCGCTCGCATCTATTGTTCTTTTAGATACCAATCTTAATCATTGGTACCAAAAATGCTTACAATATCAAGCTTTCAGGTCAGAACATAAAGAAATTTCAGCTCGCTCTCGGCACTCGCATTATCTGTTTAGTGAGATATGTATCTTCCTCATGAGATACTATACAAACAGTTCTAAACAGGCACGCTTTTCCTGTTTTAAGGTCAGTATATACTAAAAAATTTCAGCTCGCGCTTCGCGCTCGCATTAATTTGTTGGTGAGATACGTATCTGTATCTCATGAGTCATATATATATATATAATATATATGCCTATGTGTGTGTATGTGGGTGGGTGGGTATTTTGTACGATCAAGCGCCTTTGGAACGTTGATTCATGATTTTGCCCCCCCCTCCCCAATCGAAAAAAATTGATCGACGCCCCTGCAATCCACTAATGCGAACGTAATCACGGACAGGAAATTTTTTATATTAAGACCTTATAACATGGGGCAATCACTTTAAGTAGTCATGAAAAAGAAGCATATGTCACTACATTATACAGATATTGCCTACCTAGAGTTTGAATATAACATTTCCTCTCCCCGACGGAGTTATATTTTTTCCCAAGGTATTATATTTTCCCCGAAGCGCGCAGCGCTGAGGGAAAATATTCTCCCGAGGGAAAAATATAGCTTCGGAGGGGAGTTGAAATGTTATTTATTAAAACGATAGACCAGGCAATATCTGTTATATTACATAGTCTATGTGGATTCACCATCAGAGATTGCATTCATCATCTGGCTCCAACGCGAAATTCTTGCCAGAGCTCTGATCCATCTACGTCATAATAGACTTTTCTTTGAAAATACATCAAGCGCATTATTCATGCAATCAACGCGTTAGCACTAGCGCGTACATCATTACACAACTTGTAAGCAGCGACTGACGTCACCTTAGTGAATATAACGCCGCAATTGACAATACAACGCAGTTATATTCACTGAGGTGACGTCAAAACCTGGAATATAACAAATGCGATCCTCGCAGCTATGGTCACGTGATGGCGTATTGACCTATCACTGATTTGAAACTACATAACCTATGTAATATAAAACAATAATAACTCGAAGTGCGAGGAAATATATTTGGTGTATATTGACTTGAAAACGGGAGGTTTTAGTATACAACAGACATTACAAGCACCAAGAACAGTGAAGACATAGGCCCTGAGAAAATTATGTTTCATAAAGTTATGATAAAATGTTTATTATGTAATGTAATATAACATAATTATAATAAAAACTTATGTCATAATTTTCTGCTCGCGCTGCGCGCTCACAGATTTTGATTTATCAGGTACCCATTATTATTTTCGTGTATTCCATAAAGTTTTCAAAATATCCCTTTTCAGGTCTGATTGTCAAAACGTATCAGCTAGCGCTGCACGCTCGCATTTTGATTGGCGAGTTATGCGTGTCTCAATATATACAACATACTACTTAAAATCCCCTTTTCATGACAATAAATAAAAAAAATAGGCTCGCAATTTGCGCTCGCATTAATGGTTAATAGTATATTAACTGATGCATCCTAGTTATAATTACAAAAGTGATTGAAATGTCCAGTTTTCAGGCCATCATATCATCAGATTTCGCGCCCACATTAGGCATTAATGAATTAGATATTAATTTCAAATTAATAATTGAATTGTCCCTTTTGTTTCATCTCGAGCTTAGTAAGAGGAATAGGCAGACAGTCTTCATCTTCATATGATGACATGTACTAAGGACATTATCATTATCCAGTTTCAGATCACAATATCAAAAATTTTCTGCTCGCGCTTTGTGCTCTCATTATTAACGTAGAAAAGATCCCGTATTACTCATTCCTTTCATGATTTTCAAGTCATGAAAAGAGTGTCCCGTTTTCAGGTCTAAAACTCGATTTTTTTTTTCACTCGCGCTTCGCGCTCGCATCAATTGTTTAATATATATATATCTTGTTCACGATTATAAAAATTGATTAACATTTTCCATTCTTTATGTAGAAATGTCAAAATTTGACAGCTCGCATGATTTGTTGGCTGAAACATGTAATAGTAAAGCGGATAAGCCGAACAATTGTGAAAATTATGACTAAAGCAGGAAACTTTCACAAGTATTAGTTTATGCCGTAAGATTTATTTTAAAGATGGGAGGTAAATTTTTAAATGCCATTTTCGGCCGTTGCCATGGCAACGAATTAATTTCTCCAAAATAACATACATTCCCATGTAAATGGTAAATAAACATGATATAGATGACCAAAATGATAATTTTCAGGCTCCCTATTGAATACATATGAAATTTAGAAATATTCAAGATCACCAAGATAGTTCCAATTGGTCCGTTTCCCCAGAAAAATAAATTTTTGTTTAAAAACCGTTGTAGAATATGATTTATCTTTAATTTCCCCTAATTCTACAATGTTAAACAAATATATTTTGGTTGCTAAATGTGTTAATTACATCTCACGCCATTGCCATGGCAACAGCTTATTTCCCTCTAGAAAGGTAAAAATATTGATAAAAATGTAGAATACATGTATGATCATCATTCCATTTTCCCTAATTTTAAGGTACTAATCAAGATATGTTTGTGACTAAATTTATAAATATAACATCTTAAGCCATTGCCATGGCAACCAGATAAAATCTAATTTATAAAAAAAACATGGATGACAAGGTTATTGACAGGTGAAAAATACAATGAAAATTAGCTTAATGTACATGCGTAAGGTTTGACCTATACTCAATCAATTTAGGGGAAAACAATACAGTGAGTGTTCTGCATGAACTAATTAGAATGATAAACATTGATGTTGCCTTGGTAATACTTGAATTCAACGATAAATATCAATGTTCCAAATGTCCTGTTGCCATAGCAACGGATCATTTACCCAAGAAAAGTACCAGTTTTGATTTAAAAAAGGACTGTATAATCTGATTTTTCTTTCATTTCCCCTAGTTTCAGGGAAAGAATGGATATGTTTGCTGTTAACATGCAAATAACATCTAAAGCAATTGTCATGGCAACCAAATAACATCTAATTTGAAAAAAAAAATAACATGGTTGACATGATAATGGACAGGTGGAAAATGCAATTTATAACAATAAACTCAAGGTTTGACCCAGTCATTTAATTTTGAACAAAGATTACAGTGTTTCGCATAAGTTCATTAGAATGATGAAATTTGAGGTTGCCTTGGTAATGCTTGGATTTAATGATAAATATCAATGCTGCATATGGCCCGTTGCCATGGCAACGACTCCTTTTTTTCCCCAAGAAAAGTACCAAATTTGATCGAAGAACAGTTTAGATTCTGCATTTTGTCATATAAAATTTCCCCTAATTTTAGGATGCAAAGCATAGATAATTATGTTTGCAGTTTATACAAATAACCTAAGCCATTGCCATGACAACCAAATAACATCTAATTTCAGTGGCTTAATTTGGTTTCTATGCAATGGTTTTAAGGGTGAAGTAGTACATTGGGACTAGTTACAAGGACAGCCAGTGGTCTGATGTGTCCAAAACCCTAAGACGGCTTCCAAAAATGGAGTTTGAAATGGCTGTTGATATATAAATGGACATAGCTCATTTCATATCCGTCTGGGATATATGATTTTGGTGTCTAGACCATGGTTTCAATGGTCATATAATACACTATGACAAGTTGAACAGACAGTCAGTTGTCCAGTATCATCAACAATTCCAAAATGGCTTCCAAAAATGGGTTCTAAAATTGCTGTTGCTGCATTAGAAAACGTAGTTTGTCTAATATCCTGGAATATGTTTATGCCATGGTTTAATGGGTCAAATAATACATTAGGACAAGTAACAAGGACAGTCAGTGGTCAAGTATGTCCAAAAATCCAAGGTGGCTTCCAAAAATGGAATATAAAATACATGTAGTCCCTGTTACTAACAAATGGACATATTTCGTGTAATATCTGCCAAGGGCATATTATTTTGATATCTAAACCATGGTTTTAAAAGTCAGTAAATACACCATGTACATTGGAACAAGTTACAAGGACAGTCAGTAATCCAGTATGTCTAAACATCCAACAATTGGAGTCTAATCGCAGTCTGTTACTTAAAACTTGACATAGTTCATTTAAAATCCACCAAGGAAAAATTATTTTTGTGTTCACACTTTGGTTTTAAGGTTTAAAAAATACCTTTAGACTGGTCACAATGATATCCAATTGTCCATTTTTATCTAAAAAAATCCAAGAGGGTTTTCAAAATGGCATCTAAAATGACTTCTATCACTCAAAAATTATCAGAGTTCATACAACATCCACCTTTTAGAAACATTTTTGGTGTCTACACTGTGGTATGAAGGGTCCACTATTACATAAGGACAAGTAACAATTAAGGATGCTTAGTTTTCAATTTTGTCCAAAATCCAAGGTAGATTCTAAAATACATAAAATGGGTGCTGTTACCAACTCTTATCTGCTTGCATTTTGAATGTAGGCACCAAAATTACTTCTCACAATTGGATATTATATCCACTTCAAAGAAACAATCGTCATTTTAGAACCCATTTATGGAAGCAATCTTGGATTCTCAGGCAAAATGGACAATTGTAACCAGTCCCAGAGTATCATTTGATCCTTAAAACCCTAGTGTAGACACAAAAATAACATCCCCAGGTGTATTTTTAATGTATTATGTCCACTTTTAAGTAACATTAAAACCCCCATTTTTCAAGCCATCTTTGAATTTTTGGACACAATAATGACACCTGACTGTTCTTTCAACTTAACGAAATGTACAGTATTACTTGACCCTTTAAATACTAGTGTAGCCACCAATTAATGAAGTATATGTCCATATTGAAGTAACAACAGTCAATTTAGACCCCATTTTGGAGGCCATCTTTGATTTTTTAACATACCAGTCCACTGACTGTCCTTGTAACTTGTTCTAATGCATTAAACCATGGTTTTATGATTATGGTTTAGACATTAGAATCATATTCCCCAGACAGATATTGAACAAACTATGTCCTAGTTTATTATTTGACTCTTGAAACGACGGTTTAGACACCAGAATCACATCTCACAGGCGGATATAGAATGAGCTTTGTCAATATTTAAGTAACAACAGTCAATTTTAGACCCCACTTTTTTGTAAGCCATCTTGCCTTTTTTAACATACCAGACCACTGACTTTCCTTGTAACTTGTTCTAATGCATCACTTGACCCTTTAAACTATGGTTTAGACACCAAAATCATATTCCCCAGACAGATATTGAACAAACTATGTTTATTTGTAAGCAACATTACTTGTTTTACACCTTTTTTGAAGCCATCTTGGAATTTTGGACATACTAGACCACTGACTGTCCGTGTAGCTTGTCCTAATGTATTATTGGCCTTTGAAATCGTAGTTTAGACACCAAAATCACATCCCCCAGGCCAATATGAAACAAGCTACGTCTGCTTTAGGTATCAGCAACCATTTTAGATTCAATTTTTTTGAAGCCATCTTAGGTTTTTGGACATTCCAGACCACTGGCTGTCCCTGTAACTTGGCCCAATGTACTACTTGATCCTTAAAACCAATGAATAGAAACCAAAATAAAGCAATTTTATCAAGTAATGGATGAATTGTGGATTTTTAGCCTACGGCAGCCAGTGAGGGCACCATCTTGGATTTTTCCGTTACCCTGGAGTGCATAAATTCTTTTCAACCTTTCAACCAGTAAAGGGTATTTAAATGAATTTAAATATTTTAATAAGTCTACTTATCATTTAAAATAACCAGTGAATAGATTACACTTCATGTTGAATATATTCATAATTATGTTACTTTAAAAATTATCACAGTATTTCAAAATCAGTAGTGTAATTTTGAGGGGTCAGATATGACGTATCGAGCAAAATTTATTTTAAAAAGTTGTCAGCGAGCCCAGCGAAAGAGTAAAACTTTCGAAATTGTTCATTACAAAAATAAAATTTTGTAAAAGATTTTCGGTATAGTATTGGTAAAATAATTACATTTCGTCCATTTCACTTTCTCTTAATTTTTTTCTTGGTAATGATTTTTTTGGGGGAGTAGGGTTGCAAAATTCCCGGGAATTTTCTTGATGGAAACTTTCCATGGGAATAAACGGGAATTTTGTGGGAATTTTTTGAATTTTCAGGAACTTTCAAGAAATGATGGGAATTTTCAAAAAGTAACAATTTTCTGATATCTATATGCAGAAATTGAAAGGCGTACCCTGGCAGATGATGCTTGATAGTGCTTTGCCATCAAATTTCATGCCAAGTATTATGCTTAAACAGTCAGACAAGGCATAATGATTTTAATGATTTCCGTGTAAAAGTTGATTTACTGTATTTACTTTGATTAGGAGTTCAAGACCATGTCAACTCCTCAAATAGACTTAAGATTTTGATTTATCAACGCCTATAATCCCCTTATATATTGATATGATGGACGGCTTTAAAGCACAAATCACCCCAAGACGCTTTCTTCAAAATGGCCGCCTGCGAATACTGAATGAAATTGTCCAGCATCGAAAGTTTCGGGAATTTATTCTACATTTTTATCAATATTTTTACCTTTCTACATGTAGAGGGAAATAAGATGTTGCCATGGCAACAGGCCTTTTGAAAAATTGTTTCTTTTTAAATTTAATTCAAGCATTACCAAGGCAACATAATTTTTTATCTTTAAAAAGAACTCCTGCAGAACAATTTCTGTATTTTTCGTTCAAATGAGGGGGTCAAAACTTAAGCATACAGATTAAGTCAATTCTAATTGTATTTTCCACCTGTCCATTGTCTTGTCAACCATGTTTTTTTTTTGTAAATTAGATGTTATTTGGTTGCCATGGCAATGGCTTGAGATGTAATTTACACATTTAGCAACCAAAATATCTTTGTTTAGCACTGTAAATTAAGGGAAATTAAAGATAAATCATATTCTACAACGTTTTTTTAATCAAATTTTTAATTTTTCTGGGGAAAAACAAGCCGTTGCCATGGCAATGGACCAATTGGAGCTATCTTGGTGATCTTGAATATCTGTAAATTTCATATGTATTCAATTGGGAGCCTAAAAATTATCATTTTGGTCATCTATATCATGTTTATTTACCATTTACATGGGAATGTATGTAATTTTGGAGAAATTAATCCGTTGCCATGGCAACAGCCGAAAATGGCATTTAAAAATTTACCTCCCATCTTTAAAATAAATCTTATGGCATATACCTATACTTGTGAAAGTTTCATGCTTTAGTCAAAATTTGCACAATTGTTGTGATTTTTGGAGCTTATTCGCTCTACTATAACGTCTCCATGGCTAAGTGGCAGTCCTTAACAGGTGCCTTTTCGATCAGTTCAAAACGCATATTTTTCTACTCGCGCTTTGCGCTCGCATTATTAATGTAAGGAAGATCCCCAATTAGGCCTACTCATCCTTTTCATGATTTACAAAACATGAATAGAGTGTCTCGTTCAGTAGGTCTAAATCTCGAAATTTTCCGCTCGCGCTTCGCGCTCGCATTGTTTAGTTATATACCTATTCTGTTTAAGTAACAAAAATTGCTTAGAATTTCCATTCTTCGGGTAAAAATGTCAAAAAATTTCAGCTCGCGCCCCGTCGCATTATTTGTTTTTTTAAATATGTAACGTCTTCATGGCTAACTGCATGCAATCTTTAACAGATACCTTTTCCATCAGTTCATTTCTACTCGCGCTTCGCGTTCGTAGTAATTATTTAGTTGCATACACATCTTTTTCAGGATAACAAACATTGCCCAGAATGTTAAAATTTTAGGAAAAAATACAATTGATTTCCAAAAAATTTAGCTCGCGCTTCGCGCTCGCATTATAGGATTAAGATATTATGTATTTATGTTGATTAATAATCCGATCCGATCTATCTGATGGTCAATCGGATCTGGGTCGCCCTAGCCACTAACCCGTCTCTGTGGTCTAGTGGTTAAGGCACCGGCGTTCAAAGCTGGGGGCCCGGGTTCGATTCCCGGCAGAGACATTTTTTCGGCATTACCAATTTTTCCAAAGGGCAGATAGCTCTGGGGAACCTTGATTTAAGCCACGCCTACCATTGTTCTCTTCATCCACATATATATATATATATACTTCGGGAATTCTATCCTTGTATAGAGTGCTCGATGTCCTTCACAGGAAGAGCTTTGAATAATAAACACAAGTTCACAAGGTTGACTGGATGTTCATCAAATTTAATTGCAACTCTGAGTTTCACGCAACCTACGTGAGGTGCGATCTTCAGGCAACTGATAAAACTTTTCAATACCATTGAACAATGCATGTCGCGATTGCGCGGAGCGCGTTACACCAAACACGCACATACTGCTTGGGCGCAGGAAACTAGGTAATCAGTGCGCGCTGAGGTTTTTGTAATTTGAATGTTTTTCAAATGTTTTTCAAATATATATGTTTTTCAAATATATAAATGTTTTTCAAATATATATATATATAGGCCTAGCTCTAATAATTTTAGCACCCCCCCCCCCCGATTAAAACTTCCTGATAAAGGTCTTTGGGGTCACTACATGGTACAAGGAGTTAGAGTAAAATTCATGGAAATAACTTTTCAATCAAGTCATATAATATTAAAATTAAACACTTAATTCATAAGTATCAATTAGGAATTGAAAATGTACTAATATTTGATAGTTTGCTGCAATTACTCATGTGACCTCATAATTGACATTAGATTTATTCACTGCGTTTGCACTTTGATATAAATAAAATTTGCATCAAGGAAAAATTTGAATTAGAATTGTGCACATTTAGGTGTTGTTATTTTTTAATAGCAAGGCGGATGGTATTTGCCCCCACCTCTCCCACATCCCTCAGATTTTGACTGTTTACCGCACGTTCACCACAGAAATCACCATGCACGTCACTTACAGCATAATCTCCAAAATTGTATACAGAAGGTACATGATGCAATGTCATCATCATCAATCATCACTAATATCTAGATCACATAGGGAGTTTTTTGCAACCGCCATGCGGACGCTTTATGTAACATAGAGAATCTATTGTCAAAAGCCCTTCAAGACAAAGCAATCTTTGTCGAAAATCAGTGAATCAAAACAGCAGTTTCGTCCGTGACTCTGGACAAACATTATATTTGCAATTTTTCGTCAGCTCAGAATCTTACGACAATCAGCTGTCCTGGTTCACCAATTTTCGACAAAGACCCGTCAGCTGTTCATTGTGATTTAACAGGCATTTTCAATTCGTTTAACATGTTCTGGAATCTGTCCCCATTGCAATTGCAAAAAACCGCTAATATCATCATGCACAGAATATCTCTAGAGCCATGGAACATTTTTGAAAGTGGGGGGGGGGGGGGGGCTGATCGACCATGCAAAAAAAAGATGTTTTTATACACTTTAAGGTGGGAGAGGGAGGCCAACTCATCCTCCCCCCTCCCCCTGAACATTTTCAATGAAAAAGGACTAAAAAGTACCACTTCCTAAGTCTCTCTCTTTTAGGTGTTAACTAGGTTTATTGATCGAATAGTGGAATATACAGTAAAGTCAAAATTCAAAGATTCTGCAAGCCTCCCTGAATTATTAAAACCAAATTCAGTTCCAAATCATGACATCATCATGCCATTCGGCTAAGATTTAAAGCTGATTTAATATGAGACGCTTTTTATAATAGATTTATTTTTTCAAGTACAAAATATCATAAAAAGATAAAGTTGTGAACCAAAATGTTAAAAGTCATACTATCCACCCCACAAACACTGAGCAATTAAAAAGTCATTTTTGGCTTGGAGCTGTCTCCCATTAGTGAGAAGATAACAGTACATCACTAGCATGCCAAGTCAAAGATTGAAAAAGAGCCCTGACGATAGGACTAGATATCTTCGCGCCCTCTCTCACCCGCTGCATTTATACCAACTGTTCTAGCAGTGTATACATCCAGATCCAGAATACCGCAAGGCTGGCAGTTGAAAGCAGAATTTTGATTAAGTATTCCTAGCACCGCTCTGAACTTCAAATACCATGAAGGTTTTACTTGTGTGAGCTTTCATAATCAATGCGAAATGGAATTTAGGTTGCAGTTAGATTGTATCGTGTGCATCAGGCTTTTAAATCTCAAACCCTCGCTGGGTTCTTCACCTCAATAGGTTGTACCTGAGATATTTTAGAAATTTAAAGGACAAAACAAGCAAGAATGTGATTCAAATCATTATTTATTCAAATTTAATATTGCATAAAATATATATTCTTACAGCTTTTATATAAAGTCAGCTAAAACAATCACTCCCAAAAATAGCTATCACTCACATTTTTAAAAAAGGAAACAGTATAATCAGTGTCCCTCTAAAAACTATATTATATATAGTAATTACATAAATCACAAGTAAGGCTTAATACTGTACATTAAACAGTAGCATTTCATGCATAATTTGAATATATTGCTATAAAAATATTAAATTATGACAAGATTTCAGCATGAAAATCAATAAATATCAAGGATCATATTCACAGGAAGGTTCATATTAATTACTGCAACTCTTTATTAATGTGAGAACACTAAAATAAGTGTAAAGACATATGCATAAAGATCGCACGGAATGCTGTATGCATGATGGAATGATCTAGCTAGATTAATCACATTTCTTTTGGAAGGGAGGCCCCCAAGGGGGGCTACTCAACTATATTGCTGTACACACGCACGACCACAAGTTTTACAAACCCGCCCTAAACAAGTTTTATCCATCGGGCAAATCTATACCCTATTCAAGCATTTTTGCGTGCATTTTTGACAATTTTGTCCCCTAAACTAACATAACCCTAATAATATAGCATTTTACTCCACAACCATATGCTAGCTTTTTTCCCAATTCTGGCCTTTTTGACACCCAAAGCACATCACGTGCAAAAAATACCCCTAGCTTTTCCGCAGGTGTGCACACCAATATAGTTGAGTGCACTCCCCCTGGAAGCTTACCACATTTTGCACAAACAATATGGCCTAAATACGAACATCCCTGTGAATATGTTGTCCCAAAATCATTTGTACAGACTCTGTTCTCTGTAAGATAAAGATGCATACATAATGGCATATATCTATATCTTATATAATCAAAGTTAGTAATGAATTATCAAAATGACTACTTACATCAATGCAGAGGCTTCATAGTACACCATGTATTCTTTTAGGGAGCAAAGGTTTGGTTCTACACTAGGATCACCTAAACCCAACATTATTGACAAGTACATGAACCCCGATATGTGCTTGCCGTTGGCACCCCATAAAACACAGATGTACAATGAAGCAGGCATGTCTATCATCTATATGAAGTACTACGATAATATGAAGGAATATGAAAATAGATACAAACCTTTAATGCTTTATAAATGCAATATTATTATTATTATTCAAATTATTTCTTTAAATCATAGTCAAATATATAAACACCCCGTAATCAAAACTATACATGACATATGAATATAAATCTTGAATATAAAATTCATACAAAACAAAAATGATTTTATACAATCAACACTGTTTATATTTCAATATATTGAATATGATATCAAAACAATCTTTTACTCTTTTAATGACATATGTAAATTATCTGAACTTCATACACTTCATTTAAAAACATCCCAAGGCAAATGTTGATATACATGTAAATGTAGGTATACAGGCATATATAGACATACAAAAGTGTAAAAAATGTACTTTTACTAGAATGTGAAAAGTTTATTTTCAGTATTTCAACCCTCAAAACTAGTCAATAGTTGTTTATTTCACATTCACGCTGTGTTACTTGATAATTACCCTTAAAAAATCTACTTCCCCTATTGAAAAGAAAAGTTTCTTTTCTGGAAATTGGAAGTATTTCTTGACATTGCAATTATCTTGCAATGTTTCACCACAAACATGATCATATTGTACATGAGGTAGTATCAAAGATTAGCATCTTCAGTTTTTCACTCCAACTTCAGAGCAACATGTGAATTTAAATTCATCATTCACATTCAGTTCATTGAAGCAGCACTGACACTAAAAGGTGAAAGAAAAAAGAAGATATTCTGATTCAAGAAATCACATATTGATAGAACTTATCAAGTTAGTGGACCTAGGCAATTTCATTTTTTAAATGAACCATTTTGTATGTCCAACCAGATTTTTCTCCACTCTTTCATTTAGTGATTGCCTATGCCATTAGTAAAGATCATTGCACCATTTCAAGGATTAAGGAAAGGCATGCATATTTTATAGGAAAAAAAAATAAAGTGGTAATTATACATAAGTTTAGATTGATTTGGAACTTGGCAGTAACAATCTGTGTGTGAAATGGGTCCCTGATTACATCAAACAGCATCCAGGGGCCATTTCACAACTTTTACAACATCTGCAATATATAGCAAGCCAAATATGTCTCAATCACATTGGTTAAATCTTGAAATATGATGATGAACTTTTTTTAAACTTTATGTTTCTACTTTTAAAACACATTTCGAGGGGAAAAGATATTTCAAACCTTGAAATAAACTAAATAATTAGAAATTCAGGACTTCGTAATTGTTTAATATCTCATTTAACTCTGGGCTCATCACAACCATTATGGCACTTCATTTGTTCCAGCTGATTGTAAAGCGATTGTGAATTGAGACTTCAATGGAATGGAAAATACTTCATAGTCACACGCAGCAAATCCTTGCCAGATATTCCCAATTTCATAAAATCTACTGCCTACCAGCTTGTTTCCATAAAATATCCACCCATTATCATCCCATCAACATTCTTTATTAACTTATTAACAAGACATGATGTATGACACACCCGAAGAGTAAATAGAGTAAAATTCAGAGCAAAATGCTGAAAATTTCATCAAATTTGGATAACAAAGAACAAAGTTATTGAATTTTAAAGTTTTGCAATATTTTTTGATAATAGTTATATGCACATCATCATGAATATTCATTTGGTTGGCTGATGGTGTCACATCCCCACTTTCCTTTTTCTTATGTTATTATATGAAATCATAATTCTTTCACTTTTTCATACATGTGTGAACAATGTGTCTCCTTAATAATGAAATAAGTTGCAGCAATGAATTCTAATGCATTAAATCAGTCGTCAATCCAATTTTTCACTTCTTGGTAGAATCTAATTGAATAAACCTAATTTCATATAATAAAATACAAAAGAACTAGTGGGATATGACATTATCAATTTGCTCATTAAATATTCATGAAGACATGCCTTGAACTGTTTCAACGGAATAATGCAAATCTTTAAAATGCCATAACTTTATTATTCCTTGTCCGATTTTGATCAAATTTTCAGTGTTTTGTTTGTTTGATTTTTCTTTATCTGTTTAAATCATTATTTTCAGCCCGGAGCATCCCTTTAAATTCTTATTTTACCCAAGAATGATAAGGAACTGGAACATCCCCAGCTCAGCAGAATACTATTAAAAGGAATGTCAAGCTTTGAGAAAGCTGTTCTCCCTGCCATCAGGAATGATGCAGCTATTTGCAGGGGCTGCAGAACCAGGGGGAGGGGCTGGGGAGCCCCAATTAAAAAAAAATTCATGTAAAAAAACATAAAAATGACCACCAAATTATGGTTTTATACATGCTCACACCCCATCCCTTCTCCTTTTAAAATCCATCCGCAGCCCGACTTGTTGGCTCCCACATGATTAAACATTTTTTTTTTCTTCATGTTTTACTGTTACCAAGATGTATCCATCATCATTTGTGCACTTCATGACACTCTTTCCAGTGCCATACTTAATTCATCATCCCAAGACATTTCCCTGTATGAGCTAAAGGGATTGCCACATGAAGTAACTTCATGAACAATAATTTTGTTAGATCTGCAAGTAATTTTGTTGAAACAAAGTTTTACTAAACACTGTTTTGTATCAAAATCAACTTGATTAGAAATGCTTTCATATATTCCACCTTCAGGTTACTATCAGGTACATGATTACATTCTTAATATATTCTCGATTTATTTGTTTTCAGTTGATTCCCTGTATTGTCAGCATTTAGAGACCTTTTCCTGATGAATTCATCTCAACATTAGCCAGAATATCATCGATTAGAAATTCCTTGTTGGAATGAAGATCAGTCAGATATTGTTTCACAACTTTGCTTGGAGTTTAGCCAATTCTTCTTCTGGTAGTCCTAGTTGGAAACACTTGGGGAAGTTTGGGTCCGTAATCGCATCTCTTTCCATGTTGAAAGGAGCAATGTTGAAGGTTGTCTTCCCGTCTATAGCTAACTGACTTAGGATTCTTCCAAGAACAGCAGCAAACCTGATATAACAAAATGAATAATAAATTTGATGGATGTTATTATAACCAAAGCCACTTTGAACAGCACTATCTCAAGACCTAAAACATCCCAAGACAACCCTGCATTCCGGCATTCTTATCAAGTATGCAATATAGCCTTGTGATATATACACACTGCAATGACCAAAAAAAAATTCTTATCTTTCCAACATCATACCAAATTAACAAGAAATAACAAATTTTGGTGTGCCTCCGGGCATACCTGTATTTCAATAGGGATCGAAAGATTAAGAAATGATCCATTATATTTTCAATCCAAAATTCACAAGACTGATTGTTTGAAGAAAATATGGGGCACATGGTTGTGGAAAGTAGTCCCTGAAATGTTTAGTTATTGTTTGAAGCAATTATGTCTGTTATTTGTTTACAAAAAGGTGCTCCGGAAAAGTAAGAAAATTGAACAGATCCAATATAAAATTGAAATGAAAAATATAAAAAAAATTGAGTACATGGGTCTAAAGAGTAGCGCCAAAGCACTGTAAGAAGTTTAATACTACTATATGATGGGGTAAAAATGATGAAAACTACAGTATGCCAATTTTAATATTTGAAAAATTATCTTTCACATATTTGTGATAAATATTCTAAAGATCCAATAACCAAGAGGAAAATATCACAAAACTCACTAATACGAAAATCCCGCCATGTTTTCTGAACACCTCTTGATTTCGCAGCCATATGTAGAAGGGGTCCTAAAGCTACTCACTCGGTTTATCATGCAAAAAAAATAGCATTTCCTGTACCTCAATTTCTAAAATATGTTCATATTATAATAGGATATCAAATTAAAGTGAATATATCTCCAAATTCCAAACACTTGCTGGTTTCCTCTGCATGCAGTGATTTACCGCAGCCTCTGTAGAAAAAATTGAACAGGAATTGTTCGTCACTCTGCAGTCACAGTTCCACACGCGGAGTGCACATTCTGTCATTGAAATTGCATGCGCGATGAGTGGTGCGTAGCTTTAGGACCCCTTACCATCCTACTAGTTTTTGTTGGTTTAATTTGCTGATGATAATATCAATTTTCATCACCGACAGATTGAACGAGAACTCACTTGTATGCGTGACCGGCTCCACAGCAGAAGATGACATTCGGATGGCCCACGTTCCTGCAGTTATCAATCACAAAATTCCTGTCCGGCGTCATGGCATACAGACAAGTCTTGGTGTAGAGTATTGGACCTAGGGCCTGCAGTATCAAGTGCAATTCAAGTAAACATCAGATGATGAAGCCACAAGATCCAAATATGTATTTGATCAGAGCTTCCTTATGAATTGGGATAAAATATCAATTTTTGGTCCATTTTTTTTACTTGAAATGATCTTTGAGCTTCATTCAATGACCTGAAATTTGTAATCACAGAATTGATCCTCCTTATACAAAATCTTCTTAAAACATGAAAACAAATCAAGATGAATTTTTTTCAAAATTAGAGAAAAAAAAATCATTTATAGTTTGATAATAAATCCAAGAATTCATTAACCTCAAACACCTTGACTTGGAAACACATTATTCATCTAATACCACTTGTGATATCCAAACCATCTCGCACAAGTTTCATTTAATTTGAATAAATACCTTTGAGATGATGCAAAAATATAATTTCTTTCATCAAAGTAAATTGATCTGAAATTACCTCAAACTTGATTCCATTACCAATCAAAATAACAAATGTCACCATACAAAC
The DNA here is from genome assembly GCF_037042905.1 of Lytechinus pictus. NCBI lineage: Eukaryota > Metazoa > Echinodermata > Echinoidea > Temnopleuroida > Toxopneustidae > Lytechinus > Lytechinus pictus. The sequence goes on along the minus strand of NC_087246.1, from coordinate 45,211,237 downwards.
ATATCCAAGTTTAAAAGAAATTAACTTGATTATTCAAATCTCAAACTTAAAATGTTTTTTTAAGCTGATACATGGTACAATTATTTTGTTTAGGTTCATACAAATTTATCGACCCAATTTGATGTCTGACATTGACCTGATCAAAATTTATATTTTCCTGTTCACTTGATGATCATTGTCTGGATATTTTATAAAATAGGGATTTACACTTTCAAAATCATCTTGAAAACTCAAAATCTTAACCCTGGTTTTGTTTTTGCTGTTTAACATGGTCAGAGTTTATCAAATATAACTGACTTTGACCTTAATTGCTATGTGGTCCAAGACTCATTCCAAACAATCAGTGATTCTGTTCACGTTTCAGTCAAAGTTTCATGAAATAGGTCCTTGTACTTTCAAAGTTTAGATGACATTTTAAAAAAATTAACCTTGATAAAACTTCAACGTTGACAAATGTCACCACGTCAGGAAAGTGGGTCAAACTTGGAGTGAATAATATACCCGGTAATGCATGTTCAAACTGGAAGCATGCTACTACTGAGAGGTTGTAGAATCACTTTTGATACCTATGATGCAGTTCAATTTTTTTTATTGGTTTTGCAGAATCTCCTACCCAAATGCAAACTTTTTCAATGTTTCATGTTTGCATTTTGAAGATATCTATCTTTCAAACCAATAAGAGATCAGTTGAGCAAACTGCAGTTCACACTGAAGGTATTTGAAAACTGCATTTCTGGGAGGGGGGGGGGGTGTATTCTACACATCCCTAGTCTTGGACTTGATGACGAGACCTAGGGCCTGCTCGATGAAAGCTTTCAATCAGTGTTGCAACAATGGGATACAATAATTAGGAATACATTTCTATATTATATAAAGTCAATGGAAAAGCCATCTATGTATAAACAATGAAATCATTAAATTGTGTTGGATAGCATAAAGAATGAATTGATAATTCTTTTTAAACGTATTACGTATACATGCAAAACAGGATTTTATAATGAATTATATGAAAGGCATGAAATGGTGATATTATTACTTGGGGGTCAAAAAGTTGACAAATGATGCGACTGTGCAATTGCATTTTTAAAAAGTATGAAATTAGAAAATGCATAGTGGACAGAGCTGTGATCAAGGAAGGCAAACTGGGGGAGGGGCATTTTATACAGAGAGTTTTGTCAGTGTATTTCACCATGGACCTACTACTCTGACAGAGTAGTAGGTCCATGATTTCACTGACTAATTTGGTCTCAGCCAAATCATTTATTTGCAAGGATATCAGTGGCTTATAACATTTGTCGGTGAAAATCGCTCCCCTGGTCGTTGATACAATTTAGGGCTTAGCTGGTGTACATCCTGTTCTCTCTGAGAATGTGTGTGTGTGATCATTACCAAGCCCCTTGGACAAGACTTCAAGTCATTGGTCCCCTTGTTACCGTTCACTCAGTAGATACAACCTTCAAGCTCGGTAATGATATGAAACATTACCACTGGCAACGGGTACCATGCAATAAGCCCAGATTTTGAAAATGAAAATATGGGACACTCCACAATGCTTCCAAAAGACTTCAGATAGTTTTTTTTTTTATTTAGAAGGAAAAAAATGGCAAACAGCCCTTTTCTGAACTACACCATACGCCATGGTGTTTCTACAAATATAATTCACTTCTTCTTTGGAGAGTGCTCAGTGCATTCACAGAATGAAAGGCAAATGTAACTCTGCCTTGCCAAAGTCATATTGGTGATGCAATTTGGTAGAAAAAAAATTATGCAAGTACGTGCAATTACTCAGCCATTCAAATAAAACCATGAAGTTTTCAGTTCTAGGGCCCCGTTTCATAAACCTTGTTACAATAACAAATTTACAACAATAGTTAAAAGCTACCATAATCTTTCATTCTGATTGGCTGATAGTGAATTTGGGATAGAAATTGTGCATTTGTTATTATAAACATGTCTTTATGAAATGTGACCCTGATGTGTCGTACAAGAAATGTTGATGAAACACTTGTCTGAGGCTTTATTGCACGGAGTAGCAATCAAACGCAACTTGACTTTAAAAACCAATCAAAAGTGCATATCAGGGACTTGGGATTGGTTTTAAATTTTTGTTCAAACACAACATTTTCTACAACCGACCCTCGGGTTGGTGCTCAGTTCAATACTTGTATTTGGGAAGACTTCAGAGGGGTGATTTATAAAGCTGTTCATAAGTTAAGAGCGACTTTAAGAACGACTGGTGAACCTTTTCCTAAAGCATCGTCAATGAACATTTAATGGCGAATATCATTTACCACAAGAAAGGATCACCAGCTGTTCTCAAAATCGCTCTTAACTTACAAACAGCTTTATGAAACGCCCCCCAGGTATTTTACTTGACTCACAATTCACCCAAATTACGTTCCATTCAATATTTTTGACAGTTGTGTCCTGGAATTGTAGATGGGCCAGTGAGTTTCAACCCAGGACCAGACAAACTTGGAAAAATGAATATTTGCAGTGGTGGTACTGGGACAGGACTTTATATCAGATTTTAAAAAAAAATAAAAAAAAAACACCCAAACATCCCCTTTAAAATGCTCTGCTTACATTCAGACTCAAAATATAATAATAATAATACATATGATTTATATAGCGTCTTTTCCATTTTGATTAAATGCTCAAGGCGCTTAGAAGAGAGCAAAACATAAAAGTAAAGAAAACTAAGAGAAGTACAAGATAGGGTAAATTACGAATGAGGAAAAATGTCTGTCTTCAAACCTAGTACCTGCTAGTGAACAAATGTAGTTTTAGGTTGCCCTTAAAGGATGTTGCAGAGTTTGAGTTCTTCAGCTCCTGTGGTAGTGAATTCCACAGGGCTGGTCCGGCATGAGCAAAGGCTCGATCGCCCCAGGATTTTTTAGATAGTGGAATATGTAAGAGACTAGATTGGGATGATCGCAGTGTGCGTGCAGGTTGATAGTGGTGTATTTATAAGAGACTTGTTGTAGTTGGGTGCGGATCCATTGATGATATGATAAACCAAAAGTAGAATTTTGAAGACTATGCGATCCTTTATGGGCAACCAATGGAGGTCCTTAAGAACAGGAGTGAAGTTCTCCTAATACCTCTAATAACATGATAACATCATGCAGCTTGGCTGGATATCCACTTGGTCTACTAGCAGATGGTCTACTTCTTAGATCGTCTTTTACACTTATCATGGCTCAACGCACTATACTAGGTCTACTATCAGTTTGGTATTATTACCATTTGGTTCAACCATCTCTTGGTCTGTCATTTAGTGTCATGCCAAGATGGCACAAGTTCTACTCCTAGCTCATTTGACACTTTGTAAAATTTTGCTCATAAATAGTTCATCTTTACATACAGATTAAATAAACTTAACATTTCAGTATTTCAAAAGCCAAAAACCAGTATTTTGGTGAGGAAATCAGTATACCATAGGAAAGCACATAAAATTGAAACCTAAGAAATTAGTATTTTGCTTGAAACCATCAGTAGTATTCTCATTTTTTCAGATCTCAATACTGATTAGCACTAGTTGGAAGATCTGTAAGAAGCGAGTTCACATTAAACAAAGTGGGTATTGCCAAACGTGAATATTTAATAGACAAAGTGGAAAATGGGATTAATGGCAATAAGACCAAACGGTAACAGCAGATGAACCAGTTTTCGATGAAGAGCTAGACCATGTACTTGCAGAACGAGGCCAATATTAGACAAAGTGGAGGAACTGGTAGGAGACCAAGTGACAATTTACCCCTGAACTCACCCTTTTACAATGCCGAGAAAGAAAGGCTATAACCTCCCTTTCTCTTTGAGGGTCGGGAGTGAAAGATCTAGAGTTGGGTCCCACTTCTGGACCTGCTGCATCTATTCCAATCTTAACCCCACTCGTACCGTGTATTGGAACACAGTAGGTCGAGTGACCAAGAGTGTAGAAGCTACACACTGGAAATCTATGCAAGCAAAAAAAAAATCATACCTGATTTTATGTTGTACAAAATAATTAAATGTATCTAACTCTTTCTTTTATTTCAAAATTTTGACTGCCAACTGATAAACAATTATACTTGATTTTCGCTTATGAACTCACCAATAGCCTTAATTCTCATCTCATCATTTTCATGAAGCCAATGCTAGCTATATTTCCTATGAAGCTCTAAAGCCCGCTGCATCTCATGGCGCCAATTCTTTTACGCATGTGTTGTCTGCGCTGCAGCAATGCAACATATTGGCCATGACATAATCATCAATAACAAAGCTGATTCGCTGAAATGAGCAAAATTGGAGACTAAAAATCGCAGAAAGATTTGACAAGTTAAATGTCTGAGACACTGTTCACTTTTCAAGGTTGCAGCACGAGCACGTTGTAGGTTGGCGCACTCTGTGATATTGTTGCAATTGGATCTTAGTGCAATCGTATCGCAAATTGTGCGCTGGGCATTAAAGAAAAAGGTTAAAAGGGCGTCTGAATGCATGACGAGAAACTGATCACTCCGACAGTGGGATTTTATCCTGTTTGAGATTGGGTGGTCGCAGAGGACCTTTTCTTCCTTAGATCAAGAAGAAGAAAAAAGGGGTTAGAAATATCTTGACTGAACTTTTCTTAATAGGTGCCTGTCTGAATCTTTGGCCAAAAAGTAGGCCTGAAAATAAGGCAAACATCACAATTTTCACAAAAAATGGTGCATAGAGCTAGTAGAGCGAGAGCTCAATTTCCTTTAAATTTAATTTTAAAAAAGAGGTCATAAATTATCTCAAATCTTGGGATGGAATTCTAGAAATCCTTGCTGCAGTGACCCCTCATTAGTCTTGTACACTAAGCTAAAGTTTAATACACAACACAAGTGCCAACAACAACACGCATTGAGTACACTTTGCATTGATGCAATTACACCAAACTGCGCCTGTTAAAAGAGACTATGCTTTGCAAAATTAGGACACCATCCCCCATCAGATTACAAATGGACGCCACACAGAGATCCCAAAAGAGTTCAAAGGTAAGGTAAATTTGCACATATCAAGGAAAATGTGTTATGCACCAAATTAGTAAACATAATTATACAGGCTTATACCTAGACTTGATGAAAAACATTATATATATAAATATCTGAAGTCAATATTTTATTTTCACAATCTCTTCAGTCACAGCTCTATCCTCCAATGCAACAAAATCATGAAATGTTCATTAGCGGGTTAGGTAAATATCATAAGCTAGTGTTGAAATGGTACACTACACAAATATAATATAAACAGACATGACAGTATGACAATATACAGACATGACAGTATACAGGTATATGTACAATGAATAATTTGAACAGATAGAACAGAACTTCCCCCTCCTGTGTGACAAACTTAGTGGCCAATAATACTTTGTGGTCCTGGCAATGCTATGTGAGCGATGATGGCATCAAACTTCTGTGTGGTGGGGAACTATTATAGAGTCTACATGCTAAATCCCTTTGCAACTTGTTAATCATCAAAAGAGAGTAAGAACAGTACTGATTTACCACTAGACATCATCCATACTTGTATAGTTGACATTGAATTTTCTGTGACATTGAACCTTCACCTTGAACCTTCACCAGCTTCCATAGAGTTCATCCTCAAGCTGATTTACAGAAGGGCCTATCGTATAAAGCCAAACCTGCTTGTCTTATTTTATATAGGTACATATTGTGATATTTTGTTGTGTATTCTTTAGTGGATATCCAATGTTATTTGAATACATGTTCACCCATTTTGCCATGAGCACTCTGATAATAAACGGAGTCCAAACTTAATTTTCTTTGTTTCGGTAATTATCTTGTTGGCATCCAAGCACTTTCCTGACAACGACACAGAATGAATATAATGCACTAAAAATGATAGAGTACAGAAAAAAAATCAATGGAATATACATGATGATACAATCATGACAATGAAGTGTTTTGAACAAATAAAATAACAAGTGGAATGCCTCTGGCAGTATCACCAACATTACAGGATTATCATAGCAGCAGTGCTGACTTTGAAAACAACTACAATGAATTCACAAAAACACACAATTCATAGCATGTAAAAATACTATTAGTTCACTGACCCTTAATGACCTTTGACCTTGAACACTGTGACCTGAACCTGATGAAAAACAATCAGTAATGCTTGATTAACCTTACGTCTAAGTTTCATGACCGAGGTCTATATAGGCCTACATTCAAAATTGTGATAACATTTCAAAATATTAACCTTAACCTTGATATTTCATGTCCAAGTTTCATGAAATGGGTCCATAGATTTCAGTAATGACATTTCATGAAATACCCGATTGACCCAAAATGACCTTTGAATTATGTGACCTAAAACTAATGCAAGATGATCAGTGAGACTTGTAATTACTCTTACATAGATGATGTAGCCTATGTCTAAGTTTAATTATTTTGTTCCATATACTTTTATAGTTAAGGCATTTCAAAAATTTTGCCTTGGCTAAGATTTCAATGTTAAATGATACCTACAACATGGTCAAAGTTCAGTAACTAAACTGACCCTAAATGACCTATGACCTGGGTCATGTCATGCAAGATGATCAGTGATCGTCGTTTACCATACATGTATGTCCAAGTTCCATAAAATATGTTCATATACTTTCAAAAAGTTTGACATTTAAAAAACTTAACCTTAATAGGTTAAGACTTCCGATGTTGATGCTGCCGCCGCCGTCAGAAAAGCGGCGCCTATAGTCTTGCTCTACTTTGCAGGCAAGACAAATAAAATGAAGAGTAATGAAAAATGATAAAAAGTATGATTGTGTGTAGAGTATCAAGAATGTAATTTGAAAGACAGCATTTGAATCATCATAATCTTGTAATTGCACTTTAAGAGGCCAAAACACCCAATAGAGTTGTATCAAGATAACAACTTCCAAACAGAATTCAATTTTTTAAAAATACCAGATTAAATAGCATTTTGAAGCTTTGGATTAATTCATAAGCAGTTGAATAAAGTAAAGGCTGTATAAAAATTGAGCAGGTAGCAATCATCTTTCTTATTGAAAATTCAAATATCTGGTTTGCACTCAGTAAATATAAAATCATATACTTGATCTGAAAGATAAATATTGGAACCAGCGGGATTTGAACCTCCCATCTACTGATTGCTGGTCGACAACTCTACCACCAGGCCATCACAGTTCCATGGCACTGTCAGGATGATATAAGAACAAATACCTCAGCACCTAATAATCTGACTTGAATTCATGATAGTCCACCATTAGTAGAGCGGATTAGCTCCAAAAATCACAACAATTGTGCAAATTTTGACTAAAGCATAAAACTTTCACAAGTATTAGTATATGCCATAAGATTTATTTTAAAGATGGGAGGTAAATTTATAAATGCCATTTTCGGCCGTTGCCATGGCAACGGATTAATTTCTCCGAAACAACATACATTCCCATATAAATGGTAAATAAACATGATATAAATGACCAAAATGATAATTTTCAGGCTCCCAATTGAATACATATGAAATTTAGAAATATTCAAGATCATCAAGATAGTTCCAATTGGTCCGTTGCCATGGCAACGACTTGTTTTTCCCCAGAAAAATAAACATTTTTATAAAAAAAAGTTGTAGAATATGATATATCTTTAATTTCCCCTAATTTTACAGTGCTTAACAAAGATATTTTGGTTGCTAAATGTGTAAATTACATCTCAAGCCATTGCCATGGCAACCAAATAACATCTAATTTACAAAAATAACATGGTTGTCAAGACAATGGATAGGTGGAAAATACAATTGGAATTGACTTTTGACCCCCTCATTTGAACAAAAAATACAAAATTGTTCTGCAGGAGTTCTTTATAAAGATAAAATATTATGTTGCTTTGGAAATGCTTGAATTGAATTTAAAAAGGAACAATTTTACAAAGGGCCCGTTGCCATGGCAACAGCTTATTTCCCTCTAGAAAGGTAAAAATATTGACAAAAATGTAGAATACATGTACGGTATGATCATCATTCCATTTTCCCTAATTTCAAGGTAGTAATCGAGATATGTTTGTGACTAAATTTATAAATATAACATCTTAAGCCATTGCCATGGCAACCAAATAACATCTAATTTTTTTTTAAAGTGGATGATAAGGTAAAAAAACAGGTGAAAGATACAATGAATATTAACTTAATGTGCATTCGTAAGGTCTGACCTACTCAACTAATTTAGGGGAAAATAATACAGTCAGTGTTCTGCATGAACTAATTAAAATAATAAACATTGATGTTGCCTTGGTAATATTTGAATTCAACGATAAATATCAATGTTCCAAATGGCCTGTTGCCATAGCAACGGATCATTTACCCAAGAACAGTAGCAGTTTTTATTTTTAAAAAGGACTGTATAATCTGATTTTTCTTTCATTTCCCTTAACTTTAGGATAAGAATAGATATGTTTGCTGTTAACATGCAAATAACATATAAATCCATTGTCATGGCAACCAAGTAACATCTAATTTGAAATTTTTTTTTAACATGGTTGACATGATAATGGACAGGTGGAAAATGCAATTTATAACAATTAACTCAAGGTTTGACCCAGTCATTTAATTTTGAACAAAGATTACAATGTTTTGCATTAGTTCATTAGAATGATGAAATTTGAGGTTGCCTTGGTAATGCTTGAAGTTAATGATAAATATCAATGTTGCAAATGGGCCGTTGCCATGGCAACAACTCTTTTTTCCCAAGAAAAGCACCAAATTTGATCGAAAAACAGTTTAAAATCTGTATTTTGTCATAAATTTCCCCTAATTTTAGGATGCAAAGCATAGATATGTTTGCTGTTGATGTACAAATAACTTCAGCCATTGCCATGACAACCAAATAACATCTAATTTCAGTGGCTTAATTTGGTTTCTATGTTTTAAGGGTGAAGTAGTACATTGGGACTAGTTACAAGGACAGCCAGTGGCAACGGACAAATTGGAACTTTCTTGATGATCTTTAATATTTCTAAATTTCATATGCATTCAATAGGGAGCCTGAAAATTATCATTTTGGTCATCTATATCATGTTTATTTACCATTTACATGGGAATATATGTTGTTTTGGAGAAATTAATCCGTTGCCATGGCAACGGCCGAAAATCCCAGGACCAAAATCCGATTGAAACCAGTTGGATTTCCAACTGGTTTCAATTGGTTTCAATTGGTTTTAACTGGAATATAACAATTTCCAATTGAAACCAATTGAAACCAGTTGGGCAACTGGAAATCCTAACTGGAACCAGTTGGGTAACTGGAAATGACTTCCAACTGGAAATGATTTCTAACTGGAACCAGTTGGGTAACTGGAAATCCTAACTGGAACCAGTTGGGTAACTGGAAATCCTAACTGGAACCAGTTGGGTAACTGGAAATGACTTCTAACTGGAACCAGTTGGGTAACTGGAAATCCTAATTGGAACCAGTTGGGTAACTGGAAATCCTAACTGGAACCAATTGGGTAACTGGAGATGACTTCTAACTGGAAATGTGATTAAATGGAAATTAATTCTAATTGGAACCTGTTGGGTAATCTGGAAAACCTAACTGGAACCAGTTGGGTAACTGGAAATCCTAACTGGAACCAGTTGGGTAACTGGAAATCCTAACTGGAACCAGTTGGGTAACTGGAAATGACTTCCAACTGGAAATGATTTCTAACTGGAACCAGTTGGGTAACTGGAAATCCTAACTGGAACCAGTTGGGTAACCGGAAATGACTTCTAACTGGAAATGATTTCTAACTGGAACCAGTTGGGTAACTGGAAATCCTAACTGGAACCAGTCGGGTAACTGGAAATGACTTCCAACTGGAAATGATTTCTAACTGGAACCAGTTGTGTAACTGGAAATCCTAACTGGAACCAATTGGGTAAATGGAGATGACTTCTAACTGGAAAGGTGATTAACTGGAAATTAATTCTAATTGGATCCTGTTGGGTAACTCGAAATCCTAACTGGATCCAGTTGGGTAACTGGAAATGACTTCCAATTGGTTTCCAATTGGATACCAATTGGAAATTTTCCAGTTACCCAACTGGTTCCAATTGAAACCAGTTAATTTGCATATTATCTGCCAGTGTGCACAGATTAATGTTTTATGTGATTCATCATCATTTAAAATGTATCTATTTAATTCTTTTCTAATTCAAGTACCATACTTGTTTCAGATAAGTGTTTAGAATGATTAGCAGTGAAAACCATGTTCATAAATGTTATAGATTATAATTAAAACAGATTATAAGATAATTAGTACACCACTAACTGTTACCAAATTACATCAAATACAAATACATATATTTGAAGATCTTTCATATTTTATATACATTAAGAATGTCTATTTTATCAATGCCCTTTACATTGGTATTAATAAACATATAGCACTGCTTCTTTGTTGGCATGAGCAATATAGTTAGTGCAAATTCTAATTAATTTGTAATTAAGTCATTCCAACTGGAATTTCCAATTGGATCCAGTTGGAAACCAATTAGTTTCAACTGGTTCCAGTTGAAACCAGTTGCCTCCAACTGGTTTCAACTGGAACCAATTGAAACCAGTTGCTTCCAATTGGATTCAACTGGTTTTAATAGGGAAATTGGAACAACTGGAACCAATTGAAACCAGTTGCCAACTGGTTGCTTAATTGGTTTCAACTGGAACCAATTGAAACCAATTGCCAACTGGTTCCAGTTGCCCAATTGGTTTTAACTGGAACCAGTTGGCAACTGGTTTCAATTGGTTCCAGTTGTTCCAATTTCCCTATTGAAACCAGTTGGCCAACTGGTTTCAATTGGTTTTGCTCTAATTGGTTTCAACTGGATTTTGGTCCTGGGATGGCATTTATAAATTTACCTCCCATCTTTAAAATAAATCTTACGGCATATACTAATACTTGTGAAAGTTTCATGCTTTAGTCAAAATTTGCACAATTGTTCGGCTAATCCACTCTACTACATGGACAATAAAACAGAATGTTAATATGACTGTCCCAGTGACGGCCTGATTGTAGAGTCCCTGACCGGCAGTCAGTAGATGAGAGGTTCAAATCCCGCTGGATCCAAGATTCGTTCTGACATACCTTTCAGACTGAGTATACGATCGAGTGACTATCTGACTGATTCAGAACAAATTCGTCAGTGAAAAAAATCACTGACTCTTCACTTCATTAAAAAAATTCCTCTGCTCTCCTGTGAACATTTAAATGCAGTCATTCAAATGGAAATTATTGGAATGTTAGCAAAATCCTTCATGATTATTCTGAGAGCATGATTCATTAGTAGAAATTACTTCATCGTGCGGCTTGGTTAAGTACCCGAACTCACCCTTTTACAATGCCGAGAAAGAAAGTCAATAACCTCCCTTTCTCTTTGAGGGTCGGGAGTGAAAGATCTAGAGTTGGGTCCAACTTCTGGACCTGCTGCATCTATGCCGATCTTAACCCCACTCGTACCGTGTATTGGTACACAGAATATCGAGTGGTCATGATATACGTAGCTAAAAACTGGGAATCTATGCAGGCAAACATATTTTGTTAAAGCGGTTATGAAAGAAAATACTCAGCAAGCCGTTATTATTCTACCTAAATGCATTCCCATATAATAAAAATTTGGAATTTATGCAAGAAGTCAAATTAATAAAATGCTCATCAGAGCCATTAGCGTCAATGGTAAAAGGACAAATTTTTGTTAAAATAACACATATTATTAGGTAAAAAAGGACAAAAAAACATTTTAGTGAAAGCACACCATATGAAAATAATATTGTCAGTAATGCAAAATTTCATGTAAATACCTGATGAGAAATAAGCAGCCATGCATTCTCTCACTTTTTAAGGATTTTAAAAAAGAATTAAGAAGAATGTTAGCAATCCAGAAAAGAAACAGAAGTAACAGCTGAAGGAAAAATAAAGGCATTGCATTGAATTGATAAGTTTTACCTAAAAAACTTTACATGATAACATTCTACTATCTGTAAAGTGGATTTAATATAAATATAAATCTGATGACTTCTGCATTATGCCACTGGTTTATGAAAGATGAAGATAAATACATACCGTATATGCACTCAATTTGACAACACTGTGATCAAATTATTCTTAGCAAAGAAGCCATGCATGAAGAAGCAAAATTAATTGCAAATCAAAGCTAATGGATTCTATAAGATGCATGAGGCAGCGTTTTAAAATTGTGATCTAATGTAATTGAAAAATCGATAAAATAATACTGATTTAAAAGGTCGAAAACCTCAAGAATAAGGCTTTAATCCAAAGCCCAAGGTATGAAAATTACCCAAGGAGCTTTATTACACAGAGTCAAGATACAACATGTAGGAGACCTATGGCTGACTTAGGACATATTCAGAGGGCTTATAGTAATGGATGTTTTCTACTTACATTCAAAGGGACTATTGATATTGATGGCTTTAATTAATATATGAAGACACGTATACATGCTTCATGATGCTTGCATGAATCTGACTATTCTATGAGCAAATCAAAAGCAAAGTAGCCACGCATGAAAATGCAAAACTTAATGCAAATCAGAGCTTATGGATTCTAATTGTATGAAGCAGTGTTTTTATGTATTGTGATCTGATGTGACTGATTGAAAAATAATTCTGACTTCAGAAAGGGTCTCAACCATAAGAATTGAAGACTTCAACTCCAGAGTCAAGGTACAGGGGCCGCGGAACCGGGGGGGGCTTTTTTCCAAAACCGTGTACAAAAATGTAAAAATGACCATATGATTGTGATTTTTAGCATGGTCAGCCCCCCCCCCCCACTTTTGGCTCAGCCCCCCCACTTTGAAAACCGTTCCGCGGCCCGAGGTATGTGTATGAAACCCGACATCAAGGCATGAAAATGACCTTGGGGCTTTTATGACACAGAGATAAGATACCAGGGGACCTATGGCTGGCCGAAGACATATCCAAACCGCTAAGTAATTGATGATTTTCATATAGTCAAAGGGACCATAAGATATAAATGGCTTTGTCCAATACAATAACATACTGTAAATGTATATTAAACCTGCTGCCCTGAAAACATGTTTCTTTATACTGTAGATGCAATTGCAATGAAACTTCTTTGAGGGGTATTCCACTCTATGAATTGTCCATGAAAAGTAGACATGAAGGGTGAGATGACATTATTTACAACTTCCAATTTTAAGGCTTTAAGGGACTGATTGCATACTCTGCTATTAAAGGACAAGTCCACCCCAACAAAAAAATTGATTTGAATAAAAACAGAAAAATCCAACAAGCATAACACTGAAAATTTCATCGAAATCGGATGTAAAATAAGAAAGTTATGGCATTTCAAAGTTTCGCTTAATTTCACAAAACAGTTATATGCCTATCCTGGTTGGTATGCAAACGAGGAGACTGATGACGTCATCCACTCACTATTTCTTTTGTATTTTATTATATGAAATATTCTAATTTTCTCCTCATTGTCAAGTGCAACAGTGATTCATTCCTTTCTGAACATGTAGAGTTAGCATTGTTTAATACTATATGGTTCAGTCAAGTCGGTCCCTATGGTCAAATCTGTAAAAAATGAAATATTGTATAATTCAAACAATAAAAAACAAAAGAAATAGTGAGTGATGGACATCATCCACTGACTCATTTGCATGTCACTGAGTTGTGCATATCACTGTTTTGTGAAAAATAAGCGAAACTTTAAAATGCCATAACTTTCTTATTTTACATCTGATTTTGATGAAATTTTCAGTGTTTTGCTAGTTTGATTTTTCTCTACCGGTATTTATTCAAATCAACATTTTGCTGGGGTGGACTTGACCTTTAATTCAAGAGAATGCATCATACATCAGCTTTCTCCTCAATTGTTTTCTTTATCTACATGTACAGGTAGCTAATTAAAGGTGGTTTTTTTAATTCAATTTTGCATTTCTGGAATCTTGATGACAAATGACCTTTACATATTGAATGGTTGAATTCAATAAGCTGTCGGATCTTTCACATATTTTCATTTTCTTTCTACAGTTATGATAGTTAGCATTGAGAAGCAAATAAACTGTTGATTTCATGCTGTTCAAGTTGTGTCAAATATATGCTAAAGAAAAAAAATACATCACTTGAAACATATATAGCGCATTTATTATCAGAAAATAGCATTACAATTGCGACCAAGCTGGCTACAATCTGCAAAGGATCAGATACCTTTAATCTGTATAATAAGGATATGTGTGCCTATACATGTATGAGATGGGGGGGTAAGAGGTTGTTAAGGGGGGGGGTAGTAAGTTCCTCTCACCCGTGGACAAAGATCGGCCAAACAATCTGCCACCTTTTGCTCTCTGACCTTGTCGGGCACAAAGGTCCTTGACTGGGCCGTTACCGGGGGTCCCCCGGCGTCCATCCCAATCTTAAATCCAGTGTTCCCGTGGAGGGGCAGGGCATAGGGGCAAGGACCATCAATGTGATATAGGAAGATGGGACATCTGCATGCAAACAAAGTATTGGAAATAAATTGTAATGACAGAAGTTTACTGTATATTCTTCATGCTTGCAACCAAGCAAAGCTAGTGCTTACAATGCTGTTTTCATTGAGCATTCCAACAGAAATCTAACGCCTAATGCTGTTAGGACTGGATTGTTATTACCTTGTTTACCTTGGATACCGTCTATAATTCTATTTCTAATCAGAGCATACAATATATTAAGTAATATAATCGTTAAACGAACACTGTAAATAACATTGAAATAGCCTTAAAGGGATGCTGCGGGCTGAAGACATTTATGTCTCCATAAATAGAGTAAAATTCACAGAGCAAAATGCTGAAAATTTGATCAAAATCGGACAACAAATAATGAAGTTATTGAATTTAAAAGATTTGTATTATTCCGGTGAAACAGTTCTAGACATGCCTTCATGAATATTCATTAGGTAGGCTGATGATGTCATATCCCCACTTGTTTTGTATTTAATACATGAAATTAGATTTATTCAAAATTTTTCAACCAAGAACTAAAACAACTGGCTCGACAACTGATTGAGTGCATTAGTTATTTCTTGCTGCAACTTATTTCATCATAATGGAGACAATACACATAAAAAATGAAACAATTATTATTTCATGTACATGTAATATAATAACATAAGAAAAAGGAAAGTGGGGATGTGACATCATCAGCCCACCTAATGAATATTCATGAAGACATGCCTAGAACTGTTTCACCGGAATAATGCAAATTTTAAAAAATTTAATAACTTTGATATTTATCTGATTTTTATAAAATTTTCAGCATTTTGCTCTGTGAATTTTACTCTATTTATTTAGACATAAATATCTTCAGCCCGGAGTATCCCTTTAAGTGTGCTAGTATATCAATTCATAAAAATAATCATAATCTGCTTTGACATAGCTGTTTAAATCATATTGACAGTTGAAACTCATGCTGAGTAATCAGCTTCACTTGATTGCAACCATGAATAAGGTCTCTCTTTCAAATTTATGACATATCAAAAACTTTAACTCTGTTGAGATTCGATATTGATGACAATGCCATCAGAAGAGTCTCGCTTCAGGTATGCAGACGAGGTGAAATGTAATCAAATTGGGTTGTATTCTGATTAATTTAACACTGGTTTAAGTGCCCAATATAAATAATAATGGATTATAAAATGTGTTAGCAAGAATGCAAAGCAAATTATAAACAATAAAGCTATTAAGGATGTTAAATGATAAATTTCAATGAAGGTTAAACTAAGCTCAAAGAAACCTAGCTGCAACGAGCCAAATGTCAGCTTGCCGGGTGGGTTGGTATAATTATTTAGTGAATAATTCACTGTTATAATTATTCAACAGACCAAAATGGTCTCAACGGTGTAAACTCTTTGATAGGACCATGGAGGCCATACACATATACCTCCATGACGAGGCTGAAACTGAGGATTGAACTATTTTGGCCTATTCACAGATGTTTTCAATTTATGTCATTTTAATTTGGAAGGACAATTTTGATTCTTTTGAACAAATCGTGCATGCTAAGATCAGTCTTGTTTGGCCACTGCAAATTTACATTTATTGAAATTGTTCATTATTGTTTTACAACACAGAGTAACATTTTTTTAATGATTTTGGGTGACTGTACCCACCAGTCAATTGATTATGGCTGAAATTTTGACCTGTTATCACTGCTAAGAGCCATACGTAAAATGGTCATGCTTGGGTAATAAGACTTAAAAATTAAATTAAATAAAATAAGCCAAGCATTTGGGAGATCAAGCAACAAGTTTTAAACAAGTGGAACGCCTCTGGCAGTTTCGCCTGCATTACGCGATTCAATATACATGTAGCAGCAGTGCTGACTTTGAAAATGACTATTGAATAATCATTCACAAAAAAATGCCATTTATATGATAATAGAACGCTATATATTTATTTACCCTAAATAATCTTTGACCTTGATCATATGACCTAAAAGACTCGTGCAAAACAATAAGTGATACCTGATTTCTCTTTCATGTCTAAGTTTTAGGAACTAGATCCATAAACTTTCAAGGTTATGATAGCAATTCAACAAATGCTCGCAACATGGCCAAAGTTTATTGACCCTAAATGACCTTTGACCTTAGTCATGTGACCCAAAACTCAGGCAGGATATTCAGTGATACACCATTACCCTTATATCCCAGTTTCATGAACTAGATCCATATACTTTTAAAGTTATGACGAAATTTCAAAAACTTAACCTCAAGTGGTTGAGATTTTGATGTTGATTCCCCCAACATTGTCTAAGTCCATTGACCCTAAATGACCTGTGACCTTGGTCACGTGACCTGAAACTCATGCAGAAAGTTTAGTTATTCCTGATTACCCTTTATGTCCAAGTTTCATGAACAAGGTCCAAATACTTTCTTATTTATGAGGACATTTAAAAAACTTCAGCTTGGTTAAGATTTCATGTTGACGACGCCGTGGTTGCAAAAGCAGCGCAGGTACCAAAAATGGTACAAACTGAAATTTAGGCATGATAAAAAGTTTTCATTTCA
Source organism: Lytechinus pictus (assembly GCF_037042905.1). Lineage (NCBI taxonomy): Eukaryota > Metazoa > Echinodermata > Echinoidea > Temnopleuroida > Toxopneustidae > Lytechinus > Lytechinus pictus. The sequence goes on along the minus strand of NC_087246.1, from coordinate 45,194,183 downwards.
ACAGGAGTTATAACCTTTATGGATAAGCTATCTATTTATCTTTATGCATCTGTTCATATTTGCATATCCCATCAATTATCAGCTTAAAAAAAATATAGAGATTAACTTTCAAAGTATTTCACAATATAACAAAAACTTGAATACACATGACAGTCATAGTTAACAGAAAGCTTAGTAATTGATCATGGGACTGATTTCTATGATTGATCATACATAATAATCACTGCAATCAATTGTTGAAATCAGCTCCACAATCAATCGCTCTATCGTCAAATAGCTCAGAAGCAAGAACAAGGCACTGCTGCTGCTGCAAAAAAAAAATGCTAACGGCAGTGATTATAATTACCATGGTAACCTGCCTAACATCATATCAATATAGGTTTTAATGGAAGCTTCTCTTGATGGCAAAATTGTGAATGGTACTCAAAGAGTATTCAGTCCAAGTAGGATAGTAGGTAAGGTGGCATTTAATTCCAATGAGAAAGTAATATCATCTATCCATCCATCTAATGGGTAATCCAAATAATAAAAAGTACTATCTTAAGTTAAAAAAACTCAGCAAAAAAGAACATCAGTCTTTCATGCATTGGCCTGGCTAACTTGATAAATCCTAATGTTTATCTTACCTATCCTTTGTGAATTCTTTCATGTGAGGAGTACCAAAGTAGGTGACCTGTTCTTGGGTGACCGTTAGTGGTATTTTAACCCCAACGGAAGAAAGAACATCATTCATCCATGCCCCGGCTGTCACTATCACTTTCCTGCACAGGAAATCACCTTGACTCGTGCAAACCTGTTGGAAGGCCAAAATATATCAAAAGAATTACAAGTACATCAGGGCCATGTTGTATACGTATACGTGTTGAGCGTGGAGCGTTGTGGCCCAGTGGATTAGTCTTCGGACTTTGAAACAGAGGGTCGTGGGTTCGAATCCCAGCCATGGCATAATGTCCTTCAGCAAGAAACTGATCTACAGTGTGCTGCACTCAACCCAGGTGAGGTAAATGGGTACCGGTAGGAAGTAATTCCTTAAAAAGCTGTGTGCGCTATGAACGCCTAGCTTAGCCGGGTAATATAGGAGCGCCTTGAGCACCTACATGTAACAAGGTGGATATGTGCGCAATATAAATACCCTATATTATTATTATTATTATTATACAGAGTTTTGAGGTGGGGCAATTCATTGGTCAAAAACATTAGAGCACAGACAAAGAAATATATTTCAATTTTGTTGTTGGTAATTTCAGGAAATACTTTCAATATGTGTGTTTCATAGGTGACACAACATTTGCTCTGGTCTTTATTTCGTCTAAGATATACGTGTAGGGGTAGGGTTAGGGTTGCAATAGGGTTTTATGTTAAGGTTAGTGTTAGGATAGGGTATAGTGTTAAATGCAAGGTTAAAGTTGGTAATTCCATTAGTGTGTAGAATTTATAGCGGAGCAATTGTCGCCGGAGCAAAGGTCATGGAACCGTTTCACATGCGCGCAAGTTGCCCCCTTATTTTGATGCGACTTATACAGTGAGTTACCAATCCTGAGCTTGTTCTACCAGTGTACAGTGTACTCAACACCATGCATTAATCACAGTGCTTCTTATTCAAAGTGATTACAAACCTAATTTTAACACTTCAGTTTTGGATATGACATCGTTCTACTGATCAATCTTCATTCTTCCTTGTGCTTGGGAGCCATCGTAGATGTTCGTATGCGATTTTATGATATTGATTTTTAGACAAGAATGATTTTGCAATCTCTTCCAATGGACATCAGAATTCCGTTTCATAAAGACTTGTTATAAACATATACAACAGTTCTATAACAAATTTACCATCAGCCAATCAAATGGACGGATTTCGCTAGCTTTTAACTGTTATTGCAAGTTCGTTATTGTATAATTCAAAGTTTTATGAAACGGGCCACAGATCATTAGCATAACCAGATCACGTGGTAAAGACCATATGATCTTTTCTTGAGGAGAGGATTGGAATTTGTTCATCCACGGGGGGGGGGGGGGGGGGGGGGGGGGGGCAGCAAAAATGGTGTTCCACAAAGGTTTAGATATTATCATTAACATCATGATGTGTTGCAATTTCAGACCCAACAATCTATTGCCAATAATATATGAATGTGATGTCCATAATGCAACATTGGTAAAGAGTTGATTTCTACTACAACAAATCCACAAAAGATTTCAAGATCAAACATGAGTTTCTATGTTAGGAGACATTCCTCACATTGAATCTGAGCCAAATCTAACTTAAACTTCACTGTGAAATAGAATAGTGATACCCAAGTTACTTGGAAATTTTGTGATTTTTGTTTTTACCCCACCAATGGATTTACCCAAATATCATGGCTCCGCCCCCGATATTGCATAACAGTATCTTTGTTATAAAACTCTATTTATCTTTGGTGATTTTTAAATAAACACCCCCAATGTTATCAAACTTCCAAAGAAAGCTGACAAAAACAATTCTTTATCTCTTTCTTTCTGTCCAGTCTTTCCCTTGTTGTTAAAACTTTGAGCTGAACTTGAATGACAGGAAGCAAGCTTCTTAAAACAATGAAAGGAAACACAACTCTAGTATTTAGCATGATACTAACAATGGAACTGGAAACTTGTGCAACACAAAGCTTTTGCCCTTTATTGTTTACCAGCTAATAACACACAAACAAAAACTGCAAATGCAAACAATAGTCAATCTTAAAGAAATAAATCTAAGAATTGTATTCATACAGTTTACATCAACAAATTACATCAAAGTCCTAGAAAATATGAAAGAACTAGTACTGGAGTTAAGTTTTAGGTTAATGCTATCTTGGTTCTTTTTACTGCTCGTTTCAAATTTACATTTTGATATCAATGTTACTTTAAATCGGGGTTTATTACATAAAATTTGTATCAAGATCAAGATTTTGAAGTCAGCCAAGTTCATTGTAATAGCAACATAAATGCATTTATTGCATTCAAATTAGAAGTGCAACAAATTCCTTCATGAAGTGTACATTGATGTGCTATTCTAGTCACCTAGTCCATGCAATTTGTACATCCTGCTATGCCAGGCATGCTTACATAATATCTTGCTTTAAAATTTCCCTATTCTAATGAAAGAAAGGATAGGTCATTTGAACGAACTTTCCCATGAGTTAACACCAAACCGGGGGGGGGGGGGGGGGCACTTCCCTAAACAAGTATTTTCCATATTCTGAAAATGCACCCCTTAACAAGTATTGGCCTGTGAAATCCTACCCTTAACAAGTATTGGAAATAAATCGATACACTTGGCAAGTATTCCCTGTATCCCCTAAACAAGTACAGTGATATTTTAATCATGGACGTCGGTCGTCGGTTTTATTTTTATCTACATCATTGCTGGGTTTATTACGGCCCCACCTCCCACACCTCGCGCAAATCGGACTCTAAACACTTAGTGTTGACTGTTGGGGTAAAAAGTACATCCTTTATAAAACATTTTAGTCTTGATTTTTTATACCCTCGCAAATTTGACCCTTAACATGTAGCTTTCCTAGCGAAATAGATACCCTTTTTTAATTATTTTAGTGTTTTTGACACCCTTATTACATTACGTACGTAACGTGCCCTATCTTGAAAAAGACATCCTTTTTTTAAGTGTTTTCTTGGTCGCGCATGGTATCCACTCGTCAACCAAAAAATTACACGGGGGCGGCGGGCGAATTCGCCCCGGAAAGTCCAAAAAGAGCCCCGGAAAAGGGCTAAAAACATTCACACGAGGGCGACTGCAAAACTCATAATCGCCCCCGTCAACTAGGCTTGGGAGCCAGCGCCGGGTAATCGAGTCTACCCGATTCTCAATGCCAGAGTCGGGGAGTCGACCCTGATCTCTGGAGACTCGAGTACCAAGCGCGCGGCGGCGGTTCTGAGATAAAGGGACTCGAGTCTTTGCCATGCTCTCTCATTCATGGACGAAAATCGGCGCCAGCGCCGACTCCAAGCACTGAGATAAAATAAATGTAGAATTTGGAGCCGAGGAGTCATATACTTCGAGCAGAACGTTTCTCTGCTTGTGTGCTTTAGGCTCAGTGTGACTGCATGTGGTATGGGGATGCATCGTGTGCATTGTGTGTAGTGTGTATTTCTGTGTGTGTGACTGTAAAATGCCAGTAGAGACCACGTGCGCATGTGTTGAGCGACACTTGTGATTGTATCATGAACTGGGATTTGTGTGTGGATTGTGTGAGAAGTTTGGTGAAGGTGTAAGATTTTGGGCGACTTGATAGATGATTGCTCCCCCCTCCCATTTATGTACACTCTCTAGCCCCATGTCGAGCTGCAGCCACCCATCTTGATCCTTCCCCCCAAAGCTTGTCTCTCCTCATTCCTTCTTTTCTTCCAAACTTTATTTCCCTATTATTCTTGTTAATTTCTCCTTTTACAAGTTGTAATTCACTACGAACTTCATTATAATTTTAATGAAGTGTTTATCGATCACCTCTTGTTTGTTTTTAAATATTTTTATATCTCTGTTCAAAACAAGAGTCTCGTCTATCCCTTTAAAAAAAATCACGCTTTGATTTTTTTTTCTTTCATTCCAAAATCCCATTGATAACGTTTGCTTGCTAGTCTTAAATTGGAGTCTTGCCTTATTGGAATATTGGCAAGAAGTTAATAAAAAAAAATGATGTTATTGTTCTGTCAGTAATAAAAGTAGAGATTCAACTATGGATATTTTTCAGTCATATATCATTTAATCTTCGTTATTTTAATCCAAACATTCATTTTTTTTTTCAATGATGTATTTCACCTTTGGCCAGTTCGCCATTTTCTTAAGTGACTGAAAACGTAGACTAGCCCCTTAATTCAGGGACATCAACCCTCGGCAATTTGTTTACATAACTTTCTTTGTTCCGTAATGTATTGCACAATCTTGAGAAGCACATGTTTGGAAATCTGATATTCTTGTGGTGGTGGTGGGGGGGGGGGGGGTACGAGATTGCCGCCCTTTTCATTCTGTTTTGGTTTGGCTGCCACATGGCCTCTCTCACTGTGTGGAGAAATTAGGTCAGGTAAAATTTGCAAAGACGTGGATAAGTTCATTTCAATTAGAGGCCGTGCAAGGCTAGGCATTCATGATGGATGATGGAAATTGCCAGTTTTGGTTCTGGTAGGCCTTTTTGTCATGAATCTGTGTAACTGATACGAACGCTTAACAATTCAATGACCTTTATGACTTATATCATTATTTTGTATGAATAATTGTAAGTCTTTTTTAAAAAGTGTCATTTAAATAACTTTCAGTCAAATATGTACGAAGGATATTTGTTCAACTTCATAACATTTGCAGGTACCTATATTGTATGATAAAATAAATTACCTCAGAATTGTACAAATTCAGAACTTTCTTTTTCTTTTACATTGTCTTTAGACACGAATACAGATCTTTCTAGATTAATTTGGCAAATGGGCTATAACACTAACTAGTAAACACGCAAAGCTCACGTCAACCAAGTATCAAACATTCAAACTTGGATTAATTCATGGAGGTTCTACCTCCATGATTTAATCTGAATAGGTCTGTATTAGGTCCATGAATCAACTCAGATATCGTTCAAGCATCAAAATCAATCTATCATCACAACACTAAAATCATAAACAATCACTTCGAAGAAACAATGCGAAGGTCAAACCTGGGAAGTGTTATACTTCCCTGGTATATGCTAGCTACCGTGTATATATATATACACACACACACATACACACACACACACACAAACGCAAAAAAGCCGCGAAATAGCTCCAGAAATTGTAGCCCTGGAAAGTGGAAAAAGAGCCCTGGAAAATGAAAAAGTAGCCCTGGAAAATTTTTAAGTTTCTCCAAAAAGAGCCCTGGAAAGAAAAAAAGTAATTTTTTGGTTGCCACTCGTCAATGTAAGTCCCCCCCCCCCCCCCCCCGGGCTCCGAACAGATCTATTCCTACCTGAGTTAGATCCCCACGCTTCTTCAAACTCATGACTGCAGCATTTTCAACAATGGTTGCTCCATACTTCTGGGCAAGCTGTATGTGGACTGCGTTGCCCATAGCAGCATCTACTAGTCCCGAGTCCTTCTGGTAGAGGCAGGTCCAATCAGGGGTAGCATCAAACTGAGGGAACTTTCGACGCACTCTTTCTCCTTCCAGTCTTTCGTATCTGGAAGTGAGTAATCAAATATACATCCCACTGCATCTTAGTAAAAGTATTCTCAGAAAATGTTCTTGCTGCTTGACCATTTATGATTATTACCTTAACCTTGGAACATTACATGTATGTTCTCACTTTTCATGTATTACATCCACACTGAATGTGAATAATAATGGGAAAAAGTAATAACCCTGGTGTACTACCTTTTCTATCATGAAATACCAAATATAAATTTCAATAAGAATTGTATCTGAAGTACATGTAACATGGAATAACAGTGAGTTTTCATAGATTTCAAATAAGAATAATTTTTTATTTCAAAATCATTTAAAAGGAAAACTTACGGAACATTCTGCTCATCCATGGCCTGAGCATAGTTCTCAATCACCTGAGCTCCAATCGTGCCTTTTTTAGCAATATCCAATCCACCAGTCTTGAATACTAACTGGATCCCAGATTCCCTTTCCGCTTCTGCCCATGCTTCATATGTACCTCTTGCCAGCTGGACGTAATCACTGCTGTTGTACGAGAGTCGTCTGTAGAAGGTATTGATATCAATAGTGAGTCATTCAGGGCATCATATCACCAAACAGGTTTGTAATCAATCGCAAAATACATGTAGCAATGGCCAATCAAGATCATTGTTGCAATAGCATTTTGTTCGAGAGAAGTAACCAACCATTAGTGCATTTACATTTGATTGAAAAGGTTTGCGTTATTAAGTGGCCAAAGTTTTTTAAGTGGACTAAAAACCTGTAAAAATTAAGATTCTTTTAATGTACAATTCATATTACCAAATCAATACTTTAATACCATACGATAGATCAGAGGCTTAAATTGATCCAAATTTCAAAGGCCATGGTCATTTATGCCAGTTTGATAGACTTCAGTGACACCCTTGCCCCTCCACCTCCTTGGCCTCAGAGCTTTGAATTATGATACCATGTTCATGTGACATGTGTTTATGCTTGCCTGATCATACTTTGTTGTGACGTAAATTTTGATTTGCACCAAAGTAAGGCATGACTGCAAATGGCGATGAAGTCACAATTCTTCAAAGAGTTAAAGTAAAAAAACCCACAGCAAAACACTTTTCAATCATTAAAGTGTGACCAATTCTCAAGTAAATTTCATTATAAATGGGTTTTTTAATGTTTACTGCAACTCATGTACATTTAGGATTAGGCCTATCAGGATTCATTAAATGCAGTTATGCCTTAAGGTGTGTTCAATGTTGATTTTTAAATTTAAACAGCAACATGAATCATGATTGAAAACTCAATTCCAAAACATAGAACACAGTTTGACCTATCACAAAAAAGGTCAGTTCTGGCACCTGTTTGTGTAGGCTTCCACTGCGAGAGCAAATTTAAAGACGTTTCAAAACGGAATTGTGTTTAATGTCGCATTCGGGAGCTGATCGCGTTTACAAACACATATTTTTCGACGTTTGAATTTTCCTACGAATCGTGATTTGAAAGACGTTTACTTTTACGACCGGGAATAGTGGACATTGAACACACCATTTGTTTCTCTGCGTTTTGTAATCACAATTTCAATAATGATCCATATTGCCGTTCAAATTTGAAAACCGACATTGAACACACCCTTTCTTTGTAAATTTCCATGAAATCAAATTGAAAGTTGATAGGCCTATACTTTATTGTCAGGTTACCACTTATCATTGTAAATGTATTTTGCAATGGATTTTACTGCAACCATTTAAAATGTCAATGACTTCATTGACATTTAAATCATTGAATTCCAGTCATGCCTTACTTTGGTGCAAATCAAAATTTACTTCTCCCCTGATTATCCAAGCCTAAACAAATCTATAAAAATGGTCTCAAATTATTTTGAGATAAATGTAGTAACATATTGAAGGTATTAAAGTACATAACTACCATTATGTATGAATTAGATGTCAGAGTACTGTGACTTACATATCGGGGGAGGGGGGGGGGGCTTCAAAACAAGACCATTCATTTTTACAATGGATTATGCGATGAGCCAGGTCAGAGGAGCGTTTCATGAAAGGACTTGTCAGACGTTTTATCCGACAAGTCCCATTTTATCCGACAGTTACCATAGGAACAGTGCCTCTCAGCCAATCAACATCAGGGAAAGATGTCAGATCAGGGGAGCGTTTCATCAATATTTTTATCCGACAAGTTGTCAGATCTGACATCTTTCCATGATTTTGATTGGCTGAGAGGCACTGTTCCTATGGTAACTGTCGGATAAAATGGGACTTGTCGGATAAAACGTCCGACAAGTCCTTTCATGAAACGCCCCCCTGACAACTTGTCGGATGAAAATGTTGATGAAACACTCCCCTGTACTGCCCAACTTTGGCAAAAGGAAACAAGTGACACATCAGTCAAATTTTAGTTATTGTTGTTTCTGAAACACCCTTTGTATGTTGCACGCTCAGGCAAAATTTGGGGAAGAAATAATCATTCTATGGAAAGATATTGAAGAAAATATGCTGTTAAATTGCTTTGATGCCTATAAATAACGAACACATTGTTCTTTTACAACAAATGATACTTTTGTAACTTGCTTCCTTTTGCCAAAGTATGGCAGTGTATACTATGTCAGTGCATCAATTATCTTTTGTTAGGCATATTTGAAGCCCCCCCTTCCCCGTTAGAAATTACCATAAGTAACACCATCTACATAAAACCAAATTGGCCGACAGGGACACCTTTCAAAATCCTCCTGGTGTTTGCTATTTAACCTTATAAGGAACAGCATACGTTCGAGAATGAGACCAAAAGTAGCAAACGAAACCAAGAGCCATAAATGTGAAATCATTATTAGTTGTCCTAAGGCAAAACAAAGTTTTTAAAAGTATAAATTTTAAGGGTTTTTAGCAATCCTCAAATTGGCAATATTGCAAAAAATACATATGTATAATTTTTTTTTTTTTTGGGGGGGGGCTTCTTTTTACAGGTTACTGCCTAATTCTGCAACATTGAAGGTTTTAACATAGCAATGAATTGTGATTTCCCTAGGCTCTTTTTTTTTGTTTCTGGGGGGCTTTTGAGCATTTTGGGGGTGAAATCACAATGAGTCCCAGTGTAATTTTTACCTATACTGCTTCAAAAATGATAAACTACTACAATAACCAACTCTTTTTATTTTATTTTGTACAATTTTAGGTCATCAAAATTTCACAGCTGCGTATACAACTAAAGAAAAGCAACCTTTTTTAATTGCTTGTGTTTTTTTTTATTATGATTTTAGATAGTTATCACCTGCTAATAAAGAATAATCTGGGCAAACTTTAAATCTTCCAATATTGTCAGGTCAGCCTTACCCTTGACACAGGAAAGGTTATATCAACAATTTCATTGTTCTCAACAAGGGTCCAAACTGCATGTATTATAACTGGGCAATTTATTTAGAAGGACTTTGAACAGCAGTGCTTGCTGTATCAGCACATTCTGATCTTGGATACTAACTAGCACAAAACTATTCTCTGGGCAATTCCTTAAATAATTCAATATGATTTAATTCCATTCGATATAAAAAAAAAGTTACATAATCAGGTAAAAATACATGTAATGGTTGTTAAATTACAATAGTACAATGATGTGCATATATATATAAATGGAAAATGGCTGCTGTCTAAAACCCTCAAAGGTTTTGTCATGACAGCCACCACAACATTAAATAAATCAGTACCAGCATAGGAAAGAAGTAATTGAGAAGGTATTAAACATCACAATACATGTAGGTTGATGGCATTAAAAAACAACAAAATAACCTAAAATATGCAAAGAACATTAGAAAATACAGAAACATAAAAAAAACCACATCCTAAACAACACTGTGGAATATAAATTTGCATCATTGTTCACACTTTTAAGTCAATGGAAATAAGATATTTTTTAAGTTTTTGTTTAAATAAATTAAGTTATATGTGGTCGCAGAGTTCCATAATGACGGAGCTTTGAATCTATAAAAAGAATGCATTTGATATTGCTTTGTTATAGCATAAAAATGATACTTCATTTTATTTCTGGTATTATAACTATGCACTGTACAATTTAATTCTAACATGTTACATAAGTTACGAGGTAGTATACCTAATCTATGTTTAAAATGAAATATTGCATTACAGTAATTATTCAATTTAAATAAATTAAATCCAAAATTTTCTGTCTATGATTTCTTGTTCTTTTGGCAGTTCGTAATAAAAAGGACCATGACTTGGTCAGTTTACAAAGTGAATTAAAACTGGAGAAAAAAGGGGGTTGGACTTACAAAAAGGTTGATCATTCTATGGAATTGCCCCTATGGAAAAAATTATCATGGTATTTTTGCCTTCAACTGAATATACATGCACAAGTTTCTGATAAAGTTTGCATAATTGAAAATACCGTAATTGCTAAAGAGGGCAGGTTTATGAATGTGTGGATCCATTGATAATGTTCAAGTCAATACATGTTAGTTTCAAGGGGAATATGGTAGTTGTAGAAAAGAGAGAAGAAAAATCTGAAGAGCTGGTAAAATCGAATCAGAAAAACAAAAACAAAAAGGTTTATAAATTTTCAAAATTTGAACTCATTCATAGGAAATTAAAATTGGCTGAATAGGTACATGTATTACCTATAAAGAATAATAATTTAGAATTAGTTTCAAATGTCATTTTTGTGACCAGTTGAAGTAACGATCTCAAAATAAGTTTGAACAGAATCCAATAATAATGACCATCCATTAAATATACATGTGCCAATTGGCTCTGGAAGAAAATGTGCAATTGTTGAGAAATGAGCAAAATAAATACAGTATTCCATAAATTTTAGGGTATATTTCTAAGCAATATTAATACATTGTCCCACACATACCTTTTTGTGTTAATTATCATCAGAACCATCGGTTTTCAGCTAATATTTCATGATTTCACAAAGATTAGTTGAGTTCAACGGACCAGATCTAGATCTATGATAATATGGTGGTAATTAACCTTGATTTTAAAAGCTTTCTCTTGAAATAATTGTTTGCTGCAATTACTTTGTTTTAACTACAGTACATGAAGAACACATGCTTATAATATATGATTATGGAGAGTCAGTTGTTAACTCGTTCAGCACGTACAAAGTGCTTAATTGTTTAATCCTACTGGGAAAAGTTATCAATAACTTAATATCATAATGAAATAAGAAAAGATAATGGAATGAACATCTTTTCATACATGTAAATGTTGAATGATGAAGATGATGCCCATCGCCTTCAGTAGAAGTGTGGACTAAAATTCTTGTTTGGTGTGGAAGTTGAGGTCAACCCATCTTATAGAGCTCTATGAAAGGAATAACCATAGTTGTAGTAAACAATATTAGGTTAATTATCCCCTAATCGTAAACATATACCCAACTTTCTAAAATCATGAAATCTTAGCAGAAAAGCGATCATACTGAAGATTGCCAACACACAGATATGCATATGTGAGACAGTGTATCAAATTTATTGCTTGGGAAAAGACCCAATATCTGATTTGAATGCCATGCTTGTTCTGTCAATTTCTCGGCAATTACAAAAGTATGTTCTAACATTGCACATATTTTTCATACAATTGAACACTTCGGGTACCATTTCATTGGATTCTGTTAGAATTCATTCTCAGATCATTACCACAAATGGGTCCCATTTCATTAAGACTTGTTATGATAATAACAAATGCACAATATCAACAAATTAACTATCAGCCAATCAGACTGGATGATTTCAGTCGTTATCATTGCAGATTTGTTAACATAATAAGTTTTATGAAACAGGGCCCTGGTGTTTATATTTAAATTACACCCATTGTTCACAGGTAACTGAAGGGCAGAACTTACATAATCCTAGAGTGGTCTTGTGATCCACCATTGTGATGAGCAAGGTTAAACTGCTCCAGACCAAGCACACCTAGCAATGAGATCATAAAAAAAGGTCAGTTTACCTCCTTCCTATACACACAAACAATTCAAAAGGCAGGTTATTGAAATAGAGTGGTGGTTGAACATCACCAAAAACAAATTGATTTATGAGAAGTTGCTCATAAGGCCTAGAAGTACGCGATATAAATTTTCTGCATTCATAACCGCCCGAAGCGGACATTTGCTGGGAGGTTCTCGAGGTTATGAGCATGCAGGGTACTATCTGGTAAGCAGACTTGGACACCATTCTCACTACCTTCCTAAAACTAGTTTACTGGAAGCTAGTTTAGTGGAAACTAGTTTCACATGTAATGAGAACGGTCGAGGTGATCTTCTAAACCAGTTCAGAAAACCACCTTGCGATGTAGTTTTGAAGATCGCTTTGCCTCCTTAAACTGGTTTTAGCATTTAAGTGAGGATATAACCTTTCTCCGGGAAGCGATCTTCGCACATTTCAAGCGTGCTACTCCACTGACATACTGTATGTGGAATGCCTACAATGCGGTTTCAAATTTCGCGCAAAACATGTCACCCCACTGAGAGAGTTTCCATAGCAACAAGACCGCTTTACCTGAAGTGGTTATGAAAACCACTTTCGGGTGATCAAATGAGAACGCTAGCAAAGCGGTCTTCCAAACTGGGTTTCCTGAACCTGTTTCCAGTAAACCAGTTTTAGAAAGTATAATGAGAACAGTGTCAAAGTGCATGTATGTACATGTATGTACCAACCAAGTGCCCCATAGATGGAAAACATGACCAACATAGTTCCTGGGATGGGATAATTTGCTTTCACACTGAGAGTTATACCCACAACCTGAGATACATGTAGTTTCTCTTCTTCTTGTTCTGTTTGATGTCTGATTGAGTTTGTTTTAGAATCGCTTCTTCATTTGAACATTATTTTGCAGACTAATAAATTAATCATCACATTCCACTGCTGCTACCTTTTGTGGGGTGTAAAAATAACCCACCAGTTGTGAGGTGTAAAAATAAACCACTAGTTATGGGGTGTAAACTAAAACCACCAGTTGTAGGGTGTAAAAACAACCATGCGTTGTGGGGTGTAAAAAATAAACCACCAGTTGTAAGGTGTAAAAACAAACCACCAGTTGTGGGGTGTGAAAAATAAACCAATAGCTGTATGGTGTAAAAATAAACCACCAATTGTGGGGAGGAAAAAAATAAACCACCAGTTGTGGGTTGTAGAAAATAAACCACCAGTTGTAGGGTGTAAAATAAACCACCAGTTATGGGGTGTAAAATAAACCATCAGTTGTGGGATGTAAAATAAACCACAGGTTATGGGGTGTAAAAATCAATCACTAGTTGTGGGATGTGAAAAAACACCATTCGTGGGGTGTAAAATAAAAACTGTCAGTTGTGGGGTGTAACAATATAAACTACATGTACATGTACCAGTTATGGGGTGTAAAATATACCACCAGTTATGGGGTGTAAAATAAACCACCAGTTGTGGGGTGTAAAAATAAACCACCAGTTGCGGAGTGTAAAAAAACACCATTTGTGGGGTGTAGATATAAACTGCCAGTTGTTGGGTGTAACAATAAACCAGTTATGGGGTATAAAATAAACCAGATATGGGTGTAAAATAAACCACCGGTTGTGGGGTGTAAAACTAAACCACCAGTTGTGTGGTGTAAAAAATAAAAATCAATTAGTCTCTGGAAAACAATGTTCACTGAACTAGCGAAGAAACAAAGTCAATCACACATCAAACAGAACACTGAGGAGAAGAAGAGTAACTATAGGAGACACATGAAAATAAATGACACTTTGATGAAGTCTGCTATAAGATTTACAGCATTAAATTAACAAGTGGAACACCTCTGACAGTCTCGCCTGCATTTTACGCAATTCAATATAGCAGCAGTACTGACTTTCAAAACAACTAAATTGAATAATTATTCACAAAAACACCAATCATATGATAATAAAATACTATGTTCATTGACCCTAAATGAACTATGACCTTGATCATGTGACCTACGACTCGTGCAAAACAATCAGTGATACTTGATTACCCTTATGTCCATGTTTCATGAGCTAGATCCATAAACTTAAAAAGATATGATGGCAATTAAACACCCGCAACATGGCCAACGTTTATTGACCTTAATTTAAATGACCATTGACCTCAAATCATGTGCCCTGAAACTGAGAATGTTCAATGATATTTGATTATTCTTAGCTGTCTAAGTTTCATGAACTAGATCCATTTTTCAGTTACAAGATCGCAATTCAGCAAATACCCCCAACATGGCCAAAGTTCATCGACCCTAAATGTCCTTTGACCTTGGTCATGTGACCTGAAACTCAAGCAAGATCTTCAGTAATGCTTGATTACCCTGATGTCCAAGTTTCATGAACTAGGTCAATATACTTTCTATGATGACATTTCAAAAACTGAACTTTGGTTAAGATTTCGGTGTTGACGAATCCGCCGTCGCCGCCGTTAACCCGCACTTATAGTCTCACCCTGCTATGCAGGCGAGACAAACATGACTTCTTTAGTTCTTTGCCTCGCTAAAACTCAGATCATAGAACAAATATAAAAGTATATATAGGATTAATAGGAATATATATCAACCTATACCCTCAACCCTTGATGCATTTCATACCAGCCCTTGTATCACCACCCCTTGGCCTAGGGGTGATAGAAGGGCCGGTACCTCGGGAATGATAATTTGCACAGTCATCCTTATGTGCAGTGAATATTTGTATAAGGATAAATCAGAGTTCAGAATATGGACCAAAATTTGTTTTATTGTAATAGATCTATAATCTGCCGATGGGCTATTAAAGTGGCTATCACATTGATTCACAAATGTGTGTTTCTTTGTGGAATCTAGTCACAAAGTTTTCCTTAAGGTCAAGTTCACCCCAGAAAAATGTGGACTTGAATCATAGAGAACATCGAAAATTTTAATCAAGATCTGATGTAAAATAAGAATTTTTGACATTTTATTAAAATAAAATTTCAATTATTTTTCACAAAAACAGTTCTAAGCACAATTCAGTGACATATGCAAATGAGAAAGTCAATGATGTCCCTCACTCATTATTTCATTTGTTTTTTATTGTTTGAATCATACCATTTTTCCATATTTACAGATTTGACAATAATGACCATGCAACTTGACTGAACCATAAAATGTTAAAGGGGAATCCAGCCTTGGCCATAAAATGTTGTGTTGGGAAGGAGAAAAATAAATAAAAAAGAATGGTAAAAGTTTGAAAGAAATCGGACAAGCAATAAGAAAGTTATAGCTGCTTTAAAATTGAGATCATTAATAGTATGTAGATTTCAAATTGGCAACTGGGTAAGTAAATTATGACAAGGGGCAAGGACAACTTTCCCATAGGCCATGTACTTTATTATCAGTGATTTGTGGTTTTCTCCTAAGTACCCATTCCCCTGGGGCAGTGATCTAAATATAACCCAGGTAGTCTATTGTTTAATGTCCTCATGAAAGAAAAATATAATTTGAAATAAAACTTTTGGGGAAAATGACATTTTAGCCATAATGTGTATTGGAGTACATGGAAGAGTAGTCCTTGCCTTACATCACTATGACATCCCATATGCGGCCAATTTGAAATCTCCATGAGTATAGTGATTACCAATATTTACAACTTTTAAAAATTCATAACTTTCTTGTTGTTTGTTCAATATTGTTCAAACTTTCACCTATCAACTTGTCTGATTTTTCTTTTTCTTATAAAAACAAGTCTTTATTTGGGTTGGATTCCCCTTTAACACAATAGTAATTTCACATGTTCAGTGAGGAATAAAGCTTTTTAAAAAGGACAATAAAGAGAAAATTTGAATATTTCATGCAACAATATACAACAGAAATAGTGAGAGAGTGATATCATCAGTCCCCTCATTTGCATACCGCCCAGGATGTGCATATGATATAACTGTGAAATAACTTTGAGAAATTTAAAAATGTCATAACTTTCTTATGTGATTTTGATGAATCTGCTTGTTGGATTTTTCTCTTATTTAAATCAACTTTCTGTTGGGGTGGATTTGTCATTTAAAAAAAAAGTCATGCTTCTCAAATATTTTGAACTCGTGGCTCACTCTAGCTTTCAGAAATTCATAGATGTTATTGAGAAAGACATAAAAATAAAATTAATTCAAATTTGGAAATGAAAAATTACTGTAGTTTTACCACAATCATACTAATTAATAATGATAAGAACTACAATACTTCAATCTAGTTAATTTGTTCCTACCAGTATGTCTGGACTTAGACAGGAATAACCGTCGTTTCTGGGGATTTATTCAACAATTTCTGACATTTTACTGTAATCCCCATTAACCATTATGTATGGTGAGTGGAGCCAACGCAGTTCAGCGGAACAACCAAAATACAGAGACTGAAGCTTTTGGTCTAGTCTGGACTCTGAAAGATCTGGCAAAATTTTGAAATATATTATTATGCATCACTAGACACTAGGCCTATAAAATTAAAAGTATAATATTAATATTATTATGCAAACTGCCGGTAGTCTATATTCACAATGGGTGACTATTCTTACTATAGACATCTCATCACATTTGACATATTCATAAGTTGTTGCTCTCTGACTCTGTCTGGAAACATTACTTCCAAGGCAAGCGAGAGTAAAGTTTAGTGGAGACTATACGAACCGATACGAACCCTCGCCTGGGCCGGGGTACCTTCCCAGCCAGGCCCAGGGAGCTGCCTGTGAATGCCGCCAGCTGAGATCCCTGGCGCTGGCAGACATGGCCTGTGTTTTTTTTTACTGGCACCTGCTTAAGAAAAGATTAGTAGAAGCAGGTTTGACTTACGATTCCCAGCTTTCTTGGCCAACCAGTATACTGTGGCACTGCCTATTCCACCGCAGCCAACCACCACATAGTCATACACACGAGACATTTTCTCGAAACCAAGGAAAACTAAGTTAGAGTCGAGTCAAATATTTTTGGAAGATATAGATATAACGACGAGCACTTGCAGACTACGCTATACGGGCGCGGGCACCAACAACAGCGCGCGCAGCGAACACAGCTTGCTTCGCCGACATCGATATGTAATATGATCGCGATAGATAGATCGGTTGCGTTGACGTTGGTGCAGATCAGATGCACAGTCAAATCATACTTTTTGGACATATGATCTTTTAACGTTAAACCTTGATTCGTAATTAGGCTAAGTATTACAGTTTGTAATCACATGCTGAATTCTAATCGAAGTGATTATTGATTTTAAAAAGTTTGACGAACTTCTTTATTGTTAATACATTACAAATATTATATTTTTTTACTTCCTACATACAGTAAAATGTGATTTTTTTTTTGTGATGCACAACAATTCACACAAAAAATAGATCAAATTTTAATATAGGGAGTAAAAAAATATGATATTTGTAATGTATTATCAAAATTATCAAATTATATTTGATAAGGGTATGGTTATAGACTAGGCAAACAGATTTTGTTTTTGTTTTGTTCCGTCCCTCATGCATCAGGGGAAGTGGCGGGAATTTCGAAAGGGCCTCCAATGGATCTTGTACAAGTCTAATTGACAGCCATCAAGGGGCGTCGATCAATTTTTTCAGATTGGGGGGGGGGGCACTAAAACCCGGGGGGGGCAAAATCATGAATCAACATTCCAAAGGCACTCCATCACACAAAACAAACTCACTTTTTTTCAAAATGTTTTTATCAAAGATTTCATTAAAATTATTTACATAAACTCTATACCAAAACAATTACAAACCTCCATTTTATATCAACAAGAATATGCAAAATATTTACCCAAAACTGATGAAATGCCTTAAAAATGTACTTTTATATCTAAAAAAAAACTAAATTGAGCCCCCAATTACCTTCTATGTATTTCAAAAATAATTAATATTGAATGATTGAATATGATTTGCAGTTAAACAAAAATCAATAATCCCATTATTTTACTTTGCTTCAACATAGGCCTACCTTTACATAATTATACACACACCCACCCACCCACACACTTGTGCACGTAGTTACGTAAACAAACATAATATATACAAATATGCATATGAACGTTTAATTTTTCGCGAAAAGGGATACAGAAAGAAAAGAACCTGCAAATCAGATTTATATAAGAGAAGGGGGAAATTGAAAAGAAGTAGTAAAAAAACATAGGCGGATCCAGGGGGCCCGATGGGCCCGCCCCCCCCCCCCATTGGCGGAGAAAAAAGGGAAAGAAAGAATAAAAAAAGAGGGAAAAGAGAGGAGAAAAAAAAGAGGAGGAAGACAAGTGAAGGGGGAAGACTTGGAAAATAAACAAAATTTTTCATGTCACTATATAAAATTTTCGCTCGCGCTTCGCGCTCGCATTGCCTGTTAGGTGATTTACATATATCTTGCTCAATATGGAGCTTGAAATATGAAGTTTGGAAGTGAATATACAAAACATATTTCAGGTCGGAAAACGAACTTTCATTATTTTGTTTGATTTACAAATTTATTTTTAATAAGTGCTCTGTAAAAATCTCAGTTTTATGGTCTGAATGTTAACATTTTCTGCTCGCGCTGTGCGCTCGAAAAATGTGATTTGTCAGGTACCTGTTATTTTCTTGAATTCCATATAAAGTTCTCAAAATATCCCTATTCAGGTCTGATTGTCAAAAAGTATCAGCTAGCGCTGCACGCTCGCATTTTGATTGGGGGTGAGTTATGTATATTTCAATATTAATCCTATAACAAACTGCTTAAAATCTCGATTTCATGACAGATTATCGAAAATTTCGGCTCGGGATTTGCGCTTGCATTATTATAAAAAATGTATTAATTCATGCATCCTATCCATAATTACAAAAGTGCTTGAAATGTCCAGTTTTCAGGCCATAGTTTTAACAGATTTCGCGCTCTCGTTATATAGGCGTATTAGATTAATAAGTAAGATATTAATTTAGTAATTAAATTGTCCCTTTTTCAGAATGGAATATCGACAAGTTTCATCTCACTGTTAGGTTGAGGAATAGAAAGATAGTCATCATTTTCATATGACATAATGATTATGTCATATGAAAATGATGACTATCTGTCATAACTCATAATGTCCTTAAAATGTCCCGGTCCTATTTCAAAACTCAAAATGATAATGAAAAATATCAGCTCTTTATGCGATCCATGTGCACCTCACAATTTTCCTACAAAGTGCTTGAAATGTAGAGCTTATATTGACCCTTTTTCAGATCGGAATATCAAATAATTTAAGCTCGCGCTTCGCGCTCACTTAATTGATTTTCATGATAAAAAAATTATGTATTTAGAATGCCTAATATAGATTCTAGGTCTAAATCTGAAACATTCGCGCGCATGTTTATTCAGACACGCAGCTTGTTTTCTATTTAAATCATTGTCCAGTTTCAGATCAGAATATCGAAAATTTTCTGCTCGCGCTTGCGCTCGCATTATAAGGAAGATCCCCAATTAGCTTATCCTGTTCATGAATTACAAATCATGAAAAAAGTGTCCCGTTTTTAGGTCTAAATCTCGAATTTTCCGCTCGCATTTAATATTATTGTTCAGTACTTTAGTTATATACCTATCCTGTTTACGATTACAAAAAGTGCTTAGAATTTCCAATCTTTAGGAAGAATGTAAAAAAATTCAGCTCGTGCTTCGCGCTCGCATTATTTAATTGTTGAATTGTGTAACGTTTTCATGCCGGGCTAACTGCAAGCAGTCCTTATCATGTTAACCTAGCTTGTTAACATGTTAAATTTCTGCTAGGGCTAATATTCGCGCTCGCACTAGTTAAATAAGAATGATAAGATTATCATATATTTTTGTTGATTTATAAGAATAAAGCGAAGAAGTGACTATATTAGACTATACCCTTTAAAGAAAGAGAAAAAAAAACTTTAAGCAGCCGATCGGGAAAAATATGGCTGAAAAAATTCGGCCCCCCCCCCGCTATTGGCGAAGGCTGCATCCGCCCCTGAATGATGAACACATAGGCCCTATACACTGTTAAAAATATCTGAATTAGTAGTTAACACTTTATGTATATAAGTATAATTTTTTTAAAATAATTTCTCGATATTTCAGTAGATTTAACTTGTCTTTTAATTTTATAACTTGACATATTTGAGTTATTTCATTGTATTTGTGTTTAATGTACATTTACGAAAATTCACGAATTGCAAGCTTGCTTTGATTGAGAAAATCTAACTCAAATTAGGCAAAGATTAATTATTATTATTTGTAAAATCATGTTGAATGTACTTATATTTTTCAATTAACGCATTATTAATGATACCTGAATATTCATTTAGAGCAAGTAAATGTTAAAATTTTCAAATAACTGTCATAATCTATTGGTGTTTGAAATTGTTTTGGATTATAGGGTGTGCAAAATATCTTATTCTTTTGTTGAATCAAAGAAAGAGCAACATTGAATAGTCAAAAAATTTCAGATTACTTTTTAGGTTTTCGGAAATCGTTAATATTCTCACTGTTTTATTTGTTAGGATGAACCGGTCGCGTAAAAATATAAATGTCAGTATTTGGATAAAGGATGTCTAAGATGAAAATGATGCCACTGAAAGTGGGACGATAGGGGCCGAGCAGACTTTCGAATCGCGAAAGTCCACTCCCCCATTTGTTTTTTGTTTTTTCTTTCAGTTATTTGGATTAAGTTATTGTAACTTTATTTACTTGAGTAAAATGGATGCAAAGAAAATAAGTAAATTCTTATATAATATAATATAATTATATAATATAACATCATATAATACAAATATAAAATAATTTCTTCTCCCCCATGCACTAATTTCTCTTTCTTTCTGCCTCTTTTTCCCCTTTTCCCCGTTTTTTTTTTTTTTGGGGGGGACGTCCTCCCCCCGTAGTAACGCCACTTGACACACTTAATAATCGGTCAAAGTCGCAAATATGTTGGTGAATATTGTGACCGACCGATAAATATATAGGGCGCGCCTACCATGCAACCAAAATTCTAGTTGATTCTAATAAATACAGTGTACATTAAATTTTCACCAGTTTGTCGGTCAGACACATTTCACCAACACATTAATTTGACCAACCATAGCCGTATGAAGCGGGGGGGGGGGGGGCAGTCCCCCTCCAAGAAACTTTGATAACTTACACAATTTACCGAAAGTAAAAATGCTTACACGTTCTGCCACCCCCCCCCCCCCCCCAGCAAAAAAAATATTTACAAAATCCGCGTATATATACGGCCATGTGACCAACCCATTTAAAGAGTGTGGAAACTTCGGGCAATATAAAAGTTGCCTTATGATGGTACGGACCCCTATTTCCCTCTATAATGATTCAAATTGACTGAGGGGAAAAAGGAAATTGGCTCAGGCTGCAGTCACCCTCTCCACGCAGACCTTCCCCACACTATTTCTGATAGACGTGTACAAAAGCATAATACTATCTGATTGTGTTTTTAGAATTTCACTTATTCACAATTCAGTATTATGCACATCCTGGTCGGCATGCAAATGAGGAGACTGATGACATCACCAATACTCTCTATTTCTTTTGTATGTTTTTATATGAAATATTCTGACCCCCCTCGATCGATCTTAATATGTGAAACAAAGTCTCCTTCCTCCTTGAAAATATTGAATTACCATTGTTTAAGCATTTTATGGTTCAGTCAATTTGGTCCTGGAAAAAATGAAATATTAATAAAACCCCTTTTCTGCATGTGTTGGACATGTTGGACTTGACCTTTAATTACATGTTACCAAACACTTTGTAGTTTATGTGCATTATAACAATTATATTTCGAAAACTCTTCCTTCAATCGTGCAATCAGTCATGTCAAATGAATTGCCAAAACAAAATATCCGGCAAACTTATAAATACATAAATACGTACCACCCAGGCCGGCCGGCCCGCCCCCCCCCCCCCCTCCCAAAAAAATAACAATAATAATAATAGGCTTCTCATATTAAATGTCATTGGTACTGCCATTCATTTCATCCATATTTGTTCATGTTATATACTGGGGTTTTCCTAATTTTAATATTTTTTTCTATATGTTTGTGTTCTCTCTTCTTTTTCTCTTATTTAAACGGTTATGAACTTAAAGGACAAGTCCACCCCAACAAAAAGTTGATTTGAATAAAAAGAGAAATATCCAACAACACTGAACATTTCATCAAAATCGGATGTAAGAAAGTTATGACATTTTAAAGTTTCGCTTAATTTCACAAAACAGTTATATGCACATCCTGGCTTGTATGCAAATGAGGAGACTATGACATCATCCACTCACTATTTCTTTTGTATTTTATTATATGAATTTGAAATATGAAATATTTTAATTTTCTCCTCATTGTCAAGTGATACAATGTTTAATTCCTCCCTGAACATATGGAATTAGCATTGTATAATACTATATGGTTCAGTCAAGTTGGTCCTTATTGTCAAATCTATAAAAAATGAAATATTGTATAATTCAAACAATAAAAAACAAAAGAAATAGTGAGTGATAGACATCATCGACTGAGTCACCAAGTTGTGCATATCAGGGGCATATCACTGTTTTGTGAAAAATAAGCGAAACTTTAAAATGCCATAACTTTCTTATTTCACATCTGATTTTGATTACATTTTCAGCACTATTTATGCTAGTTTGCATGATTTTTCTCTATTTATTCAAGTCAGCATTTTCCTGGGGTGGACTTGACCTTTAAATGTTTGTCTGTGGAATAATATGGAAAGCTTCTACTCATTTGGCACTCCATAATTCGGCATGCAAGTTTTGCAACATTTAACAGTAACTTAACGTTAGAGTTAGACCAATTCTTATAAAAATTCAGAAAAGCCGGTGCTTGTTAATTGGATTGGGCAATTCCGCTCCTGCCTGCCGTTCATATTCGCGCTCGCACTAGTTAAATAAGAATGATAAGATTATCATATATTTTTGTTGATTTATAAGAATAAAGCGAAGAAGTGACTATATTAGACTACCCCTTTAAAGAAAGAGAAAAAAAAACTTTAAGCAGCCGATCGGGAAAAATATGGCTGAAAAAATTCGGCCCCCCCCCCCGCTATTGGCGAAGGCTGCATCCGGCCTTGAATGATGAACACATAGGCCCTATACACTGTTAAAAATATCTGAATTAGTAGTTAACACTTTATGTATATAAGTATAATTTTTTTTAAATAATTTCTCGATATTTCAGTAGATTTAACTTGTCTTTTAATTTTATAACTTGACATACTTGAGTTATTTCATTGTATTTGTGTTTAATGTACATTTACGAAAATTCACGAATTGCAAGCTTGCTTTGATTGAGAAAATCTAACTCAAATTAGGCAAAGATTAATTATTATTACTTGTAAAATCATGTTGAATGTACTTATATTTTTCAATTAACGCATTATTAATGATACCTGAATATTTATTAAGAGCAAGTAAATGTTAAAATTTTCAAATAACTGTCATAATCTATTGGTGTTTGAAATTGTTTTGGATTATAGGGTGTGCAAAATATCTTATTCTTTTGTTGAATCAAAGAAAGAGCAACATTGAATAGTCAGAAAATTTCAGATTACTTTTTAGGTTTTCGGAAATCGTTAATATTCTCACTGTTTTATTTGTTAGGATGAACCGGTCGCGTAAAAATATAAATGTCGGTATTTGGATAAAGGATGTCTAAGATGAAAATAATGCCACTGAAAGTGGGACGATAGGGGCCGAGCAGACTTTCGAATCACGAAAGTCCACTCCCCCATTTGTTTTTTGTTTTTTATTTCAGTTATTTGGATTAAGTTATTGTAACTTTATTTACTTGAGTAACTAAATGGATGCAAAGAAAATAAGTAAATTCTTATATAATATAATATAATTATATAATATAACATCATATAATACAAATATAAAATAATTTCTTCTCCCCCATGCACTAATTTCTCTTTCTTTCTGCCTCTTTTTCCCCTTTCCCCCGTTTTTTTTTTTGGGGGGGGGGCACGTCCTCCCCCCGTAGTAACGCCACTTGACACACTTAATAATCGGTCAAAGTCGCAAATATGTTGGTGAATATTGTGACCGACCGATAAATATATAGGGCGCGCCTACCATGCAACCAAAATTCAAGTTGATTCTATACAGTGTACATTAAATTTTCACCAGTTTGTCGGTCAGACACATTTCACCAACACATTAATTTGACCAACCATAGCCGTATGAAGCGGGGGGGGGGGGGGGGGGGCAGTCCCCCTCCAAGAAACTTTGATAACTTACAAAATTTACCGAAAGTAAAAATGCTTACACGTTCTGTAAGTTGCCTTATGATGGTACGGATCGGACCCCTATTTCCCTCTATAATGATTCAAATTGACTGAGGGGAAAAAATGAAATTTGCTCAGGCTGCAGTCACCCTCTCCACGCAGACCTTCCCCACACTATTTCTGATAGACGTGTACAAAAGCATAATACTATCTGATTGTGTTTTTAGAATTTCACTTATTCACAATTCAGTATTATGCACAACCTGGTCGGCGTGCAAATGAGGAGACTGATGACATCACCAATACTCTCTATTTCTTTTGTATGTTTTTATATGAAATATTCTGATCCCCCTCGATCGATCTTAATATGTGAAACAAAGTCTCCTTCCTCCTTGAAAATATTGAATTACCATTGTTTAAGCATTTTATGGTTCAGTCAATTTGGTCCTGGAAAAAATGAAATATTGTACTTATTAAATAAAACCCCTTTTCTGCATGCGTTGGACTTGACCTTTAATTACATCTTACCAAACACTTTGTAGTTTATGTGCATAATAACAATTATATTTTGAAAACTCTTCCTTCAATCGTGCAATCAGTCATGTCAAATGAATTGCCAAAACAAAATATCCGGTAAACTTATAAATACATAAATACGTACCACCCAGGCCGGCCCGGCCCCCCCCCCCCTCCAAAAAAAAAAAATAATAATAGGCTTCTCATATTAAATGTCATTGGTACTGTCATTCATTTCATCCATATTTGTTCATGTTATATACTGGGGTTTTCCTAATTTTAATATTTTTTTATATGTTTGTGTTCTCTCTTCTTTTTCTCTTATTTAAACGGTTATGAACTTAAAGGACAAGTCCACCCCAACAAAAAGTTGATTTGAATAAAAAGAGAAATCCAACAACACTGAAAATTTCATCAAAATCGGATGTAAGAAAGTTATGACATTTTAAAGTTTCGCTTAATTTCACAAAACAGTTATATGCACATCCTGGCTTGTATGCAAAATGAGGAGACTATGACATCATCCACTCACTATTTCTTTTGTATTTTATTATATGAATTTGAAATATGAAATATTTTAATTTTCTCCTCATTGTCAAGTGA
Source organism: Lytechinus pictus (assembly GCF_037042905.1). NCBI lineage: Eukaryota > Metazoa > Echinodermata > Echinoidea > Temnopleuroida > Toxopneustidae > Lytechinus > Lytechinus pictus. The sequence continues at coordinate 45,168,717 of NC_087246.1, read as the reverse complement.
TACAATGTTTAATTCCTCCCTGAACATATGGAATTAGCATTGTATAATACTATATGGTTCAGTAAAGTTGGTCCTTATTGTCAAATCTATAAAAAATAAAATATTGTATAATTCAAACAATAAAAAACAAAAGAAATAGTGAGTGATGGACATCATCGACTGAGTCACCAAGTTGTGCATATCACTGTTTTGTGAAAAATAAGCGAAACTTTAAAATGCCATAACTTTCTTATTTTACATCTGATTTTGATGACATTTTCAGCACTATTTATGCTAGTTTGATTTTTCTCTATTTATTCAAGTCAGCATTTTCCTGGGGTAGACTTGGGGCCGATTGCACGAAAGGGTCTTTCCAAGGACCGTCTTTCGTGTCGCCCATCTTTTATGATACGCCATGTGAAACGCATTTCAAATAAATTATCTGCAAATATATTTTATTCGTCCGTTAAAATAAACAAAATATTTGTTTATAAAATGATGTGATATCTCATGAAATTGTATAAAATTTGATTTAAAAGCAAGCTTACGAATTTTATTTGTTTATCATAAATTTCAGAAACACCCCGCTTATAGCGCATCATAAAAGATGGGCGACACGAAAGCCCGGGGGGGCCACTTACATTGACGAGTGGATACCATGCGCGACCAAAAAAACACGTAAAAAGGATGTCCTTTTCACGATAGGGCACGTTACGTACGTAACGTGATAAGGGTGTCAAAAACACAAAAATAATGAAAAAAGGGTATCTATTTTGCTAGAACAATTACGTGTTTAGGGTCGAATTTGCGGGGATGATAAAACAAAATTAAGATGTAGAAGATGGGGTCGTACTAAACCAAATTAGGTAAAGCCGACGACCAAAAGACCCGTATTACAATAAAACATTCCTGTACTTGTTTAGGGGTTCATTTCAGGGAATATTTGCCAAGAGTATCGTTTTGTTTCCAATACTTGTTAAGGGTAGGGTTTCACACGCCAATACTTGTTAAGGGGTGCATTTTCAGAATATGGAAATTACGTGTTTAGGGTGCTTTTCGAGACCCCATGGTCGCGCATGGTATCCACTCGTGAATGGAACTGGCCCCCCCGGGCACGAAAGACGGTCCTTGGAAAGACCCTTTCGTGCAATCGGCCCTTGTTCTTTAAATGTTTGTCTGTGGAATAATATGGAAAGCTTCTACTCATTTGGCACTCCATAATTCGGCATGCAAGTTTTGCAACATTTAACAGTAACTTAGTTAGAGTTAGACCAATTCTTATAAAAATTCAGAAAAGCCGGTGCTTGTTAATTGGATTGGGCAGTTCCGCTCCTGCCTGCCGTTCAGAGAGGTAAGTTTTGGAAAGTCAAACAAATATAACTAAAGTTAGACTGCAAGTGCAACAGCCCAGTGGCAGTGCAGACTCAGCCAGGCCAGGCAGCTCAGCCTCCGGGCTCAGCCTCAGCCATTGCACTGACGCCGCCGCGGCGGCGGAGCTCGAGCTCGTGGATTCATTCGGTCAACAGCAAGCACGAGCAAGTAATGTTGTAACCCGCAAGTGAAAACCCGAACCGTACCGTCCCGTATAATCCAATAATTTGCAAGCGGGACCCGCTGACCCGTCGGGTTTTAACCCGCAAGTAAATTTATCTTTGAAAAATGAAAATTATTTCTGCAATCCCCACATTATACAGGCTCAAATCACGAAAATATATGCCAACTACTAACCTAGCCTAGAGTGAATTTACTTACAATTTGCAAATTCGCCTTTTATTCCGGAGAGAAAATGTTTTTTGGGGTTACTTTGTACCCGAAATGGGTCGGCTCTGATCTCGTAATCGAAAGCATTGCGCAATTAACTCCTCGGATCGGAGCCGCAGCTCAGCGCGCGCTAGCTACATGTAGCCCAGGCTGCCCAGCAAATTCGATGTTCAGTTTCCCGTCGCCCGCCCGCGTTATGAAATTTGGACCGCGTTTAAAAATCAAATTCTGAAAATAATTCATTATTTTACTATTTTGACATAGATCTAGATTCAGAACTGATATAAAACATTAATATAAGCTTTTCAGTCACAATTACTTGTATATCATGTAAATACCAGTAATTCTTTTCTTGTTTTTTTCTTGTGAATGGAATGACACTGCATGCTCAACCACACCTCGAGCGATGTTCGTGCAGGCTCCACTCAACTTCACTTCTGCTACACTACGCTCTACCTACCCGATGTAGCGGTGGTGAAGTGGAGTGGAGCCTGCACGAACATCGCTCGAGGTTTGGTCGAGCTACCTCAATAAATCCCATAGTCTAGTAACCTCGCATTGGTGAGTTGTCATACGGCATATCAGACAAAAAAATCATCAAACAAAACTCAATCTGTTTTACAAGGCCGACGGGAGGCTCATGCACGTACGCATTGGCACTTGTACTAGCTAGCCAGTCTGAGCTCTGTCTCTCTGCCAGAGCTCTGGGGGACAATTCGCTCTGTAAAGGCCTCAATGATGGTGATTTTATGTTTCAGACAGAGTTTATATTTCGGGAATATTATTCAAAACTGCCAATAAAGTTAGATGATTTCTTCATTGTCATGTATATTTAAGTTATTAATGAGTTCATTCTCACCAAATTTAGACTCCCCCATAGAGAAATGCAATTTTCGTGGAGATCTGCGTTTTCAAAGAACATCAGGAAAAGTTAGGGTATGTGGGCCTTTATTACATGGCCAAGTACTGGAATTAGATGGAGTAGAAATTAGATATTGAATTCATTTATATCCAAGTTCAACTCATAGTCACACCCACACAAACACACCCACATCCAAGATTCTAAGCATGAAAAAAATAACTTTAAAATCATGCAATATTAAACAATAAGTAATAATTAATTTAATAAGTGAACAGGGATTCCTCAAAATACAAAAACGTAGCATTTGAAAAGAGCCCCCGAAATGAAAAAAGTAGCCTCCAAAACGGTAGAAATGGAGACCCTGAAATATTACAAAAAAAATGAAAATTGAACCCCCGAAAAAAAATGATTGATTTGCTCCCTGGCTTCAAGACAGTTCCACAGAATAAAAGTGCGTTCAAATGTTACAAAAGGTCAAACTTTCATCTTCTGGAAAACAATGAATAATGAAATCCTCATTATGAGCTGGAAAAAATGGGACGGGAAACTCGACATCGAGTTTCATTGGCCTATGCGATTGCTTTTGACTAGACTGTGCTGCGCTGCACTGGCGCGCGCTCCTTCTTCGAAAGAGCAACTGATGTATTTATGTCGAACTGTCTCAGTCCTGTTCACTGTTCACAAGACAAAAATACGCCAGCATTTTTTTAAAAGGAAATATCTACGTCTCTAAAAGAATCCGCCACGTAAGAAGCACATGATCCTAACTCAATTTTCATTGTTAATGTTTTTATTATGCGTCGTTACTTCTCCCTTTTTTTTCGCATGACGGTCTGCGGGTTTGAGAATGAACTCGGCCCGGCCCGCAACCCGCGATCGGGGGCATACCGGCAGGTTAACCCGTACCGCAACGGGTGCGGGTTACAACTTTACGAGCAAGTATGAGTTCATTACTACTACTACTACTTACTAATACTAGTAATTTAGTCCAGTTCATTTAGTCCATGTTTAATTTATTCCAGGAACCCGTTTCACGAAAGGCTTCCTACTACTGTTCTATAGTATAAACGTTAGAATCCACCCTGGCTTGATAATGATATCGATACTATTGGTTAAACATGTTAAAATAAATAAAAGAGCTAACGAGACGTAGCCTTACTTGGCTTAGGCTTAGACTGTCTTAGTCACAAAATAGCATAATTTTCAAAAAGAAAAATTATGATAAACTTGCAAATACTGTGAATGTGATGAATTGGAAACACATCTTTTCAAAATATAGCACACAGGTGAATTATGCATCATCATGATCATACTTACTTTTTCTAGACCATGAAGACTGGAGCATTCAATTGCTGAGAAAATAGAAATATGAATAATTCATTTCATGACTAAAAAATCACATGTGGACGTTGAGATGGGTACGGTACCCCCGGCATATCCAATTTAATAGTTTATGAAAGTAAACCATAACGGTTTTCTTTGTAAAATGATGATAATTATATGGTCTTTTATGACTCCAAACATGATCATGAAAATATAGTTTAACATAATTTTTTAAAATCTTTAATTGATACCAAAACATACGATTTGACAAATTCTATGCATAAATTAGAGTTTATCCAAATGTTAATAGGGGTCTTAAAACGACAAATACGAGTCCAGTTATGGATGGCCTGACGTGGTAGAATCTTTATCGATTGAATTATTTTACTATTTCAAAATGAATGGTTTTGTGGCGTTTTACCAACAGTAAAATAAGTTTTTTTTGTTTTACCATTATCATTGAATGCATTATCCCACTTGTTTTGTGATGTAATTTCAACCTCTATAATTGATTACGTAAGATTATAATTTTCAAATTTCTAGGCACTTTTGCATGTCATAGTTTACCCACGTGATGCCACTACGTCATTAAGAAAAAAGTTATGACAGGTTCGGAGGTGTCATAAATTTAGTGAGGTTGTTGTACCCGATCTAGGCAAAGAGGGCTTCGTGAAACGGTTAGCGGACAAGTAGCTCACTATCTCCGTTTTAGTCAAGAAGTTAGACTTATAAATGACGGTGTTGAGAAACGGGCCCCAGTCATTATTTTAACTATTTTTAGTAGTTCAACTTCAAAGGAAGAAGCTGTATGTATCATGAGCACTCGCGGAGTGACTGTCTATATATTTTACTAGCTTTTAATTAAATCAATAGAAGTTAAAAGAAAGTCTACATTTAATTCAGATGAAACTTTATTCTGTCACCTTACACAAGGCTCCACATTAACTTTTTTTGGTGGTGGCCCGTTCGGGCCACCAAAACCATCAAATAATTTTTTTTGGTGGCCCGATATTAAAGTTTGGTGGCCCGAAAAATATAAAGAAACACATTAAAAATTACTAAAACAAACTTCTGAAATATTTAATTCTGCTACCACTAAGTTACTTTCACTTTATCATCTTGTATGTAAACCTTGTTTGCTGTTATTTTACTTTGCTAATTGGCTTGTGGTAAAATATAAATTGTTTCTATCGTTGTAGAAATGAAGTGATTGAAAGAGAATAAATGAATTTTATTGTTCGCAGGTTGTGTGGACTTTTTTTATAAAATCTCCGTAAAGACACACACTCATAATGGTAAAGTAAATAAATAGTGCATAGCAAACTCAGATAGATGTACAAAACAATGGTTTTTCATTTCTTCCTCTTTGAATCCTAAAACCTAGATTATATGCAGGCCCCAAATCCAGTTTATTTCTGCTTTCTCTTTTGCAGCATATTATAGCAGGAGAAAATCACAGAAAAATATGCTGCAAAATTAGAACAATGCATAAAAGGGGGAAACAAATGAAAATAATTTTCAAAAAGTATATTACAAAAAGAAAACAAAAATAATAAAAGAAATACCGTAAGTGAAATAAAACAAAAGAAAGAAAATGAAGAAAGAAAAAACAAAGAACAGGGAAAAAAAGAAAAGAAAAAATTTAGAGAGAAAAAAAGAAAAGAAAGTGAAAGAAAAATGAATAAAACAAAATTAATATAAACATGGGGAAAAGGGGAAAATTAAGAAGCCATTACGAATATTTTTAAGAGCTGTGGCAACAGTCTATTCTGACTGGAATATAATTAAAAGCCAAGCAAATAATAATTTTCACTTACCTTCTGGGAATGGCACATTTCTATTTTTATATCCTTTAGTTTGTGTTATTTTATTTCCAGTAGAAACATATTTTTTAATCAGGCATATTCAATGGGAAGGGGTATAAATGGTTTAACCACTGTAAAAAAATGAAAGAAAAAAAAAAAGAAAACGGCAAAAGTTATATCTGGAAAAAAAGTGTGAGAAAAGTCCTTCCCTACATTTGCCAAAATGTTGGAAAAATTCACATTTCATATCAATTAAATGCCTTCCCAAAGTATTTACTTTCTGAAGAGTGGTTTAAGAAGTCATTTATAAACAAGAAAGAAAGAAACTGTCTGTTTATTTTTGGCTAGAAAAGACACAGCTTCGAAAGAAACCAAGTATCAACATACATACAAATGCACACGTGGGACTGTGATGTACTTGCCTATGTGTTTTTATGTGTATTAATTCATTTGGAAATCGGTCTTTTGTAGTCAAAAGAGAGGTCATAATTCCTCTTCTTAATGCTTGCAAATAATCAGGGTACACCAAATTTTCGTAATATAGACTGTAGAATGTCATTTCATTGGTGTAAAATGTGACTTTGACTCAGATTTTCAAAGTTCTGTGGAAGATTTCTTAGCAGCAACATTCTTTATCGCAGCTCCCGGAGTCTGAATAGGCTGAGTTAGATCTAGAGCACAGCTGTATGCAGTGGCTTCATGCAAAGCTCACGCCAGCCGGCCGGCGCGGCTGGCTGGATAATAGCTACTGTATGCTATAGCTGTAGGCCTAATATGCAAACTTTGTGTGTGAGTATTTGTGTGTAGATCAACAAAAAGGGCGCATGACGAACTGGGTTGCAATTTGAACTGTAGAAAGTTGATAAATGCGTGCAAAATCAGGAGAAAATTGCGCTACTTTGAAAATTATTGGTTGCCCGATTCGGGCCACCAAAACTTAACATTTTATCAATAATGGTTGCCCGAGGTGAATTTCTGGTGGCCCCGGGCCACCGGGCCACCGCTAATGTCGAGCCTTGCCTTACATATTAGACTAAAAAACACTGTTTCACAGGAGTTTTTATCCATTTTCTGATTTTTTTTGTCCTGCTACAGTCCTCCACAGACGGAAGTCTCCCATATCATAGGACTCGTAGTGCCAGTGTGTCGCACGACACTTAGTTACAGAGTCTTTTGAGAAAAGGGTTAGCTGCCACATCCTCTTCGATTATTCCTTAACTTCCCCTTTTGGCATTCCATATAGATCTATGTACCCCCCATTAGAATTGAAAAAAAACTACAAAGAAGGTTTCAAAATTATATATATCCCTGAAACAGAACATATATGATGGGAGAGCGGAAATACATACCAAAATATGGCTTTATTCCGTCAAATTTTCGAGCAGGATCAAGTGTGTGTAATTGTCTATAGACATCAGTTTATTTGTCAGTAAAGGGTCTTAAAGCCTAGACTAGTCAAAGTATTGGCTCATAATCGCAAGAAAGCCTCTTTCAGTATCAGTGCTTCTTGCTGGCATAGTGCGAAGAATCTTGACTGCAGTTACATGTACAACGAGATGAGTTCGAGTCCCAACCAGGGTAAGAAACACTAAAAAATCAATAGAGAAACAGGAAGTGAAAGAACCAGAAGTCTCGACAATCTTTTGTTATTTTAGGTGGGGGAGGTACATATGGAAGTCTTTCCACCTTTTGACAGAAAACAAAGCATGTGCATAAAAATTAACATTTGAAGAAAACAATGTGATTTAAGATTTAAAAAAATTGAATTCCAAAGAACCAATGTCGGGTTCTAATGATCGATTATCGTCATCATTCTTTTGCAGCTTGAGCATATAAATGCCAACCAATCACGTTCGTGTTACCATTTTCAGTTTATGATGAACCCGTTGAAACCCGATATTGGCTCTTTGGAATTCAATTTTTGGATTTTAAATCGCATATTTTAAGAAACTGGTAAGCTGATTGTTTTCTTCAAGTGTTAATTTTATCCACATGCCTTTTTTTTCTCCATCAAAAGGGGGAGTTAAGGGGTAATCTAAGAGGTAGCAGTACCGCACCCTTTTCTCCATAGACACTGTAGTTAAGCATTGTGCGAAATACCGGCACTACAATTCCGTGCAGGACTATTTATGCAATCTTTAAATCATTAAAGCAAGTTAATTATATTTGACATCATTTCAGGTCTATGTCCCGTACAATGGGTGGTCAAGTTGCATTGACACTCGGACGACTGATTGTCTCCATCCAACCCTGTTGGTCTTTTGTCAAGTCTTGTACGAGCCGTTCACCAACCTTGGTTCGGTGTATCGACACGAGGCAGAGAACGATGTCTTTTTCAAGTTTATTTAACCTCGATCAACATTCCATGCCGAAGGAAAAGAAAAATATGACGGTACGGGAATTAGAGATTACACATTTTGATAATGTTTTCTTATGAACTAAATTCTATAAATTCTTGTATTGGGTAAAGTTTATCCAGGCTGCTAATGTTTCATATTTTGGTTTGTGATTATAATCAATTATCAGAGTAAGGCTAGTTATAATCCACCATTAGTTTCTGTCAAAACAATGTTCATATGCAACATTTTACTCACCTATGGCTATTATACAGTATGTCCCAGAAAAAAAGGAAACCGGTATTCCCATGTCTTTTTAATGCAAAGGCAAATTAATTATGATATTTCATTTACATAATCATATAATTCAATTATTCTTCTTTATTTTGATACCTAATATGAGAAGAACACTTCACAATCTAATGATAAAGACGAGTTTGAAATCTTAATGTCAAAACCAGGTTGCGCAGAAAAATTTGACAAGATTGGTTCGTGATACGACGGCCGTGCTTAATTGATGATTAGTTGCTCATAGCATTTCTTTTGTATTCTTTGTCAAGCTTCTCTCACTGATCCCTGAAATGAGTGGATTCAGATTCACGCGTAAATTTCTGCGCAAATCGTTTCTGATATGCCTCAATATTTATTGTTTGTAATCTGCCATGCATGATTGATTTGCTAAGCTGTTGGTCTCAAATGAGAGATGAGGTTTCACTCTTGCCATGAGTATCAAATTTATAGTAAAAACATAATTATAATTGTGAAATCTTTCTCTGAAAACGGGTTTCCTTTTTTGTGGGATGCACTGTATATATTAAAGGTGCAATGAATAGGGGAAAGGTCGTTTAGGATTGACACGTTTACCTTTTCCCCATGGACCCTGGTGAGTTGGATCAAAGATACGCGCAATGAAACACTGGGGAAGAGCACCCTACAGCGTTGAGTAAGTAACAAACTTGTTTTACCTTTGCTTATTGCGATATGGTTGTGTACACAGCATATGAGAGAAAGGGTGGAGGAATAGACAATTTTTACATTAAATTTTTTTTATTCATTTTTTTTTTCCTAAGTTAAGGATGAATATATTTCAAAGGTTTCTGGGTAATAAAAGGTGGAATTATTCCCATGTGCTGCCCTTAAGCCCTCTCCAAAATCCTTCTCTCATTTTCCCTATATGTTTCATACACAGCCGCGTGCCGATGTGCGATGGTTTACTTACTCGACGCTTGTGGGTGCCCTTCCCCATGAGAATTAATTGAGCGTTTCAAAAAATCGCCAAAGTGTCCAATCTTCCCCTTGTATTTATCTTTGGTTGGATATGATACAGTTAATTACGGATGATTTGGGCCGGTTTTATCACCTATTCTAAATGCCTTAGAAATTTAAATGAAGTTTACCTTAAGTAGTAAATAAAAGTTGCTCTCATAAACTTCACCTCACCTCATTATTTGCTTGTCAAACAGAATGAATCTGGTAATGTGTGTTCTACTGTACAGTTTCAAATACAAAGTATTGCAAAATATTCCTGAAGGCTGATCTTCTAAACAAATATTTCAATGGCAAAATCAACCACTGAATTCAGGATTACTATTCATTTTTATGTTTCTTTATCAGGGACTTCATTACAAAAAAAAAACAATATAAAGTAGTTTGTTCAAATTTTATCTATAGAGTTTGACTTCAATGGTGGAGGTGGATTTTGAGCAAAGATATCTCCCATTTCAATCTTCTTACATTTTTTAGATCTGAACTTTACCATTAGAGATTAAGAAATTTTAAATCCTGATTTTTTTTACGCTGCCAATAATTACAGGGATCATTATACTAAAGTCAACTCTTTTTTCCCTGGTCAGAATCTCATGTCCACTTTCTATACTCCATTCAGATATGTATTGAAGGTAATATCGGGAGCGGGAAGACATTGCTCCTTGATAACTTCTCATCGCAGACTGGTGACGTCCAGGTCATTCCTGAACCCGTTGATGCGTGGAGAAATGCCAAAGGTCACAATATGCTGGTGAGTAATATGGGATAGAACCTACAACCTTGTGGAGGAAGGGGAAAGGGTATTTCATTTAAAGGACAAGTCCACCCCAACAAAAACTTGATTTGAATAAAAAGAGAAAAATTCAACGAGCATAACACTGAAAATTTCATCAAAATCGGATGTAAAATAAGAAAGTTATGACATTTTAAAGTTTCGCTTCATTTCACAAAACAGTTATATGTGCATCCCGGTCGGTATGCAAATGAGGGAACCGATGACATCACTCACTCACTATTTCTTTTGTATTTTATTATATGAAATATGAAATATTTTGATTTTCTCGTCATTGTCATGTGAAATGAAGTTTCATTCCTCCCTGAACACGTAGAATTCCATTATTTTAACATTTTGTGGTTCAGGCAATGAGGTCCTAATCGTCAAATTCGTAAAAATTGAAATATTGTATTATTCAAACAATAAAAAACAAAAGAAATAGTGAGTGAGTGACATCATCGACTCTCTAATTTGGATGTCACTGGCTCGTTCATATAACTATTTTGTTAAAAATAAGCGAAACTTTGAAATGTCATAACTTTCTTATTTTACATCCGATTTTGATGAAATTTTTATCATTGTGCTTATCTGATTTTTCTCTATTGATTCAAATCAACATTTTTCTGAGGTGGACTTGACCTTTAACCTTACAAATCGTACTTCAAAGAAATTGAGTAGAATTTTATGTCACTGCCAGGTTGGCTTGTGTTTCTGCTTAGTGCTTATTGATTAGTATACATATAGTGCATGCTAAGGAGTTCATCATCATCATCTGTACGGGAGGGTAGGAAGTATGCATAATTAAAAGTCTAACAAGTACAGTGCGGGCGTGGATGTCAGACAATTTCAAAATGTTTGCTTGACCAAAAAGAATCTAATCCGTGTTTAAATGAGTTGATGCTTGAGGACATTACTAGTGTTGCAGGCAAACTATTCCAAGATTGGATCACTCTTTTACTGAAAAAATTGCTGCTGGCTTTCAACCGACAGTGAGTAGTAAACAGTTTGAAGGGATGACCTCTTGTTCCCTGGTACTGGGACCTCATGAAGAGGGATTCTGGATCGACTCTATCTATACCATGCAATATTTTAAATAATTGTATCATGTCCCCTCGTTCTCTGCGGTAATGTAAGGAGTACAGATTCAGTTTAACAAGTCTTTCACTATAAGATAAGGAGCTAAATCCTGGAAATAGTCTTGTTGCTCTTTATTGAACAGATTTATGATCGTCAACAACAACACGCTGTAAACGTTCAGAAAGAAAGGCCTTGACCCATGTTAAAAGCGGATCACGTATTCCAAATGATTTGAACTTTTCTTATAAGTCTGGTGTGTGGAACAGAGTCAAAGGCTATTCTGAAGTCCAAGTATATCACATCAACAGGATCACCACAATCAATACTTTTGTTCCAATCTTCAAGCTGGCAAAGCAACTGTGTTGTACATGAATGGCCAGGTACAAATCCATGTTGAGCTTCACAAAACAGCTGCTGACGACTCATGTGCTTGACAATGGCGTCTCTCAGAATGGATTCCATAACTTTCACCACCACAGACGTGAGACTTATGGGCCAGTAGTTACTGGCATCCTTCCAGCTACCTTTCTTGAAGATAGCAGTAATATTTGCTTCCTTCCACTCTGAAGGAAGGACACCTTCTATTAGTGACATGTTGAAAATCATGGCAAGTGGCTCACTGATCTGGTCTACCATTTCCTTTAATACATGTGGATGCAATTTGTCCGGGCCAGCTGATTTACTATTCTTTAACAATGATAGCTTCTTTTTCACAGTAGCAGGTGTAAAAGTTACAGTGTCAAGCAAAATATCATGTGAATACTCAAAGGGGGCTGGTATATACATGAAGTATCTTCAACGGTAAAAACACTACTAAATCGTGGATTTAGTTCATCAGCTTTCTCCTGACTAACAGTAGCTGTTGATCCATCACTTTTAGATGGGTTGCCTATTTTGCTTCTACTCTTCGTCTTGCTGTGAACATATCTTCAGAAAGATTTGGGATTTGATTTGACTTCCGATGCAAGCTGAAGTTCAAAGTTATTGCACAGATCCCGAGTCATATCTCGCAGAGAGTTTCGTGCACGAGCATAAACATCATAATCAACAGAACTCCTAGAATCTAAGTATCTTTTCCACAATCTCTGCTTCTTCTTGGAGAGAGTCAAAGCCTCATGAGTGATAAAAATGTTTCTCTTTTTACATTTACCCTTCCCTCGTTTGGGAATATTAGCTTCCATACATTGATGAAGTTTGGTAGAAAATCTGTCCCATGACTCATTACAATTTAGATTGGCAAGAAAATAATTCCAATTGACATCACATAATGATTTCCTCATTTCAATATAGTTGCCCTTGTTGAAATCATAAACAGAGTCCTTTCTCTCAATTTTTGTTCATATCCTAGCGTAGTGTTAATCAGCAGGCAGCAGTGATCACTCTTCCCCAAGGGATGTAGGTATTCAATGTCATGGATAAAATCCTGATCAGCAGAGAGTACAAGATCAAGAACATTAGCTTGTTGCCCTTCCCTGAACCTAGTAGGTTTGGTTATGTGTTGGAAAAGGAAACCATCTTGCACTGTACATAGAAATTGATGCGCTGGTTGACCTTCACCACAACGTGGATGCCAATTAATCCAGTCAATATCTGGGTTAAATCTCCAACCACAAGTACATGTTGCTCTGATCTTAGATCCATAATATCACAAAGTATATATAATAATATACATGTACCATAATATGAGTGACCATAGATTTCAAATTTCTCACATGTGTTTATATTTCAACGAGGCTGCAGGCCGAGTTGAAATATAAACGCACAAGAGAAATTTTAAATTTATGTATACAAATGATATTGTATATTGAACGACAATTATCATGCACTATGTGTTATATAAGATGGGAACACTTCTGACTTTATATTGTATCAAAATAACTCTGATCTTACCTGAACTACAAATGTACCATTGCATGGCTTTAGGAGGTGACGTCACAATACGATTCAATTCATTGCGCTCAGTAAAAAAGGAAGATGTATACGCGTGTGGCCTGCTGGCTATAGCTGCGCACTGCAGCTGCCCTAGATATCATGCGCTCTTGTGGGATTTTCTTTTTGCTTTCAATATTTTTTGCTCCTTTTTCATAGATCAATGCAGGGAAAAACTCGATTTTTTTTCATATTTTCGCTAAATTCCGAGGTGTTGTACAACACAAATAGTGAATATTTATTAATTTATTTATCGAAATGAAAAAATATTGCAGAATCGTTTTCTTCAAGGATTGATAAATCACCCTACAAGGTTTTGTACACAAGCTGCTGTGCAGAAATTGCTAGTATATGCCACGATCGTGGCCATATACCGGATTACGTAATTGCTGAAAGAGGGCAAGTGACCAATCAGAAGCCTTCTCTCATACAACCCATCATATATAGGATAATATTGCATAGTTCGGGGGTAGCACTAGGATTTTTTTTTTTATTTGGGAGGGGAGGACCTAAATATTTGTTTGTTGTTGTGAAACGAATAATGGGTGATTTAGAGTTACAATGACTCGGAACTCTATTTTTTTTCTCTTTCAATAATATAATCATCTTACCTAACCAATATAATCTATTATTTGAAATTCCAATGTCAGAATAGTTTTGTTGAACTTGCAATTCCATGCACCTCTAGAGACTGTCATCAAAACATAAATGAGATTTCATTGCTGTTATACTTTATCTCCTTTATCGACTGGGGTTGTTGTATAAGGACTCATCCAGATAGCAGTTTTGCATTCCAGTCTTACGTTCAGCTGACGATGTTAGCCTCACAAAATAATCTTACGTTTTAATTTGTGAAGGGCTTATTGTATAAGGACCCATCCAGATGGAGTTTTGCATTCCAGTCTTACGTTCAGCTGACAATGTTAACCTCACAAAATAATCTTATGTTTTAATTTGTGAAGGGCTTATTGTATAAAGACCCATCCAGATGGAGTTTTGCCTTCCAGTCTTACGTTCAGCTGACGATGTTAGCCTCACAAAATAATCTTACCTTTTAATTTGTGAAGGGCTTATTGTATAAGGACCCATCCAGATGGAGTTTTGCATTCCAGTCTTACGTTCAGCTGACAATGTTAACCTCGCAAAATAATCTTAAGTTTTAATTTGTGAAGGGCTTATTGTATAAAGACCCATCCAGATGGAGTTTTGCATTCCAGTCTTACGTTCAGCTGACGATGTTAGCCTCACAAAATAATCTTACGTTTTAATTTGTGAAGGGCTTATTGTATAAGGACCCATCCAGATGGAGTTTTGCATTCCAGTCTTACGTTCAGCTGACAATGTTAACCTCACAAAATAATCTTACGTTTTAATTTGTGAAGGGCTTATTGTATAAAGACCCATCCAGATGGAGTTTTGCATTCCAGTCTTACGTTCAGCTGACAATGTTAGCCTCACACCAGGTACCTCACATACACCCTATCAAGATGATGGAGAGGTCTATCTTCAGTGCCAAATACTGCTTTGTGGAAAACCTCTACCGAAGGTAAATATCTTTAGATTGATTGATGTAATTTTGTTGGATAGCAAAGGGTAATTTGATAAAATAATTAACCTTTTGTTAAGCCCAACCCCCGTTTTTTCCTCATTCTTCACTTTATTTTTATTTATTTATTTAGTTTTATTTCAACAGGGTAGCCCCATCAGTAATTTAAATTCTGTTTTACATGGGGGCCCTGCATAAGAAAAGAACACATAAAATTACAAACATATATATATATATATATATATATATATATATATATATATATATATATATGAATAAACAAAAGATAGTAATAGTGAAATAAACAGTCACTTCACTTCAAGAAACCTTCATAATTTCAGAGCATTATCACTTCAGGGAAGTCCTATATATATATATGTATATATATATATATATATAGGAGGTCAGATGTTCATACTTTAATAAAATGCCCTAAAGCCAACCCAAACTTGTTATGTAAATGTAAAAGTGATACAGTTAATAGACATTTCTTTATTAAGAATACATATTTTAATATTTTGTTAAAATTGAGGCAAGGCATCTTTGAAATTAAAGTTCTTGGTGGCAGAGTTGTTAATACTGCTTCTTCGAGAACCTCATTTTTTTTTTTCATTTTTCAATTATTGATGTGATTTATAATATAACATTGGTACTTTACATGGTAAGTCCACAAAAAAATCTAACTTTTTGTATGTCCCACCGCTATTTTTTTCATTTTCATGTCATGATTTGTTTAAGCAATCATAATTAGTCTAAAACATTCACTATGAACTAGAAAATAGGGATAAATCACCTCTCATAGGGGTTTGGACGTAGATACTTTGTGGAACTTCCCTAAAGCCAACCTCAAGTTGCTATGTAAATGTAATACAATTAGATTGAATTCATGAAGGATTCATATTTCAATATTTTGTTTGAAATGATTTAAGACAGATAATCAAAAACATTCTTTTAATAGTGGTAGTGGTAATTAAAGGTAAATGCTAGTTTTGGTAACGATATCAAAATGAGTTCGTACAGAATCCAATGAAATGACCACCAAAGTGTCTGTTTGTATAAATAAAACGCATGTGCCAAAGGATTCTGGAAGAAATTGTGTAATTGCTGAGAAATCAGCAAATAAGCACAGGATTCGGGTAGAGCGTCGGGCCCGACGCTCAAAGCAATAATTATACACTGTCCCACGTGCGCTTATCTGTGTTGGGGAAGTTCAGTCTGAACATTTTTCAGCGTAGATTTCAAGATTTCACAAAGTTCAGTTTATGCAACTGTACCAGATCTAGATCCTCGATGATATACTGACAATTAAGCCAGGTTTTACAGACTTTTCCATGAAATCAGTGTTTACTGCAACTACTGGAATTTCTCTTTAATCAAGGGAATCAAATATTTCATTATTATGTATAATTATATCATTTGTATTGTTTATGTATAATCAACGTTTCCTTATTTTTCAATCAGTGGTGTGATGTCGGATGCGGAGTATACCGTTCTTACAGAGTGGTTCAACTGGATAATTTCAACATCATATTGCAATATCGATCGGATAGGTAAGTTATCAAATTTATTTTATATTGGAAAGGCTTTATATATAAAATATCCACCTGGGGCGGTATTCTGAAAATCGTGTTAACTTTTGTGTTATCTCTCTGATTTAACATGCCCCTAACATACCCCCAAATCGTTATTCTGAAAACTGTGTTATCTGCGTGTTATCTCATTTCGTGTAATCTTCAGCTCCTCCCACTCTACATCTATTTAATCCAATCAAATGCGCTGTTAAAGAAAAGATCGCGCAAAATTTTCAGGGGAAAAATTATTGTGCGCGAGGTGACACGAAGCCTGCTGCATTGTGACATCATTTTGTAAGCGCATTACAGCTAAATAAAAGTTAGAGCTAGTATAGAGGAGGGGTGATTGTGGCAATTAAGAATGGACTATTTCAGACAGTACAAAGTTATAATAGGAGACTGAGACCCCCGATCGATTGTGGCAGGGGGAGATTACCCCATGAAAATATGGGGGAAAACATATCTATTTACCCCCAAATAATTTTGAAAACTTTAAAAATAGATATGCAATGCAAAATTTAAAAAGCATGCACTTGATGATACATTAAACTAGACATAGAGATATTATCAAATTGGTGCGTAGAGCGATCAGACAAAAAAAAATATTTGTTTCTCACTTTTGCCCCCCCCCCCCTCCGAAACACATAGAATGATGCCCCATGGCGGGAGAAATTTTTAATTGCCGTACTGGTTTTTTTTAGACTTTTTCAATTTTATTTCTCTCCTTTTTGTCCTTAATTTTTAACAATATGGCAAAAAAAACACATATGAGCATATATAATTTTTTTTTTAATAATCCAAATTAAAGATGCATTTGAAGGGTACTCTCGCAGTTAGTTCCAGACAAAGAAATTGATGTTTAATCATTGTTAGTGGAAAGAAAGGTAGAGAGAAAATAAAGTTGGAATAAAGAAAATTACTGGTAGTTCTGCCAGACGTTAGCTATATGCCGGTCTATGTTGTTATCGACATTTCCGTCTGCTAGAAAAAGTGCAGCCATCGTCTTCCCCAACTTAACCTCTCCTTAGGGCAGTGTTAAAAGTTCGTGTTATCTTTGAACAAAATTTTTGCTAACACCATTTTCAGAATACCAAATTTTGTATTATCTTCCTCCCTAACACCGTGTATGGGGGTTGCACACTGCGTATTTCATGACCATGCGCGGTGTTACCCCTTGACCCACGTGTTTTTCATGCTAACACGATTTTCAGAATACCAATCTTGTTAGCTAACACCGTTTTCAGAATACCGCCCCTGAGGGTTAACCGGCAGTGGGACATAAAAAAAACACAAATTATTGGTAAAATACTTTCAAGGAAATATGAAAAAGTAGATGACCATTTCATGAATGTGAAATGTGACATTTCAGCAACTTTGGGGAAGGTTTTTTTTTCAAAATGACCAAATGGTTGTCACAATAGGAAAAGAAACGTTCATTTGAACAGTGCTTAACCCTCAATCTCCCGGGGTATTCTGATTCTTGTCATTCCCGGGGGGGGGGGGGGGCCATTATGGCCCCCCCTTAAGATCTCGGCCATGGATTGCGCGATCACAACGAAAATTTGCATGATGGTAGAGAATGACGTAATCTATGCAGTTGCATTGGTAAATTTCACTGAATTCATATATTTTTATTTTACATGAATTAATTATACTAATTTATTCATGAAATCATACTTTTTGCTCTGATTCACTAAATAAAGCTCCTAGAATGCTATTTTTTGGTGAAAATATTCTTTATAGCATTCCTAACAATTATGAATGAAAAAATTTCTGGTACCAAGACCGATTTCTTATGTATTTTATTGTTTTTTAAATTTCTTATGTATTTCCTTGTTTTTTTACTTTTTGTTTTTTATTGTTTTTTCAATGGAAATCGTTCCAGACTTAATTCTAATCATAAACAAGGCAAAATTAATTAAGTTTGATCATTAAAAGTAGAAATAATGATACATTTATGAATTTTGGCCAAATACACAATTTGCATTGGATTTGTACATGAAATCACGTTTATGAGCAATTTTGGGTCTGACATGCACTTACATAATGTTGCGTAATGTCGTAACCGCGTACCCGGGCGTCACAAATTTGGTCTCAAAATTTGCGCGAGACTTGAAAGTAAAAAGTCAGTGAGCGGCGAGGTCAAAGAAATTTGCGCAGCAGATATATCGCAAAAATTGTCGAGGGGGGGGCCATAATGGCCCCCCCCCCCCCCCCCCGGGAGAATTAGGGTTAAACATTTTGACTCGGCTTTACTATAAATTTGATATGTCACAATCACATTTATGTTACTCGTTCCAGTCCTCATATAATTCCTAACCCAGAATGCAATCTAGATCATGTAGTCTTTCATTGAATACGCTTTGGAGGGTAAATTTATATACACTGTAAAATATCCATAACACAAATAGATTTAATAGAACACAATAATTGAAATATGTTCCAAGCTTAGATAACTATCATAATGAAATCCAGATATTTTCTAAGAAATCAGACTATATTTAAGTTTATATTATCACACTATACTTTTCTAGAATGTTTAAGTTTCTAAAATGTTTAAATTTCAAGACTAATTCGTCAGCACTGGAGCCTATATAATACAAATAAATCAGGCTTTGAGAAAGTATAGTAAGAATTATTTATCCAAGGTTAGACTGGCAATTACTATTTTTCCCTGTTCGCCCCGAGGGAAAAATAGTTACATTGCTAGTCCAACCGAGGATTAATAATTACCACTATGCTTTCGAAAGAGACGCCTGATATATTTGTTTTATATCCATCTTTAACTTGTGGACCTAGTCCTTGCTGATGTTTAACCAATCTAGTAATCTAGACCAAATCTAACATTACCGGACCTCTAGGCTTGTCGAGCTAATGCTAAGCAGTTCCTAGGTAGGCTGCACGCAGCTTCTACCCGAGGTCCGCTGCGCTGCGTTGGCCGTTGCTGCAGTTGCACTCAGAATGTAAATAAATATGCGCAGGCTATTATAGATTCAATGCTCTAAAAAAAAATAGTATCAGATCTTGACTCACCTTGTTAGGTTTATTTGTTCCAAATTTAAAGATCCTGTATGAATGGCCGTCGGAATTATATTTTCTGCATTTTAATCTAGACCCAATTCCACAGTGATTTTTCAAATTGTCGGTAAGTAATTTGAGCAAGAGCTTGTATTACGATCGATTGCGGATAATCTGGGTCAAGTCAGGGAGCATGCGCAGTTCAACATTTAGGGAACATATCGAGCATGAGCATGCTCAGTTCTCCCCATGAAAGTATATCGAAAAATATACGGAGCTCAAAGAAAACTATACGGAGCTACTTGCAGCGATGTGCTTTCCCATTGAAATTATACTTTGTCACATGATCGCGAATTGACCAATCGTTTATCTAGAATACTCATGAATATTCATAAGAGGGATATAAATATTTATATACCCATTTAGAGGAAAGTTCCACTGACAGTAAGAAGAACTAAATCTGTACTTTTTGCTTGATTACCACCTTCCCCCATCACCTGCAGTGTACCTACGGACATCACCAGAGCACTGCTACGAACGGATTCAGATGAGACACAGGAAGGAGGAGACGGGAATCACGATAGATTACCTTACCAAGTTGCACGAGCTGTACGAAGATTGGCTCATCCTTGGCAACCATTTTCCTCTCCCTGCTTCTGTTGTGGTGAGGCCATTCTCTAATCAATTCAGTCTCCCTTCTTTTTCTCTCGTAAATCCATGAAAGTCAATACCCCTTTCACACTGAGCAGCCTTGACTGATTTTTAGTGTGAAAGGTTTCGTGTGTACAAACTTTGGTAGAGCTTATTAAAATGAACATTTCTGAAACTTTTCATTTAAACTGTCGTTATGCTCCTGTGTTAACTCCTGTGCATATCCAGAGCACCAAGATGAAACTCCTTGGCAATCAATTGATCCAACTTGATTATGCCATCACTTCAATGGCATCACTTCTTTTGTTTCTATTTTGGCATCCCAATAATAAAGATAGTAATAATATGCAACATTTATATAGTGCTGTAATACAATGTTTCTAAAACGCAGCATACTATTACCCCAGCTTTAGCACAGGAATGCTCCAAGTATTTTCTTATTTCATTGCAGAAAAAAAGATAGAAAAATTATCTTAGAGCTTTGGAGATTATTTGCCAGTATGAAAGTGGTATATTGCCCATAGTGAGAACTAAAGGGGGGGGGTATCTGATGTAAGTACATGTACCTGCCTTGCATTATATGGATTACAATTTATTCACAGGGACACAAGCCCGGGGGAGGGGGGGCACTCACATATATTGATGGTACGGGGTCGTGCCGCTTTGATGACCCCCTTTTCAGACCTAATTTTCAGTTCTCTAGATACTCTGAATGACAAAATTCAGAAGCTGCCCAGCCCCTCTCGCAAGACCCTCGTTACGAGAAATCTATGTTATCCAGCCCTACCAAAATTGTCAAGCGCAAGGACCGCATGCGAGAGATGCACGTACGGCTTTGCAACTCCCTACATATAACTAGTAGCCGCTCCATGCATGGCTAGCGTATTCACAGCGCTATGGTGCACCGTACCTACAGTGCCGCGATCCCGTTCCGTAGACCCTGTTTTTCACACACCACGGTATATACTTAGTTCCCAAGACCCGTACTTTACCCTTTTATTCAGTTCTCTAGACCCCCATTTCAAAGTTTCGTGCCCCCCAAGTAGAAGTGTTATATTATGCAAATGCACATGGATGAGGGCATTTATTTTACACACAATAGGCAAAAGCAAGGGTGTTTTGACTGTTGCGAAGGAGGTGCATGTGCGTTAATATACTATTGTTTGATTATAATGGTAGTAGTGAATAAGATTATTTTCACAAATATCTGTAAATGTGGCATTTCCAGAATAAATCACTAGTTGCCTGAATTTGTTCCCTATTCTTTACAGGTTATCGATGCTAACAACTCAATGGACCACATGCTGCAATATTACAAGGAGAACAAGGAACACATTCTGCGTACGGGGGATCAAGATATGTGTATTGTACAGAGATGATGAAACTGGCACTTTTCAGTCAAACTCACTCCAGAAGAATTTTCCCCAACAGGAAGCTCTGGCCAGGAATTAATACCCAGACTGTGAATGAATCAAGTAGGATTCACTTGGCAAAAAAATGTCAGGGTTTTTGGAGGACACCTAGTGGCATCCCTGCATGTCATTATTTCCAGGGAATCATGCTGTTATTTATAGAAGCTTAAAAGTACCACCCAGATGTTCATATAATCATCTCGTCATGTCTACATCTCTTAGGGAAAGGGATAAGATGACGAGATCTTCTTATAGAAGAGATGATCAGATGGCAAGATCTTGGATCTCGTCATGTCTACATCCTTGTGGGAGAGATGATCAGATGACAAGATCTTGGATCTCGTCACGTCTACATCTTTTCAAAGAGATGATCAGATGGCAAGTTCTTTGATCTTTTCATGTCTACTTCTGATCCAAGATTTTGCCATCTGATCTGATCTTGCCATCATGACGAGATCTGAGATCTCATCATCTTATCCTTTTCCCTAAGAGATGTAGACATGACGAGATGATTATATGAACATCTGGGTGGCACTTTCAAGCTTCCATAGTTATTCCCTTGAATAGAAGCATGTTTAGTAATTCACATTGTTTCTCGATCGACATATTGTGGCAAGAGTATGTAGCGTGGCATATAAAGTGGCGGTTCCCCCCTTTTTTTTGGGGGGGATAAAAATCCCAGGAAATTGAGTAGGATATGAAATAATCTCTCTCAATTGCAGTTTCATCTAAGTTGAACAATATGAAACTGTTTGGTTATCAGTTTCTCATGAGTTTCCTTCGTTGCTTCCGCCAATTTACCTCATTTTCCCTCATATTCAAAACAGAGGTTATTCAATTTTGCTACCTGAAACATATTTTTGTTTTGCAGGTTTATAACTGTTGTGACCATTTTGTTTTTGTTAAATAAGAGCAAAGTCATCATTTTATACTTCTGAACAGTAATGATTTTTAATGTTTTGTAAACACAAGCAGTATTCAAATATTAATGACTACTATTCAACCAAATGGGTAATTAGGGCCCTGTTACATGAAGCTCAGTGATCGATTGTAGGATGGTTTTATACTATTGATTGCATTGATTAATGTGTAAGATCAATCATAACAATCAGTCCCACGGTCAATCGCTGAGCTTCATGTTGGAGGGCCCAGTTTGGTTATAGGTGAATACAAAGAGGTATTGCAAATTTTCAATAGAACAACAATAATTGTGCAATGATATTCATTTATTGTTATTTATTACTTTTATAATAATATTTATGATAATGGTAATGATGATACAGAGAAAACAGTAATGTTGCAATGCAATGAATGAGTATGAAACTGTCTTCCAGCACAAAAAAATATGAATGGATCACATATGGATACCTAATTATCATGTATATGTTCAATGCATTTGAATGAGTTCCAAAACACTAACCTGAAAGCCTAGTTCCCCCACCCCACAAGTGCATTTGAATAAAAAGAGAGGAAAATGAAACGAGCAAAATGCTGAAATTTCATCAAAATTTGATATAATCAGGATCAACCACATGCCCACAAAGAAATGCCTCTATACTGATTCCTTCTTCGTCATGGAAACCTTCCAAAGTGACTTTAAAATAGATATGACATATTATACCGGTTGTATGCAAATGAGTAATTTTGTATGAAATATGAAATAATTCAATTTTTTGCATTATATTAGAAGAAATTGTTTTATTTCACATGTGGACTAGCCTTAAAAGTTTGATTTGATTTGATTTATTTTACATCTGTCACGTTTAATAGTTAACTTTGTTGAATTCACTGCGTAGGACTCATTTGTGATTTTGTATGCCGTCTCGCCGGGACATATTATGGCATCATGCTTGGTGTCCGTCCCCTGGAGGGGCCACTTCCATTGACGAGTGGATACCATGCACGACCATGGGGTCTCGAAAAGCACCCACATATTTTCCATATTCTGAAAAAATCCCTACCCTTAACAAGTATTGGAAACAAAACGATACTATTGGCAAGTATTCCCCGAATTGAACCCCTAAACAAGTACAGCGATATTTCAATTGTTATGTCACGGACGTTGGTCGTCGGTTTTACCCTTTGGTTTTACCTTTACCTACATCATTGGGTTTAGTACAGCCCCACCTCCCACACTCGTGCAAATCGTACTCTAAATATGTGTTTACTCTTGGGGCAAAATTACATCCTTTATAAAACAAAATAGTCTTAATTTTTTATACCCTCGCAAATTTGACCCTCAACACGTAGCCTTCCTAGCGAAAATAGATACCCTTTTTTCATTATTTTAGTGTTTTTGACACCCTTATTACGTTACGTAGGTAATGTGCCCTATCTTGAAAAAGACATCCTTTTACATGTTTTTTTTTGGTCGTGCATGGTATCCACTCTTCAATGTAAGTGCCCCCCCCCCCCGGATACCCTTCGCAAATTTGACCCTTAACATGTAGCTTTCCGAGCGAAATATATACCCTTTTTTACTATTTTAGTGCTTTTGACACCCTTATTACGTTACGTACGTAATGTGCCCTTTCTTGAAAAAGACATCCTTTTTACGTGTTTTTTGGTCGCGCATGGTATCCACTCGTCAATGCAAGTGGCCCCCCCACCCCTAGGTCCGTCCGTCTGTCCGTTAACTTTTCCTTGTAAACGTGATAACTTCAGTTTGACGTAACCTAGGCTCATATAATTTGGTGTGTATGATACTAGCACGGATCTTAGGAAGCCTATTGATTTTGAGGTCAAAAGGTCAAGGTCACAGTGACATATTTTCATCTTGCCCTTCTGCAGTCCTTCTAAATGCGATAACTTCAGTTTAACTTAACCTAGGCTCGCATAATTTGGTGTGTATGATACTAGCATAGATCCCAGGAGGCCTATTGATTTTTTAGGTCAAAAGGTCAAAAGGTCAAGGTCACAGTGACATGTTTTCATCTTACCCTTCTGCAGTCCTTGTAAACGCGATAACTTCAGTTTGACTGAACCTAGGCGCATATAATTTGGTGTGTATGATACTAGCATGGATCCCAGGAAGCCTATTGATTTTGAGGTCGAAAGGTCAAGGTCACAATGACATGTGTTCATCTTACCCTTCTGCAGTCCTTGTAAATGCGATAACTTCAGTCATGGGCGGAAATCCCAGGGGGGACAGGGGGGGACGTGTCCCCCCTACTCAAAATAGTAGGGGGGACACAATACCAAATGTTCCCCCTACTATTTTGGTCTTTTATGATGGTAAGAAATACATCATTCTAAATCGAAATAAAACATGTATTTTGGGACGAGATGACCTTACTTTGGCGACGATAACCTTTTTTTTTGCTTGTCAAATTTTCCCGCCCCTTGTCCCAATAGGCAGATCCATGGTGCCGAGGGGCCCGCCCCCTCCTCTTGGCGGAGCAAAAATATGAAAAAGGGAAAGAAAGAAAGAAACAAGGAGGGAAAAGAGAGGAGAAAAAGAAGAGGACGACGAGTGCATAAAATAAGATGAGGGGAAGACTTGGAAAATTAAAAGAATCTTTCATTCAATTCAATTCAATTCTTTTATTTCATTTCCATTCAAAACATGCCACTATATAAAATTTTCGCTCGCGCTCGCATTGCCTGTTAGGTGATTTACCCAATCTTGTTCAATATGGAGTTCGAATATCAAGTTTGGAAGTCAACATACAAAACATATTTCACCTCGGAAAACGAACTTTCATTATTTTGTGTAATTTACAAATTGGTTTTTAAAAAGTGCTCTGTAAAAATGTCAGTTTTATGGTCTGAACGTTAACATTTGCTGCTTGCGCTGCGCGCGCTCAAAATTTGATTTATCAGGTACCTATTATTTATGTGTATTCCATAAAGTTTTCAAAATATTTCCCTTTTCAGGTCTGATTGTCAAGACGTATCAGCTAGCGCGCTGCACGCTCGCAATTTGATTGGCGAGTTATATAAATGTTTCAATATAGATTATACAACAAACTACTTAAAATCCCCTTTTCATGACAGTTTATCAAAAAGATTTAGCACGCGATTTGCGCTCGCATTAATGGTTTAAAATATATTAACTGATGCATCCTATTCATAATCAAAAATATGAAATGTCCAGTTTTTATGCCATGATATCACCAGATTTCGCGCCCTCATTAGGCATTATTAAATATGATATTAATTTAATAATTAAATTGTCCCTTTTGTTTCATCTCGCGCTTAGCAAGAGGAATAGGAAGATAGTCATTATTTTCATTTGATGACATGTCGTAAGGATGTCCCGGTCCTATGTCAAAACTCAAAGTAATAATAATATCAGCTCTTTTTTAAGTGGGATCCATATCCACCTTACAATTTTTCTTCAAAGTGCTTGAAATATAAAGCTGAAATTTACTCTTTTTTCAGATCGGAATATCAAAGTTTCATGATTTTCATGATTAAAGTTGTATTTAGAATGCCTAGATTCTAGGGCATGTTTATTCAGATACTCAACTTGTTCTCTAATTTAAATCATTATCCAATTTTTCTGCTCGCGCTTTGTGCTCGCATTATTAATGTAGGAAGACCCCATATTACTCATCCTTTTGATGATATACAAAACATGAACAGAGTGGCCCATTTTTAGGTCTAAATCTCGAAGAAAAAAAAATCTGCTCGCGTTTCGCGCTCGCATCAATCGTTAAATTATATAGCTATCCTGTTCACGATTACAAACCCTGATTAAAATTTTCCATTCTTTCTTTAGAAAGTTCAAAAATTTTCAGCTCGCGCTTCGCGCTCGCATTTTTTGATTGTTGAAATATGTAACGCCTTCATGGCTAAGTGCAAGCAGTCCACAGGTACCAGTTCAAAACGTATATAAAATTTTTCTGCTCGCGCTTTGCGCTCGCATTATTAATACTCCTCCTTTTCAGGATTTACAAAACATGAATAGTGTCTCGTTCAGTAGGACTAAATCTCGAAATTTTCCGCTCCCGCTTCGCGCTCGCATTAATCGTTTACTTATATACCTATTCTGCTTGAGTTACAAAAAGTGCTTAGAATTTCCATTCTTTTGGTGAAAATGTAAAAAAAAATCGGCTCGCGCTTCCCGCTCGCATTATTTGATTGTTAAATTCTACTTAACAGGTATCTTTTCCATCAGTTCGTTCCTGCTCGCGTTTTGCGTTCGTAGTAATTATTAAGTTGCATACACATCTTTTTCAGGATAACAAACATTGCCCAGAATCAGTTCAAATTTCCAAAAAAAAAATACATAAAATTTCAAAAAAAAAAATAGCTCGCGCTTTGCGGTCGCATGATATTATACATTAATACATAAGAATAAAGCTAAGAAGTGACTAATGAGGACTACCCCTTCAAAGAAACAAACAAAAATCATCTTCGAGCTGCCGATCGGGGAAAATATGGCTGAAACAAATTTCCGCCCCCCCCCCCCCCCCTATTGGCGAAGGCTGGATCCGCCCTTGTGCCCCCCCTACCTTTTGGGAGAGATTTCCGCCCCTGACTTCAGTTTAACTTAACCTAGGCTCATATAATTTGGTGTGTATGATATTAGCATGGATCCCAGGAAGCCTATTGGTTTTGAGGTCAAAAGGTCAAGGTCACAGTGACATGTTTTCATCTTACCCTTCTGCAGTCCTTGTAAACGCGATAACTTCAGTTTGACTGAACCTAGGCTCATAAAATTTGGTGTGTATGATACAAGCATGAATCCCAGGAAGCCTATCGATTAAAAGGTCAAGGTCACACTGTCATGTTTTCATCTTACCCTTCTGCAGTCCTTGTAAAGGTGATAACTTCAGTTTTACGTAACCTAGGCTCATGGTGTGTATGATACGAGCGCATGGATCCCAGGAAGCCTATTGATTTTGAGGTCAAAAGGTCAAAGGTCAAGATTACAGTAACCTGTTTTCATCTTACCCTTCTGAAGTCTTTGTTAATACGATAACTTTAGTTGAACTTAACCTAGGCTCATATAATTTGGTGTGTATGATACTAGCATACATGTAGATATAGCAATTCTATTAATTTTAAGGTCAAAGGTGAAGTCGCCACCTTCCACTTTTCTTGCTTGACCAATAACTTTATTTTCCACGTTACAGACGGGCGTATTATGTGCTCGCCTTAGCGACACTTGTTTTTTATTACAATCACTGATCTTTCAAGTTGAATGTCCACTGAAGTAATTCATGGCGATATAAATGTCAATAATGTAAATCTCACCTTTACATTATATCTGGGTCACACTAGTCTTCAGGCATAGGCCTTTTCATTTTGTGTTTGCATAATGCATACAATGCGGAGTCTGAAGTAGTGAGACAAGATTCACTCACTACTGTGGCTAACACATACAGTTGTGCTCAAGTCACAAAATGCACTCCTTCGTGCCGAGTGTTAAAAGTAGACAACAACACAACAACGTTTTGGTGAATGTAATATTCTATCTGCTGACTTCAGAAGTATAAATAGCTAAAAAATAATGACAGAACTTCAGTTTCTGGGCCCCATCTTACAAAAAGCTACGATTGATCCAATCAATCGTAACTCTATGGAAATCCATCAGTGTCATAATTTCTTCTACAGAAAATTTGCAAAATGTCTTTTGTAAACAAAGAGCAGCGCAGTGAATTTTCAAGAAAACAATGAATGCACGAATATACATCATAGTTAGAAAATATTTTGAACAAACATGCATTTTAGACACAGAAATACATTAGTTGATATTAGATGTTGATGTTGTTGGCCGCCATAGTTGCGATTTATTGGATCAATCACAACTCTTTGTTAGATGGGGCCCTGGTGTGTTTTACTTTTGAGCATCAACTGTATGTGGTTACCCTTCACACTTTACTGCCTTAATCTGCAACATTGGATAAGCTTTAACATTGTGATGAATGGCCTTTCCTGGGGAGCGTTTCATGAAAGGACTTGTCAGACGTTTTATCCGACAAGTCCCATTTTATCCGACAGTTGCCATAGTAACAGTGCTTCTTAGCCAATCAACATCAAGGAAAGATGTCAGATCTGACAACTTGTCGGACAAAAATGTTGATGAAACACTCCCCAGGGCTCCTTTTCATTTTAATTTCCAGGGCTAGTAATTTTGAGCATTTTGGCAAGCCAATCGCCCTCAGCCCCTGTGTAATAGTTCTCCCTGTTTTTTATTTGGGTTTTAAGGCGATGTGAATATTTAAACCTCGATCTGATTGATTATTCATATTTTTGTGATCAGGAAATAATGCATGGATTTGTCAGCACTGCTTTTACATGCAATAGTTAGAAGATCGTGACAAGGTGCTCGATCATAACGGTAAATTGCCAATTCGTCCCGTGCCAACTGGTCCACTCACCACATGGTCTACCTTCATTTAGTCTAATGCCATTCTGTCCATCAAAATTTTGTCGAACAACTATTTGGTCCAATAACCATTCGTCTTATCACCATTTCGTCTAATAACCAATTGGTCTAATACCCATTTCTTTTCATTCATTTTGCACAATTAACACGTTCGATTAATTAAACCAAACGGTATATGGACTAAATGGCTATTGGACCAACTCATTTAAGACGGAATGGCATTAGACTAAATGAAAGTAGACTACTAGTATGTGGTGAGTAGACGAACTGATGATTGGCCCAATGGTAGTAGATGAGTTGGCAATGGGACGAATTGGCATTAGACGAATTGGAAATAAACCCTCATAACAGAGACACAAAGAGTTTGGAGCAACCTAGTAATATATCTCTATGGTCTTCATTCTGAATCTGGGCGTGGGATAATTTGTTACAGTGTCAAATTTGATTCTGTGCCCGCATACTAAGTCACCCTGTTCAAAGTCCCATCATCAAAAAAAAAAAATCGGAATTGGTGTGGCTGGTTCATAATAAATGGTCAAATTCCTATAGGCTTTGGCCACTCAATAGTTCACATCCCTATTCCCTGTCTTAGTTCAGCCGAGTTCACGCCGATGACCGAATCTGATAAGAAGTTATTTGCTCTATTTGTAATTGTAAACATGATAAAACAGCTCTTGTCCTCCACCTAAAAAATAACCCAGTTAAATTTCAAAATCTGTCTTGATTCTGTTAATTTCTTGAAGTAAATTTTTATTATATCTTCGGTAAAATTAAATAAATCATTCTTTCTGATAAGATCTGAATTTTGGATGAAATTCTGTGTAAAATACTTGTTGATTTTTTTTTTAAATATATTTATTCAATCAGCTTCTTAGGGTGAACTTTCTTTACATTTGAACCTGAAAATATTTTCATGAGATATGAGGCTCCATATAAGTCTCATTTAGACAAAGACAATCATTTTCTTGTTGATTCATTTCCCAGGTAAACTGTGTTAGCATTGTACTAGCGGCTTTGTACAAAATAATATTGTGTTTTTGTCCTTGTATGTTGTATTTATTTGTTTTTATATGTATGTTGTGGTATGTTGACTCTGTACTTTTAGTTTTCTAATTGTATTCATTTTACGTAATATGTTCTTTATCTTCATAATGGACCACAAGCATATGACTGTTCTGTATAACAAAAGTCTGTAATACAAATAATTGTTTGTTATTTTGTGTCATGAAAGATCTAAATGTATGACATGAGGTAGGATGTAGTAATCTACATCGATTGCATTTGTAATAAGAAAAATGTTATTGGTATTATTTCTATTATTTTTTTCATTTATTCATTTCTATATTTATCTATGGATATTATATGTATTTATATGTATTAATTGTTATTTTCATCATTATTTTTTTTTCATTTATTTTTAAAATATTTTATTTCAATATTTGAATTTCAATATTTATTTATTTATTATTTTATTTATTTATCTATTTATTTATTTCATTTATTTATTTATATCTATATTTATTTAGGGGTTATATGTCAAGAGAGTGAAGATAGTTGAATATTAAACAGTATTTTTATGAACAGTAATCATATTGATTAAATTCAACATGCATTGTATTATGTGCCTGATAGATATTTCTACCACCTAACCTGTATCATTTGTGACAAACGATTTTAAACTGCATCAGTGAATACGATCATTTCGATGATCGAATTTAAACTGTGCTTGATAAACGGATGCTTTTTTAATCATTGTTCCACCAGATCATTTTGCTGATGTAAGTACCTATTGTTTTTAGTCTACTGTTTCTTCATTGGGGGAATTGTTAATGTGTGCTTTATGAATTACCAGAAAATAAATTCATTCATTTTTCAAGAAATGCTATTGTTTAGAATGGTTCCGATTCATTTGCCGTGAAAGATGTGAAAATTTTGTTTATGATAAGCATCGGTTGAAAGCTTCCTATAAAGCATCTGATTCAACCAAGGAGATATAGTTAGAGGTGATATCTCCTTGATTCAACAGAATCGTTAAAGTTAATATGATAATACACAACCTTTTTAGGGTGCTTTATATGGGCATTTCTAGGGGGGGGGGGGGCTGGTCCATGAGGCCCATGGCCCTGGGAATTAAGCAACGGTGCTGGGGGTGCTGAATCGGGTAGGTGTGTTTAAAATTAGAAATTGAACCAAAATCACCTTCAGTTTTGTAGTGGAAACCTTTCCTTTCTTGTGCTTCTCAATTTCTTTCTTCCATCCAGCACCCCCTATTACAAAAATTGTTCCCAGGTCCCTGATGAGACCGATTACCCCCCCCCCCCACGTGCCCGAAAGTCACGAGATGGAGGGTCCACGAGGTTGATTTTTCGCATTGCATATTTTCTTTCACTCGGATGTTTGCGTTAGTGAAAAAGTTCACACTTATACCTCAGTCACATTTCCCCTATAAGGCGGCCGTACGGCGAGTCGAAAACAGCCGTTCTAACATTTTTGTACCAGGTACACAATTGGTCTGAATAAAAATGAATGAAACGGTTGTTTTGGACTCGCCGTACGGCCGCCGTAGGGGCAATGTGACCGAGGTATTACTGAAATATTAACTTATATTATAAGTTGCGGATATACCGACAGGCATTAATTTTATGAAGCTAAGGTAAATAGGGACAAATTTACGATTTATACTGTCATCTCACTTTACCCACCTTACACAAGTGTATTACTCCCTCCTCCACCTTTTTCTATCCCTCATCTTCTTCTTCCTCCTCTTCTACTTCTTCTCCCTCTTCTTTGTATTCTTTCTATATTCATGCACTGCTTGTGTTTTTCATTTTATTTCCTAGCTGTAACTTCTTTGTGATTAAGCCAGCCACTTACATGCCTGTGAATGACTATATGTGTGATAAATTGGGAAGTTTGTTTAATCCCATCTCATTTTCATTGGTCTTTCTTTTGCCATTTTGTGACTTTGGATTATCTGAGACCAATGGATGTGAGGGGCAAAATTAAGCCTCTCTGTGATTGAACAAATCTCTTAATTATTCACATGAGCTTAGTAATACATCAGTCACATTTCCCCCGACGGCGACCGTACGGCGAGTCGAAAAGTACCAGCTACATAATCATAGGTGGTTTGAATAGAAAAATGAATAAACTGTTGTTTTCGACTCGCCGAATATACGGCCGCCGTAACGCAAATGGGACTAAGGTATAATGGCATTGGCGCTATCTGAGTAAATAATGAGTTTGTGCAGTGAGTGCCCTTGTAAAGCGTGATCAGTTTATTTTGAACCCTGTTTATGAAAGAACTCGTTCACTATTCATATCACTCTGCCATTCTTACATCTCCTATTCAACAGTCCAACTGCCTACATTCCCTTCTTTTGATTTTCAATTTCTACAATTTCTGGATAAATAGGTTACATTTTTCGATGTCGTATTAATTTACTGTACATGTACTTCTATGGTGCCATTGCTGCATGAGATTAACCACCAAGAGAAATCTTCATTTCGTAACTGATCTTGTTCTTGGTTTGATATTCAACTGTTATCTTGGATTTGGATATGACAGATGATCCATAATATGTTTCAATCGCCTGTCATTCTCGCGGAGTAAGTATTGAATAATAGAATGTCACAATTCGTTGGGTTTTTTTGGAATGTCACAATTCTTTAGAGATATAGGGGAATTTCCCAGCTAGGGATCACACAGAGACCTCGTTCTTTAACAGGTGGTAACACCGAGATCATCACAGCTGCGATCTTGCTATATCTTCGATATGAATCAAGTGAGGAACAATTAAGGGATCAATAAATCTAAGGAAAGACATCAACAAAATAAATGGGTTATAGAAGTTACCCAGAAATATATACGTGATATATACTTAAAGGACAAGTCCACCCCAACAAAAAGTGGATTTGAATAAAAAGAGAAAAATCCAACAAGCACAACACTGAAAATCTCATCAAAATCGGATGTAAAATAAGAAAGTTATGACATTTTTAAGTTTCGCTTAATTTCACAAAATAGTTTATACATTCACATCCTGGTCGGTATGCAAATGAGGGAACTGATGACATCACTCAATCACTATTTCTTTTAATAATAATAATAATAATTAACATTTATAAAGCGCTTAATACAACAGTTTCTAAGCGCATTGGAAAGAAGAAAAAAAAGAAGTAACAAAATACAGTGAGAGAGAACAGGATATGGAATTTGAGGACTGCTTAATGAGGTAAGATTTTAGGAGTGTTTTGAAAGATTTGACAGTGGATGCATTACGGATGGAGATGGGGAGATTGTTCCAGAGTTTAGGGGCAAGAGCAGAAAAGGCACGATCGCCGTAACGGGTAAAAGTGCGGGGTCCTAGAGATAGTCGAAGGTGAGCAGTAGAAGAAGATCGGAGACGTTGAGTTGCAGAGGATGAGGGACAAAGAGAGATAAGATTTTGAAGGTAGGATGGGGCGAGACCATGGATGATTTTATAGACAAGGAGCTTGAAAATAATTCTATTATGAAGCCAATGGAGGGAGTAGAGAATAGGGGTGATATGTTCAAATTTCTTTGTGAGGGTTACCAGTCTAGCTGCAGTATTTTGAATTCTTTGAAGGGGGGATATACTAGATTGAGGTAAACCAGCAAGTAAAGCATTACAATAATCCAACTGGGATGATACAAAGGCATGTACTATTGTATCTTTTGTATCTTATTACATGAAATATGAAATATTCAATTTTTCTCCTCATTGTCCTGTGAAACAAAGTTTTATTTCGCCCTGAACATGTGGAATTACCATTGTTTAACATTTTATGTTTCAGTCAAGTTGATCTTTATTGTCGGTGACAGCCCGCGAGACCGACTTTTTTCCCCATCATCGGGTGCCGCGGTCAAGTGGTTTAAGGCGCCTCGTTGCAGCGGCGTAACAGGTGCCTGTTATCAGAGGGGGGAGGGGGCAGAGCCAAATATTTCCCAGTAATTTCGTCTAGAATTAGTGGCATAACTAGGATTTCAGTTTAGGGGGCAGTAGTGAGCACGAGAAGCGCGTTCCGGGGGGGGGGTGCAGGAGGGGAGTGTACCCCCCCCCCCCCCCCGCGAGAAGCGCGGAAGGTCACGTTCCTTTGAATTGTTCCTTATCTGCTCTCGCTTTTCTTACATTTTTTGCCTGAAATGGGGAGGGGCACAGCCAAAAATTTCCTGTTAACTAAGTCTAAAATTAGTGGCGAAGCTAGGATTTAATTCAAGGGTGCGGTAGTCAGCACGCGAAGCGTGTGAAACACTGAGCGCGCAAAACGCGTTCCCGGGGGGGGGGGGTGCATGGAGGGAGAAGCTGTGACGATCCCTTGAATTATTCCTTGTCTGCTCTCGCTCGTCTTACGTTCTCCTATACCTTTTTATTTTCTCGCTAACGTTTCCCCCTTTTTTCTTGGGGGGTGTTGGCGGTTTTTTTTTGCTACGAGGGTGTAATCAGCAATTTATAAATATAATTGTTCATTTATTTATTTATTCCAACTATTCATTAATATCCTTTTTTACATCAATTTTTTTGGATAACATTTCAGCTTCTGCCGGAGTATTATAAGACTGGGAATAGTTTGCAAAAATGCTTTTCATAATACTACGAAATCGGACACCCCATCCCCTCTCTCACTTCATCGTCTAACGAAATCATACCATAGTCTCTAAAGAAATCTACACAACAGAGGTGAAACAAAAAACCCAAATACATTGGCGCCGCATCCGAAGTGGGCTGTTGCAAATTTCAAGAATTTTTTTTCAGAAATATCCTATGAGGCGCCGAATGTACCAATATTATATAGAACAATTATTTGTTATATAATCATTATTTATTAAATAATAACTATTATTTATATATAATTTACATTTTATTTGTAAATAACTACTATTATATAAAATATCATTTCTAATTATTTATATATAATTCCAAGTAATACTTCATTATTTGTAAATAATAATAGTTCGACATTCCATTATTTATAAATAATGATTATTTGTTTTTCATTATTTATAAATAATGATTATTTGTTTTTCATTATTTATAAATAATGATTACTTGTTTTTCATTATTTACAAATAATGATTATTTGTTTTTCATTATTTATAAATAATGATTATTTGTTTTTCATTATTTATAAATAATGATTATTTGTTTTTCATTATTTACAAATAATGATTATTTGTTTTTCATTATTTATAAATAATGATTATTTGTTTTTCATTATTTATAAATAATGATTATTTGTTTTTCATTATTTATAAATAATGATTATTTGTTTTTCATTATTTACAAATAATGATTATTTGTTTTTCATTATTTATAAATAATGATTATTTGTTTTTCATTATTTATAAATAATTTGTTGAGTTTTCCATTATTTATAAATAATGATTATTTGTTAAATAATGAAAACGTCTACTTCATTATTTATAAATAATCATTATTTAATGTTCGAGTTTTCCATTATTTATAAATAAAGATTATTTGTTAAATAATGAAATATCTACTTCATTATTTATAAATAATAATTTTGTTTCAATATCCCATTATTTATAAATAATCATTATTTATAAACAATTTTTACAGTTTGCCATTATATACAAATAACCATTATTTATTAAATAATGCCATTATTTATTAAATAATGCCATTATTTATTAAATAATGCCATTATTTATTAAATAATGGAAAACTCGCTATAACATGCAAATGTGGGACCGCCCATGATATGAATATTCATGATGCGATTTCCTTTTTCGTGATTTTTCTTCACAAATTTTTGTCCATTTCCTCTTCATAATGACATTTCTTGAAGCAATTTTCTAGGGATATGGTCTGATTGTAATATTCTTCATTTTCTATATAACTTCGTCTTCGTAGAAATATCAAAAAGTGTAATTTTATACGATTTTTCCTACAGTTCACAATCCCCATAGGCGCGCGTGTACTGTAGGGACAACCGGTGAATCGACGGAGTGCTCTTCATCGAAATACTACGTTGGTTGGTCCCCGGAAGTGGCGGGCGGAATTTAGCCCGAATCCTCGATGGAAGTCGATCAAGTGCATATGAGCTGAGAGAGTGAAATATCAGTGTACTTGTACAGGCCCTTCTACTTTTTATAAATATTTCTTGTTGCTTTTTTTTAAGTTAATTTTTCCTGGTGTAGAGATAAGTTTCAGTTCTAATAATGCACTTCAAATACATTTTGGAGTGTCTGTTTGAGGCGTTTGGGGCGATTTCACCCTGGCCCCAAAATGCTCGCAACGACAATACGGGGGCATGATGACCCCTAAATTTTTAAAAACTTATTTTTTTATTGAAAATTATCACAAAATTCACCAAAAGTGTGCACGAAAGCCTTCGTATTTCACTTTTAAAACTCCAAAAAGTGCCCAAATGACAAGCTTGGTCGCTTCGCTGTGTCGCTTTCAACTTGAGAACGTTTACGCGTCTGCTTCCCCCCCCCCCCCTCCTCCGAAAGAAATTCTGTATACGGCCATGCTCTAAAGAGCCTGGCACATTGATTTATGTATACTTCCATTTTCATTATTTTTATCTCATTATCAACATGGCCTTACGCAGAATTTTTTCCAGGGGGGCCGGGGCCGGAGCATGACGCGCGTAAACTTTCTCAAAAAAATCTTGAAAGCGAGACAGCCACGGGACCAAGCCCAAATGACAAGCTTGGTCGCTTCGCTGTCTCGCTTTCAACTTGAGAACGTTTACGCGCGTCTGCCCCCACCCCCCGAAAGAAATTCTGTGAACGGCCATGCTCAAAAGAGCATATATGGCACATTGATTTATATGTACTTTTCATTTTCATTATTTTTATCACATTATATCATCATGGCCTTACACAGAATTTTTACCGGGGGGGGGGGGGAGCAGCTAGGACGCGCGTAAACTTTCTCATAAAAATCTTGAAAAAGCGAAGCGACCAAGCTTGTCATTTGAGCTTGGTCGCGTCGCTGTCTCGCTTTCAAGATTTTTTTGAGAAACTTTACGCGCGTCCTAGCTGCTCCCCCCCCCCCCCGGTAAAAATTCTGTGTAAGGCCATGATGATAATGTGATAAAAATAATGAAAATGGAAGTATACATAAATCAATGTGCCAGGCTCTTTAGAGCATGGCCGTATACAGAATTTCTTTCGGAGGAGGGGGGGGGGGGGGAGCAGACGCGTAAACGTTCTCAAGTTGAAAGCGAGACAGCGAAGCGACCAAGCTTGTCATTTGGGCTTGGTCCCGTGGCTGTCTCGCTTTCAAGATTTTATGGCCGTATACAGAATTTCTTTCGGAGGAGGGGGGGGGGGGGAAGCAGACGCGTAAACGTTCTCAAGTTGAAAGCGACACAGCGAAGCGACCAAGCTTGTTATTTGGGCACTTTTTGGAGTTTTAAAAGTGAAATACGAAGGCTTTCGTGCACACTTTTGGTGAATTTTGTGATAATTTTCAATAAAAAAATAAGTTTTTAAAAATTTAGGGGTCATCATGCCCCCGTATTGTCGTTGCGAGCATTTTGGGGCCAGGGTGAAATCGCCCCAAACGCCTCAAACAGACACTCCAAAATGTATTTGAAGTGCATTATTAGAACTGAAACTTATCTCTACACCAGGAAAAATTAACTTAAAAAAAAGCAACAAGAAATATTTATAAAAAGTAGAAGGGCCTGTACAAGTACACTGATATTTCACTCTCTCAGCTCATATGCACTTGATCGACTTCCATCGAGGATTCGGGCTAAATTCCGCCCGCCACTTCCGGGGACCAACCAACGTAGTATTTCGATGAAGAGCACTCCGTCGATTCACCGGTTGTCCCTACAGTACACGCGCGCCTATGGGGATTGTGAACTGTAGGAAAAATCGTATAAAATTACACTTTTTGATATTTCTACGAAGACGAAGTTATATAGAAAATGAAGAATATTACAATCAGACCATATCCCTAGAAAATTGCTTCAAGAAATGTCATTATGAAGAGGAAATGGACAAAAATTTGTGAAGAAAAATCACGAAAAAGGAAATCGCATCATGAATATTCATATCATGGGCGGTCCCACATTTGCATGTTATAGCGAGTTTTCCATTATTTAATAAATAATGGCATTATTTAATAAATAATGGCATTATTTAATAAATAATGGCATTATTTAATAAATAATGGTTATTTGTATATAATGGCAAACTGTAAAAATTGTTTATAAATAATGATTATTTATAAATAATGGGATATTGAAACAAAATTATTATTTATAAATAATGAAGTAGATATTTCATTATTTAACAAATAATCTTTATTTATAAATAATGGAAAACTCGAACATTAAATAATGATTATTTATAAATAATGAAGTAGACGTTTTCATTATTTAACAAATAATCATTATTTATAAATAATGAAAAACAAATAATCATTATTTATAAATAATGAAAAACAAATAATCATTATTTATAAATAATGAAAAACAAATAATCATTATTTATAAATAATGAAAAACAAATAATCATTATTTGTAAATAATGAAAAACAAATAATCATTATTTATAAATAATGAAAAACAAATAATCATTATTTGTAAATAATGAAAAACAAATAATCATTATTTATAAATAATGAAAAACAAATAATCATTATTTATAAATAATGAAAAACAAATAATCATTATTTATAAATAATGAAAAACAAATAATCATTATTTGTAAATAATGAAAAACAAATAATCATTATTTATAAATAATGAAAAACAAATAATCATTATTTATAAATAATGAAAAACAAATAATCATTATTTGTAAATAATGAAAAACAAGTAATCATTATTTATAAATAATGAAAAACAAATAATCATTATTTATAAATAATGAAAAACAAATAATCATTATTTATAAATAATGGAATGTCGAACTATTATTATTTACAAATAATGAAGTATTACTTGGAATTATATATAAATAATTAGAAATGATATTTTATATAATAGTAGTT
This sequence comes from Lytechinus pictus, assembly GCF_037042905.1. Classification (NCBI taxonomy): domain Eukaryota; kingdom Metazoa; phylum Echinodermata; class Echinoidea; order Temnopleuroida; family Toxopneustidae; genus Lytechinus; species Lytechinus pictus. The sequence goes on along the minus strand of NC_087246.1, from coordinate 45,130,066 downwards.
ATTTACAAATAAAATGTAAATTATATATAAATAATAGTTATTATTTAATAAATAATGAATATATAACAAATAATTGTTCTATATAATATTGGTACATTCGGCGCCTCATAATATCCTAACCATATTTTGCCTAGCAACGCACACACTCATCCCACACACTGATAGACACAAAGCACATTCAAATAAATTGGATATTCTTCTAAGTTTTCTTTTCGTCTGTACTTTTCTCACTGCTCTTTTTACTTTTAATTTCTCCTATCGTTCCTCTTGACCCCCCCCCCCCCTCTCTCTCTCTCCTTCTCTGTTCTCTTTATTTATGTTAACATCTTATTCCTAAATAATTTCGCTTCTTTTTCCTTTCGTGATTTTTGTCTACGTCTTTTCTCTTTGCTCGAGGTGAACTCGGCGCTTCAATTAATTTATTTTCCTACCATTTTACGGCTATTGTTATTATCATTTACCTCATCTACCATTTTTTTCTTCATCTGCATTTCTCTATTCCTCTTTTCTATCTATCTTATGTATGTCCTTCCTCTTTCACCGCTTCCTATACATTAATGATATCAATAAAATATCAATAATCGTATGATGATAACGATAAAAATGGTGAATAATAACGACAATAGAAATATGAGGTTTATCGCTACTACTACTACTACTACTACGACGACGACGACGACTCCGACTACTACTACTACAACGACTTCTAATTCTACAACTACTGCTGCTGCTGATATCATGATAACAAAAATAGTAACAACAACAATAAAAAATGGGTTTAAGGACAACTCCCCGAGAGGACTACTCCCCCGGAGGGCGACTCACCCATGAAAACTCCCCCGATGGACCATTCCCCCGAGGACAGGCTTCCCAGAGGAAACTGATTTAAACCGGCACTTTTATTTGAGTGACAAATTAATGTACGTTCTTTTCTTTAGAACTTTCACCTTCTTGTTCTTCTTATTTTTCTGTTTAAATGAGAAAAAAAAATGCTACGATATATGATTGCCCATAATGAAGGTTCAATGTTCCAGGTGTATGTATTTCCATAATATTTCCAGTTTTCGTGTTAAACATTAATTGCACAGGATCATGAAGCAGAATTACCATTAAAATAAACGATGAATGAGTAGAGTTAATGATTAAGTAGTGTCAGTGAAATTAGGCAACGTAAGTTTATACTGCAAGTAGCGGAAACACCGTCCCTCCCTGCACCCCCCCCCCCTCCGAGAGCCGTTTCGTGCGCGCAGTAAGTGTTTCGCACGATTCGCGTGCTCACCACCGCCCCCTTAAATGAAATCTATATAGCAACGCCACTGATTCTAAATTTAGTTACCGGGAATTATTTGCCCCCCCCCCCCCCCCGATAACAGGCAGAGCGGGAGCAGACAAGGAACAATTCGAAGAAAACGTCAGAGCTTCCGTGCTTTGCGCGGGAGGGGGAACCCCCCCCCCCCTTATAGGGAGTGCCTTTCGCTAGCTCAGTATAAAGTGTTTCGCCACTTCGCGTGCTCACTACCGCCCCCTAAAATGAAATCCTTCTGGACTTAAGTCTACCCCCCCCCCCCCGAAAACAGGCAGAGAACGTATTAAGATGAGCGGGAGCAGACAATGAACGATTCACAGGAACGTCGGAGTTCCACGCTTCTCGCGGGGGACACTCCCACTCCCTGCACCCCCCCCCCCCGGAGCGCGATTCCCGTGCTCACTCCCGCCCCTAAACTGAAATTCTATATAGCTATGTCACTAAATAAATTCTTGACGGAGTTAATATTTCATAACAGACATACGCCGCTGCAACGAGGCGCCTTAAACCACTCGGCATCTGATGAAGGAAAAAAAATCGGTCTCGCGGGCCTTCGGTTAAGTGGTCGGACCCCTTATTATATAATATATATATATATATATTATAAGGATAAGGACATAGGCCTACATATTTCTTGTTTTATCAGTACGAACAATGATCACATATACGCAAAATGACTCCTGTGGTGAAGAATATGTTCTGGTGAAGAATATGTTCTCACTTTTTGGAGGGGTGTTTAATTTATGTCTTGTAATTCTGTTGGAAAGCACATTTCCATACAATGGACTACAATGATATGAACTTATATTATTTTCTGTCAGATCAAATCCTTGTATGTTTTCATCTCATTTCTATTTCATATCGAGATTATATGACATCGGAATGTTTAGGAACATACAAGGTCTCGCGGGTCGGCACATCAAAACATTAACTGGGTCAAGAACATGCACGAGAACGTACTTTCAGTCGATAGGATTATAATTCACACCCGTATAAATTTACTACTCCAGGACCAAAAGGTGATTAAAAAAAACTCGCTAAGTCTTGAAAGAACAGTACTGTTGCTTGAACTTTCGAGCAGGGACGCAGTTGGGTAAGTGATCTATTACCAGTTGGCAACCACACCGAAAGATGAAAAGTGAGAAGGGGCGAGCGTGCGGGGAGAGGTGGCGAGGAAGGGGGGGGGGGGGATCTGTGCACTGTCTCTATGGACTATCAGGAATTTGACCTCCCCATTGATCTTGGGATCTGTTTATGAAAGTGTTCTCACTCGATATCCTGTGTCGGTCCTTTCATTTGTTACAGTGAGTCGCTAGCCAAGTCATCAGGCGAAGGACAGGTATATTCGTGATGCAGCAAACTAACTGAGGTACTGTTAGCATGGTTTATGTAGTTCTCTGGCACTGGCTGAATAGTGTCTAGGCCAACTAGTATTCAGTTTCTTCACCAGCTACATGTGGGTGGTGTCACGAGGATAAAACAGTTATCACTTGAGTATACTTTACTAACACCACGATGCCAACATCCGTATAGAAGCATCATAATTCATCATAGCTCTTTTAATACATCGCTTGTGCATAAGGTTAGTATGTAATTTTTTACCCGTAAGTATATAAACCATAAACAGAACTCCGTGCGCTTACTGAAAAGCCCGTAGTATAACACCTTCATGATATTATGTATATGTTAACGCGATACGTGTGAATTCTTTCTCATCTTGTACATTTATGTTCTTTGAGTCATCTTGCATTGTCAAGGGAAAATGATCCACAATATATCGACGCCGTAGCTCGTAGCTGCAAAACGGCAGTGACATTGGGAATAAAATCGGGGAAAATGCATCAAATTAACTACAAAAAAAAAATTCTTGCATGACTGAACGACTCCCAAGCTTGGTTTGATATGTGTAAATGCTATTCTCTCGTGTAAAGTCGTAATAATCTTGATGATGACGATTATTATGATGATGATGATAATGATGATGATAATGATGATTGTGATGATGATGATAATGATGGTGATGATGATCGATGATGATGGTGATGATGATGATAATGATGATGATTATGATGACGATGGTGGCGATAGAGTGATTATGATAATAATGATTATGATATTCAGAATCTAGTAAAAGTAGAAAGAGGTTACGTGTCAGTCGCAATGAGACCAAGGGTGGATCCAGGATTTTCCAAGGGGGGGGGGGGCGGGACATTTTCCCGAGGACAAATTTGACAAGCAAAAAAAATGGGTTTCAACCAAAGAATAAGGACATTCCGTCCACGAAAAAAATTTACAAGCAAACAAGAAAACTGTTTTCACGGCATTTTTAATTGTTCCTCTCAAAGGGGGGGGGGGGGAGCACGGGCAAAACATCATGCACGTACTACCTTTGAACTAAAAAAAATAAAAATAAAAGGACACGACGAAATCCCCTTTTCCGATTCTCACCAGCATTACTCAGAAATCACCTTGGTGAAGCTGTTTCACCATGGCTCAAGATCAAATAAGGAACAGATCAGACGGAACCGCCGGAAGAGATGAGCAATCTTCACCGCCACCATCTCCGTCATCCGAAAGAGACCGGATCGTTTTAGCCAGGAATGTTGGTCTCCCCGGATGTATTGGTATGGTGATGGGGATCATCATTGGTACCGGGATCTTCATTTCACCTGCAGGTATGATGTTCCACGAATAACCGACTCCAGACAGACCAAATATATTACGGTATTACCAATGCCATACCCTCGGTTAGTTTGGAGTCGGTTTCGTGGGTGTGACTGTGTCTTACACCCATTTTAAGTAGTCTTGTATGTTCTGGATGGTATTTTCTCTCTCTCTCTTCCTCGTCCTCACCCTTAATTTCCCCTCCTTATTCCACCCCTCCCTTTTTTCATTCGTGTCCTCTTCCTCAATATAGTTCTCATTTTCTTCGCTTAATTCTAGTTCCTCCCTGTGTTTTCCCATTTCAATTCAATTCAAATGAAAGTACTTGCATTTTTCACATAATATCATTTTTTCACAAAATATCAATTTCCTTTTCTCATCATCGTTTCAATGTACAGTATTTTTTTTCTTGTCAGTATTTTTCTTTGTATGAAGTGGGTTCTTCATATGAACTTTTCTATGTTGCTTGGTATCGTAATGTTTTTTTACAAACTGCCTCTCTAAAAAATGACTCAAGGCTGCTTTATACGAGGGTCCCCGTTGTAATCAGTAAAATCAAATCAAGTCAAACTGAATGGAATAAAAAAAAACACCAAATGACATGGAATCGAATCAATCGAATAGAATGGAATACAATGAAATGGAATCGAAAACCAAATCAAATGGAATCGAATCGGATACTGAAAAAATCGAATGGAATCAAATCAAATCAAAACATTTTCGATGATATTGTTACGAAAATTATAAGGGGGTTGGAAATTACTAAACCGCTATAACGTAAGCTCGCACAGACCTCACTGAAATCACCAACACTGTTCGGTTCTCCTCTCTCATTTTAGACTCTGTATAAATCTCTAAGTTCTCATTAAAGTTTTTCATTCTCGGACCGAATTCTTTTCACGTCAAATATGTAAATCCTTTATCTCTGCACGTGTCTGTGTTCTCCCACATAAGAGGAGCAGCAAATTAAATATAAGGAGAACTAACTTTTAGAGTAGACATGTCCATTTATTAATAACACGTTCGAAGAATAAGACACAATCCAACCATGTTTATAGCTCCATGATCCAACTATCGAGATTAAAATGAACTCCAAGGCATGTCCTGAGAAACTCTCCCCAAATGTGAATTACCACTCCTTTTATAGACAGCTAAATCGAGCAAAGCATCCTTGAGCTTGTTTCTATCCTTCTCTCAAGAACAACATTCGTCCTCGGCCTAGATGGGCTGCACGCGACAGAGTCGGTCCTTGATGTTGCATAACACAAGGGCAGACCATAGAGCTCTATGGGCAGACTCTGTTTACGAGCGAGACCCTGGACTTATGCATCTGTCCTCAGCGTGTGGTCAGGCGAGGTCGCACGCGACTGAGATCTGTCATCACTGGGCGAGGCCACACGCGACTGAGAGACTGTCCTTGTCGTTACGTAAGCGAAGCTTAAGGACAGTCGCTCTTGAGTAGAGACTAGCGAGGCCCAGGCCCCAGGTCATAATAAAGTCTGACCTCAGCTGGGAATGTTGGAAGGACGCTCAGGCAGAAAAGGTCCATGGGCAGAACGAGAATTAAACATCCCAAGGCTATGCTAAGGACTACTATTATACGATTTACAAACTCGAGAAGGCTTATTTGCTCTCACTGAATACTGAGAATGTTGATAGTATACTACAGAATACAAATTCGTGACACTATGTACGTATCTTCCTTTACAAGGTGTCTTGGCAGGAGCGGGTGGATCAGTAGGTCTGTCCCTAGTCCTGTGGGTCATCTGCGCATCCATCGCAACATGCGGAGCCATGTGCTACACAGAACTCAGTCTTACCTCAGGCAAATCTGGCGGAGAGTTCACGTTTATATTTGAATACTTTGGACCGGTCCTGGCCTTCTTGCGAATGTGGACCATCTTGGCCATCATCATGCCTGCCATATCAGCCGTGCAAGGGATCACGATCGCTAATTATCTAACAGCGCCGTTTTTCAGCGATTGCCAATATGTTCCCGCCCATGCCACTCGTCTCATCGCTACAGTAATCCTCTGTAAGTTTCATTTTAGCTCAATATGAGCTTTATTTCATGTTTCACATTACAGTTCAGTCCAGTCACATATTTGTCACTTTTTACGACTGAAGTTTAGTGGCCATACCATCAGACTCGATCTCAGAAGAAGTTACCAGAAAAAAATCCACCTAGGTCCCTATAAATTATCTTTTTTATTATAAATGATATGGTAATCAAGCGACATACTTTTGTGAAACTTTTCATGGTGGAATAGTTGAGTACACATAAACACATTAATTGTTATATCTGTATTAGCTGAAATTTTTGATATTCTGGCATGCAAAAGTACCCGTTTGCAGTGGCTCTTGAATAGAATACATCCCACTGGGCAATTTGTTACCGATTACCAATTTTACCGGTTATTACCGGTAATATCACCCGGAAATTTGAGTAACACCAAATATTACCGTTATTACCATGTTATTACCGAAATTATAATTCCTGTTGATACCTGTTACTGTTATCACCCTGATGAAACCTACATTTACCTAGTTACAACAGGGTGATGAGGGGTAATAAGGGTAATGTTGAATGACTTTGATTGGTTATAACATTGCAAACTTTAGTAATAAGAGCAATCTTACAGCAATCCCAGCGAAATTTTCAAAGTCCAAAAAATTACTGTTATCACCCTGATGAAACCAACATTTTACCCAGTTACAAACAGGTTGATAAGGGGTAATGGGTAATGTTGAAACGCTTCCATTCCCAGACAGCAAAGTATCTGGATCACATACGGTTCTTATCTGGGATATCTGGGTCCCATATGGGCCCACATGGAACCCACATGGTGCCCAGATAGGACTCAGATGGAAACGAGACCTCCAACCCATGCGGAACCCATTAATATTGGGTAAATGGAGTAATATCAGATGGTAATATCAGGAAAATGCTGGGAATATTAGTTACTCATGAATATTCATTACTACAATAAATGGCCAAAATTTTAGCTAATATAGCTGTAATAATTAATGTGTTTATGTTTATGCAATTATTCCACCCAGAAAATTTTCAGAAAAATGTGTAGTTTATATATCATATTAGTCATAATCATGACATTAATTTTAGAAAAATGTTTTAGGGTTGAATAATTGTTAACCATAATTTGTCAAGTGTTGTAAACTCGCTCAATATATAGAAGTAAATGACAGGGTTTGGTGGATAGGTGTAGGATAGGATTAGGATTAGGATGTAGGATTTTAGGATAGGATAAGATGATATGGCTTAGAGTATGGAGTTGTAAAAATGTGCTTCAATGACCCTAATGACACTAATTGTTTTTTTAATGAGCCGACATTAATTGGGTAATATTGGGTAAACAGAGTAATATGAGGTGGTGATATCATTAAAATGCTGGAAATAGTAGTTACATCATACTGAGAAATATTGGGTAAATGGAGTAATATCAGGTCCAGGTAATAAGAGGGAAGGATTGGTCTACTATTTCCCTGTTATTACCCACTGTTGTTACCGTAGTAATATCCATGTTATTACCTGTTACAACCCGGGTAATGTCAGGTAAAATGCCCAGTGGGATGTCTCACCAATCAGATAATGCGAGCGCGAAGCGCGAGCCGCAAATTTTTAATTTCTCGAACTGAAAACTGGATATTCTAAGCTCACTTTGTTAACATGAATATGATGGATAAGTATAGGCCTAACTTATTGATGCGAGTGCGGAGCGCGAGCTGAAATTTTGATTTTCCGACCTGAAACCGCTACATTCTAAGTACTGTTTGTTATCATTAACAAGTATGCATATCTCAATAAAAATTCATGTGAGTGCCAAGGTAGGCTGAAATAATCAATATACAGACCTGAAAAGAGTTCTATTAATGACTATTTGCAGTGACTCATGAACATAATGTACATTTCACTAATCAAATAATGCAAACTGAAAATTTTTGAGATTCTGATTTAAAAATGGAAAGGTTAACAATTTTTTGCACTCATAAATAGGATGGGTATTTAATCAAACAAATAATATGAGCGCGAAGCTTAATCCTAAAACAGGACATTCAAAGCATGTAAAATATGAACAAGATGGGTACGCGAGCGCGAAAAGCAAGCTGAAATTAATTTTTGATTTTCAGACATGAAAACAGGATATTCTAAGCATGTTTTGCAATCATGAACAGTATGGTATAGAACTCAACAATCGATGCGAGCGCGAAGCGCGAGCTAAAAAATCTAAGTTTACGATCTGAAAACTGGCTACACTAAGCACCTTCGGTAATCATGAACATTATTTTTCCTTTCTTTGCTTTTACTTCTCTTACAAATAGAATTCAAGCTGGGATTGCATGGTCACTATTTATTTCCTTTCATGACACAATTTAAGTTCAAACTCAGTTTTAGTTTGATTTGAATACATTGCAATTCCCTGTATACATATGGCGATCCCCATGCCGGTGATATGAATGGTGAATTTTCGGTAACGAGCTCTTATTATCATCCTTTATCTACTATACAATGGGCCTATGATAATTATACATGACTGTATACGAGCGACAAGGCCATGGGAACGATTTTTTAACAGGGGGTGCTGTTTTAAATTTGACAAACAAAAACAAAACAAATGTTTTCACGAGAAAATTACGGACATTTTGGTTAAATTTCTGCTATTTAGCAGAGTTTATCTACAAGATTTCCAGGCGGTACTCCTATGGTGAATACTCGGGTGAATAATAGCACTTCTAGGTAAATCTTGGGGTGCTTCATCACCCCCAGCACCCCCACTTCCCAGGGCGATGACGAGCGAGCGCTTTACTTAGGAGTAAAAGGTGTAAATTCGTTATCTAACTGCTCATTGCTCCATGGGATTTTGAAATATCGATTGTAATCTAGCAAAAATAGTGTAGATTTGTCACCTCGAAACTAAAAAAACAAACAAACAAGTTCTTTCTATTTCTTCTTTTACGCGAGCAAGCGCAAAAAGTATCTTTCAATCTGATTTAACAACGGAGCCTTTAAAAACAACTAAAAAACTAATCTAACGCACAGAATTTGTTCTTCGCCTATTATTGGTTTTATCGTTACAATTTTCTTTCACATTATCCTTTTTTTTCTCACTCAGTTTGTTTGGTTTACATCAATTGCGTCAGTGTGAAATGGTCGTCTCGTCTTACCAATGCCTTGACGGTAACAAAGATCATCGGTCTAATGGTTCTTATTATAAGTGGAATCGTCAATATGTGCAGAGGTAAGCACTCTAAATTAATAAATTGTACAATTTAAATCTGTAGTTGATTTGACACCGCAGCTTTTGAAAGAATGAATTGAAGGAATGATGGGGGCCGGTGTAGCCGTTGCATGTCTATATGTCTGTTTGTTTTCTATCTTTAATATGCTTCAGAAGCATCATTTTACTTCTTGTTTTAAAGGGATCGACCCTAGGCTTTAAACATCTTTTGTTAATGTTTTGTTCCTATTTTGTATTGTTATTTGCAAATGTACCATTTTTGTCAATGCGGAAATTATCTGGATAACAAAACTAACAAGCAAAACTAAACAAATAGCATTGCAGATTTCATTTAATTTCGCATTGAAGTACATTATTAGAATCAATTAAGGCTAAGTACAGAAACATGATTTCTGTAAACCATTTTGAACTAATCATGATTATTATTGACCTATAAACTTGAACAGATTATACATTTCCGCTCCCTCTAATATTTCAGGATATACAACTAATCTTACCAATGCGTTTGCCATTCCAATGGAAGTCAACATACCCATGGCTATTTATAGTGGAATATTTGCCTTCGGAGGATGGTAGCTATTATGTTTTCATATTTTGTCTTTTTTTTTGCAGAAAATGTACAATTTGATGAAGCTTATATCGAATAGCCCTATGCATGCAGTGTCGAAATATCTGCCTTGAATTATAACAAAGATAGTTCTGCGAGATCACTTGGTATTTTCAGTGATATTTCAGCGAAATTTTAAGAACAATCCGAAGCGAAAAGAGAAATAGACAAATCGAGAACTCATAAGGTCAGATGCACTTTCCAAACATCACTTCATCAGCACATGCCCCGTTCCCATTGATATTTGTTTGTCTATCTTTACTTAATTTGCATTGCCATGATTGTATTTAATACTTCAGGGGCCTGTTGCAGAAAGATATGCAATAAATCGTAACTCCAAAAATCAAATGCATTTTGATTTTCAACCAGAAACGAGTATTTTAGACTTACGCTTAATTTTCTGAGTTGCCTTTAAACACAACTCTTTCTGCAACGGGGCACTTAGCTGTTCTTGAAACGTTATTGCACTGTGTTTGTTACATTTGAAGAAATGAAAATACATATGCATGACTTTGTGTACATCATGATTGGAAACATAAATACATAATAAAATAATCATGTTATATAAAACTACCATGAGCATCTCAAGAACATTGTACTGTTTTCTTTTTCATCAGGGAGACCATCGCTATGATTGTCGAGGAGATCAAAGACCCGGAGAGGTGAAAAAAAGACGTTCAAAATCAGAATTATCTCTTAATAAAATCAAAAGTAGTAGTAGTAGTAGTATAGTAGTAGTAGTAGTAGTAGTAGTAGTAGTATAGTAGTATTAGTAGTAGTAGTATAGTAGTACTAGTAGTAGTAGAAGTAGTAGTAGTAGTAGTAGTAGTAGTAGTAGTAGTAGTAATAGTAGTAGTAGTCGTCGTTTTAGTCGTAGTAGTATAGTATAGTAGTGGTAGTAGTAGTAGTAGAAGTAGTAGTAGTTGTTGTTGTTGTTGTTGTATAGTAGTAGTAGTTGTAGTTGTTTTGAATATAAGTTAGATATTAAGTTATAGATTTATTTTAACGTTAATGCTAGTCCATATGCTAGTCACACCAACGAAACCGACTGATAAAAAGAACATTATGAATTCATATATTATTATTATCATTATTGTTATCATTATCATTATTATTATTATTATTATTAATAGTAGTAGTAGTAGTAGTTTTTAATCTAAGTTAGATATTAAGACAGTTATAGATTTATTTTTAACTTTAATGCTAGTCACACCAACGAAACCGACTGATGAAAAGAACATTATGAATTCATATATCTGGTTAGAATGATATAGAAAGTTATTCGACTAAGTAGTCATAAAGTACTTCGCTGAGTGTAAAACTTTTTTTTATCTACCTTAGGAATCACACTCCCGTACTTTTCTCTGCCATCCTCCCCATCTTTCTCTTCCTTTCTCTCCCCCTCTATCTTTCTATTTCTCTCTCTCTATTTCTTTATCTCTTTGTTTCCCTTTATCTTTTTACTGTCTCATCCTTTCATTTCGCACTCTCTCTCTCTCTCTCTCTGTGAATTTAAATCTTATTCCGAAAAGTCATCTAAACTATAAAAAAAAATTGGCACCCCGTTTTATAGACTCAACTGAACCCATCCAGCGTCTGATGAAAAAAAAGTTACCGGGACCGGTCAGCCAATGGCTATAAAATATTGGATATCTCAATGGGATGAGTTTAATATGTCTCTGAATATTGTTGATTTTGACTTGTCTCTTACTCTTTTCGAACATTTCTGTTAATGATTCTCTTGATTTTTTTTCAAAGGAATCTTCCATTGAGTATTATCATCTCCATGGTAATGATCACGGGCATCTACTTGCTAGCTAATGTGGCCTATCTGACCATCCTATCTCCTGCCGAGATTCTCGCCTCGAAGGCAGTGGCAGCGGTAAGTCAAATATTTATTTAGATTCATATTTTATTTTTAAGGGTTACAGGCGCACTGATCTGTACGGAGAGTAATTCTGTCAGGACGCTTAATTGGTTACAAACCCAGCCGTCTTTGCTTCATAGCCGCCTAGCTTCGCTTTCAAGATTTATGAACTTGATGAAAGACCGGGATGAAAGAATACTTCCCAGCCAACCTGACTTTTTCTCCTGAATCTCCCCCCCCCCCCCACTCTCTCTCTCCCCAGCTCTCCCCCTCTCTCTCTGTCATTTTACCCCGCCCCCTTCTTTCCCACTTCAACTCATATTACATGTTTCAAAATTCCTAGTATAGTCTGTATTTAATAACTATTCGTTAACCCCTATAGTCTAGTCTTTATTCAATAACTATTCGTTAACCCCTATTTTCATATAGCTATATATCTGTTACCACACTTATTGACGAATGTTTGAATCACAATAGATGTAATTTATCAAAGAATATGCATGCGAATGATTTTAATTCATATTCCATTAAGCCATTCGTATATTAGTAACGCATGCCTTTAGAAAACCATATTAACGATGAAAAAATGTTCTTTAGTGCTTAATCAGATTCTCAATGATTGTTTTTTTTTTTTTCAATCATAATTTTGATCAAATCGTTGGCATAATTATTTTGATGTCAAAGGTTTTCATCGTTTTTAGCTAATAGAAATCATTTTATCTGATAATGCTGATTGGCTGAGAGCAATGGAAATGACCCACTATTCGTTTCTTGAAACGCTAAGATGTAGCTGTAAGAGTCATGTCATAGGCCTATCGGTTGTTTCTATAACACTTCACATGGTGTACCGTAAACCACATCAACGATTGTACATACCACCATGCAAACCTTCAAACAATATCGGTTGTTTGTTCTGTTGGTAGGACTTTAGTGTGCTGGCTCTTGGAACCTGGTCCTGGACTATCTGGGTGTTTGTAGCCTTATCAGCCATTGGAGCTCTAAATGCCATGTACTTTGGCTTCTCAAGGTACGATGTAGCCTTCACTTCATCCACATGGTTATTTTAATTTATGTGGTATATTGAAGAATCGTATGGGATGTGGAAATAACAATAAATCCTATCTTCGAAAGAGAATGTTTAGTTTTTACTCCTCATAGGCCTACTTGCTATTCCTTCCATGTTTCTTGCAATGCGAGGACTTAAACATATTAAACTATGGTTTCTTTTCGCGTTAGGAACATATAAAAGTTTTCTGGACAAAGTTTGATTGAATTGACAAGCACCGTGAAAAGGGAAAAAGGGAAATCACAATTTGATGACCATTTTCACGTTTTTGTACACGATTACTGACGTTTTCTATTGCATGCTATAATATGTGTAAAAGAATAACTGAATATGAAATGTGATACATGTATGTTTTCAAATTCATTCATGGCGTATACGTGTCTTTTTGATAATCTCTTCATTATTTTAAGATTAATGGTGTGATTTGCTTATACCTTGTGTCATATGACAGGGTGTATTATGCTGCTGCTCGGGATGGTCTTTTGCCCGAGGCGATTGGCATGATCAACATCAGATATCGTACACCACTCCCTGCTGTCATTGTTACGGTAAGTCATACCCTCGAGTCGTTTCCGTGCCAGCATGAAGGATGCAGTGTGTCACTTACGGACACTGTCTACATACGCCACGATGTATGGTATTTTAACAGAATTGTTCACAGTGTGTTCACAGAATGTCCGAAATGTGTTCACAGCATGTTCATCTGTTTATTTCGTTTTCTCAGTACTTCCACAGTGTATTCATTGTATGTTGTCAATAGGTTCACAGTGTGTTCGTGATGTTTTCACAGCGTTTTTTTTCCCAGCATGCATGTGCATGTTATATTATGATCACAGGTTGTTATTATAATGTCCAAAAAGTATTCACAGTATATGTTCACACCATATTCCGTGTGTTCACAGTGTATTCATGGTGTGTTCATAGTGTATTCACAGTGTATTCAATGTGTTCACACTGTATTTGCAGAATCACAGAGTGTTCACAGTGTGTTCATAGTGCATTTACAGTGTGATCACAGTGTTCACAGTGTATTTCAATTTTCACCGTGTGTTCACAGTGTATTCACAGTGTTTTCACGGTGTATTTACAGTGTAATCACAATATTCACAGTATGTTTGCAGTGTGTTCACAGTGTATTCACAGTATGTTCACAATATGTCCATATTATGTTTAACAGTGTGTTCACAGGCATCACAGCTTAAGTATGTCCACAGTGCGTTCAAGGTTCATTCAAAATGTTTTTACGTTTCCCTGCAGGGAAATAACATACTGTCCCACAGTGCATCCAATCAGTGTGATCGCACTGTATTCACAGAATTGCAGTGTGTTTGCACCGTATTTGCATAATCGAAGTGTGTTCACAGTGTATTCACAGGATGCTCATAATGTATTCACAGTGTGTTCACATTGTTTTCATAGTGTGATCACAGTATACACAGTGTGTTCACAGTGTACTCACAATGTTTTCCCTGCAGGATATAACATACTGTTCCACAGTGCATCCAAGCGGTGTGTTCACAGTTTAGATCAAATTGGAAATCATCAATATAGGACATGTAACGAAGCATGTGAAGATGACCTATTTATTCTTTGAAACCAGGTTCCAATAGTGATGGTATGTCTGATGGTCGATGATGTCTTCAAATTGATTCAGTATCAGTCATTCGTTATGGTAGCATTTCAAGCCATCACTGTCTGTATCATCCCGTATTCACGCTGGAAGTATCCTGACCTTAACAGGCCATTCAAGGTAGGTAGGCGACGTCGATACCGACAAAGATATTGATGATGATGATGATGCTGCTGCTGATGATGATGTTGATGATGTTGATGATGATAATGGTGGTGATGATGGTGATGATGATCATGATCATGACGATGATGATGGTGATGATGATCATGATGAAGATGATGATGGTGATGATGACGATGATGATGATGATGGTGATGATGGTGGTGGTGGTGATGATGACGATGATGATGATGATGTCGTAGAAACGAAAAATCCCTATTACTACTGCACGTTAGACATTTCTGTTGTCACTTCTTGTTCACTGATGTTCTGTTGTCATTTCCGATTTACCCGCACAGGTACCCGTGCTCGTTGCTGTGTTATTTACCTTGGCCATAGTCTTCCTGATGGGACTTACTCTGTATACAAGTCCAGTGAGTAGTGTAGTGGGACTAGTCCTAACCTTGATTGGTGTACCACTCTATTTCTTCTTCGTTCGATGGAATAAACCTCCATGGTTTAGGAAAATAACAGGTAGGAAACTGTTATACAAAATATATTTGAATGCTTGGGCGTACAATAGTACAAAATATTGCATGAGGTCATTTTTTTCTATCACGATGCGTAGCAGAGTGAAATGGTAGGGTCCAAATATGACAAAATTATGTCATTTTTCTATTGCATGAGATAGGCAGTCGATATATTTTTTTGACATGTTTAAAATATAGTTTAAGATCTCGGCACACCCTACGACTGGTCCACGTTCCGAACACGTATTCGTACGATGATTTAGAACCTTGCAGAGTCAGATGTTCCATCTCTTAATATACGCATCAAACTTTGCAACGTTTTATTCCAACATCGGGTCGCAAACTTGGTCGTAAGCAGTAGCGTGACAGGCGGGGGGCAAGCTGCCCCCTGGCGGATTTCACCGGGAAAATCAAATAAAACAGCAAAAATGAAAAAGAGGGAAAGGGAAAGAAAGAAAGAAAAAGAGGAAAGGGAAAACATGGAAAGGTAGGGAAAGAAATAATATAAATAGGGAAAATGAAAGGAAAGCGGGAAAAGGAAGGAAAGAAGAACATTTGAGGTACAAAAAGTACAAAATATCCTGAAATAATAATACATTAGCGTGATTAGCAAGAGAGGAATATAAAGTCAAATGGTATGACTCAATGGCACGGGCAAGAATGGCGGGAAAATGGGGAAGAGGGGCAAAAAGAAACGGGAAATGAAGGAAGAGCCAATAGCTAAATTGGAAAATAAGAATATGAAGGAAAGGGACAAGAAAAAATAAGAGAAGAACTTAACAACACTGTCGGGCTTCCAAGGATTGAAAAATATTAAGCGCGGGAAGAAAGGTAGATGCCGCATATTTTAAGCCTGCTAAATTTTATGCAATGGTCGCAATCAGGACAAAAAAAAATCCTTTCTTAGTTGGCCAAATGTTAGCCAAGGGCTAGTTATATCTCCCTATATTATGTTCTAACCTAAGTAAAGCTTTACGCTGGCTAGATTTACTCTAAAAAGCCTTTACCTTGGCTAAATTTTCAAAGCTACTATCACAAGGCCAATTTTTTTCTGGCTCGCTTCGCTCGCTGGCGACTGTTACAATATTTTCCACATTATTTTGCTATGTTGTACTGCCTCAAAAATATTTGTTGATTATCCGCAACTGCGTTGAAGTTAATGTGTTGTGTATGTACCCGCGATTCGATAAAGAGTGGCCATCTGCAATGTTTAAAAATATAACGGGGTTCCGGGTGCTCCGCCCAAGACCAGTGGCGGCACCAAGGGGGAAGGCACGTTGCCCCCCCCCCCCCCCGAAAATTTGAAAAATAAAGGAAAATGTAAAAGTAAATGTTGTCATAAGCATCCTACTAAAGCTGCAAAGTGCTCCAAAACAGCTTTTTCGTTCTTTAAATTTTGAAAAAATTTCTCATCCATTCACTGTTAGCTCCGAACAATTTTTGTCACTAACAAATCTTTCAGGTCATTACATAAAATTCAAAATGTCGTTCGCGCTACGCGCTTGCAGGAACGGTTGACTGAGATAAGTAAATTATCTGTTCAAATGGGGCTTAAAATAATATCCGATGTTCAAGTAAAAAGGCTTCTAGCGATTAGAGTTTTCATTTATTTTATTTTAGCGAGATACACATCCCGAATATTCATAATTTTCATAAATGACAAATGTGCTTAGAACGTCCAGTTATTATCTCAGGATGTCAACAATTTTCAGCTCGCGCTTCGCGCTCGCATTATTTATTTGGTGAGATATCATCTTCATGATCCAATGCAAACAGCTATAGTCCTTAACATTTCCCTTTTCAATTAATAGGGTCTACATTAAAAGAAAAATTAGCTCGCGCGGCTTCTCGCTCGATTTTGAGAAATAGGCAAACTATTTGTGTTTTACCCCCCCTCCCCCCCATGTTCTTTTGCCTCCCCCTAAGTTAAATATCCTGGTGCCGCCAAAAGTTCTACAACCGAGAACAAAAATGAATAGATGAAAGAAAAGGAAAGGAAGATGTAAGATATATTTTTTCTGAATACCATGTCAAAATCAATGTAAAAGTTAGATTCTCATGAAAAGGTGAGTTTTTTTCCTCGCTCGCTTCGCTTGCTCGAACTTATATCAAGCAACTTTTTGCTGCGCGCGCCATGCTGCCCCCCTCTTTTTTGTACTTATCACGCATTGAGCTTCACCTTAATGCTCGGGGTACAATAAAAAAAATCCTGTTGATACCATGATATGACCGGGAAATTTTTGCCTCTTGCCCCCCCCCCCCCCCCCCGCCGGCCACCGACCCCTGTTACGCCACTGGTCGTAAGGTGTATACGGTGACCTTCACATGCATGGTTAGGTCGATCAAGTGAGACTGACGCTGAGCATGGTAGACTGACCCGATTTGCTTGCCGGACGAAACTGACCAGACCGAAAAAATATTCTGGATCGCGAGT
This sequence comes from Lytechinus pictus, assembly GCF_037042905.1. Classification (NCBI taxonomy): domain Eukaryota; kingdom Metazoa; phylum Echinodermata; class Echinoidea; order Temnopleuroida; family Toxopneustidae; genus Lytechinus; species Lytechinus pictus. The sequence continues at coordinate 45,112,602 of NC_087246.1, read as the reverse complement.
TTGATCGAGTAGGCCAGTTTGGCAGTCCAAACCTATTTCATTAATTCAATTTGAATTTATACATAATCGGGACATAATCATCCAGATAATGGCGAGATTGTTGACGATCATCGCGATCAAGGCAGATTGACCCCGACTGTTTGCTGAACTTTAAATGACCATGCAGGAAAGCGTTTCATCTAGACATCGACACTTGCCTCTGAAACGTTTTCAAATTTGATTTTGATTGACTTATATAGATGCACAGCTGTTAGACCGTCGGACAGACTTTGTGGATAGACATTGTCGGATAGACTTTGTCGGGTAGACTTTTAAGGATACAGCATTCGACAATTGACAGACATTTTCACGAATGACTCCCCAGAATAACAAGTTGCTTATAGAATATCGTGGTTTAGTTGAAAGATCGACACGTATAATCTTGTATTAATTCTAAAGTGCAGTAAGTGTCTTCTTCATTATGCTTCCTGACTGGAATTGCTCGCCTATAATCTGAAGATGGGGATTGGGGAATACATTTGGAAGGGATTAGCATATAGTATTTGACGGCAGCGTCATTAAGTTTGTAACTGCCTGTTTAATACCGAAATAATAAATTGTGGGAGAAATTCTTGACTCGATCGTAAAAAAGAGAGTTTGTTCGTAAAAATTATTAAATTGAAAATGAAAATGTCAACAGGATGAAGTTTTGAAGAATGTCATTGTGGATCGAGATTATATCTCCTTTCTGTATTCCACTCTCATTATTGGATGTACACCCCACCCCTTCTCTCTCTCTCTCTTATACTTTTATTATTTTCAACTTTATTTCAGGCCACATCACCAGAGGATTCCAAAAGTTGTTTTTCGTCGTACCGGAAGAAGGGACTACTGCAAAATGAGGTTCCAAAATTGTCAAAAATATGGGCAACAAATTTTCATTAATTAAAAGGCGTCGAGAAATATAATAATCTCGTCACAGGTGTCAGCCTTCTCGCGTCACTAATATATAATGAGACTCTTACTATCGATGCACCAGCAAATGCCTAACATTGATACCCGTAAGAACACCATGGTCCCGTCTTAAAAAGAGTCGCGATTGATTCGATCAACTATGGAAAGCCAGCGATGTCAACATTAAATTTGCATGTTGAATGAATGAATGAATTTAGGTTTCAATTCCGATATTAAACAACATCAACAGTAAATCATTGCGATACAAGTAAATAGCAAAGAACAAAAGTAAATAGTTACAGAATAATATACATAATACATGCACTACCTTTTATGGAACATTAGTAATGCCCATGAGACAAGATGGAAATGAAACGAAAGATGGAAATGATACTCTTCAATGTTTATTCAAAATGTCTTCTGAAATATGCTGTACATTCATACATTCATTGTTTTCTTGATAATTCATTGTGCTCCCGTTTGTATAAAAAAAGGGACATAATCAAAATTTCCTCGAGGAAAAATTATGACATTGTTTGATTTCCATACAGTTGAGGTTGATTGGATCAATCACAACTCTTTGTAAGACGGAAGTCATGGGACCATTTCATATCAGGGTCATTTATTATCGTTATTTCTAAACGACAGGGCTTGAAATGGACGTAGATGTATCATTTATAATTCATAAAAGAATAGTGTATTTATTTTCTCATCGAGTTCGATCGAAACAAGGGGAGCGTTTCATGAAAGGACTTGTCGGACGTTTTATCTGACAAGTTTTGTTTTATCCGACAGTTACCATAGTAACTGTGCTTTCCAGCCAACCAGCATCAAGGAAAGTTGTCAGATCTGACAACTTGTCGGACATAAATGTTGATGAAACGCTCCCCAGAACCTTTTTGAGCCTTTAGAAAGAGTTACTTCGAAGAGATGCTGAGAAATCCTTTCTTTAAAAAAAATAGTTTTTGCGTGTGTTTGTGTTTATGAAATCATATTTTGTCATATCTGTTATGTTGCTATTGTAAGATGTACATTATATTCCGTATTGTGAAAATGGATACGGTGGTACTACCCCCTTTTCTCTATTCAAAGATGTATCTTCGCAAGAGTTTAGGTATACGTGTATTTTACTAAGCTTTGCGTAAGTTGTTTTTTAACCAAAGGTATGTTTATATTTAGAGAGTTTGTAGTTTGGCATATTCTATATTGTCGACTAAATCATTTAGCCTATCCATCATTATTTTTCGTTTGTATGGAAAAAATATAAATTATGTTGATGATGATCATGAGGGACCGCGGAACGGTTTTGAAAATGGGGAGGGGGGGTGGCTGAGCCAAAAGTGGGGGGCTGACCATTCATAAAATCACAATTACATGCTCATTTTTATATGTTTGTACACGGTTTTGGAAAAAAGTGGGGGCTTCTTTTGTTCCAGAGTTTATAAATTCGAATATGATTGATTAGCGAAAAAAAGAGATAAGAAATTAATAAGAAATATTTTCACAAAAGGAAAATAATGGTCAGACCATTTCGATGTCTAGATTTTATATTTGAAATTTCCGCCAAGAAAAAGGAAGCTCAAAAACGATATAAAGCACAAAGTCGCCCCCCCTCCCCGATCTGTAAGGCCAGTAGTTGTTCAGGGTATGTTATATGCTTGCCATTTGCTCATTTGTATTTATTACAGCTATAAGGATTTGTCTATTCTTTATGTTTTCATTTTTGCAAATCATTAGAACAATGATATGCAGACGGGTCGGAAAACCATGTGTTCTCTCATTCGATCCACATTGCAATTATATTTTTCCAGTGACAAACTTTAAATAGATTGCCCCCCTACGTCTATCCTTTCAGAAATTATTTTCGTTTACTCATCCGCTCATGCGAACATGCAAAGTGTACATAGATGGCAATTTCATTTTCTTGGTTATGCCTTGAAAAGCACGTGTATCGTATGTTTGTTTTTTTTTTGGCTGAAATTCTAGATTATGTAGCGGTATGTTTCATCTTGTCGTTTTGAGTAAGACAATAATTCTTCTCCACTGAATTACCTATGATTAGACCCATTGTGCATGTTATGTATTCAATTATGTATAAGAATGTGAAAAATTGTGAAAATTTCTCCGAAAAAAAAAAATCGAAATTCAACTTTGCCCTTTTTGACATAATGAATCTCTCTCGTGTGTGTGGGGGGGGGTGTGCGAGAGTGCGTGGGAGTGTGTGTGAGTGTGCGTGGGAGGGTGTGTGTGTGTATATGTGAATCTTTGCTGGAGGGAGCAATGTCTCAACGGCTGCTAACAGTGTGGAATAATATTATAATGTGAACTTATCTTCACACTGTTCACAAGCAAGTACCGATAGTAGGAAATTGTATATAACCACATCGTTATACTCGCATATATTTGAACATACTATCAACACTCACACTGAGGTGTCCGCTAAGTGTGAAATTGTCTCCACATTGTTTTAACAATTAAAAATCACATAATTATTTGCATATTCCACCATTTGCACACATTACGTGACACTGCAGTCACTCCATTAGGGTTATTGTGTGAATTTTTTTGTTAATTGTAGGATTTTATGGACAAAGTATTTTATTTTTGGTAAAAACATGGCATCTTCTGCACAGTCATGTACCGAAAGGCCATCGAGCACCCGGGCCGAGTACCTCCGCCATCATCATTTTTTCATGGCGGATAATATACGATCAATACTATTTGTGTCTTTTTTTTTATTCTAAAGGTACTCTACCATACTGCTATTTCAATTTACAAGCTAACGTTTTAAAAACAAAAGCTAAAGCAACCCCTGTTTGTGAGAGTCTATGTTTGAAACCCACGTCAAGTAGGCTACTTTGTACCCCAACAAAACTTTGATTTAAACACCGAAATTCAAAATAATGATCATACACCGATAATATGGCATCAAAATTTAATCTAAAATATGAAAATTTGAATTCATGTTTATTTGAAGAAAAAAAAATAGTACAAAATTGCCCTATAATAAAAGGTCATCCACCGCGAAATCAAAAGAAATAAAATTGAATGACAGGTAAACGGGTAAACTATGGATTTCTTTTCTGTATAAGATAATTACCTGTCACAAAATTGAATTGGATTTTCAAAGCATGATTGCTTGTCCCGACTATTTAAGACTTCTTCAGTACTTCATGTTCTGCCCTCATATTTTTCCCCTCTATGCGAATGACGTCACGTACTCGTTACTTTGTTGTTTGATATATAAACATTTCAATTTTCCCTCCAATAATGTCAAATCTTGCATGTTTCACAAAGAAAGTGTGCGTACGTGACATCATCGTATACCTCCTTTGAATATTGACTATAAAGGTACATAACGTTTGGGAAAATTTGATAAATTTTGAGTTGCCAGAAATTCTTTTCTATATCCGAAAGGATATCTTTATGAAAAATGCTAGATTTGGTCTTGAAACGCAATTTCGATTTCAGTGTTTACCGGATACAGGCCTCCAAGCCCATTAAACTTTTTGTGAGGTGGTTCACAAAATTGCTTCTTGTCGACAAATCGGTCGAAAAATTGAAAAATTATGGCTCGAAGAATTTGACAATTGGGATATTCTCTACTCGCGCATTAATTTTTGTTTTATTTTATTTTTAGGGGGTTGCTTTAATAGTGCTATACGCAATATAGGGTCGCAATTTTAGTAATGAAAATTATACAATTTATACCACTTTAGGGTGCATTTCTGAGGTTATTGAACTCAGATTGGTAGCCGAGCAGCATGGTCATGTTTGGAGAGACCTGAAAATGACCCCTCCGACAAAGATTTAAAAAACAAGATTCAAAATATTACACTGACAATATGTTTTTTGACAAGATTGAAAACAAAATGAATGAACTATGCATATTCCACACAAATATCAGAAGTATGAACAACATTTTTGAAAAGCTGAATATATTTTTACAACGAAGTAAACATGATTGTTTTGCCATAGGTATAATCGAAACATGGATGTCTGATTCTTACCGCCCTCTCTATTCTCTACAAGGGTATAATTTATTTACAAATAACAGGGTGGAAAAGAGAGGAGGTGGATTAACTTTGTATAAATTATTTTGAATAACGTAGAATGCGAGATAAAAACATGAATTGAATTTTATGAATCATAATATTGAAACTTTATTTGTAGAGATTTCTATTCCTGGCAAGAGAAATATCATTATTGGAGTAGTGTACAGACCACCACAGTCTAAAACTGCTGATTTCCTTGCCGAAATGCAATCTATTTTGTCTAACTGTATATTACTTTCGAAGTCGTGTATATTTAATGGGTGACTTTAATGCGGATCTATTGCAACATGAATCTTGTGCGTTTGTTATGGACTTTTTAAATATTATGAACTCGTTCTCCTTATCTCCACTCATAACAAAACCTACAAGAACTACTGAACATTCTAAAACAGGCGCGTAGCCAGGGGGGCGGTGTGGGCGGTGGCCCCCCCCCCCAAAAAAAAAAAAAAAAAAACGTCCACAAGAAGAAAAAAAAGAAGGGAAAAAAGAGAGGAGAAAAGTAAAAGGAAAGGGAAGAAAGGTAGCTTTGTGTTTTTTTTTCTTTTTATTCTTTATTTTTTTTCTCAAAAGAGAAACTCCTTCACCCTTGCTCTAAATTTATATATGAATTTTGCTTCCGCGCTGCGCGCGGTTAAATGATAATATTGAAGTTCTCCATTGTTTCCCCCACCCTTTCTCTAACCCTGTGTTCCACCTCAGCTATATATGTGTGTCTTGCCAGTTAAAGTTCAAATGTATACATTAGGGCATGGAATTACAGTAAGGTTAGGCCGAAGTATATGAAGTTATCTTTTTTTTTTATTGATCGCGCAACTTCTGGACGGGTCGGCTCCGGGCGGGTAAAATCTTTATATCAATTTCTGCCGTCACCTCCATAAAGTCAACCTCTCCCGCTTTTCAGCTCATTACTAAACAACCATAATTTGGGGGCAAACAGGTTCCTAATTTAAAAAGAGGAAGGTATCAAATTCGTGTCGTATTAAATAAAAAAGTACAATATTTATTATCAAATTCTATTAAGCTTCATGTCATTTCCCTGCACATTCATCTCCTGTCCTGTTTTGCGCACTCAGTTTGAAATTTTGAATGACACTTAAGTTTCTTTATAATTCAAAATGAAGCGCTTCAGGATATAAGTCAAAGAAATTAGGCATCCTTTTTTATATAATTTCAATAAATCACAGAAGTTTCAACTTTTTGCGCACTATTTTCCTTGTAATAAAGTTCAATAATCTTAGAAAATCAATTGAATTAGAGCTGATGGGGTATTAGAGATATCTGCATTTGATGATACGTCCGCCCTTTGAAATTTCAGAGTTTCATTGCTCTGCGCGGGGAGGAATATATTCCTCCCGGCATATACACTTCTTCTCCTTTGTTTTGCGAGTTATGCACTGTCGCTAAATTGTTTGTAATCAAATCTGATCTTTCCAAGGGAAGTATTCAATATATCTTTGAGAATACCCTTTTATCGGGACCCTTTTCATGGCAAAAAAATTGAAAAAACGCTTTAGCTTCCGCGCTTCGCGCGGGGTTATTATTTTAATTTCCTCCATTGTATTCCTTTTTTATGCGTTCGCTCACGATCACTTTTGAAAACAAGGTTCATGAAAAAAAGGTTCAAAATCACAATATTGTCAACTGAATTGGAGTTAATATAGGTAGGTACTAGAGACAAGAGAGACGGTTCCTTTTCATTTTAATTTATGAAACACCAAAAGCTTCGCGCTTTGCGCGGGAGGGGGAAACTCCCCCTCCCTGCACCCACCCCCTAGGGAGCGCGCTTCGCGCGCTCTGTAAGTGTTGGCACGCTTCGCGTGCATCTACCGCCCCTTCAAAAATGAAATCCTGGCTACGCGGTTGTTCTAAAACACTAATTGACAACATCTTACTCCCCCTCCTGAAGCGGGAATTATTCTTACAGACTTTTCTGACCATTTTTCAATATTTGCTCTTTTGTCTTTATTAAATGAAAATAGGCAAAATGAGTACTTTTTCCGTAAAATCACTCTAGAAAATACAAATCGATTCAAGAATAGGTTATCCACTGTTGACTGGTCAGAAGTTTTAACCGAAGAGGATGTAAATGAGTCTTATGCAAAATTTATGAACACACTCATGTTGTCATATGAGAATAATTTTCCATTAATCAAACGCACAACTTCAAATTACAAAAGAATTCCCCGCATGCCTTGGGTCAGCTTGTCAATAAATAGAAAAAATAGGTCATTTTATAAATACAAATCTAATCCAACACATAAAAATCGTCTAAAATACACGAGGTACAGAAATACGCTTACCAGTTTAATTCGTCATGTAAAGAAAGAGTATTATTGTGCTCAATTTGTTAATTGCTATTCCGATATAAAAGGAACATGGAAAACTATAAAGAAGGTACTTAATCCTAGCTCCTCGAACTCTTGTAATTTATCAAAAATCAAGCATTGTGGAACGATTATAGAAGATAAACAATGTATTGCCGAAACATTCAACGATTTTTTGTCTTCTGTATGTTAAAATCTAGCACAATCTATTCCGAATGCAAAAAGGTCGTTTCATGATTTTATGCCAGTCTTAAATCCATTTTCAATGTTTATGTTGCCCATCAACATGATCGACGAGAAAGAAATAACTGATATTGTTCATAATTTGAAAAATAAGAAAAGCCCTGGCTTTGATAATCTTACGAACGAACTGATTAAAACCATCATCGGTGAAATCATTGTACCGTTAAATCATATATTCAACATGTCAATTTTACATGGTATTGTACCAGATAAAATGAAGATAGCGAAAGTGATACCTATCCTTAAGAAAGGATATCCACTTGAGTGTCATAATTATAGACCAATTTCTCTCCTAACTGCTTTTTCAAAATTTTTAGAAAGACTGGTATATAAACGTACAATAGATTTCTTCATACGCTATGAACTTTTATCTGATAATCAATTTGGATTTCGAGAAAAACATACAACTTCACATACAAGTCTTCATTTTATTAAGAAAATTTCATCTGCTATTGACAAACATTGCCACACAATTGGTTTATTTTTGGACTTCTCCAAGGCCTTCGATACCATTGATCATAGTATTCTTTTTTTATAAACTGCATCATTATGGTGTAAGGGGGAAGGCCTTGGAGTGGTTCAAAAGTTATCTTATCTTGTGTCATTGAATGGAGTAGAATACCAGTTACTTGCGGTATTCCTCAAGGGAGTATCCTAGCTTGGCCCCCTGATTTATATCATATATGTAAATGATTTTCAATATTCATCTCCACTTTTGTCTTTTATTCTATATGCAGATGATTCAAGTATATTTTTCTCGCATAAAAACCCTCAAATGCTTGTTGAGATTTTTAACACCGAGTCGCAAAGTATTTGTGAATGGATATTTTCCAATAGGCTCTCTCTTAATCTTGATAAAACAAATTTTATGTTATTTAGTAACTCTCTTACAACTTTACCTGACAATATTTTATTTAATGATGTCCAGATCAGTAGGGTAAAATCAACTAAGTTCTTGGGACTGTTTATTGATGATAAAATTACCCAACTGTACGCTTTATATACACAATATATATTTTATCTATTTGTACTCATTTGTGTATCATTTGCCTATCCACAACAAGCTTTTGCTTTACTTTAGGTCCATCCACTTTGAATCTGCATTTATATTGTAATTATGCATACTATTTCGGAATGAGTTATATGTTTTTTGTATTTTGATTGATTTGTGGAAAATAAATGAAATGAAATTATTAATTTTATAGGGGAAGTTCACTTTGGCAAAAAGTTTATTGTAGAAATAGCAAAACAATAAAATAAATAAAAGATATTCCGAAGGTTTGAGAAAAATCTATTAAGAATTAAAAAGTTATTCGAATTGTAACTATGTGATTTGTGACGTCATATGCGAGCAGCATTCCTATGTAGCGAATGGTAAAAAATCAATGAAATGTCATTTTTTCAGAAAATTGAAAATGGTTTTGTTTTTACTGTTCATTTTTTATCAACAGACAAATCGTTTCACACCCGATCATGAAGAGAAAACAAAAATAAATCATCAGGAACCATGCATTAAAGAATTAAATTCGAATCATGCATTTTATATTCATTAAAATATATGGGGCAGCTGCTCGTTTATGACGTCACAAATCCAAAATTTAAAATTCTAATACCATTCTTTATCTTTAATGGATTTTCCTCAAACCTTCACCAATATCTTTTTATAATTTTTCTACCATGTGCACAACAAACTTTTCTTCCGGGCGAACTTCCCCTCTAATCTATAATGTAATACTGATCATTTATATTCCTCGCAAAACTGAATGTCGAGCTTGGAAAATGTAATAGCAACCGACTTATACTCTCTTTCCTCTCTCTCTTCTGTTCTCTATTTTTTCTTTTCTTTTCTCTCCTCTAATCTTCTCTTCGTTCTCTTATCATCCCTTCTCTCATTCATTTCGTTTCGATCTTCTTCTCTTCCATTTGTTCTCCCTTCTTTTCTTACTCTTCTCTTCCCTTCTCTCTGTATTATTCTATTCCTTTCTTTTTTTCATCAGCATCCCGTATCGTTTTTGTTCTAAGTTGTCTTGTTTCCTCATTCTTTTAATCTCGTCTTAATTCCTTTATTTTCTCTTCTATTCTCATATCTTTATATTCTTTCCATTATCCTGTTCTGACCGTGACCTGTTCTTCTCTTATTTTCTTTTCTTATTTCGATATCTTATATCTGCATTTTCTCCTTTTCTCCCTATTCAATACTATCTCTTCCCTGTATCTTCTCTTTTCTCCCGTCTTGATCTTCTCCTCTCTTTTATTCTGTCTCTCACCGGCCAGATAGGGGGGTGGGGGCAAAGAACCCCCCAAAATAAAATAACAATCGACCAAGAAAAAAAAGAGAAAATAAAATAAAGGGAAATAGAGAAGGGTGAAATATGATATTATTTTCTGAATATTATGTCAAAATATACATAAGAGGTTTGTAACAAGAAAGTTTAAAATTTTGCTCGTTTGCTTCGCTCGATACGCCATATCTGACCCCCTCATTTTTGTTTTACTCATTACGCCACTGCTGTCTCTTCTCTTCTCTTTTCATCTTCAAATTTTCTATTCTATGCAGGATTCCTATCATATTCCTAAATTTCCATGTCACATGATGAGAGTGAAGTAAAAGCATATCAAGTTTCAAGTTTATTTCATTTCTCAACTCAATACAACATAAGAAATGATTACAGATATAAAATGATAACCATACAAATCAATACAAATGAATATACATTGCAAGCAATATGACTATACAAGAAAAGTGAAATGTTTATGGAAAACACTAAATAACGCTATAATCATATTAACCAATAACAATAAATGCAATGGAAATAGAACAAAATGTATACCATTCTCAATAAAACAATTTGCAAGGCTACATTTATAACTCCCTTTTTTCAATATATAAAGTTGAGTAAATGGAGGGATCCACTAAAAAGCAGGGCTTGTTAAGTGTGGACCCCTCAAAGAATGAATCAAAGATTTGTAGGTACAGGTATAAAGCGAAAATGGGCCTAAGTATAGGGCTTATTGATTAAATCGCCCGGACTATTATGAAAGATTATATTAATAAACCGTTTTTAATAAATAAACAAATTCTATATTAAGATACATGCATACCAAAGAATATGTAAGATAAAAAGAAGAAAAAAATAAAATCAAACAAAGCCTAAGTACAGCGGGGCTTATTGTATTTTTCTCACGTTAATTATCTGATCATAAATACATACACTGTATGTAAAATGCCTCCTTGTATTTCCGGAAGAGAATAAACAAGAAGGACCGCACGGCAATGACTGTCGTGTATTTTCTGATTGTACGTCATTTAGGACCCTCTAGCAGAATGAAAATTGATATCTTCTCCATATCCCGACGCCAGCGCAGCGGAGATCATTTTCCGTATTATATAAGGGCCGGTGGAAATAATGAAGGGTGGAATATCTCTGTGGAAAATGAAATCCACAAATGCAAAATACTGGCTAAGCACACGCTTCTGCATTTTGATAAAGGCCACATTTTTTTTGTAAATGAACTCGATCCGAAACTCCGAACAATAACTGTGATTTTAGTTTTTACTTTTAGCCTCCATCCTGGCCGGGCCCCGACTTTTATACAAAGAGTTACGATTGATCCACTCAATCGTAACTCTATGGAAATCCATCAGTGTCGATTTTTTTTACAGGACATGTCCTTTGTAAACAATGAGATCACACCAAATTGTCAAGAAATCAATGAATTTATGGATATACATGCATTCATATCTAGATTTTTAAAATAAACATGCATTTTATATGTTGACTTTGCTGGCTTCAATTGCGATTGATTGGATCAATTGCAACTCTTTGAAAGATGGGGCCCTGAAGTAACAGCGAAAAACTAGACCAAGAATACCGAAGGGCCTCAGTATAGTGCTTTCCCTACATCCCACCTGAACCTATTTATCTCTTATATAATTTATCGACGTCCTGTATAAAATGGGAAGGGAGTCTTCAGGTCCCTTTGAGATTTTTGTTTTTCATTTAAAAAAATTCAATATTGAAATAAAGGTGGGATGCCCCCCTTTCAACTAAATGTGCCTGAATTATTTTCATTTTGAGATGACGTTTCCTACTAGTTAGCATAATTTGCGTAATGAGCTAAAAAAATGAGGGGGCCAGATCGAGCGGATAGGCCCTATAATATATATATGGGAGCAAAAGTTCTAAAAAGATGTGAAGTGACGTGAGTGAGCAAAAATGTTGATCCTTAACATTTTATTATGAAAATCTAATTTTAGGATAGATTTAGACATAATAAAAAAAAGGATTTCACTCTTTCCTCTCCTTTTTCTTTTTTGCTTCTTTCTGTCTTTTTTTTTTTCTTGTTCGTGAACTTTTTGGGGGCCATCCGCGTTGGGCATGACTCCCAGCCCCACTGCACTACATCGAATTATTTTCTAGTTATCTAGGCAGCATCCAAGATAGATTGACGAGCTGACGATAATCTGTGCGAGATCTCAATTTTATGGAAATTTCTTGTGAACTGTCTACAGAATCAAGTCATTGTTATAATTTGCTCGTGAAGTACCGTACACCTCAGCAAAATCAGGATGTCTGGTGCGATGGGTGTAAGTATGATTTATCAATTTTGAAATGCTTCGTTTGGGGATTTTTTGTTAGGGAAAACCAAACCGGTAGCGCTCACATTGACTCATCTAATACACGCAGGAGTTCCATTCTCATTACTGGCGCATGCAATTCTTGTGAACACATATATAGAATGGGATTATCACGATTCCGTGACACAGTAATTGGAATTGCACTTTAGCTTATTCACCGGGTATATTAACACAGTCTCTGTATGAGGTGGTACATGTATATGATGGGGGAGGCTAAAGCTAACGCACTTTGTTTACAAACGATGAAAACTATATCATGGTAATTGTAATATCTGAATGGATTGTCATGTATGATGGTGGGCCCCAAGTCTGCGCACCTAACAATTTGAGTTAAGATTTAACCTGAATTCCTTTTTATTTCACAAAATCTTTTGGTTAATAGTGTTCCTTATATTATCAAGAGTAAGTGTACCAAATTTCTCATTAAAAAATGAAAGAAAATATAAGATTTTCTTGAAAAAACCTTTGGGCAGTCATTTTCAGATTGAAAAAAAAATGGTACCCCATGTCTGCGCACTCATTCACTTTGCACACGATTCGGGGATTTTGATGACAAAAGCTGCATTTTGAGGCCGTCACATGAAATGCCCAGAATTCATTATTTTTCCACCATTTTGAGTCGGATTTTTTTATGAATACCTGTCTATGTAATAATGTATTGCATGTGTAAAGTTCGTGCTCGTTGCGTATCTTCTTTTACTAGAATCGCGCAGATACGCGGGTGCGCAGACTTGGGAGACCGCGCAGACTTGGGGGAACTGACCATACTATGTTGGCTAAATCAGTGAAATGCCACTTAATTAGTAGGCTAGTGGTAGGTCGACAGCACACAGAGCAAAATATTTTGCCCTTTTTTACCGCATTCACACAGCCAAAAATGGTCATGGTTTTGACTTTGAGGGGAAAATCTAAGTTCAACGCATTTTTGACATATGATCCCGTTATCCAAATTTAATGATTTTGGTATCAAATTAAAGAGAATAAAATGCTCCAAATAAGCTACTTAGTTTACATATGTGGCATTAAAAAAGGAAGTTCAAAGACAAAGTCTCATATCTGTAGTCTGTACCATATTTTTGTAAACTAGCGGGTTTTTGTAGTAGTATTGATAATGGCAAATCCAATGGAAATACTCTTTTTTCACCTTTCTTTTAGGATCAAATGTCAGAATTGATTTCATTTTCAAAATACCCTTCCCCACTTCTCCAGAAAGCCCAATGCAAAACTGCACACAAAATATCTGCACTCTATGTGGTCTCATGTTTTAGCTGTGTGTGTGTTGTGACAAATTATAATACAGAGCCTATTGGGAGCATTTGGCTGAATTTCATTCGAAATTCATTTGAGTATTATTCAAAAAACGATTCATGGATTACTATGAAATTCGGTAGATTTCTATTTTGCATTATTTCATCAAGATCTGAAAAAATCAGACAGTTTTATGAAGTGGTTGATGAGATAGAAAAAAAAACTAGTGGATCGTATACTAAATACTAGCATGACTAGCTTTTCATGAATTCAATCAAACTAAACTTAAAGTATAAAAGTCAAAGTCATCCAAAGTCAAACACAAAAAATATTCTCATAAAATTAATCAAACTTAAGACAAGTTTCACCATAAATACACAAATAGGGTCTACCTAAGATTACAAATTATAAATATGTAAAAATTTTACCAAAATCCTTTTTTCTTTTTTATGATCAATTTCCAATACAATCGGACCCCTCTTCGCAGTCAATTTTCACTTACTATATCTGCAACCATGATGTATCCTAGTATAAAAAGCCATGAAGCCGAGGAGGGGATAAACTCTAAACCAATCATGAGAAACTTAGTTTGAAGTTTTAAGAAATTGGTGTAAATCAATGGTATACCTTGTCATGCATAGCACTGATAGCAGCGCATTGCACTTTTAGAAAAAAATATCACACAGTCCCAGTCATTGTATTTTGTGTGTGTTAGAATTTATCTGCTTTTGTTGCAGAATAAAATCACATGTACATTATTCCCTGTAAATTGGAATATCTCTGTCAATACTTGACACAATGTGTTAACTGATTTAAGCACGAGGGTCTATAGATATTAGTGCTGCAATTCAGGCGACATGTTCGGGTTCGGTTCAGTTTGGCAGGGTTCAGCAATTTTTTTCCAAACTGTGGTTCAGTTCAGGGTTCGACAATGTATGACTAAATACAGTTCTGTAAATTTTAAATATTTCAAATACATGATCGCCAATCCTGAGCCAACAGAACAAAGTTCTATCATTAGTTGTGAAATAAAGTTAAGTGTTGATCTTTCAGGACCAATTCTTATTCTGCTGTTTTGATTAGTCATTTTGAAAATGCGATCTGAAATTCACATGATAGTTTGCAATCTTGGAACAAAACTACAGATTTCTTTGTTTCAAAAAATTTCTGGTGCGTTCTTGGCCACCCCATTTGTTATATTTGAGCTAAGTTGCCACATGCTTTGAAAAGAAGGTACATGTTGTACATTGTTTAAGGCAAACTTTGCCATTTTGGAGAGGATTTGTTTAGTTTAAATCAGGGACTTTCCTGTGGTGAGTGATAGTGCCTGTGTTTAACTTGTGTTTGGTGTGTGTTGTAGTGATTGAATCTTCTGGATTGAGAAAGTAAGTTTGACTGTCGAATCTCGGCACATATCAAATTTAGGGAGCGTTCATGCCAAGATTCAACCAGACATGCCAACCGTTCCCTTTTTAGTGTATTTGTTCCTCTTTTTTGCTATGAATACACCAACACTTTTTTATTTGATTTGTTACTTTTTTAAAATTTCCAATCATGGAGTATGTATTATACTCAGCGTGTGACACTTTCGCCGTTCCGACGGTCCCAGACCGGTAAAAATCATTGTCGGGCCAGTAACTTGTTGCATGAACTTGTTGCATGAAGTTTTCAAGTAGAGTCATTTCACATGTTTTTTTACCGATCTCACCACAACAGGCTGGCAATTGTTACATTGAGACATATTTTTGAAAATACTCTTTTTTTTTTGTCCAAAAATACTTTTTTTCCTTCTAAAAATACCTCTTTTTTTTAAGTAGAAGTTTGGCAGGTCTGTTCAAAATTCATTCACAGACAAAAGCCAGAAGTAGCAGGCAGTACATTCAACCACCATAACACAAGCTAAACACAGGCTTACAGGCGTACATGTACATGTACATGTACATGTAGGCATTATCACTCGTTAGAGACATTTTTCCATTAAAAAGTGCAGAATCTGCACCATATTTCCAAAGCACACAGAGGCTAATTAGCTCATATAAGGATCACCAAAAATGTGATTAGAAATTAAGAAATTTGTAGTATAACTTAAGTTCTGAGTTTCATAACTTTCTTGAAAATTAAGGATTGGTATCTTTGGCTCTAAAAATAATAGAAAAAGAAAAGTGAAAGTCAACTGCATCTAATTTTTGTGTAGGCTCCTATTTTTAGACCAAAGTCATTTGAGATGTGTTCTTGATACTGAGATGAAAATGGTCAGTTTTGGTATACTTTTATGAAGTCTACAATATACTGTTTTGTTTAATGCTTCAAATATTTTACTCTTAAAATATTCATTGGCTTAAATTGTATTCATCTCATACGGTACATGTTCATGGGTATCATTTGTGTTTATTTGTTGAAAAGGAAATACATCTTAAAACTGGTTTAAGTCTATTGAGGGTATCCAATACATTTGCTAGGTACATAATTAATGTGTAACTTTGTATGCACATTAAAGAACAACATGCGTTTATGTGGCTAAACCTATGTCTTACATATGCATCTCTTTTCTTTTTCTTTTTTCCTTTTTAATAATGAAAACGAAAGGACACTCCCTGGTGGTTTTGAACCAGTAAATCCACCAAAAACTATTCCATTTCATTACTAGATTATATACATAGTAAATGTGTGACATACAGTGGTGCTAAAAAGTTAGTGCACCTCACCAGAAAATGAACATGTTAAAGGGATGGTCCGGGCTGAATGTATTTATAGCTTAATAAATAGAGTAGAACTCACTGAGCAAAATGCCGAAAATTTCATCAAAATCGGATGACAAATAACAAAGTTATTGAATTTTAAAGTTTAGCAATATTTTGTGAAAACAGTCGTCATGAATATTCATTAGGTGGGCTGATGATGTCACATCCCCACTTGTTCTTTTGTATTTTATTATATGAAATTAGGTTTATTCGAATTTTTTCCTCCAAGAACTAGAAAAATTGGATTGACAACTGAATTAGTGCATTAGATATTTATGGCTGCAACTTATTTCATTATAAGGGAGACATATTATTCACAGAAGTATGAAATAATGAAAAAATTATGATTTTATGTAATAGCATAAGAAAACAGAAAGTGGAGATGTGACATCATCAGCCCACCTAATGAATATTCATGACGACTGTTTTCACAAAATATTGCTGAACTTTAAACTTCAATAACTTTATTATTTGTTATCCGATTTTGATGAAATTTTCGGCATTTTGCTCAGTGAATTCTACTCTATGTATTAAGATATAAATATTTTCAGCCCGGACCATCCCTTTACATGTAAATGTTCAAGTTCTGCAATGTTATAGATATTTAATTGTGAAATCAGGCGATAAAATATTACATTTAAGTTTGTAGTTGTGGGCTCGCCAAACATTGTAGTGCTGTTGTCTACATTCAACACTACACATGAAGGCACCAACTTTCTAGCACCACTGTACATATAAAGTGTTTATGATGATGTGTAGAATATCAATTAAAAATGTTTTTTTATTGGATTTAGGTTTACAAATTTAACATAGAAATCTATTTTGATGAGTGCCAATTGCCCAATTGAATTGAAATAGCTGCATATTTACAGAACTCCTTTTCAAGCATGGAATATATGTAGGCTGAAAATTTCAGGATATGATCTTTGTCTGTACAGCTACATGTATACCAGTAGTAAGTAATACTCAACAAAGGGCAGTTCTTACATGTATTGTAAATGAAAATAAAACTCTATCTCTACTATATGCCAAATTTTTTAACGGCTGAAAACAGTGACAAATTTGAAAGTTGAAATTTTACATCTGAATGACAAAATTTTTGTGATATTTGAATGTACATGTAAGATGATACTTCAGCATAATTCACATGACTTGACCTTCACAAAGCTTTAGATGGGATTTAATAGGCATTTAAATACTGTGATATTCTTACATAGGACTGTACATTACTTAGTTGAGAGCATCTCTCTTATGACCAAAAATGCTATTCAAATTTGTAAAGCAAAATTATTTCCTGTGTGTGTAGTATTTATTCAATGAAATTAAAATAGTGTCCTTGAGATGTGAATCTTCGATGTATTTCTTATTCCTGCTGAAAAAGTACAAAAGTATGGGCGTACATGTACAGTACATGTATGTGTCATTGAACAGGGCAGGAATGTTCAATAATTATTTCTAAATTCATTTGGTTGTCTCTTCCCTTATTGTCTTGCAGAAAGCCATCGATATTGTGAAAAAGGCAACAGATGAAGATAAAGCAGGAAATTATGCAGAAGCACTCAAGCTCTATGAGCATGGAGTCGAGTACTTCCTTCACTCTATCAAATGTAAGGGCATATTATCTCAGGTTTAATAACATGAAAAAGGCGAGATATATTTTTGTGACTGGATAGAAAATTATTAATATCCTATATTGTATGCTGTTTGGTGTACTGTCAAATTGTCTTTATCTGCATAGATTTCTTAATCCCATGCATTAATACTTTTGTTTTGGTACATATATGTTCCTCTAGTCTGTTACTGTACAATGAATTATTATATCTTTTTACTCTAAAGTTCTGCCCGTCTCACACATCATCTGTGCAGATTAATGCATGCCCCTTCAAGTATTTAATGCATTACAGAGGATACTTTGAAGCTCAGATGAACCACAGATACATATATGTCTTTGCTGTTCTTTTTTGATAATATCATTTATTCATTTGTTTAAAAATAAAATTCTTAATATTTTATGCTTTATTTTATTTCACACTGTTTAGATGAAGCAAATGGTGAAAGAGCTAAGGAGAGCATAAGATCTAAATGCGTAGATTATTTAGAGAGAGCAGAACAATTAAAGGACTATCTCAACAAGAAAGATAAGAAAAAAGTCAAAGAGGGGTCGTCAGGCGGATCAAAAGGGTAAGAATGGACCAATTATAAATAAAGAAAAATTCACAACTAAATTTAAAGGGGATTTCAAGTTAAATTGTCTTGTGTTAAAGGTCAAGTCCACCCCAGGAAAATGTTGATTTAAAGAAAATCAAAATACATGTAGCATAACGCTGAAAATTCTATCAAAATCAGATGTAAAATAAGAAAGTTATGACATTTTAAAGTTTCACTTATTGTTAAAAACTAGTGATATGCACAACTCAGTGACATGCAAATGAGACAGATGATGATGTCCCTCACTCACTATTTCTTTTGTTTTTTATTGTTTGAATTATACAATATTTCATTTTTACAGATTTGACAGCAAGGACCAAGTTGACTGAACCATATAGTATTAAACAATGCTAATTTCACATATTCAAGGAGGAATTAATCGTTGTTTCACTTGACAATAGGGAGAAAATGATAATATTTCATATAATAAAATACAAAAGAAATAGTGAGTGGATGACGTCATCAGTCTCCTCATTTGCATACCGACCAGGATGTGCATATAACTGTTATGTGAAATTAATCAAAACTTTAAAATGTCATAACTTTCTTATTTTTACATCCGATTTTGATGAAATTTTCAGTGTTATGCTTGTTGGATTTTTCTCTTTTTATTCAAATCAACTTTTTGTTGGGGTGAACTGGTCCTTTAAGGGAGAAAAAAACATACAGCTAAAATGTTTTGGTTTAACAGAAATTGGGTCAGAAAGAACATTATGCCTAAAAAAATGTGACGATTCAGTTTATGATAATTGTGTATTGCCATTTTTTGTTGTTGAATATTGTAACAAATGTTCGGGAAAACTATCCAGTTCACCATTTAAACGAAGGAAATAATTTAATCAAGATACTCTTATGTTATTTGACATGAGTATTTAGCATTGATATATTTTGGAGATAAGAAATCTCCTAAATTTTCATGAATCAATAAGGTGAATCCATGAAATCCAGGTATTCTAAATTGTAGTGAAGTATTGAGTATTGGTACATTTGAGTAAGAAAAGGAAGTTTTTATGCTATAAAACTAGAGGCAATAGATGTAGTTAAGGTATTAACTGGGAATAATACATCTCTCAGTCGATGATATCGAAGTATACGGTATAAAAAAATGCATTCCTAATACATGGTGTAATTTTTTCTCTCAAATCCATAGGAAAAGCAATGGCAAGGAGAGTGATAGTGAAGAGGAGAGTGAGAATGCAGAACTCAAAAAGATGGAAAAACAGCTGGAAGGTGGGTTCTTATGGAGTGGAAGAAGCTATCGTAGATCTGGGGGTCGTTTCACAAAACTTGTCAGCACTGACAATTTGTCTTCCTCTGACAGTTACCCTAATAACAGTCAGAAGCAACTGCTTTTCTGCAAATCAAAAGTCAAGAATTTGCTGAAATTGTTAGCTCTGAGAATCAAGTCAGTGCTGACAACTTTCATAAAATGCCCCACCCTCGAGTCCCGTAACACAAAGTTTGATTGATTGTACATTGTAGTCAATGCAATCTATTGTAGAAAAATGATCTATGATCATTGCTAAGCTTTGTGTTACGGGCTCCTTGAGAGCTATGTTTGTCCATTCTATTTCTACTTTTACTTCTACTGCTGCTTTCCTACTACACTACAACAACAACAACTACTCCTACTACTCCTACTACTCCTACTGCTACTACTGCTACTACTACTACTACTACTACTACTACTACTACTACTACGACTACTACTACTACTACTACTGCTGCTACAACTACTACTACGACTACTACGACTGCTACTACTACTACTTCTACTACTACCACTGTGACTTCTACGACTACTATTACTACTACTATGACTACTACTTCTACTACTACTACTACTACGACGACGATAACTACTACTACTACGACTACTACTACTACTACGACTACTACTACGACTACTTCTACTACTACTACTGCTAAAACTACTACTACTACGACTACTACTACTTCTTCTACTACGACTACTACTACTACTACTGCTGCTAAAACTACTACTATGACTACTACTACTACTGCTAAAACTACTACTATTACTACTTCTTCTACTTCTACTACGACTACTACTACTACTGCTACTACGACTTCTACTTCTACTACGACTACTATTAATACTACTACTACTACTACTATAAACCCACTAGCACCACTACCACTCCTAGTAAAAAAAAATCAACAGCCCATGTACAGTAGTAGAAATAGTGTTTATAAAACCATTTGTATTTCTTTTATAATTTCCTCTAATTTGTCAGGTGCCATTGTGGAAAATCCTAATGTAAAGTGGTCTGATGTAGCTGGCCTTGAGGTCGCCAAAGAAGCCTTGAAAGAAGCCGTCATCATGCCTACCAAGTTTCCTCATCTCTTCACAGGCAACCGAACACCGTGGAGAGGAATCCTTCTATTTGGGGTAAGGTTGTCAACAGTCATTTTATTTAGCAAATATAAATCAAAATCAAAATACAATATAACAACATGACTTTACTTGAACTTAATATATATTAAAGAGTTAGCAGGTGTATCCAGTCAAGCTGTTTGGGTATGGAAAAAAAAAGATGAAAAAGGAAAAGTATTAGAAAGAAGATTAATACATTTCATAAATATGTACATTTGAATTACATAATTGCTATTTCCTTTGTTTGACACCACTATTGCCACTGATGGATAATCATAGAAATTCAGATCTATGATAAAAAACATATGATAAAAAGAATAATATAATAAAAAATAATATAATTTAAACATTTTGTTCAACTTGACTTTACTCAATACTGATTTCATGTACCTTGTAAAATATTCTTAATATTGTATTGGATGCATATTTTCTTAATATTGTATCAGACGCCTTTTTCATATGTTCGATTCAGGCTATTCTTATGCAATAAAAGTTATATTTAGAGTGTATTCAGACTTGTTAATACTCATTTTACAAATGTTACTTATCTCATAAAATAGGATAATTGTTCTAATCATTCTAATGATTTCTATTTGCTAACATTTGTTGGAAATACGATTTGAATATGTTATCCTGTGGTGGAGTCAGTTAAGAATGATGACAAAATCCTACTTAAATGTATAGAATTCCAGTGAGATAATTTGATTCTATAATACATTTTAACGCCAGACTAAATTGTAATTCATCTTTCTAGCCCCCTGGTACCGGAAAGTCTTTCCTCGCTAAGGCCGTTGCTACGGAAGCCAACTCCACATTCTTGTCCGTCTCATCGTCAGATCTTATGTCAAAATGGCTCGGTGAAAGTGAAAAGTAAGTCACAATGTTGCTTTCTTTCCCATTATAAGAAATGTCTGACATTTTATTTTCATTTTGCAAAAATGGAAAAGAAAGAATGGTGCACATCCCTGTTACCTTCTACTTTTAATTTGAAAAATATGACCACCCGGTGGGTGTTTCATGAAAGTTGTCAGCACTGACAATTTCGGTGAAATCCTAGGTTTTGATTGGCTGAGAGGCACTGGCCTCTGACTGTTGCTATGGTAACTGTCGGAGAAAGACAACTTGTCAGTGCTGACAACTTTCATGAAACTGCCCCCCGTTGTACTACAAATGTGGAGTGGTAGATGGCTGAGTATTTGGAAAACAATCATCTTGAAGATGAGAGGTCGAATGAAGTATTGAAGCAACACCGATATGAGGTGGGGTGGTGGGATCAGAATGCATTGATTCCAGATAATCTATCAATTATGTCTACAATAATCTTTTCCCACTTTGTTTGTTGCATTCCATGCCTGAATCAGGAATGTGTAGTTTCATAGTTATTTAATGTTATCAAATGAGCCATGTTAATGATGGATGCTGTGAGAAGGGTTGCTGGAACCCAAGAGTAGAATAACTGTTTATAAAGCGAAAAATACCAAACACTGCTAGAAAAGAATGAAATTATTCATTCACAATCATCTAATATGTATAAAAAGTATGTGGAAAATGCTAAACAAAGCTAGAAACGAATCAAAATTTTCAGTCATAATCATTGAATAGGTAAAATCCATAGTTCTGCTCTCCAAGTGTTTACAAGTTATAAAGAGAATGTTAGAGAGAAAGAAAGAGGTTTAGTAGTTTGTTTTTTATGCCCCCACCTAGACGAAGTCCGGAGGGGGCATTAAACGTTGCCCCTGACTGTCCGTCCGTCCCCCCACTTGGTTTCCGTGCAATAACTAGAAAAATATTTAATGGATTAAAAAAAAATTTTGGTGTGTAGGTAGATGACACCAAAATACAGGCTAAGTTTGAATTTGGAGTCTGCAGGTCAAAGGTCACAGCTCATTAAATATGCAAATTGGTTTCCGCGCAATAACTCAAAAAATATTTAATGGATTAAAAAAAAATTGGGAGTGTAGGTAGATGACACCAAAATACAAGCTAAGTTTGAATTCAGAGTCCGCAGGTCAAAGGTCACAGCTCATTAAATATGCGAGTTGGTTTCCGCATGATAACTTATGAAATATTCAACAGATTAAAACAAATTTGGGTGTGTAGGTAGATGACACCAAAATACAGGCTAAGTTCGAATTTGGAGTCAAAGGTCACAGCTCATTATATATGCGAGTTGGTTCAAAGGTGTAAATTTTTTCATTATGCATATGGGTTTCTGCATGTTCAATCATATTGAATGAATTTCTGATCGCGTTAAGCGGGGGCATCTGTGTCCTTCGGACAGGTCAAATTTCTGGTTAATTATTGTACCGGTACTGAAGGACATGAACGGATGTTGCTGGGGAGATTCTCACAAACACTAGGAACAGTGAAATTGGGCTTTTTCCTTTTGCATTAATCTGAGAGTCTACTTTACACATTTTATCCCCAACTAGAATGGTCAAGTCAATGTTTGCTGTAGCTCGGCAAAAGAAGCCAGCTATCATATTCATAGACGAAGTCGACTCCCTCTGCGGATCAAGAAGTGACACTGAAAGTGAGTCAGCACGGCGAGTCAAGACAGAGTTCCTGGTACAGATGCAAGGTATGGTAGTATTGATGTTTTGTTCGGTTGCTAGCGTGGAAAAAATGCAATCAATATCAGCATTATCATCATTATTATGGACAACTTCGTCACCATCATTCATCAATTTCACAATTATTATTATCAGCATTGCGAACATCGTAATTATCATCATCATCAGTGTTATCGTCATCATTTTCTTAAAATCTAAAACATTGATTCATTCATTCAATCATGTATCAATTTATTCATTCATTCATTCATTTGTTCTTCCATTTATCTGTTCATTTATTCATTCATCCATTTATTCTTTATTCATTCTTTCAGTTATTTATTCATTCAATTTTTATACTGACTATTCCTCAAATCCCATAAACCTATACTCTGGGTTTAGTACATGTACATGCTCATATAGGGTTCCTACAGTCATGGAAAATACTGCAAAAATTTGTGGTCATGGAAAGTCAGGGAATTTGGAAAATTAGTGAAAAGTCATAGAAAAGTCATGGAATTTCATTTACCTCTTGGCTCTGGCAGCTTTCCAGTTTGTCGTGTCTCGCAACTCTCATACTCTGTAATCATACTCTGCTATTTCCAGTTTTGTGACATCCCAAATGCTACGTAACTCCCGGGAGGTCACGCGAAGTCATGGAAAGCAGCAATTTAGTCATGGAAAAGTCATGGAATTCTGTTTTCAAATATCTGTGGGAACCCTGCCATATCATCTCACCATCTATTTCGATCCACTTGTCTATTCTGTGTCCACTGGTTTATTCTTAATCTAGGGACCCGGTTTCATAACAATCACTATTATGGTAACTGTGCCAACCAATGGTAACTTCAATTGAATCCTTCATTTGATTAACTGTTGAGCATTTTTACCATGGTACTTACCATTCGATGGTGAATTTATTTGCAACAACCCTAGGGCCCGTTTCATAAAGGACTTGCAACTGTTGTAACATTGCCATAATGGCAACTGCCATGGTAACAGGGCTCAGCAGCCAATCAGAATCAAGGTTACCATGGTAGTTGCCATAATGGCAAAGTTACAACAGTTGCAAGTCCTTTATGAAACGGGCCCCTGATCTTTCTACCTCTTGTGATCACTCACAATGCTGAATAAACCATTTGTGAATGTATTATTATTGTACCCTTTGCTTCTTGTTTACAGGTGTTGGGGTAGACAATAGCCAGATCTTGGTCTTAGGAGCAACCAACATCCCCTGGGCACTAGATGCTGCTATTAGGAGAAGGTATGTTCAATAACCCTAACTAGGCCGGGCTTGATTCAACCCCCCCTGAGATCTCGGCCGCCGATAGCGCGAGCACCGCAAAAATTTGCACGCTGGTAGTGTGCGATGTAATCTACAAGGCTGTATGGTGAAATTTTCCAAAATAATGAGATTTTATTTTATATTAATTAATTATGCTAATTTATGAATAAATCATACTTTTTGCTCTAATTCACTAAATAAAGCTCCTAGATTGCTAATTTTTGGTAAAAATATTCTTTGTAGCATTCTTAACAATGGCAATAGAAAAAAATTTCGGTTTGGAAATCAATTTCTTATGTATTCTATTGTTTTATGAATTTCTTATGTATTTCTTTGTTTTTCAACCTTTTGTTTTTCTTTGTTTTTTTCACCAGATTTATTGCACAACCTTTTTGAAGCATAATTATGCTAAAATCAATTGCTTTCAGCTGTTTAAAGTAAAAATAATCATATCTTTATGAATAAGATGAGAGAACTCAATTTGCATTGACTTTGTACACAAAATCATGTTTTGGAACAATTTTTGGTCTGACATGCACTTACAAAATGTTGCGTAATTTCGGAAACGCGTACCCGGGCGTCTTAAATTTGGTCTCAAAAGATGCGCGAGACTTAAAACTATAAACTCTGTGAGTGGCGCGGTCAAAAAATTTCGCGCGGCGGAATGATCGCACAAAATGTTGAGGGGGGGGGTTGATTCAAACCCCCCCCCCCCCCGGCCATTTTAGGGTAATATACAAATAGTAGAGATGTTGTGGCTCAGTGGATAAGTCTCTGGACTTTGAACCACAAGGTCCCAGGTTTAAATCCCAACACAGCTCTTGTGTCCTTTGGCAAGACGTTTAGCTACATTTGCCACTCTCCACCCAGGTGTAGTTAATGGGTACCCAGTAGGAAGGAATTCCTTGAATGCTTGAGCAACCGAACAGGGTAGCCGTGCTAAAGCCGGGACATGCAGCGCTTCGAAACTGTTGTATTAAGTGCTATATAAATGTTGCATATTATTATTATCATTATCATTATTAAATAGCAAATAAGTCGAGTACGAGATTTCGCCTGAGGTGAAAGAAAGATGCTCTATTTTTAACTCAGCTGTGCTTCGTTGAATAGATTGTCAGTCTATCGTTGTGATTGCAAAATCATTGCATGAATAAGAATGTTCGCTCTTTGTGTTGTACAATGCCTCAGAAGTTATACAAAGAATGATCGATTCTTCCAATGTTGATCTGCGAAAATGAGAAAAAGAATTTTCAAAGCAAAGAGCATTATCACTGAGCGACGTGCATATCAAGTAGTGATTCAAGCATGCTTCATAGATGCAGTAGCAGTCCACATCTAGTCATGTAGGCCCTGTTCATATTGCATCTTTATGTATTACCAAATGCAATGAATTGAATCATATCGTAGAACGCCTACTTAGCTTGTTGTACGCGAGCAAATGGGAGACTGAATGTCAAACATTCGTACCGTTGCACACAAGACGTACCATCAAAATGTACCGTTGCACGGCTTTAGGAGGTGACGTCACAATACGATGCAATTAATTGCGCTCAGTGAAAAATGAAGGTGACAATACGCGTATAGCCTGCTGGCTAAATGCGCAATGCTGCCCGAGGTCATGTGCGCTCGTGGGATTTTGCTTTTCGCTTTCAATATTTTTGCTCCCTTTTCATAGATTACTGCAGGGAAAAACTCTTTGTTTTTTTCACATTTTCACTAAACTCCGAGGCGTTGTACAACACAATTAGCGAATATTCTTATTCTTGCAATGGTGCGAGATTTCGCATTCGGTGAAAGAAAGAGACACTCTATTCAACTCGGCCAACGCCCCATTGAACAAAGCATCTTTCTTTCACCTCATGTGAAATCTTGCACCATCGCACTCATGCCTATTCGCTCTTTGTATATTGTCACATCAGCTAACCATGCATGGTATGAACGTTGCTTGTTCAGCCTCCTATTTGACTTTAATACAACAAGCTAAGAAGCCGTTTTCAATGCAATAACATAATGACAGTGAATAGATAAGAGTGCTATTATGCAAAGTTTTGCATGAGGGTGACCATTACATGAAAGGATATTGTTCCCACCCCTACAAATTTAAATTCTTTATGTAGAAATTAAGGTTTGAAATGTGAAAGAAGTTTGGACTGCCTAAATTGATGATTGTATGTATCGTTGGTACAGGTATACGGTGACTTATTTGCTTATGAATGGTTTGGCCTAAGAAATAAATTGCCTTGTAATGGTAGTCATAGAAAATTACATGAAATTATAGTTTTATGAACAGACTTATCATTGTCACTCCAATATATCAAATATAAAGTTTGTGCCTATATTTAGGCTCAGAAATAAAGAAGGCTTTGTGCTTGTTATTTTATGCTTATATATTTCATGATGACATCTTCATAATTCATAGATTTGAAAAGAGAATATACATACCCCTCCCGGAAGTCCAGGCAAGAATCACAATGTTCAAACTGCACATGGGCGAGACGAAGACGACCGTTACGGACCAGGAGTTCCGAACGCTTGCTCAGAGGTCGGATGGATACTCCGGTGCAGACATCAGTATTGTTATACGCGATGCTCTTATGATGCCAGTTAGGAAAGTGCAGAGTGCCACGCATTTCAGAACGGTGAGTTTGATCATTTTGTTCCAGCTTTCAGTTGACTTTTTCTTCAATTTTAAATTCAGAGTCTGGTTATTTTTCAAGGATGTTGTCTTTGAACTATGGGCTGGATAGCATTATCATGATATCATAATTTTTGGACAAAGCATCTTTTTGTTCTTGTTTCTTGAAAAAATTGTCATCATTATCATTGTATTTCTCTGGACGAGTCATAATTTTGCTATTTTATCATCAATACACTGGTTTAAACTTCTAGATCTCTGTCAACCACACTTCCTTCTTGCATTTCTTTAGATAGATAGATAAATGGTATTTATTGTGATAAAAATTCAATTAGCAGCCAAAGGCTGAATTACATGAATTTGTACATAGTAAAATTTCAGTAAACAAACAAGCAAAACAGTAAAAAATAAAAAAATAAAGTATACTATTGTATAATATTGTTTGTAATAATGTATACAGAGGGAAAAGTATTGGCAAAAGGAGGAATGGGGAAACGTTAGGAGTAGACTAAAGGTATATACCTTTCACATAATGAATATTTTAACATAAATATACTCTCTTCATTCTACATATGTTCATCCCTGTAAATCCATTCCCAATTTGCAAATCCAGAAAATAGTCTGGCTTCAGTTCTATTTAATCTCTTGCCCCCCTCTCCATATTTGGAACAAACTCTCGCCAGCTCCCAAAACATTTCCTCACTTGAACTCTTCAAAACGCTTCTGACAACACACCTACACGTATATTATTATAAATCCCTTTATGCCGCAAACAACACATGATATCATTTGGAAAAGGCGCTATCATATAAGTCCAATTATTATTATTATTAGATTTCGGGGCCTTCACCGAGTGATCCTTCTGTGATTTCACATGATCTGCTGGAGCCGTGTTCTCCTGGATCCCCTGGAGCCAAGGAGATGTCATGGATGGAAATCGATGGAAAGAAACTCTTAGAACCACCTGTTACATATGTAAGTCATATCCCCTGTTCATATGCATGAGTAGCATTAGACAGCTGGCAGCCGTGTGTTTCAAGTTTTTTAACATTTTTTTTTTAATTTCTCCTCATACACAGACGGCTCGTGATCGTGCAGCCGCCATTAGAGGGTTAACAATGCAAAATCCCCCCCGACGGGCCTCATCGATTTTTGCCTTTATTTCATACAAATATATAAAAAGAACTGGACCAAAATAAAGATTATTATTCTGTTTTGGCCTGAAATGCACCAAAACGGGAGAACTTAAAAGGACAAAAAACAGTGACTTACGTTGGCTGTCGGGCAACTCCACTTCCCCGGTTTATCCGAACTTAATACATAAACATATGGCCATTGAGTCCCTGTACAGATCGAGTTAGAACTTTGGTCTCTGTAATTGGTGAGTGGAGCCAACGGAGTTCAGCGGAACAACCAATGTAACAGAGACCGAAGCTTTTGGTCTAGAGTAGCATGTGCTGCCTTGAGTGACTTTCAATGGGTTTCAAATTTCTGAATATACCTACAAATGAGAACCACTGCACACCTGACGACTAGTCTGCAATCTGATTTTGGATCATATCGCATTTTGCTTATTTTCTTAAAATGTGAATGAAAAGTAGCTTTTTATTTGAGATTCAAGTTGACTGTAAGAATAACAATTTGGCGGGATTTCGAGACCTTATTTAGGGGTAAAGACCAAATTTGTTTAAAACCAAAGCCAATTGTATGATTGCGACGACGCCATTACAACTAGATATTCAATTATTTTTATTCTAATAATGATGGTAGCATTGTCACAGATATGAACATAAGTATTCATACAAATGATCAGAACTTTAGACAGTAAGTTTTTCCATTCTCAATATTTTTGTTTAGTGAAACATCTGGTTGCAGACCAATCATAAGGTGTGCAGTGGCCCTTAGCTGCAGTTCATTCTTGCCAAGTCATATAGATGTCTTGTCTACAGGTTTCACAACTCATGATTTTGTCTTATTTCATATCCCGTTAGGAGGGTTGACAATCATTCCTTCATCTCCTCTATCTACAAATATGTTTCTTTTTTGTTTTTGTTTACAGAAAGACCTACTCAAAGCTCTTGAGAATACCAAGCCGTCAGTCAACGAGGCGGACTTGAAAAAACAGGAGCAGTTCACTGCAGACTTTGGCCAAGAGGGATAGTAGATGCTCATGGTATCTTCAATTCTTCAATGTATCCAAGTGGATAGTGATGGACGATATATAGCATTTATCATTGATGTTCCTCCAATATCGCTTGGTGAAAATTTCTTTTCACCGTCCACAGTCACAGAAGCAGAATGGATGATACAGTGTTACATCAGTTACAGTGTCTGCTGTTAAAGATAAGAGATTTTACTGAGAAGACAAATTTCATTTTAGACAAATTTTAACTTACTTTGATAAAAGAGTTACAACAATAACAAAACATTGCTTGTTATGACTTTCATATTATGCAATGTGCATTTCCACTACCTTGGATGTCTGTCGCACTATGCAAATGTGTGGGTAGGGGGAAGGCGGGGTAAGTTGTGACACTTTTTGCATTTTGCATCTTAGAATTGATATGACTAATAATATTGAAGTATTAAGTACCTTGCCTTTAAGTTTGATTCTTGGGAAATATTTTTCACCTATATATAACTTTCTACCCCCACACTGAAAGTCTTTGTGACCTTTGAAAAAACGATGTCAAATGGCTCAACTTGCCCTCACTGTGGGGTAAGTTGTGCCACCTTCTGGGGTAAGTTGAGCCACAAAAACTATGTACAAAATGTATGCGGGAAGAACCGGCATGTCAATTTTTTATTTAAAGTCTTTTCACTTGCTAATTCTCTATAAATACTAACATCCTCTAAAAGTAAAAGAACTGTCATGTGAATTTGCTCCGTTCTGCCTGCATATCATTGGCTTTTTAAGATTTTTTTTTTATCATACATTACCATAAGAATTACCATGGCTCAACCTGCCCCATGTTGGCTGGCACAAATTACCCCAGTCCGAACTTAATGCGATATTTTCACGTCCACACATTTCTTATGCATCCATCATGTAAAAGACTATGACAAGAATGAGAATCCATACCTGGACTAACATTATTGTTCTTATTTCTTTATTATATTTTAAGATGCGTGTGGGTAAAAAGCACTGATCTATTTCACACCCTTTTTTACTTTTTTGGCTGAAATTTGTATTTTTACCTCTAAAAAAGTACTTTTTGTTTCAAAGTTGAAAACAATGTGGTGGGGTCAAGGGTTATGTAATGGGTCATCAATGCATGACACCACCACAATGTCTTACTCATTCATTCTTAGCCTGGGGGTGGTGGCTCAACTTGCCCCGATGCTCAACTTACCCCGCCTTCCCCTATATACATTAGAGGACTTGCCATAGTGTCTGGTCATTTTCTCAGCTTTTCTTCCAACTAACCTAGTTTTAGAAGATAAGTAAGAGGAAATAGAACTCTCATCCGGTGAAAAGCCTGATGGAAATTATTAGGTAGCATTATGAAAAAGGATAATGTGTTTGAATTTAATAAAGATTTTTTTTCACGTGTTCATTCAATGTGTTATATCATGTGAGGCTGGTTGCATAAAGAGTTGCATTTTCTTTCATTTGCATAAGTCTAAGACCACGTGAAAATTTGTGTGTATAGAACACGTATATAATTGTAACATACTGTTGTGATTTCATTGAAACAGGCCTATGTATTATTTGTGTTTGATTCCGTGCTTTATTTGAATGGTTAAATAAAGGTAAATTACTTTAAAGAAATTGTCCAATAGCTTGACTAATCCTTTTTTTTTTTTAATATGTTGAAGTAAAAATACTTTTGAAAACAAAAGGATTAGTCAAGCTATTTGATAATACCTTTGAACTAATTCCTCTTTAACCATTCATATCAATCACAGAATCAACACCAACAAATTGTAATAGGCCAGTTTTTCATGGAACTGTTATAGTTATTATGATAAAATATTACATGTACTTTACTATACACAATAACAACACTCAGGTGGTCTTAAACTTTTGCAAATGATGGTAAAAACAACTCAGAAAAATCAAACGCAAGTCCTGAATCTGCACTTCCGGGCCCTGTCTTACAAAGAGTCACAATTGATCCAATCAATCAAAACTATGGAAAGCCAGCAACGTCAATATCTAAAATACATGTTTCTTCAAAATATTTTCTGCTTCATACATTAACCGTTTAACAATTGAGTATGCTTCTCTTTGTTTTCAAAGGATATTGTGCAAATTTCCTAAATAAAAAATTATGACACTGATGGATTTCCATAGAGTTACGATTAATTGGATCAATCGTGACTCTTTGTAAGATGGGACCCTATTGGTTAAAAGTCAAATCGGGTTTAACTTTTGAAGTTGTGTTTGATTGCACTTCTCTCTGCAACAGGCCCCTTCTTATTTGCATAACGTGGTGGATACATCTTCCTACACTTTTGAACAATGTGTTTGCAAGGCAGATGGTGAATTGGAAGTTGCAAGAAACATGTTTGCTGTAGATTACGAAAAATCAGTTGCAAATTTGAGATTAATATATTAATTTCAACTAAAGTTATAAATTTATATAAGTAATCAGTCAAATATTTGTGATCAATAGATTTATTTTAACCACAGTGAATAGATTTGTACCATTAATCCATTGCACGAATCGTGATTGATTTGGGTCCTTATTTTCAACCTGTTATTGATTGATTGTAAGTTTCCTCCAACAACCCCTTCTGGGATACTGTATCTGAATTGAGCATCCAAAATAATAGCTTCGGCTGGCTGTGACTAAAAGTGATTTATTTTAGCCAATAATCTATGTGAGGAATTAAAGCCTAATTATGTGTCCTAAAATTTGCTTCAAGCTAATTTTGATTATGAATGAATAGAAGTAAAACCTTGGGATGCTATAGGATGGTTACATCTGATATAATATTGAATAATTTGTATGATATTACATGACGTTGTATATCCCTACATATTTGTATATGTATATAATATATCATATTGTAGATAGCCATTTATGCATCTGATAAGAATTGTCTTATATTGTTATTTACTGTCGTTGTGAATTGGTATGTTATAGTGATTGCCTTCTGTATGACTACAAGAGATATTTTTACTTACTTTGAAATGCATTAATGCGATTATTCTTGATGCTGTGTTTTTTTCAAGTCTTCTATTATCCTCCCACATCCCTGAAGACCATGTTATCAAAGTTGTAAGCACTGACAACTAACTTGTCGAACAACAAATGTTGATGAAACGCCACAATCTTGAGTAAGGGTTCTTTTTTTAATTGATTAATTAATTTAGTTTTGGTAAATCATCCTATTCCTATCGGATACTAGATTGTATGAAAGTGTTTGCCCTGAAACAGTTGCAATGTGGACGATTTAAGATGAAATTTGATAAATGTTTAAATTTTACATGAAAATTTATTGTTGATTGGTTGCTCGTTGCATGCATGCAAAATTCTTGTGTCAATTATGATTAATTTAGCATTTACATAATTGAGAAAGTGTCCAATAACGAGTGCATGCTTTTGTCAAAGGGGGCTAAAATCCATGTTTGGTTTTAAGGTACAGCATTAATGAAGCTTCTGTTTATGATTTAAGTAATAGAGAGCTCATTGATTCAAAACCATAAGCTTATTAATGTTGCTGTAGCCATAGCAACACTCATGAAATTAGCACTCATTTCTGGATTTATTCATCCCAAAAAATATCAAAAGGAAGACTAGTACATTGGATGAAAAGTTGCATTAGCTATTCTCTCTTTCTCTGTCTGTCGTGTAGTACATTATTGTAAGCGTTTATCAACTAGTTTGGACTTATTGTATTGTCAATTAAAACTTTCTTTTCATCTAGTTGACTAATTTATCAATCAAATCCGATTGAATCAGCAAACATTAAAACAGTTAACTATTTATCATCATTGGACTGTTGAAACTTTAATATCCCATTATCAAAAATTTTTGAGGGCAGCTTGGAAAAAAAAGCAATACGTTCGAAATATGACAATGGGTGCAACCTCATATTGTCTGAAAACAAGTTTCCTAATTCCTATAGAGAAGTCTTTAGGCAATAGAAGGTCTGTACTCATGTCACAGTCGTAAAATATACCCTTTTCTGAGCAGTCCTCAAATTTTCAGATTTTGAGAAACGAGGTTTTAACAGCAGAGGAATGATATTCAGATCCTGATATAACTGACCCTTGTAATGAATATAACAAAGGCATCATATTTTGCTTGTTCTCATTAACTTTTCCTAAATCGTTCATATTTTTGTACAAGTGCATTATTTATGTTTTTAGAGAAATATCTTGCTCGAGATATATTAGGGGAAATGGGGGGGGGGTAGGGGCTCTGATGATTTTGAAACTGGAGAGGTATTTCTTGTACAATTAATTCTTTCGCCCGTATTTTGAAGTCGGGTTTAACTTGGACCAATGTCTAACTCTTTGCTAAAATTATGGGAAGCCAAAAAGTTCCAAAATTCTGTTATTGTATATTTCTTATGTTTACTATTTTGTTTCCTTTTGCTTTCATAATGAAGAAAAATACTTCAGTTATCATTCCCAGACAATTATAGACAATTGGTGTGTCATATGAGTTAATATATTGAACGTGTACTGTTAGGGATTTGTGCTCATATTGGCTCTCCATAGTTAAACCACAACTTTAAACCAGGGTTTAATTTAAACCCGAGTTCAGAATACGGGCCTGTGTCAAGACTGTATGTTGTATACCATGTAAAAATTGTATATTATTATTAGCAGTCTTGTATACAGTTATGCAGTATTTCATAGTAAAGATTTCACTTGAAAAGGGAGAGATTTGATTTGTTCCCTTTTTAAACAATGTCCAGCATTGAACTCAAGTTCATTATTTTCCCATCTTTTCTGTACTAACTTTGAGATTGATATTTTATCTGTAATAGATAGTTCCAAAGAAAAACTCACCCAAAACTTTCAATTTATTTAAGTTTAAAGCCTCTCCCAAGCAAAGATAGTTTCTGGAGGCCAGAAACTAAATATTTATGAAGTAAACTACTGTGTTTCACTAAGTTCTGATCTTATTTCCAATATTGAGTACTGATTCAAATATTTATTCAAAATAGCGAATAAATACATTATTGTAGATTTATTTTCATGAAGATTAGAAATGGGCATGAAATAATTTTTTTCCTTGTAGTTATGAATGTTTTATGTACAAAATTGTCTTTTACTCCTAGTAATACATAATAAATGAGACTACTTATCAATAAAAGTCATTGATCTTGGATAGTCTTATTTAGTTTTGTGGTATGGCTATGCAAGATTCATTTTCCAATTATGTGTGAAACTAGGTTGCCATTTTAAAGTATAAAGTGGGGGTATGCATCCCCTTCAGTAATATTTCTAGTTGATTACTGTTATCAATATTATTATTATTATTGTCTCACCTGCTGAGACTATAGGCACCGCTTTTCCGACGGCGGCGACGTCAACACCAAATCTTAAACGAAGGTTAAGATTTTGAAATGACAGCATAACTTAGAAAGTCTATGGACCTAGTACATGAAACTTTGCCATAAGTTTAAATCAAGTATTACTGAACATCCTGCCTGTGTTTCAGGTCACATGACTAAGGTCAAAGGTCATTTAGGGTCAATGAACTTAGACCATGTTGGGGGAATAAAAATCTGAACCTAAGGTTAAATTTTTGAAATGTCATCATAACTTATAAGATTTATGGACCTAGTTCATGAAACTTGGACATAAGGTTAATGAAGTATTACTGAAATTTTTACCGGAGTTTCAAGTCGCATGACCAAGGTCAAAGGTCACTTAGGGTCAATTAACTTTGGCCAAGTTGGGGGTATCTGTTGAATTACCATCATAACTTTAAATGTTTATGGATCTGATTCATGAAACTTAAACAAAAGAGTAATCAAGTATCACTGAATATCGTGTGCGAATTTCAGGTCACATGACCAAGGTCAAAGGTCAATAAACTTTGGACATGTTGGGAGTATCTGTTGAACTACCATCATAACTTTGAAAGTTTATGGATCTGATTCATGAAACTTGGACAAAAGAGTAATCAAGTATCACTGAACATCCTGTGCGAGTTTCAGGTCACACGATGAAGGTCAAAGGTCAATGAACTTTGGCCAAGTTGGGTGTATTTGTTGAATTACCATCATAAGTTTTGAAAGTTTATTGGTCTAGTTCATAAAACTTGGACATAAGAGTAATCAAGCTAGTATCACTGAACACCCAGTGCGAATTTCAGGTCACATGACCAAGATCAAAGGTCAGTAAACTTTGGCCATGTTGGGGGTATCTGTTGAATTACCATCTTAACTTTGAAAGTTCATGAATTTGATTCATGAAACTTGGACACAAGAGTAATCACGAATCACTGAATATCCTGTGCAAGTTTCAGGTCACATGACCAAGGTCAAAGGTCATTTAAGGTCAATGAACTTTTGCCATGTTGGGGGTATTTGTTGAATTACCATCATCACTCTGAAAGTGTATGGATCTAGTTCATAAAACTTGGGCATAAGAGTAATCAAGTATCACTGAAAATCTCATGCCAGTTTCAGGTGACATAACCAAGGTCAAAGGTCAATGGACTTTGGCCATGTTAGGGTATTTGTTGAATAACCATCATAACTATGAAAGTGTATGGAATTAGTTCATAAAACTTGGACATAAGAGTAATAAAGTATCACTGAACATCTCATGCGAGTTTCAGGTCACATGACCAAAGTCAAAGGTCATTTAATGTAATTGAACTTTGGCCATTTTGGAGGTAATTATTAAATTGCTGTCATAACTTTCAAAGTTTATGGATATAGTTTATGAATTGTGGATATAGGGGTAATCAAGTATCACTGACAAGTCTTAGGTCACATGATCAAGGTCAAATATCATTTAGGCTCAATGAATATAGTATTGTATCATTATATGAATGGTGTTTTTTGTGAATAATTATTTTAAAGTAGTATTCAAAGTCAACACTGCTGCTATATTGAATTGCATGATGCAGGTAAGACTGCCAGAGGCACTCCACTTGTGAAAATTATCATTATTTATATTATTATTATTAGTAGTAGTAGTAGTAGTAGTAGTAGTAGTAGTAGTAGAAGTAGTAGTAGTTGTAGTAGTAGTAGTAGTAATAGTAGTAGTAGAAGTAGTAGTAACATCACCATCCTCATCATCATTATTGTTACAGAGTGATACTATAGTGACAAGATACACATACAATACAAGGTATAAAAATAGAGATCGGACATAATGGAATGGGGGTGACGTTTGATCGAGAACGTTTTTTCCCTTCTGCTTAAGTTTGACAAAAGCTATAAATTTAAGATAAAATTATCACATCAATATACAAAAGCGATGAAAACAATATAAAAAGCGGTAATTTTCTGCTCGGAATCAGTCAAATAGAATAAACTTAAGATGAAATAAAAACTCCGTTACGAAAGAAATTTCACAAAAATTTCTTTGGTGACAGAGATTTTATTTCATCTTGAATTTATTATAGAGGTAATGCATTGCAGTTAACAAAGTTTATTTCCAAGTAACGTCCAAATAGTAGACTTGTTAACTGCAAAAAAAAAGGGGTGAACGCTGCATTTTTTAGTACAAATGTGCCTCTTGGCATGTATATTCCTTTAACCCATTGGAAAATTTTTATCCAAAGAGACACCCTGCATCTATGCAAATTAACCCTAATTAGCATAAATTATGTAACTCTAAAATGAGTAATTTACTAAAAACACTTGTAAAAATGTAAAGCTACTTCATAGAAATGTAAAATTTGATGCAAAGCGTTTGTGGAAGTAGCAAAAGAAAACTAATGAAAAAAGAATGCAGTAACCATACATTTCATTACCTAATTTGCATAAATTATGAGGAGTGTAAAAAATGAGGCATTTTAATCAGTACTATTAAACAGAGGTTCCATAAAACTAAACTTTACTTTACTAGGTGTTAAAGACGCCTTTTTTGCCACCGTGGGGGCTACAAACACATGAAATATTTCAATATTGTCAAAATATGGAAAGGGATGGGGAAATAGCCCCCTTAGAATTAATTTGCCTGAATTTCTTATTTATATAGCCTGTGCACTAGAACAATGCCTCCTCCTGGGCACTGTGAACGATTTATACAGGGGGTGCTGATGTAAATTTGAAAAGCAAAAAAGTTCAATATAAAATGAAGGTCATTTTGGTCCCAAGAAATTTAACAAGCAAAGAAACAAAAAGGATTGCACTACAAAATGAAGGTTATTTTGGTAACTTTTTGTTTTCGTTTTGTCATATCTGCCGGAATTCCAGGGGGTGCTGTCTATGAAGAATAATACTTGCAGCACCCCCCCCCGAAAATCTTGCGGGTGCTTCAGCCCACGCTTCCCAGTGCCAGGGCCTCCTCTATATAATGTAGATGCTGCTGTTAATAAGTGCCTTTTTCAGATGAGGGCTTCATTTAGACGATATTTTCAATATATATTGTCAAAACAAAATAAAAGGTGGGGCAACTTCGACAGGCCCCGTCATGTATATACAGGGACTTATTTCCATGCGATATAAAACAATGCCTTCTCTGTTGTTTTTTTTTTCCAAGAGGAGAATGTAAAGCGGCTTTACTGTGTAGTATATAGAAATGCATCTTTCTTCCGATGGGGCACTACAAATATTTTATTATTATTTAGGTTTGGGTAGTTTAGAGCTTACGTGTGGCTGTTCTTCAATGTACCACAGCTCCTCTACTTTTTACTTGTAGAGTATTTTTTCCTAAATCTATTCCAAGATATCAATACAAACAAAAGTAATCTTTTTGGAGTTCTAAAGACAATAAATTATTTTTAAATACATAAAACCAAAAGGGGAAAGGGTACCCTAGGCATGCTCCTGTTGGGTTATAGCATCTACTGTGCTAGAGCATTATTACAAACTGCAGAACAATATCCAATCTAAATAAAAGAGGTTCCCTAAATATAAAAGTTGCTTTACCAAAAACGCCATTTGCCTTGCCTTTGGCTTTAAAACACGATATTTTTATATAGTGTCGAAATACGGAGAGGGGTGGGAGTAAATTCGGTGGGCTGTCGTGGGCGTAGGCTTAAATAAACCAAAAACTTTCTTTAGGAAACATGTTGACTGATGTCTCATTCATCTGTCTTTTCCAAGTCGATAATACATCTCAAACTGACTTTGTAAAGTAGCGGGAATGCAGATTTGCCACTTCGGGGTCTCCAAAAGATAGATATTTTAATAAAGTTAAAATATGGATTGAGGTGGGGTACATTCGTCATGACTCATGTGTTTATATTTTTGATGTGCCAGAGCTTCATTACGGTAACCTACAAAGCAAGG
Organism: Lytechinus pictus; assembly: GCF_037042905.1. Taxonomy (NCBI): domain Eukaryota; kingdom Metazoa; phylum Echinodermata; class Echinoidea; order Temnopleuroida; family Toxopneustidae; genus Lytechinus; species Lytechinus pictus. The sequence continues at coordinate 45,073,959 of NC_087246.1, read as the reverse complement.
TCTCCTCTAAATTTTCCAAGAGAAACAAACTAGAAACAAATAAAACAAATGGTGTTTTACCGATACCGAAATGCATTTTGCCCGTATATACCATATTATTACGTTGTGGCAGACACACCAACAAAAGCGATACGAGAAGCCGATGGAAGCTGTTGTGTTGGGATTGTGTTATCTCGAATGACATACCATTGATCGCTTTATAGCGGATTCGTGAGTGTGACTGGACATAGAGGTTTGTTTTGGCCTGGTTTAGTGCAATATCACGTAATAGATTTTGACATATTTTCCCTCTTTCTAAGCAAATTAAGACACTAATACTGTCATGAAGCATATCTATGTTTTCGCTAATATATTCTCTTTCCTGTAGAATGTTGACATTGTGCATTAATTGCTGTTATTTAAAAACATTTCAGGATTCATGAAACAAATACTCTGTTTTAAATTATAATTTGCATAATTCGTGTAAACATGGGTGTCGATCACGGGGGGGGGGATGGGGGGGGGGGGGGGGATATATCCCCCCATCCGTTGATATCTGAAAAATCCAAGCATTAAGTAGATGCATAGTATCTGAGTCGAATTATCATCAAGGGAATTATATATTTGAAATTGTACCATATACATTGCATGTGATTTTACATTTTTTATCCGACAAGTTGTCAGATCTGACAATTTTCCTTGATTTTCATTGGTTGGGAAGCACTGTTACTATGGTAACTAATGTATGTTAACTGTTGAATTAAGCAGACTTAGTCTGTTCATGGAACGCTACCCAGAGAGACCTCCTCTTACGTGCACCCAACCATTACCCGCCTCCTCTGGACATATTTTTTTTTATAATACACCCCCACCCCCTCTCCTCCTCCTCATTCCTCATAGCCTGGTAATCGTTGAGCCTTATAAAAATGAAGAACAATTATTTTTAGTCCACCTCATATCACTGACCCATTGACCCACTGACCCTTTTAAAAAAACATTGTTGGAAAAACATGTCTTCAACATTATGTACAGACAGGGGCGGCACCGTGCCCAGAAGTGGCGGGGGCAGGCCTGGGTAGACCGAAAAATCAGTCTATTTCGGTCAGGATATGCTCCGCTGAGACTTCGTCTGGCTTCGCGGTTTCCCCTCAATACCGTGTAGGAGGAGGACTGAAAAATATAAGAATTTTTTTTTTAAAGCTCCTCCGAAACAGATGATTTTTCAGTCTAGGATATTTTTTATGGGAGGGTTGGGTGTAAGACGACTTAAAGATGGCGTATTTTTCCAATTGAATTACACGACACAACTCTCTTCCTTTTCCATCTATTTTTACTCTCCCCCTATTTTTCACTACATTCTGAAGAAAAAAAACATAGGGGATATCCCGACCATCCCATCAAAAATACCCGGGCGCCGCCCCTGTGTACAGAGCCCCACCCCGCTCTGTACCGTGATGGACTACCTTCGGTTTTTATACCGATTGCTCCATCTCCGTATAATGAACAGTGAATGAAAATCTCCTTAAATAAATATTGACCGGATTCTTTTGCAGTAAGTTACATTTCAAATAATAGTTCTTGTGTAATTTTTCTAAGCCACCAAGCGCTTCCATTTTTTTTTTTGGGGGGGGGGTCATAATAAAGTTGCAACGAATTATCTTGTATATTATTATGTTTGTTTATGCAATTTATCTTGTTTTGAAATGGAAATTTATTGTTCGATCAGGTGATATGATCTTTATCAATGAAATGTAATAGTTGGTTTGCTGGGTAAACCATTTATGTTGAAGAAAATGGCCTGAATTTGCATACTATTGTAAAAGGCCCCTTCTTGATTTGATTGAAGCTAAATTTCAATAGTTTCAATCAGGATATTCGGCTGCTGACTATATACAAGACATCCTGACCGACTCAGACTGGAAATGAAATGATAACAATTCAAATAAATATTGTTTTTTTTTATCGAGAGCCGTGATTTTTTTTAGAAGTACTGCAGAACTTCTTCCGTTTGAACGAGCAAGTTTAACCTCAATACAATTGTTTATTGGTAGAACCCGGTTGCTTCAAAATTAATTTGCCATCCAGTGGTAATCTCCACTTTATCCATGATCAACCTAGATTTCAATTAATTGTTGAGCAATACGAGCATGGTAGTTACCAATTGTTACCCGAATAGTAACTTTTATGCAACTAGGGCCCTTGTATTTTTCACACTGCTATATCAATCCTAATTGTAATATCGAGCAGCTATGAGAATTCTAAAGTAAAATAAATAATAGAACAGAATGATTGTAAAAATAATCGTAAAGAATATTTACAATACTTACCCCTCCACTGCATTTCAAAAGATAATAAATCAATATCCCTGCAATTATCTAAAATTTAGTTACCTTTCATATATATATTTGTCTGTAAAATGTATTCCATGTGGTTCTTTCCTTGAGGAAAAAGTTCATTAAATATCAAAAACGTGCATCATCGTTAATAATTACTTTGTTATAATTTCACTTTTAATACTATTGAAAATTCAACTTCTCTCTAAATGGTACAAGTAGTGATGGTTCAGAGCAGTAAAATTCAAATTTCGTTCTTGTTTTTTTTTATTTTTTCGAGGAGAACCAAATATAGAATAGGCAGTTCGTTTCTTTTTGGTAATCATGTTGAAAAATACTTCAGGTTATTTTTGGTTGTTGCGAATATTCGTTTTAGCAATTTACGTGAATAAGACGTTGAATGAATTAAGTGAGAAGTGATGTTTTTATTACACTTTAAAGAACGAATTTATAATGAACTAATCATTTTACATAATGTTTGTTCGTTCATTTTGCCATTTAGTGTTATACTGCATGTTTCTGATGCATGTTTGATGCAAGATGAAAAGAAGCATATAATTTTCCTGATTTCAAGAAAGTTTGAAAACATTATTTATCTGAATACAAAATTTATTAAAGTTATCAAACAACATCATTCTGTGAATATGCAGCTGTGTCTTGCATAAAATGTGAAATTGAAATAAGCTTACTTTATATAGCTTTTAATCCAAATGGCATATTACTTTAATTGTGTTTTAAAAATGTGTTTAGATATATGTGAACTGGGGATATGATTTGATATCTCTTGAAATGCAGTGTGTGCCTACATTACCCTCTCGAGCTCGTCGACGATCTCGTCGATGGTGGGTCGGCAGAGGTGGGTAGTCTGCCGACAGATGTTCCCGATGGCGGTGAGATCGGCGGTGTTCGTACGATCTCCCATCATGGTCAACAGACGGCCGAGTTGGAACACGTCGCTCGAGACAGAGATCGGATGGTCATCGAGGGCGCATTCTGGGGCAATGTGGGTATAGATCTCCTGTAAATATAAAAAAATAAAAAAAGTACAATATTACATGAAGACACAATTTTACTGCTAAAACCATCTAATTAAAGTTTGACTTAATTTCATCAAAATTAAACAGAATATACTGAATTAGATGGATGAAAAGATTATCAGTAAGACACCAACTTTGATGTATCTTTAATTTTACCAGCATTTTAACCACTATACCTTTTTTTGGTACTTCTCCTTATCCTCGATGGAAAAGCAAAAGGAGAAGGGTTCGGTTCGGGAACAAGCCAGCCCAAAGTCTACGATAACTGCCTGCCACCGTCCAGTTGTGGCCTTACGAAGCAAGCAGTTGTCTTCCTTGAGGTCGTTCATCAAAAAGCCTTTCTCGTGAATCACCCCAAGTGACTTGGCAATGTCGAGAGCCAGACTGAACCTAAAAGAATAGAAAAAGAACGGGAGAAAAGAAGAGACAGGCAATGAAAAATGAAGAAATTCATGCATGCCTTATGTTGAAGAGTTAGAATAAATTATTATCAACTTACCATTCTTGTTGACTCAGTACTAACTCTCTCATGCCACGGCTGAGTGTCCAGGTCTCACCCGTAGTCGTGTCCCCGATGAAATCCATCGCAAGGCCAATCGTACCTGTGCTGATCTCCAAGCATCCAAGGAAAGTCGGGAAGCACTCCTCTCTGCCAAGAATGTCGAGGATGAAAGCTTCGGACTGGATGACCTTGACCTATCGAAATAAAAATCAATGCAAATAAAACAAATTCTTAGAGTATGCTTTTTGTTATTATTATTTTTTTTTTTTGCGATTGCACTGTCTGGCCTTATACTGCCTAATGCGAAGCTTTAACAGTTTAACGGTTTTTTAATAAAAGAGAACCAACCTTCTTAGTCATCTCCTCAAAATCGTTTGGGAGCTCGAAGGTCTTCAATGCGATGGGATGGTCGGTCACACGATGACGGAAGAGATGGACTGTTCCGTTTACTCCGCTGCCCAGGAAGACGTCCCCACCTCCTGGAAGGAAGGACTTCAGATCGACCATTTCCTGGACGAAGGAAGATGCCGGGACAAGGGCAGGGGCAGTTGAACCGCTAGAAGGAGATGTGGCAACACCAACAGCTGAGCTCACTGGTGTAGTTCTACCAAAAAATAGTGTAATAATGATAATCATAATAGTTTTACTTCTTTAAGTAAAGTCTTTTATTATCTGTTGAAGCGGAGGTGTGGATAAATCACACACAATTTTCTGCAGTCTCAAAGTCCTAAGTTATAATTCACAGAACTATTAGGGCACAAGTTTTTTTTTAATGTTTCGTTTCTAAATAAGTTTGTTTTAGGACACCTGTATTTCAACCAGAAATCAAGTAAGAAACATATACACTGATCGGATAAGTATAGTTGGCTGTTGAATACTGTCCTGTCACTCGTGTTTCAGTAAGGTTTTTATCTACTTACCGTGAGACTGTGTTTGGTGTTTGATGGTGAACCACTACAGGGGCTTGAGCAGAGAGTGGTACTGTTGGAGGGGTACCAACTGCTGCTCCAGAACCACTGACCTGTCGGCTAGGTTCTGGGTGTCTGTAATTGACAAAATTGTGAATCCATCCATGTTTTTTGTTTCACATTAGATTTGAATAATGATAATAATTTTCAAGTTGCCGCGTCAGACGGTAAACATGGCCTTTTTCACGAGTATTTTTTTATTTGTTTGTTTTAGCCTTTTTAAGGCTTTTTTTAAAGACTAGGGTATTATCTATATTGCAGATCTATTACGGAATTATTTATTCTATTATACATCATGATGATTCATGCTGCTGTTTGGTTAGACTTTTACCAAAAAAAAATTGATGTATAATATAGTTTAACTTTATGCTTACGCAAGGGGTAATGACAAGGTGTCAATGAGGGCTGTTTCTGGTGTAGATGGGTTGTATGGTGCTGTTTCTGGTGTAGATGTGTTGTATGGTGCTGTTTCTGGTGTAGATGGGTTGTATGGTGCTGTGTCTGGTGTAGATGGGTTGTAAGGTGCGGTTTCTGGTGTAGATGGGTTGTAAGGTGCGGTTTCTGGTGTAGATGGGTTGTACGGTGCTGTGTCTAGTGTAGATGGGTTGTATGGTGGGATGGATGCTACTCCATGGTCTAATGGTGCCGAAGACAGTGACTGATGGTTGTCTCCAGAATACCTATATAGGCGACAACAGACTTGACATTAATTTAAACGTTTATATTTATTTAATGAACAAATCATTAAACGTCTGCCAGTTATCAAGAATAATATAGTTGTTTCAGCTGTATTATATTCCTTTTTGTATTTTTCATCTTCCTTTTTCCCGTCAGTTTGCTGAAAAAAGGATGAAAGAATATTTTAATGTATTTCAACCGCCAATAAATAAATAAATACACATTTTTGCAATAACGTGTATTTCTTTCTATTTATATCGTTTTTGTTTGAATTTGATGTTATTCGTTTTCTATCAATTAATTTGACATTTACCAAGAGACTCTGGTAGCTGCTCCATTGGCAGGAGAAGAGCTCTCAACTGGCTCCCAAGTCATATCCTTGGAAAATGGAAACAGAAAAATAAGAAAACTTCAATCAAAATTTCCCTTGGATAGATTGTTCTTTTTGAATTGTTTTATGAAACCGATGATTTGCGATATTGTTTAGCCTTAAACATTATGCCATTACAGTAAGTTTCGTGTACAACAAAATATGAAAGATATTCTTTCCGAAAAAGCATAAGTCCATTAAAACCTTGCATCGCTTCTGGTTAAATCATTTTAAAAAATCGAAGAAAATATTTACTTGAAGATTCTTTAAAGCAGCATCTCTCTGCTTTCTGGCCTCCGCCAGTTCCATCTTCAAGATCTGGACTTCGATCTCTGAGTCCAGGAACCGATCTTGGAAAGCCTTGGCCTTCTTCTCTGCCTGTAGCCTCCTTCCCTCTGATTCCGTCACCAGAGAGTTGATCTTAGCGAGGAGGTCTGCGCTGTCTCCATCAGGCCCAACACCAATCTGGGAAGCCAGGTTCTAAGAGTTGAATCAAATAAATTAAGTTTATTTTCAAGAATAAAATAATAACTGTATCACTAATGGTGTATTTCTTTAACTTTTTATTCTATTTCATATATGTCTCTAAAAGCATAATCAAGCAATGCTGAATTATCCAGTCTTATTCGTAATATATATCAAACTTTTTTGTTAAGTTTATGCCAGTATCATAAGCATATTTATTTTGAAGGATTTTCCATAAAGTTTGAAAAGTACAAGTGAAATCTAAAATAAAATGTTCACAAGAGATTGTAAATAGACATACAGCAATCTTTTCCTGAAGTTGCTGTTTCTCCAGGAATTGTTGCAAGCACTGCAGAAGCAGCTTGCCCGACATGTTGCCAGCTGGTGTGTTGGGAGAGATGGCGGGTGGGGAGAAAGTTGGATCCTGGTGAGACCAACACAGCTCCTGTTTAAAATTGATCATTACTTCTTTTTTTAAGATACTACATTAATGGTATTCAAAAGCCTAAATTATAGCATTGGTATAAGATTTTAAAAATTTATGTGAATTATCTAAATATTAGCCTACCATAACATGTTAGTGTCTCACTCTTCCATTACATGTTCCGTTGACCGATCTAGGCCTATATGAAATTATAAATTTGAATTTCCACTTTTTTAATTTAGCGCTCTCGATGGTGTTTTAATTTTTTATCTAAATACATTTTCTAACAATATTAGTGACTTGATGTAAAAAAATACTTCTTTCTTTATCTTAAGTTTGTTTCATTTTGCTTTAATTCATTTGGAATTTATGATTGCATATAATTTGCTTACATCCATGGAATTAACCATCGGTGATCTGATGGCAGGAGAAGCTGACCCAGTACGGGGAAGAGGTCTCAGGACCCAGGGGGTTGGAGGGCGGACAAGTCGATTGCAATACATCGCCAAAATATGTTTCCCGTGATCAAACTAAAGAAACTTTGTTCTAATGAGAGAGAAATTGGAAAGAGAGTAGGATTGAAAAGAAAAAAATAGAAATTCAAACGTTTGTTTCAGTCACGTGACCAGTAGAGAATAGTCGGGAGGAGGAAGCTGTCCCAAGTTTTAAAAATTGGGGTCTAGATTAAAAATTTGTGTGAGAATTCAAATTGCCAGACATTACCTAACAATGAAAAATTGCTTGGATATTTTTTTTAATTGTCTATATTTCGGACATCGTCTAAAGTTTTAAATCTAACAAAGTTTTGCGACATATTCTATCGCTCTAAATTCAAAATCAAATGAAACTAAAATTTAGATTGATCTAGATTATAAATCAATTTCAATTTGAATTTGATTTGAATAAATCACTCTTTATTCTAGCCCTTTCGTAGTCTACAGACTTTGCACACGCACGACGGTCATCGAAAACATGAATGTTGACATTTTATCATATCACATTTTTGTTCACTAAGTTTTGAATATTCATCATTTTTTCTCCAAACTTGCTCAATTTATCAAGAAATATCTAATGATATGATACTGACCTGACAATTAGCAAAAATGACTTGAAAAAAGCAAGCAAAATTGGTGGAAACTGTCAAAAATTTGGCAGTGGGTTCTCGAGATAGCAAATTTGCAAAGAGAATGGGGTTTGTTTACAAACACTCGTTACCAGGGCGCGTGAGGGGTGCGGCTGTTACCAGGGCGTGGTCACATGGCGCTGCGCCGTTATTCAGCGCTAGCTTGCTATTGGCGCAATTTCATGAGCGTTCTTCGCGCAGTCTAGTCGGCTGGCTTTGTACTTTTCAAGATTTACATTATTACGTCATCTTTCAAGGATTGCGTGATAAGCATATAACTTTGATTCAACTTCACTTTAATCATACTTCATTTTAACTTTATGGGGGCTGTCTGGCTGCATGAAATGATCTGTGGCACAATCTAAAAGTGTAATATACATTTGGAAAGGACTAAAGAGCAGGGAAATTAAGGTGATATTTGGTTCAATGTCTACTTTTTAGCACATACCTTCCTGATTTCCAGGGAGTGCACACGCATCACCCACAGGCAAATCTTCTTGGGGGGGGGGGTGCTTCATCACCCCCAAATCCCGCTTCCCAGGGACATGACAAAAGGAGTTTATCAAGAATAAAAAGGAGAAAAGGATGATGCATCCTCAATCACTAAATAAAATCAAACATTTACAAACTGATAATCATACTTATAACAAATCAAAAATTTGAACATGATGAAATAACACGTATAGCCTATCGCGTTACTTTGAGAGTGATCGGGGATAGGGGAAAATGGAGAGTGAAGAAAGAGGCTGTGCTGAAACGGTCCTGTACTGGAGAGTTTTCAGTTGATCAACATTTATTTGTCTGAAAAGTTGTCAGATAGGTGTTTCATAAAGTTGTTGATAATTTAAATTACGAGCGACTTTAAGAACGACTGGTGATGTATTTTCGTACATTATATACACACTAAATCGTCACCAATTAACATTCAGTGTATACTATTTACCACAATGATCACCAGTCAGGGGCGGCGGAACGTATTTTCGTTTGGGGGGGGGCAAAGCCAAAAAAGGGCACTTATATGTCAAAATTTGCATTTTGGGGCAGACGGATATTTTCACCAGGAGATTATTCTCTGCGTGAAGTAGTTGTATATTTTGTAATAATGATTAAGTTGAGCAAAGCCTTTTTGGAATGATTTCTTATTATCTAAATATATATTTAGTCTATTTTTCCGCGAGCGAGCGGTTTGGAAAATTTTTCAAATATGAAGTTGTTAAACTCGCCTTTTGATCAATTATGACGCTAATTACTGTTAAATGGGCATCCTCGCGAGATGATGTTGCGAATCGCAAGCTCAAACTTTTTGACATTTCATTAATAAGACATGAAAATTAAACATTCCAAGCAGTTTTTTGTTATCATTAATGAGCTGTGTATCTAACTAAAGAAATGACGCGAGCGCGAAGCGCGAGCTGAAAATTTCAACACACTGACCAGGAATGGGATCTGATAAGGACTGCATTTAGTGACTGATTAACAAGATACATATCTCACCACTCGAATAATATGAGCGCAAAGTGCGAGCTAAAAATTTGTGATTTTCCAAACTGAAAAGTAATTTTTGTATCAAAGAATAAAATGAGTACCTCACTAAACAATAATTGATGCGAGCGCGATACTCTAACCTAAAATGCATTATGTTTTACTTAAAAAAGGTATTTCATTTTGAAAAAGGGCACATTTCATTTTGAAAAAGGCACTTGTCGAATATATCATCCGACAAAGCCTTGAACGAAACGCTTCCCTGATGATGTGAGAAAGCCAGTGGCGTAACTACGGGGGGCATGGGGGCACGTGCCCCCGCCCCCCCCCCCCCAAATCGGCTGGCCCCCCCAAAAAAAAACGGGAAGAGGAGAAAAAGAGGGAGAAAGGAAGAGAAACGAAGTGGGAAAGAAGAAATTATTGTTCATCATAATGTTATATTATAATTATATTATGTTATAATACATAAGAAACACTTTTTCATAACTTTATGTATCATTATTTGCTCAGGCCTATGTCTTCATTTTTCCCGGTGCTCCCATTGTCTGTTTAACGTTTTTAAGTCAATATACACCAAATATATTTCCTCGCACTTCGACTTTTTATTGTTTGATGTAGTGACATATGCTTCTTTTTCATGACTACTAAAAGGGATTGCCCCATTTTAAGGTGATAATATAAAACATTTCCTGTCCGTGCTTACGTTCGCAATAGTAGATTGGTGAGATAATATGTCTGCTCTTCATGAATTCCTAAAAATCAGTCCTTAACATGTCCCTTTTTCTGATCTGAATATCATCATTTGGTTAGTTAGATACGTATGGTCTTAGTGAATTCTTACAAACAAGCCTTAGAATGACCCTCTTCGGGTCTGAATATCCTAAATTTTCAGCTCGCACTTCGCGCTCGCAATATTTGATTAGTGAGATGCGTGTTATAATCATGGTTACAATGACTACAAAAAGTGCTTCATGTGTTTAGATGTAGCAAAATCAGCAAGCGCTTTGCACTTGCATTAGATGACTATGGTGAGATATGTATACCCTTAATGGATTCTTAATAGTCCTTAACATGTCCCTGTTTGGGGTCAATATTTACAAATATTTCAGCTCGCGCTTCGCGCTCGGATTGTTTGTTTAGCGAGACAGGTATGTATCGTGATTACAAAAAATTGCTTATAATGTCCTTTTTTGGTCTGAATATAAAAAATTTTCAGCTCGCGCTTCGCGCTCGCATTATTTGATCATACATAATTTAACGGCACTGTCCTTAAAATGTCCCTATTAGGTCAATATACCTGGCAACTGAACGCGCTCACTAAGTGACTCAAAGATTTTGCTGGTGCCCCCCCCCCCATGCCATGACTCACGGTACGCCACTGGAGAAAGCCCCTTCTCAACCAAAGAGATAATACCTTCCATTGTCATGAAGGTAATGTATATAGTTTGAACTTGTTCTGCTCAAGCGCATTATTTTATAGGGCCTATACTAGACCAACTTGTTAAATGCCTTCTACTTGATATTTGTATTTCCAGTAATAATTCTACTAAATGTACCGTACACACATCGGCCTAAGTATAGTCCAAGCCTACTATAACTTTGGTCTTATAGAATTTTACATATCTGCTTCTAATTTCATATTCAATTTCATCGGCATGATCTGTTATGTTATGTTTCTATCAGTTTTGTTCAATTGCCAATTATTATTGAATTATTTGCTTTATTTGAATTTATAAAGAAAAACAAGACATTCATGTTATACCACTGTATCCTTTCACCCCCCCCCCCCCCACACACACAATAAACATTTTCACACTCATCCAAACTATACTCTTCCGGTAAAATCAGATTTTGTACACACATACGGAAATGGGCCCAACTCAAAACACATGGCCTTATCCCCAGTATAGAGATATGCATAATAATAATATTAATAATATAGAGTATTTCTAAAGCGCCAAATCCACATTGATTATGTGCTCAAAGAATAAGAATTGCTTAAAATATAAAATAAGAAGGGTGAAACGAACTTTCTGTTTTGACTTATATACTTGTATGGATTTTCTTTTCTTCATAATCTTAGCCCTCTTTATTACAATATTAGGAAAGCGGAAATGTTACTCGATTACTTTTACAATCTTCATTGCTAATTTGTTTCCGTATTGTACATTCTTTGAACTCCAATAGATCACTATCTTAAACAACTCTGACTAGACTCCTTTATGTATTTTTGTGTTTTAATGTAAATATGAATCCACTACACTTATTTCTATTCGTTTATTTGCGAAGGGAATTGAAGGCGTCTCATTTAAATTTATGTGAAGAACGTGCAATCGATTTTTTTAAATTCATAATTGCCGAAGAGCAAGCAAATAATTTAAAGAGATGCTCCAGGCTGAAGATATTTATATCTCAATGAATAGAGTAAAATTCACAGAGCAAAATGCTGAAAATTAGATCAAAATCAAATAACAAATAACAAAGTTATTGAATCTTAAAGATTTGCAATATTTTGGTGAAACCGTTCTAGGCATGTCTTCATGAATATTCATTAGGTGGGCTGATGATGTCGTATCCCCACTTGTTCTTTTGTATTATGTTATATCAAATTAGGTTTATTCAAAAAATTTCTACCAAAAACTAAAAAAAAAGTGGATTGAAAAGTGATTAAGTGCATTAGTTATTTCTAGCTGCAACTTATTTTATCATAATGGGCACGCATCATTCACACATTTATGAAATAAATGAAATAATTATGATTTCATGTAATAACATAAGAAAAAGAAAAGAGGGGATGTGACATCATCACCCCACCTAATGAATTGCTTATTGCATTTTGTTTTATTTCTCAATAAATCACACACCCTTATATGGGACAACATTTTGAAAAAGTCGCGAGCAAGCAAAAATTTTCATATTTTCGACACGAAAACCTAATTGTTTGATAAATTTCCGTCCATTCCCTTTTTTCTCTTTGTCCCTTTTTTTTCGTGCTTAAATTTTGGGGGAGTACATGCCTCCCAAGCCCCCCCCCCCTCCCCTCATACGTCGGTGGCAGTGGTATATGTCGCTCTTTGTAGCACTATCAATTTGGTATATCGATTGAGTATCAAGAGCGCCAACTCAATTTCTTTTATTCTACGAAATGTGTGCGATACCATGAATATTATTCAGCTTATATTGTAGCTATAATGAATATGTCATAAATTGAATAGCGAATACAAAATTAAATACTATTGCCTACAATTAGTCTGCACGTGAATTAGAAAAAAAAAGAGAGAACAAATATTAAAACGTAAAACTGTTACACAAACAATGACATAGATATCTAACACCATGATATACTACGGAGTAACGGGGATACAACCTTCGTAAACACATAATAAAAACAAGTCAATTAAACTCGTACAACGACGGGGTCATTGTAGTTTGTGAAAAACCGTTTGAATACAAATGACGGGTTGTAAAATAATATAAACCATTGAAGAATGGAACACCGGCCGGCTTGATCGGAAGAGAAAAGGAGAGAGGGATGGAAAGAAGAAGGAGAAGAGAGAGAGAGGGAGAGAGAAGAGGAAGAAGGAGAGAGGGTAGAGACAGAGGGGGAGAGATCGCTTCCGCATTGGCATGTTAACGCCCCTTTATTTCTTGCACTGCATGGGTAACGACAACATTAGTATCCAAATCTAGATCACGATTCGTCGAGATCTCACTACTCGTCTTGTGTGGTGCACGTATGCGATTGGATTCCAATAATTGGAACATCACTGCCAATATAATACTAAAAAATAATACTGTAAGACTTTTTAAACATATATTTATATAAAAATGTCTTTTGTCGATGGAGAAGCTGTCAAAGACGGATACGAAAAAGTAAGGCGCGATGACAAAAAGGAGACTTGGTGAGTATAAATTTCATTCATTCATTCATTCATGCCGGGGTTCACGTTTCACCGTGTTTCTGTCACTATCATAATCTTCTCTCATTGTTGAGGGTGATGTTTTAACATGTATTGTGACTTGGTCTCTATGACTGCATAATACACAGTAGACGTTGTTTACTGATTTTGGTTGATCGTGTTAAATTTTGGTTTCTTATTAACTTATCATGGTTATTAGGCATTGTGAAAGGTTTTTACTTATGCTCGATAGGGCAGAGGCGTAATGAGTAAAAAAATATGAGGGGTGAGATAAGGCGCATCGGGCAAAATTGATGAAAAAAGTTGCGAGCGAGCTAAAATTTCGACGTCTTTTTTTTTTTTTAATGCAATTTTGTGATAGACTTTGACATAATATTCAGAAAATAATATCATATTTCACCCTTCTCTATTTTCTTTCCTTTCCTTTTCTTATGTTTTCTTTCTCCGATCTCTCACTGTTTGTTTGCCCCCACCCTCCATCGTTTACCCCCCCCCCCTCCTCTCTTCATCTCTCTCTGTCAACCGCTCTTTTCTTCATTCCCATGTTATTAAGATTTCTCCAAATGCATCATCCTGCTTATCCTCGCCCCTTGTAATGCATCTATTCCCCCTCCTCCCTCTCTCTCTCTCTCCTTTTCTTTTCACCTGCCGCCATCTTGATTTTCTTGTATTGTGTGTGAAATGCTGCTTTTATCAAAGTAATGGATTTTTCTCATTTGCATATAACCCTGCATTTTATTGATAACCAAATATTTTTTTAGGTTATCTGGTAAAAAAATATATAATATGTTATTCATATGTTTTTATTTTTTTCATCCAAACTCATATGAGAGTATCGTGAACTCTAAAACTCTTCGAAATTTTAAATATTTTCTGCCTTCATAAAGGTTCATTTTACTGGATAACACATTCATAACATTTCATGATTGAGTTTAAATAATAACATGAATAAAAAGTGTGTGGGGTGGGGGTTCAATACAAATGCAAAAAAGGAGCAATATCATACAAACACGGTACGGTTCGTATCGCAGCTAATAAAAAAAGAACATACTGATTATTGGCGTTTAGAGGCAAATAAGATTGAAAACCGACCAGAGAATGTTTTGATGATGGGGGTAGATGACCTATGGAGAAGTTTATATATTTTGTTCTGAGCTGAACAACAGTGAGTAATGTTTACTTACACCAACATTCGTTTTTTACTATCTCCTTTCTCTTCATATGTTTTCTCCTTTTCTAAAATAAATGAACACTACTTGTAATCCGCACCCCCCCCCCCCCCTCCCCGTGCCGCCACCCCTGAGTAGGCCTACTGTCGTCGACCGTCAATGTGGAAAATAAGAAGGAAATGAGGAAGAAACCTGATGGCTATAAAATTCCCATAGCATCTGAATTATCATCTGAGGAAGATGGTATATAGGATGATATGATATGACGTGCACCACACCCACTCTCATCTGCTCCCACGGTCACCCACACGCGCACACACCCTCTCTCTCTATCTCTCACACACACACACACACACACCCTCTCACTCACCCACGCTCACCCTTCGCTTATTGATGTTAACTGCCCTCTATCTTTCAAAACACACTCACACTCACCCATGCTGTCATGATCATCTCTGCAGTATTAATTCACTCACAGACTCACCCACAGACACACTCACACACATGTCCCCTAACCCACACTCCACTCACACATTGCTCTCAGTCCCACCAACGAACGCACAAATCAAATCAAATCAACACACACACAGTAAAAAAAAATAATACCAATCACAGTCACACACTCTCACGTTTATAATAGTAATTAATTGCCCCTTTTCCTCTTGACGCACACAAAAGGTACACACACACACACACTTGTGATATTATATTTTGCTGTACTTGACGTGTTATCGCGCATAATCGTCGATTCTTTCAAGAGCGATTCAACGATATCCCCATATCGATATCAAGCTTTGCTGATATATGACACTACCTGTTTCTTTCCACAATAAACCATGCCTTGATATTTCCTCAGTTTCTCTCTGGTGTTCTTGAATATTTAAAATATCATATGCAGACCCTTTAATTTCATCTATGGGCTTAGACCAGGAAGTAACGTCATAATAAAAAAAATATGCATGGCTAGCGAAATTACATGTATTTAATGGCTTAATTATACCAAAAAAAATATAGAAGATGTACATAGTCCAAGTTTTTAACGCATGCATGTATAGACTTGTATAGCTTTCAGCTGATCGAGGTTTAAACGAGATACTGTAGTACTATCGTTAAAAAGAAATGAATGAATATAATTGCAATTAGAGACCATCTTAATGACGTTATACAAGCTGTTAGTTGATAATAGTTATATGTAACATTAATAAATGATGCTGTCAAATTTCTTGGGGAATCCATATTGAGATTTATCAAGGAAGAAAACTTTAGAATTCATCTCATGAATGTTAATTATGTACAGACGGGAATCCAGCGGTTCCCATCCACCAACTCATTTTCTTCTTTTCTTTTGGTTTATCAAGTTTATGTTTGGTAAAAAGTGCCCCCACCCACTCCTCCCCATGAATCTACCCCTGACTGTGTGAGGCTTTCTAAGCTAACATTGATAAAAATGTCAGACAAACCAGTTCTGAAGTAAATAAATGTCAGACAAACTAGTTCTGAAGTAAATAAATGTCAGACAAACTAGTTCTGAAGTTAATAAATGTCAGACAAACTAGTTCTGAAGTAAATAAATGTCAGACAAACTAGTTCTGAAGTAAATAAATGTCAAACAAACTAGTTCTGAAGTAAAATAAATGTCAGACAAACTAGTTCTGAAGTAAAATAAATGTCAGACAAACTAGTTCTGAAGTAAAATAAATGTAATAAGTTGTTTTGTTTCATGATAAATGGTAATTCATTATATTCTTCTTCCGTTCTTCTTCTCACCCGTCCTATCTTTCTCTTCTTTTTCTTCTTCTTCTTCCTCTTCTTCTTCTCCTCTTTTATCGTCTTCTTCTTCTTCCTCTACTACTTCTTCTTCTTTTTCCTTTTCTTCTTCTTCTGCTTCCTCTTCTCCTTCTTCTTTTTCTTCTTTTTCTTTTTCTTCTTCTTTTCCTCATCCTCCTTAGGATGTTGTTGAAGTATGAAGAGAAACAGATAGTCCTATGTGGTACCGGTATTGGCTACGATGAATTCCTTGAACAACTTGGAGGTAGGTATTTAATTCGGAGACAGTTGCCCGTATTCTGAATTCCAGTTTAACTTGGGTCATAATTATAATTCTGGGATGTCGAACATTTCATAATTTTGCGTTAATCGCATGATTTTTTTAGACCTGTGTTCTTTCCTCGTGTTGTTATAATGAAAAAAAAAACTATCTTGGTCATTAATCTCGGACAATTATGACGATTCGAATGTCAGTTGAGGTGGTAAAGTGAAACCTGTAAGATTTGTATCTCAATTGGCTATCCATAGTTAGAGCAGGGAGTTTTTCCCCTTGTAACCGCCATGGTAGCACCCCAACTCAACTGTAGATCGGAGTTTATATTGAACCAGTTGAGAATACGAACCAGTCTCTACATGCGCTGGAAGAGTTTTGTGCCCCGGCTTTTAAAGTGTGGCGGGGATGGAGAAGGGGGAGGGGCAAGTGACCCCAAAGTAAAATGCTGCCCCCAGTGCAACCACGTTCCCCTGCTCCTGATTACAATATTTAGGTACATAAAATTTCAATAATCTGTTTTGCCTTCCTTTTGCCCCTACATAAAACTCCTGGTGCCATCATTGTTTACCGTATTAAAAGAGACCACCCTTGTAAAATCAGGTTAGGTTGGTTCAGATGAAAGTAGAAGAATAGGGAAAAGTTAGGATTGAAAATTTTACGAGAATCAAAATAACGAAAGAATGACCTTTCTTTAAAGTTTTATTATTAATGAAGTAAGATGCTTATGTCTTTCTTTCTTTCTCAAATTTCGTGTTCTATATATTCCATTACTGAATTTTTAAGATTACTAAAAAATGAAGAAAAAAATCAAGAGCTATCCTATGGAGGGGGGGGGGCGCTAAAATGTGTCGTACCATCTCTTACCTTTTGTGATGACAGTAAGGCCTTCCGCAAAATGTGTTTCTTGATCGATTTCCCCCGAAAGGTTTTGGGTAAATTGCCAATTCGTCCACTGCCAACTCGTCCACTCACCACATGGCCTTCCTTCATTTAGTCTAATGCCATTCCGTCCATCAACATTTCGTCTAACAACCATTTGGTCCAAACATCACTTCGTCTAATCACCAGTTCGCCTATGACCATTTCGTCTCATAACCAGTTGGTCTAATATTCGTTTTATTTTCATTCATTTTTACTAAATTAACACTTAGTTTAATTAGACCAAATTGTGGACTAAATGGCTATTGGACCAACTGGTTGTTAGACAAAATGGTGAGTGGACGAAATGGAAATTAGACCATGTGGATATTGGACGAACTGATGGTAGACCAAAATGATAATTTGCCCATTCTAAAGTAATTGCTGCTTATTCTTTAACCGTACTGGACACCAATATGCTTCCCGCATTGGGTAAAATACTGCCCCAAATTGGTTGGACACATAATTACCCTCGTGCTGGTTAAAAATTGTCCCGATATATTTTACAGTGTATTCTGAAGTCAGGTTTAACTTAGACCATGGTCTAACTCTGTGCAAAATTATGGAAAGCCCAAAATGTCAAAATTTTCCTTACATTGTATGTTTCTTATGTTCACTGTGCTCTTTCCTGACTCACGAATGGTGAAGAAATCTATCTTATTTATCCTTCCGAAACAGTTAAGAATGATTTGAGAGAAAGATTAGCTGCACTGCAAAAACTCCGGTGTTGATTTAACACCAGCCCGGAATCTATATACGTCCACACCAGAGAAGTGTTAAACAACACCAGTTTCGTTTTGGTCTAACACCAGAAAGGTGTTTGTACAACACCAATGAGTATTAAAACAGCATCGGTTTGATTCCAAACTGGTGTTGTTTCAATACTAGTTTGGACATATATAGATTCCGGGCTGGTGTTAAATCAACACCGGAGATTTTGCAGTGTGATACATTGAAATTATACTGTCAGAAATTCATGCCACTATTGGCTATCCATAGTTAAACCACAACTTTAAACCAGGGTTAAATTAAACCCGACTTCAGAGTACAGGTCAATGAGTTTGCTTCATGGCATTTGCCAGGCATTGTCGCTCTATTCGTGATTATTGACCCATTCCCAATTTATGCAAATATGCGTTTTAGAGTAGGCCTATCGAGAAGTCATGAAGTCTCTATCTAGGAAAGGTAACGAAATAGATGGCTGATGATAAAACTCTAACCAAATTCCTTCATATTGACAACGCGTCTATGAACAAACAAAAATTGTCTCACGATTACGTCATAGTGTTTAATGTCTGTGTACATTTTAACTTGTTACAACAGTCACGTTGGAGTGAATCCACTCATTTGGAAACAGTTTATGAAGATGTATAATGATAGTGCCTGTTACTACAGGTAAACGGTTTGTTTCAAAACAACGCGCTTGAAACTAGAAAATTCACTGCCAAAATTAATTGTAATATTTGCATTGATACACCATATCTTTTTTAAACGTTCCACATTTTATGAAAGGCTACTCTAAACTTCTAATTTCCTCTAGATTATGCTAATGGAATTTATTGAGGGTTAGGTTACCATTTTTTGGTGGGGGTTTGTCTGTTTTTTTAAATGTATTATGGTAAGTTAAAGTATGTACATTTGTTGTAACTCATGTAATACCCTTCTTTTCAGCTAAGCTTTACATATTATATGCCGGATATCATATGCCGTTTGATAGTTAGTGTTATATCACGGTCAAAACAGATCTTAAACCCTAAAAAGATCGGGGACTTCCTTTCCAATTTCCTTCCGGATAAGGGCAAGTGGCTTCCGAGTGAGAACCCTATTTTACCGGAAAAGTTGCTGATCAATCATGTCAATTATGTTCAGTTTACCAACAGGTAAAAAGGTCAGTGTTCACACTGATGCACACTGATGCAAACATTTGT
Source organism: Lytechinus pictus (assembly GCF_037042905.1). NCBI lineage: Eukaryota > Metazoa > Echinodermata > Echinoidea > Temnopleuroida > Toxopneustidae > Lytechinus > Lytechinus pictus. The sequence continues at coordinate 45,054,622 of NC_087246.1, read as the reverse complement.
CAATTTGGTTTCGTTGATAGAATACACTGGAGAGCATGATTTTATTATTATATTTATTTCATTAAAACCCGCAACATCCAGCCTGTCCAATATATAATATATATATATATACTTTTTGGATGGGGGGTGTAATATAAACTTTTTTTTTTGTAGCTATACCAGTTTATATAATATAAAGAATGAATCGTGTCCGTCAAACCACTTCATCCATTTTTTGTGTGTCTTAGTACGAGCTTCTGAAATTATTGTTTAGTCAAAGTTGATCAAATTATAAATGTGACATTTAGATAATAATTAGTAGCGTAATCAGCCAACAAATTTTGGTTTACTTCCAATTCGTCTATTGCCAATTCGTCCAATTGCCAACTCGTCTACTATCATTCGGGCTAACATCAGTTCGTCCACTATCCACATGGACTAACTGCCAGTTCGTCCACTCACCATTTCGTCTAATAACCAGTTGGTCCAATAGCCATTTAGTCCATATCACGTTTGGTCTAATTGGACGAATTGTTAATTGTGCAAAATGAATGAAAATGAAATGGATATTAGACCAACTGGTAATGAGACGAAATGGTCATAGACGAAATGGTGATTAGACGAACTGATGATTGGACTAAATGGTTATTAGACTAAATGGTTGTTAGACGAAATGTTGATGGACGGAATGGCATTAGACTAAATGAAAGTAGACCATGTGTTGAGTGGACGAGTTGGCAGTAGACGAATTGGCAATTTACTCAAATTTTGAGGGGCCAGATACAATAATTGGCATTTGTATAGCACCATCTATCTAGAAATAATCTATTCCGAGGTGCATTGTTATTATCATTACCCCCAGCTTTAGCTCGAGCTGCCTTCCAGCGCTCAGTACATTCAAGGAATTAATCCTGCCGGGTACCCATTCACCTCACTTGGGTTGAGTGCAGCACAATGTGGGTAATTTTTTTGCTGAAGGAAAACACGCTATGACTATGATTCTAACCCACGTCCTCTGATTGAAAGATGAGAGTCGTAATCACTAGACCACGGCGCCCCAACATGGGCACTTGGGCGATATGGCGTTGTTGTGAGCGAGAGAGCAACAATTTTTATTACCAAAATTCAATTTCTTGATAGATTTTCATAAAAACATTCAGCATATCATAGTTCACCCTTGTCTCTTTCCTATTTTCCTTTCCCGTTTGTATGATCGTAAAAAAATTGAGGGGGCAAGCGTCCCCAAGGCCCCCCCCCCCCCCAATTTACGCCACTTATAATAATAACAATAGACTATTTTTTTAGACATTATTCGCATACAAAAAAGTTCAAATAATCAGAATGCAGGGTTGAGCTGTCATAAGCAAAATGATTGAGTGCTTGGTAAATTATCAACCTGCTTAGTTGGTCAGTTTAACAACTGGTTGAAGCTTTGACAAGATGTTGAAAGTTTGACCATCAATTTTAATCAAAAGTCTCTATTTTCGTCCGTATATGGTGGCCGAAACTTGGAACAGCCGTTTTGAATTTAAAAAAATCACTAAGATCATTCATGTTCTCGCATTGCATTTTTCATTTATTGTGTTATGGTATAGGAAAATAAAAGATAGTTTATCTATTTTGCGCCCCCTTCCTTCCTCTCACCTCTGCCTGTCTTTTTCTCTCTGTGTGTCTCTCTCTCTCTGTTTTTTCTTCTCTCTCCCTCTCTCTCCCTTTCTCTCTTCAGATGATGATAGGGCGTATGGATACATTCGAGTAGAGACAGGCGATGAGATGAGTAAACGAGCCAAGTTTGTTTTCGTCACGTGGATAGGACCCAATGTAGGGGCACTAAACAGAGCAAAAGTTAGCACAGATAAAGGCTCCGTCAAAAGAATTATAAGTGTAAGTATTTCAATAATGGTAGTTATAATGAGGAGATGACGATAATGATGATGCAGATGATGCAGATGATGCAGATGCAGATGATGATGCAGATGATGATGATGATGATGATGATGATGGTGATAATGATGATGATGATGTTGATGATGATGATGAAGATGATAATGATGATAATGAATACGATTTTCTTGATGGTAAGATGTTTTCGATTTCAAATTTGAAGTTTTTGATGGGGGCCTGTTTCTGTTGTTAAAGTAATTCCCGTAGGAACTCAGCGAAGCAGCTTTCCACCGCATAAACGTCAAGCTGGTTTATAATCAATGACATATAGGAAACATTTATCGGTCATAGTGGCTGACCTTATAGACGACAGAAATTACTCTCGAGCCTATTAAGTTAAAGTAGAGCTAATTGCCGAGCTGGCATTTGGGCTCACAATATCACATTCATGGGTCCAGTGCTTTAACCACTAGACCACACAACCCTGTCTCAATCCCAACCAAAAATACAATATTCATAATTTTACGAACAACACGAAATAAGACCCCAAATCAAAGTAGTAAGCGTATGTTGATTAAAACACCATTATTTCTTTACGACGCAAAATACAATTTTTGCGTGTTTGCATACCCTCAGCAGGGTATGAATAGTAAAAATAGAAATAAAATATGATATTTTTTTATCAAAAGCTATTTAGCTAGATGCGGCATTCAAAGTAATGCAGTTGCCACGCATTTCGGAGTGAGAAGTCAAGAAGATGATTAAGATGTCTCCGAAATTCTACTCTCGATGATAATGAGCGAGTCTGATCTATGTCTATATGATGACATGGTGATTGGCTGTATCGTATACAAGAATACTTCTATTAAAATCAAACAACTTTTTATCTTCAGTGTGTGATGAATTAGGCACGCTGTCCATGCTTTAAAGGGTTTGTGCGAGGAAAATTGGACCGGGTCCGTGGTGTGATGCTCATTTTCAGTGGATTAACCTCAACGCCCATTCCACCTGCGACCTGGTAGCAAAATCATCACCTACCAGGCTCAATCACCCTCACAGACCACCGGGGCGGCGCTAGGTTATTTTTATGGGGGGCTATTTTTCCTCACAATAATTGATTTAAAGGGTAATAAAGAGTAACATCGCCTATACCCTTCTTTTGAAACTCTTATTTCTTATCTCTTAATTTTCTTCCTCATTTTCTTCCTCTTCCCTCTCTCTCCTTTTCGAACGGTACATGAAAACTCACAGGAGGTGCTCGCCCCCCCCCCCCTCCCCGAAGAGCCGCCCGGCCGACCCCTGTTGCGAGTCCTCCTTATTCGGAAAGATTGTGCCACTATATTATCATATTAATTGCATGAATTTCTATACACATCCACTTCAGAGATGCACATCCCCCCCCCCCCCCCCGACAACCCTTCCTCCCCTACCTCATCCTTTGCTCTTAGTATTAGGAAAGAAGACGAAGAGAAGATTCTCTCCTTGTGTACCACGGTTGAGTAATCACGGATCTCAGCAAGATATGAACTTTCGCATTGTGCACGCCCCCGTGACGATTTCATATATAGCATCCCACTACTATACATGAAGCCAACATACACCCAAATAAGGAATGGGGCTATGTTTTAATGTTTTTTTTCATGAGGCAAATTCAGCAAAGAGTTCGATGTTTCGACATTTTCCATCATCACTGCATGAATATATTATTGATTTTTTCGGGATACACCACTTACAAGAAATACATGTGGGTTGTGAACTGACAAACATTATTAGAAGCATTGATAAACTTGATGTAATATATTCAATCGTGTCTACATCGCAATAATGGTAAATATATGTATGTAACTCTGGGATTGATTGTGTTGACAATTAAATGACCATTCGGGAGTCAATAAAGAATATCTTAAAGAGAAATATATATGTTCATCATGGTGTTTATGGTAACAGAAAGAGTCAATTCGGCGAATTAAAAAGTCATAGTTATTACTTTAAATATTAAACTTTAATTGAATCAGTTTTTGATCATTATAAACAACAAATCGTTGATATGAGTTGATTTCCATGAAGCGAATACTTACTAAACATGATGAGAAAATATAGATACCAGCCTAAATCCCTCTCACTCTCTTTCTTGATTTGCATGTTTTCATATTTTTCCAAGTTTAAAAGAGTATATCCGTTTTCGTTTCTCATGCAGTTCTAGGCATCGAAATTATCCTGGCTCAAGGGAAAAGAAGTAGTTTTAAAGAATTATTGATTAAATGAGAATGCAATTATTTTTATTCTTGAGGAAAACTATATAATATGAATACAAATGTGATTTTTATACAATAACTTGGCATTTTGTGGCTAATTTGCCTAATGCGCTCTGTTGAATGATTGTTTGACAAAAATAGCACAGTTGATCGAACAAAGGTTAGGAAGGTGGGAGGATGTCCATGATTCTAAACAAAAAAACACATTTTATTCTTGTGAATCATAAAATTCCACACCACAACTACATGAGATGAAATTAGGCAGTATAATATGAAGCCGTCGGTTAGAAGGTGTTATAACGTGGATCGTATGAGCTTCGTGGATGCTCCATGCATCATTAATCATTGCTTCACTCGGTGGAAGATTGTGTTACTTTTGTACCTCCATCGTCCCTTATTGGGGGAAGGGGGGGGGGTGGGGGGTCGGACCGTTCTATGCCGCGTGTACAGTTATAAGGATTTTGTATTTAGCCCAATCTACGCTCAATGATATAGACAAACTCCGAATTTAGAAAGATTTTGCCATAGAACGAAGCAAATGTTACAATGCATATGTTTATTTGTGATTCTTGAAATAATTTTGTAATCGTTCATTTTTGTTTTGCATTTATTTCCCGCATATTTGTGGAGAGCGAGACTGAAATGTGACATTCAATATTAATGTCTAATCCACGGTTTTAATTTCATGGACTTTTTGGAAGGATGAAATTACTGTCAAATCCTTCCTCAATGTGGTTATTTCTTTTTTTCTAGTCCATCGTTTAATAGGAAGTCCAATGTCTATACCTTAGATTGTAAGATGATATGTCGGGCAAACATAATTATATCATCCATTTCCTGGTATATCGTGTTTCATATGATGCATGCTGGCGTTTTTTCTTAGAAATTCGTATCGTTAATTTTTATTTAGATATACGGGTAATGATGATTGTTCACTCCCTTTAAAATATGGGTGAAAATGTCACTCTTTCAGGTGTAGCTTGAAAAGGGTGCATTAAGAGTGTATTATAGGACCCCGCGGAAGAACAGTGGTATTCTGTTAATATCGCTGAAATGAGCCATCCTCCATGTTTTATATGATCTATACGATTTGCTTAATTTGAACATGTATATATTTTATTATTTTTATATGTAAATAAATACAACCAAATAAAAGTGAAAATGTGTAAATTCACCCATTTTGGAGTAACCCGAGATTCTCAAGTGTCTCCTGAGCTCATCCCTTCAAAATATTTTGGCTCAAACCACTCCCAATGATTTTTTTTGTTCCACTCCATTAAAAAAAAAAAAATACTTTATCAGGCCTATGTATACCCGTGATAATATATAAGCAATATCTGTAATGTTCTAAACTTAGATCTGTGGGGGTATTGCATGAAACAAACAGTCAGTGATTTTCGCTGAAGATGTTGCTCTGAGCCAATCAGATGCAAGGATTTCGGTAGATTTTAACATATATAGCCCGTGAAAATCACCGACTGTTTTGTATTATGAAATGCTTCTCAGGTCGGCAATTTTCGATAGGCTTCATACTGATCTGAGGATGTATTATTATTCTCTTATTTAAAGCAAATGGCATGCAAGCCTACAGTAACATGACAAGAGACATGAATCTCGTTATCAGACACTCAGGGGGAATATTGGCAAACCTGCGTGGTACAGGGTGACCCATAAAAACAAGAGAAATGTTATCCCAATATACATTAAAGTTTTCTTTAATGTATATGTTTTCTTTTCATGTAGAGTGGGTTTTGCCATGATTACTTTAGCCGTGTTGGATGTCTGCTATAAGCAAATTTGAATTCAGTGTCGTTTTACATCCGATTTTGTGAAGTTTTTCAGTGTCAAGTTTGTTTTATTTTTTCTCTTTTTATTAAAACCAACGTTTTGTTTGTTTGGTCATGCCCCTTAAATCACGGCGAATTAAGGCCATGTTATACTTCCTTGAACGTTTTATCATGATAAATATAAATTGAGAAGGAAATAAAAAGAGGAAGGGTAGACATGGACAGATAAATAGATAGTGAAGGAAGTATAAAATCGCGCGGCACTATACTTATTGCAATCACAAAACGGCGAATATAGAGAGTGATTAATGGCTTGAGTTGCTTTGGTGCAGTTGCTTGTACCAGGGACTCTCAACTCCCTGCTTGCATTAAGACGCCTCTCAACTCCCTGCTTGCATTAAGACGCCTGCATGCCATTTCGTATAGAACGAATTTGCAGTTAACACTAAATGCTAGCTGCACTTACAACGGCTCCAATTTAACTCAACTTCGTAACATTTCCCATTTAATCCAAAACTACTTCAAACGCTTGATAAGTAGGATATTTGCTGTGTTATAAGCAATGTAGACCTTTAGGTCAGAAAAATCAATACATATTTTTCAAGGCACTGTGTACAAGCCATCTTTCTTTCCTTCGTTCTACCGTGTGCTATGATTGGCCGTTTATTGGATAAAAAGGCGCGAGCGGATTGGCAATAAATGGATTTCTGACTTGATAGGATTCCCGCGAATATATTTCGTGTGTATACACACATGATATCTTCATAAAAATGTGTAATATGTCTGTTAGGTGTTGACATTTACTTGCCGTTTATCAACATCATTAATATTCTTTGGTGAGAGGAGAGCTAATGTTTGTATATCAGTTCGCGACGTTGTATCGATTCAAATTATTTCAGGGTTGATACATTTCAATCACCATAATATTAAAGAAAAAAAAATCATCAGATTTAATGTATCGATCATCGTACTAGCACTCTATAGGATTTTGATGTAATAAGGAATTTTGAAGAGAGTGTGATCAGCCGTGTTTCTTTCCAAGTTCACTTACATTATTTTCGAACATGCAAATTGAGAACATAATAATTAGGAACCTATAGGGTTGGCTGTACACTACACATAGACATTCGGGTTCCAGCTGAAGGCTAATAAAACAAAATAAAGCAAAATTAAATATGATAAACAAAAACAGATAGATGAGCATCGGGAAATGGTGGGGGGGGGGGGTACTGAAACACGGTGTTGAAGCAATCCAATGAGGTCTATACATTAAAGGCAATGCACATGAGAAGTGTCAAGGACAACCATAAGTAATTTTAAACCCTTTTTTCATACCATGGTCTGTTTATTTTCATTAATCCATGTATAAATATGTATTTGTATTGTATACGGTTTCCAAATAACTTCATCGAGGTAGAGGACCCCCCCCCCCCCCCCCCTACCCGGCTCCCCGATCCACACAGTACGTCAAGCACAACATAATAACTATCCACTATACTATATGAGTTCCGGGTAAACGAATTAATTATCGGATCATTTATTATGATTAACGTGAGTTGAACCAACAGAAGGAAGTAAATGTCGTTCGAATATAAGGTAGATTCTTTCCAAATGTTATGATCAACACAAAAATGCGTGTGTGGAGAGGGGGGGGGGTTGTTCATTCTATTATGAGTGGGGTTTTCAGAGAAAAGTGAAGCGCAGTGGTCACATCTCCCTTCAAAAGAAACCAAAACGAACAAATAAAACTCTGTTTTATCACATCTCTGTAAATGTTTAAGACTGATTGGAAGTCAAATTAGTTTCAACTAGTCTACTGATTCAACAGATCCATATAATATTTAACCAACAAGTTTACTGCAAATTCTGACAGACCATAAACAGACTAAATGAGCAAAAACTGGATTTTCCGACTGGAATTTTTTTCCCTCCTTATAAAAATAGAAAGTTACCCTCTCCCTTCCTCTCTATAAGCCCAAAGTAATCATCTATTACTTCATTTTTACGCATACAACAAAGTTCAGTTGAATTTATTTCTATGTGTGCACATAATCTGGTCAACTGTGAAGTAAAATGAGTCACTGACAGAAAAATAATCAATTTACAGCCTATTGAATTGTGAGGGAATTTGACTGGAACATGCAAACAAGACTATTAGGTTCATAAAGTTATTTTCTCATGTAATAATCTTATCTGCTATTAACGGTTGGCTGAAATGTAAACATGAAACATGTTTCTATGCACGGGCAGATCGGGGGGGGGGCGGTCAAAAGGGATACATGCCCCATTTCTTTCTTTGCCCAAAATTGACATCTGATCTGTCCTCCTTTTTACTGGAGTGTTAGTCCATTTTGAGTGAGACCCCTTTTTTTTCTTGTCATATTCTAGGCAAAAATGTGTTATCTTGCGTAAGAGCCCCCCCTCCCCCATTCTTTCTGTTCCTTGCTTGTTTGAGTTTACACATAAACGTTAGACCTTACATACTCGAAGCTAATGAACCCTGTAAAGTGGATGGCATTGCTCTCGTATTGAGGTTCTAGATAACAATCATTCTCATTTTCTCATTTTGTTGCCATGGCAACAACTGGATCTAATTATTTTCTAGTGTATATACGCACTTTACGCAACGTCAAACATCTTTTAAGACTATTTAAAAAAATCGAAGGATACATTGCTATTTTTTCTCTATTGCGAATACGTGTTCATACATTGTGTTTGCGAGTTTCTAGGCCATCGAAATGGTTCAGTTCGTTGCCTGAATGATTTCGACAAATAGGCCTGTTTGTTTTAGAGACCAGACATTATTGACATTTCGAATGTTTTTTTATACACTTCTCATACACATATTTTCGAATCAATTTCGCGAATGAACCTCACATAGAAGTTCTTGAAATAAACAAAAATAGAATTTCCCCATTATTATCATCTCTTCTTATCGCACATTCCGTATCACATCCATCCCTAGAAAAAAATAATCAATAACAAATCTTTTGTATAAAATTCTATGGTATACTGAATAATAACAATAATATGATTATGAAACAAAAACATATATGTATATAGAGAGAGGGAGCCTAAGTGGCACATTCGTTGATGTGAATCAGTGTTTTCAGCAATATACTAGGGCACATATATCATGTAAATTTATTTAATTTTACTACAGTATGTATATTATTTTTTTCTCTGTAATCTAAATACAAATATTATTTTCCACTCCATCTCCCTATGTCGTTCTCTCTCTGCCTCTCTCTCTATATCCCTTTTCTCGTTATTACCCCTCATTCTTGTTTTCTTGCTATATCTCTCACCCCCCCCCCCCTCCTCCTCCTCCTCCTCCCCTTCTCCATAATTCATCTTCCACCTTCCTTTTCCAATGCAGGATTTTGCCATAGAGGTGCTGGCTGATGAAAAAGCTGAACTGAAATTTGACAGCATACGCTCAAAAGTGATAGCAGCAGGGGGAGCGAATTACGGAACCGGAAAGTGAGATTAATTAAACCTAGTTACTGTAGTTAATGTATGTATATCACCTTATTTTCTTTGGTATAGCAGCTCCTTGGTTGGATTGAAATTGACATCGTTTGATTTGGGACTTGTTTCGCAATATTTCATGTATTTATTTCACATAAACTGAAGACAACCCAGTTAGCTTAATACAGTTATAGATAGGCCTGTTCCGGAGTGAGGACATTATTTATACACGTTCAAATGTATATATATCAGTCATTCATACTTTTTATGCAAATATCTCTGTATCGGAATAGAACACAATCATGATAATATACTCTGTAATTGTTTTAGATGCATGAATCATGTTATGATATTCAAATCTGGTATCCTTCCGGTTGAATACTGTCTGCACGTCACCAAACAAATTTATAAGGATCCGATTAACCGGGGGCTGAAATAAGTTTACGTTCAAATTTTCAATAGATTCTTTTCATTTTCCCCATATTCTGATCAGAACCAGGGGCCGCGGAACGGTTTTGAAAGTTGGGGGGGGGGGCTGAGCCCAAAGTGAGGGGGGCTGACCATTCCATTAGATGGTCATTGGACGTTTTTGCACACGGTTTGGGAAAAAGTGGGAGGCTGAAGCCCCCCCCCCCCCTCCCGGTTCCACGGCCCCTGAGAATGTATGGAATCAGACAAGAATGAATAGAATATTGAACACAATTTGACTAAATATCTATTTGGATCCCAATCAAATTTGTTTATTCTTGATGTATACTTTTGACGAAATCATCTGTACTATATACATTGGCCTGGACTACTTCAGTACTGTATTGATGACGTTTCTGTTGATAGAGGTGATGGCTGATCAAAAAAATGTATTATTCAAGGGGAAAGAATAAATGACATATTATGTAATTTGTATACACAATGAAAATAGTCAGGTATTGATTGAATTGACTTATTGAGTATGTGGTAGCGACTTTTCTTTTTTTTTATACTAGTCACCAAATTATTATTTCTGTCTGAGCTAGTTTTGAAGAAAAAAAAAATCACCAACTATATTGTCTCCATATACGTAGGTCGTTCTAAAGATATCTCGCATAATTTCACATTTGTGTATATCTTGTTTGCTATATACATTCAATTGTTTATGTCCCCACTACGCCAATTTATGTTTTGTTTTTATCGTGTGCTCTTTTGGACGATATCAGATTAATTCCATTGTTGATTATGTAACATGTACTTACTGTAGTCTGCCAGCACCGGCTCAAATTTCACACTTTTTAACATATTATATACTATGTCTGGAGTAAAGGTTACACTTCAAACTCTCTGTCCTGTGGTATAAACAGCCACATGTCTAGTCTTATTACTCTGCATCATGCACGTTACCCAAACCAAAGGTATGTGTGTGAAGACTATACTTGAAGGGGCGTCGACAAGATATTTTCATGGGGGGGGGGCGCAAATTGATCAAGAAATATGGTATGTATACAAGGTCCTTTCCTTCGTGATAATATGACAATATTTTTTCATAGCTCCTCCATTTATGTTGTCCCCTCAATTGATAGTGTATTGAGCCGGCAGTCACCCCTTTTAATCTGCACCCGCCCCATATTTGCTTGTATATGAGCGTTACTGAAAATATGTTGGTGATACAAGTTTGTTACTTTCGTTCACACTCTCAAACAATTGGTTTTCGAAGATTGTAAAGTAAAAGGTGTACACATTTTTACTGATTCTTATATTCGTAGAGTATACATTATTTATGGCATTTTATAGACTGGTCGCATAGTACCCGACTTTGTATAGATAAGGAGGAAGAGTGTGATTAGTGTCTTGTATCGAATGTAGAATTATTTGATGGTGCTCTATAGAACGATGCCCTATTATAGAGTCATTATTTTGGGTTTATTGTGATCATTTCATTTATCATAGTGTAATGACTATGCGTGAAATATACACAATATTCACTCCATCAATCTTTGGTTATCATTTCAACTTGTTGGACAAATATTTCACTCCACTCTACGTCGTTTGCTATTTCATATTGTCTTTTTTTAATGTAGAACCGATTTTTTGTATTGCTTGGTCTTCATGTGTAACTTTTGTCAAAGATTGATTTTAATATTTGAACAAGTGAGCATTCCATTTCAGTAATTAATTAGTGAAACCAATAAAAATGTATGGTACTGGTTATGTTTTACTAAAAGAAACAAACTATGTTGAGCGACGAGAAAATGTGGGGTCCTATTTTGCACACACACAAAAAAATCAAGAGAGTACATAGACTATATTAATTAGGCATGTATTTCCTATGGGGGTCGCAACACAAAGCTCTATGATCAATTTAACGATTGATTACTATTAACTGAATTGGTCATTACTAAAGCCTCAAGCAAAAATCAAATGCGATGATTGATTTTGGAATTTAATCGATCGTTGCCCCTCTTCATCTGAATTTTTTTTTTTTAACATAAAAACTAATTTGTCAGACAGAATTTCTCATTGCTTTGAATATGTATTTAATGACTGTTTTATTGATTGTAGCACATGATTTTGAAATTCATGGTGTCAGTAATATAAATTTCTTGATAGATTTTGTAGTATTTAACAAAAGTTGGCAGATGATGTAATAGTGACAATGTTTTGGAATATTATTTGAAAATAATGTTGATAATAAAAATTCTATGATGTTAAAAAAATGAAATGTCGATTTATTATCATGTCTCTACCATGTATGCATGCTGTTGTTTGTGACAATATTGTCTGAACATCTGCTGCTTCTACTACATATACTTCTACTACAATTACTCCTACTCCTACTATACTCCTACTCCTACTCCTACTACTACTACTCCTACTCCTATACTCCTACTACTCCTACTCCTACTACTACTACTCCTACTACTACTACTCCTACTACTCCTACTCCTACTACTACTACTCCTACTACTACTACTCCTACTCCTATACTCCTACTACTCCTACTCCTACTACTACTACTTCTACTACTACAACAACTACTACTACTACTCCTACTCCTATACTCCTACTACTACTATTATACTCCTACCACTCCTACTCCTACGACTACTACTTCTACTACTACTACTACTTTTACTGCTACTACTACTACTCCTACTACTACTACTACTACTCCTACTCCTATACTCCTACTACTACTATACTCCTACTACTCCTACGCCTACTACTACTACTTCTACTACTACAACAACAACTACTACTACTACTCCTACTCCTATACTCCTACTACTCCTACTCCTACTACTACTACTTCTACTACTACAACAACTACTACTACTACTCCTACTCCTATACTCCTACTACTACTATTATACTCCTACCACTCCTACTCCTACGACTACTACTTCTACTACTACTACTACTTTTACTGCTACTACTCCTATACTCCTACTACTCCTACTCCTACTACTACTACTCCTACTACTACTACTCCTACTCCTATACTCCTACCACTCCTACTCCTACGACTACTACTTCTACTACTACTACTACTTTTACTGCTACTACTCCTACTCCTACTACTACTACTACTACTCCTACTCCTATACTCCTACTACTACTATACTCCTACTACTCCTACGCCTACTACTACTACTTCTACTACTACAACAACAACTACTACTACTACTCCTACTCCTATACTCCTACTACTACTACTATTATACTCCTACTACTCCTACTCCTACTACTTCTACTACTACTACTTCTACTACTACTACTACTACTACTACTACTACTACTACTACTATATACTACTACTATACTACTACTACTATACTACTACTACTATTCCTACTATTCCTACTACTACTACTACTACTACTAATACTACTACTACTACTACTACTACTACTACTACTACTATATACTACTACTACTACTACTACTACTACTACTACTACTACTACTACTACTACTACTACTACTACTACTACACTACTACTACTATTCCTACCACTCCTACTACTCCTCCTCCTCCTCCTCCTCCTACTACTACTACTACTACTACTACTACTACTACTACTACTACTACTACTACTACTACTACTACTACTACTACTACTACTACTACTACTACTACTACTACTACTTCTACTACTACTATACTACTACTACTATTCCTACTACTCCTACTATACTCCTACTACTCCTCCTACTACTACTATTATTATTATTATTACTACTATATTACTACTGCTCATTTCTACTGCTACTTCTACTACAACTACTCCTGCGCTTAGATTGTACTAATCAAATTGACTCATATTTTAAGAGACGTCACTTCTCTTTATAAATAACTTCTCTTCTTCTTCTTCTTCTTCTCCTCCTCCTCCTCCTCCTCCTCCTCACTCTCATCCTCCACCTCCTACTCTCCCCCTCTCCCTCCTCCTTCCTTCTTCCATTTCCTTCTCTTCCTCCTTCTTTTTTCTTCTTGTTCTTGTTGTTCTTCTTCTTTTCTCCTTCTCCTTCCTTTTGACTTTTTCCCCTTTATTTTGATATTTCTATTATTAATCATCATCACATCCATCGTCGTCATCATGATGATTAGTTTTATTTTTTGAGCGATTGCCATAAAGCTATACATGCACCATATTTCAACGATGATGCATGCATCAACAACTATTAGGGTGTCCCTTAATTGATAATGACTCATAGATCTCAGATGATGATTAGTTTGTCAATGTCTTCGTTATTCAGTAACATATGACGACACAGTCACACCCACGAGACCGACTCCAAACCGACCGATGGTATGTCATTCGAAATAACGTAATACAGGTTTGATCGGTCTGGTGTCGGTTGTGTTCGTCTGACCGTACAGCATAAGATGCACGAAGAAATGTGTGTCTCATGAGTTTTGCGGGATAATTGTATTGTGGAGCAGCTGTGTGATGCCCAAGGAGGGATGGGAAATATCACCTTAATTTGGGGAAACTAGTATGGTACCATATCATCATATTGTGGATTGTTTGTATTGACATCTTCACAGCCCGCACTTCACGGCCCCACCCCCAAAAGGAGATAAATTATTAAAGGACAAGTCCACCCCCAAAAAAAGTTTATTTGAATAAAAAGAGAAAAATTTGACAGACATAGCACTGAAAATTTCATCAAAATCGGATGTAAAATAAGAAAGTTATGACATTTTAAAGTTTCGCTTAATTTCACAAAGCAGTTATATGCACATCCTGGTCGGTATGCAAATGAGATGACTGACGACGTCATCCACTCACTATTTCTTTTGTATTTTATTATATGAAATATGAAATATTCTAATTTTCTCCTCATTGTCAAGTGAAACAACAATTATTCCTCCCTGACCATATGGAATAGCATTGTTTAATACTATATGATTCAGTCAAATTGGTCCATATTGTCAAATTTACTAAAACTATATTGTTCAATTCAAACAATGAAAAAAAAAAGAAATAGTGAGTGAGGGACATCATCGACTGCCTCATTTGCATGTCACTAAGTTGTGCATATCACTGTTTTTTTTAAATAAGCAAAACTTTGAAATGTCATAACTCTTTTATTTTACATCCGATTTTGATGAAATTTTCAGCGTTATGCTAGTTTGATTTTTCTCTATTTATTAAAATCAACATTTTCCTGTGGTGGACTTGACCTTTAACTACAACTTTGGGTACGAAAAAATGCCAAATGAATGAATATATATATATCTTTATATATATAGATAAATAATGTTTTTTTTTTAAGAAATGAAAAAAGTGATGAATGAAAAAAGAATGAATGATTGCATGCAAAAAAATGATTGAATAATCATATAGATGAATAAGCAATATAAAAACAGAATAGATATAAAATGAAAGATAGATTTAACATATGATAATAAAAAAATTAATGATCGATGAGTAAAATTGATCTAATTGGCTGACATACAAACATCATTCATAGATAAATGAAGAAAAGAACATTATTTCATACTTCATTTTAATTTCTATCTTTGCCTAAAAATATTTATTCTGTTTTGTATTGTGACATTTTTATAATCAAGAGTGAACATTCCATATTGATATATCATTTTAAGCTACAATATTTAATGATCCATCTAAGTTTCAAGTGTAAAATTTTGATGGATATATATTTCACATTGCATGCTGTTTTCTTTCTTCAATAGTTTATCATATTTTCATGGATTTTGTACTGTTCTGTTGCAAATAAAGGAGGGGGGGGGAGAGAAAACTGCACGAAATTGATTAAAATTTCAATTTGATTGAAATTAAAAAAAATTGAAAATATAATATACATAAATACATATAAAATTATAAAAGTGAATATATAAATGCATACATAAATGAAGGGAAAATGTATAAATACAAAAGTAAATAGATATATAAATAAATAAATACAAAAGTAAATAAATCTAAATCAGATGTGTAAATGGTTGACTAAACAAAATGTAAAGGGAGTGAAATATTAGATTAATTTCATTCAACTGAAATATGACAATGCATGAAAAACGCGTAATGGCACTACAAATCCACATAGGAAAATTAAAAATACAAAAAAAATACAAAATTATATACCTTAATAGGGGAGACATCGCGAAGTGATATCTAATTATCCGTGAAGGAAAATCAATGCTGCATTGTTATTCTTGCTCCACGTCTTTTGATAAAAAAACCTTCAGAGAAATCATGAGTGAGTTATCATATTCTTTAGTCAATCTACCTATCCTTTCCTTTCTTTTTCTCTCTCTCAGTCTATCCCCCTCTCTCCTCTCTGTCTGTCTGTCTACCAGTCCCCCCATTGCTCTCTCTCTTTCTGTTTGAAAGTCATCAATCTCTGTCTAAGTCTCTCTCCCTCCATCCCCTCTTTGTCTGCGTGTATGTCTACCTGTCTCTCTCTCTCTCTATGCCAACCCCCCCTGATCCCTGTCTATCCCCTCCGTCTGTCTGCCCCCTCCCTCTCTCAGTCTGTCCCCTCCCCCTTTCTCTTCCTTTCCGTTTCACATAAATTCTAACTTGTTAGGCTTCTGATGTACCGATCGACAGCGATGTAATATAGTTTCAACGCCTCTCATTCTTTATTCATCCATTGTTTCAATCAAGGAACTCGTCAAATTCTAAATTCGTAGCTCCGCTTTCTACCAGTTTTGCGCAATCGCCTATTAGTCCCCCCCCCCCATCAGTTGATCTAATACTCACTAGGGCGAGCTGTCATTTAGTCCAATGCCAAGATGATATAATGCCTACTGACATTAACATACCAACCACTTCCCATTTTCTCCAAAAAGTAACTTTTTAGGGCAATTTCTAAAAACTCCACCAAACCCTCAATTGCATCAGGTTTAATAAGCTTTTTTTTTCGTTTTTGACAGAAATTAAAGCCTAACCCTTCGATATTTTCTTCAGAAAGAGATGATTATTATCATTTGTTTCACCCCCCCAGTAAATAATTAGATGAGTTGGTCATTTACATCAAGAATAAAAAGCATTTTTTAAAATTCATTTTTGATAAATTCCGAACTCCTTGTCTATTTCCCACAAAACTGACAATTCTGAGATTTTTCTAAAAATCGATGCACCCCTTCTTAACAATTGCTTTGCGTTGTGATCTGCTTTATATGATGAAAAAGCATTTACAGAAGAAAAAAAAAAGGGAAAATTGAACGATTTTGGAACTTATCTATGAGCTACCCCGAGCCCCCATCTAAACGGTGATACAACATAATGCACCTGCGACATGTGCTCTTGTCTTAACATCTCAGAGGGCATACAGTAAGAGTTAGGATTGTAATATAGTTGTTTGTTCAGAATAATGTAAATATAATATAAATGTAATGGTTTATTTAGTTTTGGAGGTTGGGTTTGATATTTGGCTTAACATGCAGATTTTCCATCATTCGCATGTTGCTATTACAATTTACTTGGCCAACTGTTAAATACCAGTTTACACATTTGCTTTCCGGTGGATCTAATCATGGACCTAGTAGGTCCATGATCTAATGAAAACGCATTTAAAAGGAATATAGGAATAATGAAGACATCAAGAGTTGGTGCATATCTCATTGAATATTAAACCACCATGCCATAAGAGTTCAAATTGACCCTCTTCTGATCATGCGCAGAATGGAACTCCGAACTGGCTTATCAATCAAGGTTTTCATCGGCTTTCTGGGATGAGGGAGAATTAGTAAACTAAATACTCCTAAACAAAGTGATGATCATTTCTATTATCACATCATCAGCAGCAAGAACAGCAACATCAGCACCTAATTTTCATTTCTTCTGCATAATCATCATCCTCATCACCACCACAACCACAATCACTATCATTTTCATCATCATAAGATTGCCATTATCATCATCCTAATCATCATCGTCATAATCCTCATTATCATCCTCCTCATCCTCTCATCACCATTATGATCATACTCCTCCTGCTCATCCCTATCGTCAATATATTTATTGTCATCTTTATCTAGTAGGCAAACTACACTACAATGGGGGCTGGTATCACAAAGCATAGCGCTTGATCATTTAGTCACTTTGATTACACATAATGATTAATGTTATCAAGTGACAAGCATAAAAATCGGCATTAAGATCAAGTGCTAAGCTTTATTCTATCTGGCCCCGGAGTCATTTCAATCAATCTTGGACTTGTGATTTGACACACGCCTTCAAACAGAGGATCATGGGTTCCATTCTCTCCAAACTTCAAAATCCCACCCTGCACAACATACAAATACTAAACAGGTACTACAAAAATGATATGTACATGGAATGGCTTTTATTACATAAATACAAGTTCATTTACAAAACATTACATCTCAAACTTTCAATGTCTTATTCAGATGGAAACATCTTAACTACAGTATGCATGTACCTCATCCCTAGAGCTCGTACAGTCTTCAAGGTTCCAAAATGCTGCAGGACGTTATCATCACCCTCTCTACAAAAACACACCCATGTCATGTTACACCCATTAGGAAATATCATCACTGGTTAGATGTCAAAGATCACATTAAAATGAAGATACTGCTTCTTATCTTCAACTCTATAAATGGTTCTATACTTCAACACAGTATTGACAGAGTTCATAGAAATACTTTTGTCGAATCTCTCCGTTCATCCAACACTTGGTCTCTTCTTATTCCCATACCTACAATGCCATGGGAGAATAGGCTTCCGTACATGCTGTCCCAGCCCACCGATCTAACTTCTCCTTGAAAAACGAGGCCCGTCACATAAAAGAAAAACTCTGGCAATTCTTTTGCCAGAGGTTTTTAACGTATTAAGTGTCATTGGCAAAGTTCTGTTTGCCAGAGTTTTTGTTTATTTGCCAGAATTTTCTTTTTATGGCAAAAGTTTTATGTAACAGGCCCTGGGTCAAACAAAACTGCGACAGCTATTGATAAATCATATTCAAAATATGGCAGTGGTATGAATGAAGAGAGGGGGGTGACCAACTATAACCAGCCTAAAAAGAGAACAGATACTTTGAATGAAATGAAAATCATATTCAATGTGTGCTATCAATAACCAGGCAGAAAAAGTTATGAGGATAAGTTTCCTAAAGGCTTGGTCCCACTGCACTTACGGATGCAGAGAGGATGTAGGACGGAAAAGAAACTTGCCATCCGTTGGAAAACGTTATGTATCCGTTGTGTACTCTTTGCATGTGTGTTTCATACGCTCTATATCCATCGAGCATCCGTCTACTGTGATTTCATTGTTGCCCATTTTGTCCATTGTCTGGAGCAGATGAAAACGGATGGAACCACTCCGAAATTTTGCTTCTCCGATATATCCGTTATGAGTACGTTTTGTGTCCGTCGGCCAGTGGGACCAGGCCTGTAAGACTTTCCTATGGTAATTGTTCTTTGATCGGCTCCTGGGCCATGGTACCAGGGTAGTTAGTTGCCAAATTATTTAGGTGTGATTCAAATTATTATTAACCTGGTCCATGGATTCAATCCAGGAGAAGAATTAATTTTTAAAAAAACCTTCTTTTGAGCTCAGACAAATTTGTGACGTAGTACAATTTACACTGCACCCTATGGAAATTTCCAGGGCTCTTTTGGGCATTTCAGGGGGAAATTCGCCCCATACCCTCATGGTTTTTTTTCCCCTTGATTCAATCTGTCTTGTCCCACATGCAATGTAATCATTCTCCACCCCTTAGGGCAAATTCCAGCCGGTCACTGAATGAAGTGCTCATATTTCCAAGCTAACACTTAAAAATAATGGAATTTACATCACAGGAAGGGTAAATGAAAACCGAGGACTGTGGTAGGCTTGTACGGATTCTGGAGAATGCTATCTATGATCCCCCATCTTCATCCCTCAACAGCTCTAAGAGTTCATCTCCAACCTCAGCATCGACATCATCATCCCCCTTTCCCTCCTCGTCCCCGGTTGTACCAGTCTCGTCTGCCTCGAGCTCCTTAGCGATGTCATCCGGCAGGGCGTTATCATCGGGGAGAGCACTGCTGCCCTCTGTAGTCTCGCTGGGAGCAGTCTGGGAGGTAGCTATGGAGGGCGGCGGGGAATCAAATAGCGGCTCCATAGTGATTCCCATTGCCTTACGAACAGAATCCGTAGGGGCAAGGTGGCCGGGTAGTGTCTGTAATTGAGATAAAGATGACAGCATGAAGAACAATCATGATCATAATGGATATTGTAAAAATCTCATCAGCAAAATCCTCATCATAATCGTCATCATCATCATCAACACTATCAACATCATCATTACCATCATCAACATCACCATCAAAATCATCATCATCATCATCAAAATCATCATCATCATTGACATCAACATCATCCTCATCAATAACATCATTATCATCCCCACCACCACCGACAAATTGTATAATCTGAATGGAGAGTTGTAAACGTAGATTGAACCTCAAACTTTGTGATCTACACAATGACCAAACCACTCTGCCCATTTCAATATTATCAAAGCTTGCTAACCCTATGTATACACAGAGGATTCCTTAGGAATTAAAAGTATATTTGTTGGAAATACCACACCATTGCATTTCCTGCTTGTGCAAAGACAGCAATTGACAGGAGTAGTACTTTCTATAAAACTTCAGTATTCAGGGCAAAAAACAATTAAAACACTGCTGAAAGTACCGATTGGCATCACTACAGTGTTATAACATATCATTACCTTGGCAGTAAGTTCTTTGAGTTTTTGAGTAAGTTGTTCAGCGATGGCATGTTCCTGATCTGTCGGGCCTTGGATATACTGGAGATGAGGAGGTGGTTTACGATTGAGACGTTCATTCTGGCTTCTTTCAAGATCCCTGATCAGCTCGGCGGTCTTTCCTAGCTTCTGATCAACTTCCTTCTCGGTCTCGCTCTGTATCTTGTCCATCACCGCCATCTCTTTCTCTGATTTACATACAATGAAATACAGAATAGGATTAAAGGTAAAAAGACAGTAGTTGCAGCAAACAATTATTTCATGAGAAAGTCTTCCAAATCAAGGTTAATCGTCAAAATATTATCATACATCTAGATCTGGTACATTAATGTAAACTTATCTTTGTAAAATCATGAAATCTTAGCTCAAAAATCGATAATTCTGATGATCACTAATACAGGAAAGCATATGTGGGACAGTGTGTTAATATTGCTTGGAAAAAATACCAGACATTTGATGGAATTCCGTGCTTATTTTGCTCATTTCTCAGCAATTATGCATTTTCTTCCAGAGCTATTTGGCACATATTTTTTATTTATACATACAAACACTTTGGTGGTAATTTCATTGGGTTCTGTTCGAAATCATTTTAAGATCATTACCACAACTGGTATTTATCTTTAACACCTTCAGAAGTGAAGTATCTGTTCAAAACTAAGACAACCAAATTTTTAAAGAAATTTTCAAATATTGATATAACTTTATAGAGAATCTGCGCTGTAAGGTTCCAATTGTTAACCATGTCTGTGATATGTTGTAAAATTAATGAACAATACATGCATGCATATCTTTTTAAGAATCCAATATTTGTATCCAAATAATCATTTTATTTTTTTTGTTAAATTATTTAATTTTCAAGAGATATTTTACTTAATCTGATGAAATCTTTTCTGGCTAGCATGTGGGGATTTAAAAAGCCAGTGGGTCATTTGCCATTCCAGCATAAGTCTTCACAAGAAACAAACTCGATCTCCGATGATGAAATCTTTTCAAGCTAGCATGTAGGGATTTGAAAGGCCATTCAAGCCGAAGTCATCACTAGTAACAATCTAATCTCCAATCAAAACACACATGCTCTATCAAGGAAATCAACACCAACTATACTGATCATCTCTATATGCTTTGGAGTCAGATATGATGCTGGAAAAGCTTAATTTCATTGTCCCTGGTTCCACCCCGGCTTTTGAAATAGTCCCAAAGAGAAAGAGTCCCAGATGTTTTACCTAAAGCTGGGAGGAATGACATGTCAATGCCTTCATCAGCCAATGATTTCAGACTATCATAGTCAATCTTGACACCTTGTGTTGAAGTTAGTCCTCCACCAGCACCATCTGTTAACTGGATACAAACATAATGGAGTAACAAACATGAACATTGATGACCAACAAGTATAACTAAAGAAATGACTGAATACGTTTTCTTGGACTTTGTAGCATGATGACCAAAGAGTACAGGCCTTAGACATTTAGAGGTCCATAGTGTAGAGAACCAAACTGACGACGTCACAATAAAAAAAATAAAAATTAGCGTTTTTGATACCGTATTTTGGCAGAGCATGATGAAAAACCCCCACGACCAAAATTTGGTGGGAATCGGTCCATGGGGGCCATAGATATGACCTCATGAATACATAATCAGCCTCATTGAAGTCCGTGTATTATTGGCCTGGTCCAAAATGTTAGGAACCAGGTCAATAATACATTGACTTCGATGGAGTAGTATAAAAAAATATTGTTTGGAAAGCTAATAGAACAATCTGTAACTTCGTAGCAATAGGTCTACTGAGAATTTAACAATATATCTTAATGCTTACCTGACTCCCTGGTTCGCCCAATCCTGCCTGGAACTCTTTCAATTCCTGATTCTGGCAACAAGAAAAACATACCAAAATAATTAACATCGATGAATAACCAATGAATATCCAGATAAGGGGAAATTTTACCACCATCCACTCAATATATTACAAGGCACATTGACTCAAACATAATTCTATGAGAAAAAAAAACTCATCCAAATCAATCACTATTCACTAACAATTTGCAAATTAGATATTATTTGTTTACATATCATATGGGGCAGCTGCTCATAAATATCACAAAAAGAAACTTAAAGGGGAAGCTCGCTCTCATGATAAGATGGTTTTGATATTGAAGTTGGAGAAAACATTTGTGAAATTTTGAAGAATCAGACAAAGTATGTTTTTTTTTCTAATATTAGTTTTGATTTTGTGGCAAGCGAGTTGCTCCTCCATGTGTTGTGTGATATTGTATGAATTCCCCAAAATGCCATTTTCTCAAAAAACACATTTTATTTGCATGGGAGATATAACAGACATCATTTAATTTCTCATTGTACAAGAATTTTTTTTTTTTTTCATTCATCATGCTACATTAAAAAAATGAAATTTATTGAATTTCATATCACATGATATATAGGGGAGCTGATAAAAAAATTAAAAACTCTTTGATGGATTTTCATTAAACCTTCACCAACGTTTTTCTATCATTGTTTTCTTCTTTTGTTAAAACAAGCTATAATAGCATACCTGCCAACCTTTGATAATAAAAAATCAGTATCAAAGTCACGAGGGCGCCGAGCGGGTCGCGCGCGAGATGGTTTCCCCCTCCCATGGTAGGGACTCTGCATTTTCTGCATGTAAAAGTAGCATTTCCCTACCCTTTTTAAAGCAAATTTACCCTCTTAACCATACCACAGGATGACCTACATGTAACGTTAGTCTACTTATATGTAATATAATATCATTTATCAATCAAACATTAAAACAAGGGTCTTTAAGATATCACGTTTGTGACAAAAAAATACACCCAGTTTCATTCAGGTGTGATTTGTTTTCATTGAAATCTATATAGATTTAGGAATAATTTGATTTTGAGCATATGTTTGTAAGGCCCTCTATTGTTGGAAAGTTTCTGGAAAGATTCTCTTTTTAATCAGAAAAAAACTTATTTCAAGAATTCAATTGAGTTTTGGGCCAAGGGATATTTTGTATCATTAATTCAGATTCAAGTTGGCCTAGCCTACTGTATTAAAAACTGAGTGCAAAAAAATCTAACAAGTGATGGAATCACTTGAGTGACGCTGTCATCAACTCAACATCGACAAGCTCATTCAAGAAGGCCATTGACAGAGCTTTCTAATCCTCACCCCGCCCTCTCTCACCCGATGCGTTTATGCCCAGGAGGGCCCTGCATCGTATACATCCAGATCCAGAACATTTATTTATCATTTATAATTATATCAAGTCTATCATATGCATCAAAATAAGCCAAACATTGTCATCTTATTCATGTTTATATTTCACCACACAGGAGTAGTGACTGAGGACAAGGTTATATCATAACCTTTATTAGATAAGTGCTTGTTGGCATAAGAAAGCATATTTTCAGCCATGACAAAAACGGAGCCGAAGTAATACGGCGGAATACGCCCGACCCGCACCCACCACTGCACTTGCGGTGCGCCGATGAGACTGGGAGGCTGAGGCGCTGCAACTCGGGCGCCGGGAGTTTAGGCAAGCGAAGCAAGTAGATTTGGCGTTCGGCTCCGATGGATCAACTTGACTCGAAAGTTGATAATTGCCGCTTTCTTTCTCACAAATTTGACAATTATTCGAAAAAATAAAGTACAGATCAATTTAACATTGCGTAGGGATAAACTTGAGTAACTGCGGCAGAGCCTCCCGATGTGCACGGCGCGGCCGATCGGCCGGGTAAGCAGGCGCCGGTAAGCAGACTCATCAATGATATTACCAACACACTCTAGACACCAGTACACGACTCATTCACTAACTCATTCCACAATACAAAATCATCCGGCGAAAAGAGCAAAACCTCGAATAAAAAGTGAAATTATCTTACTAAATCACCATATTTCGCGTCAAAAATATCACCATCCTTAATTCTATACATCGTAGTTAGGAAACAAGGGGTCTAAAAAAGTGAATTTTTCACGGTTTTTCCGATGTTCGTGGATTTTGAAAACGTGTCCTCACTGAAAACTGGCACTTTCGCGAGCCGATGTCAGCCGCCATTTTGTTCCGGAAGTCAACGCTAATATCGGCCGCGCCGCGCGCTGTGGCCGCTGCTCGTAATTTTCACATGCAATTGCAATGGAACTGTGCACTTAGCACTTAGCCGTGCGCCCCAGTTGTTTATGCGTTAGTCGTATGTTACAGCCGCTTATGCGTTAGTCGCATCATACAGCCGTTTCAATAATTTCAACACTACATTGATTGACCTAAAAATCGGAATTTTGGTTTAAAAATTCGGAATTCGGAATGGAGGCTAAAAAATCGGTATAATTCCGCCAAAATCGGAATGGTTGGCAGGTATGTAATAGGCATGTACCTTTTAAAGGACAAGTCCACCCCAACAAAAAGTTGATTTGAATAAACAGAGAAAAATTCAACAAGCATAACACTGAAAATTTCATCAAAATCGGATGTAAAATAAGAAAGTTATGACAATTTAAAGTTTCGCTTAATTTCACAAAACAGTTATATGCACCTTATGGTCAGTATGCAAATGCGGAGATTGATGACGTCATCCACTCACTATTCATTTTGTATTTTATTATATGAAATATGAATTAATCCAATTTTCTCCTCATTGTCAAGTGAAACAATGATTAATTCCTCCTGAACATGTGATTTTAAGATTTTTTTGAAAAGATAAATTACCTTCAATATTAGGTTTACTGAAATGGAGTGCCAGGAAAAATTTATCGACATCATGAAATTGGAAACTGAAGCCTTGATCAAATTGTTTTGTTCTTTTGTCCAAAACATAATTGCTGTTAGGGGTGATTTCTGAGTACTAAAAATATCAACCGGTAAACACTTTGAAGTAATATATTCGCAATATTTTTACACAATGAGTTTACATGTAATGCCATTCTTCTCATTCTTCTTCTCTTTCCCGCTCTCTCCATTTTCGAACTTCTTTCCTCTTTATTTCCCTTTCCTCTCTCACTTTCTTTATGTTTTCTTTATCTTTTCTTGGATATCAGTCTCTATATTCATTGTCAAAATATCTATCCGAATGATTCCTATTTTTCTATATTTATTCAAATCAACATTTTTCTGTGGACTTGGCCTTTAAAAAAAATTGTTACTCAATTATTATTTTATGGGGTTTCGGGGTCAAACTTTCATTAATTTGTTATCATTTTTTGTGTGTTTTTGTTTAAAAAAAACATCAACTGGTACCCAGTGTGGAATTACCCTTTGACATTGAATACTGACCTGCCTTATTTGTTCCTTGGTCTTACTATGCTCTCCGTTGGTGAGCGAGTCAAGGAGATTATCCACCATCTTGGTCACATGATCACCGCTATCCTTCACGTACTCTTGAATACTAATAAAAACAAAATGGAATGTGTTAACCAATGTTTAACTCTATACAAGAATTCTAGTAGTCCACACTCCTATGGAATGCTAGGTTTTAACATATTTTTAATTCTTTTTTATAACGGGCTGTAGAAAGAAACCAGTCTCTATACAATTATGTTCAAATTAAAGAAGAGTAGAAAATGAGTTCAAATACACAGCAAAGAGAGAAGAAGAAGAGAAATAAACTAATGAGACACAGAAGTATAATGAACTTAACTAAAAAAAGTCTGGTAGTGCACTGATCTGTTACATTGGCTTTGCAAGATCAAAATTTGGAACACATAACATAATTTACATATTAAGGCCTTTTCACACGTGAATCTTGAATCATCATTGTATTGATGATTTCAATTCGTCTTGAGAATCATCGGACCTTTCACACGCTCACTCGAAAACTGTGATTTGAATTCAAATTCCTGAGCCAATGCAGTATGTTTCCTTCGTGGCTTGTCAATTAAAGCACTGCATTGATACGATGAGTGCATGACGGTTATATTATCTACGGAAGTGCTTAAAAGGACACATAAGCTCCGCCCCCCAAAAGATGTTTTGGAGGTCAAGCCTTTCACACATAATTTGTACCGTAATTTGAGTGAAACTTATCTGGAATTCACCTCCAGAGTAGAATTTGAATTCGTGATTGTGATTAGCATTCGTGATTCTAGTTTGGTTTCACACATGCTAAAAATTCGTCATCAGCCCTATTTTTTACTGGAATCATCATTCAAATTACAATTTTTTTTACCGTGTGAAAGGACCTATATATAATAGGCCTATATATTCAAATTAAAGAATATCAACCAATGGAAATAAAGAGAATGGAAAAGCCAACCGAAAGTGTAGTAGTCCAATTCATAACAATAACCAATAAAGAGATAAGTAGATGGAGATGAATGACGTGTTGGGATGATTATATAATAAGAATGATGAACAAAGAAATAAGAAGTGAGAATGTAATGAATGAACACATCCGAAAAAGAAAAGAATGACAAGAGAAGCAGGTTGAAAGTAAAATGGAAATGGATGGATGACAACATAAGCATAAAAAATGTGAACAAATCTGAACTATATACTAAAAGATGCAAATGGATAACTAAAGTGGATAACTGAACTTAAAGGAGAGTCACAGTCAAAATAACAGTATCCAACAAGATAATTTCAAAAATAATTCATTGAGTGAATGAACACATCAAAATAGGAAAAGAATGACACGAGAAGCAGATTAAAACTTGAAAGTAAATTGGAAATAGTGACAACATAAGCATCAAGAACATGAACAAAGCTGAAACTAAATATCAAAGCTGCAACTGAATAACTAAAGTAAATACATGAACTTTAAGAAGAGCCGTTGTCAAAATAAATGCCCTACAATATCCATGGTCAAAACTATTTTTCAAATAATTCATTCATAACATTGCATTCTCATCTCAGCATTTTTTTTTCTTCTATTTTTATTTTATAACAAAATTACATTTTTTTTTGGGAGGGGGTAATTGCTCACCACCTGATCAAAATAATTTGTGCTAGGTGAATCAAATAAGAACTCTTTCATCATATAAAACAACTTCCAAAAGCTTTTTTTTATCTAGGTTTTGAAAAAAAACCTGTTATGAACGTAGTTTTTTTTTTATATTTGTTATATTTTCGGTACAACTTGAAGGAAAAAAGGAGAATTGCAGTCATATTTTGCGAAAAAGACCGGAAAACCTGTTATCTCACTTATACCAATCATATTTCAGTCATGTGTTTGACCTTCCTAGAGGAAATCCCTCTTCATTAAACTGTGTTAATTACTTCTTTGCATGTTTGACTCCCTCCTCATATTTTATCACAATGACAGGAAAAGATATACAGCCCACATTCAGCACTTCATAATCCTGTCTTACAATTGACCTCCCTGGAGGGAATCCCCCTTCATTTAATTGTGTTAATTACCTTTTTGCATATTTGACTCCTTCCTCATCACCATATGTGCTGTAGATAAGATCAGATTCTTCTTTGCTCAGGTTAGCAAAGGTTGAATCATATCCCGGAGCAAAGGAACTGAATGGGCCGTACATCAGGTAGCTCACTATTAGACAAGAATAATCAATATTCAATAATAATCTGGTTATTTGCCCAAGACATACATTGCACGTATCTACGCACTTACAGATTTATCATTATCCGGGTCATCAGATTCAATCAGTCACTCCCGCAAGCAATGCTTGCATATCCTCCACTCCCTGGGGACTAATCCAGCCAGTCGCCAATGAGGCGCACACAGTGCTGGACAAGCTACAATAACTTTTACATCCTACCTGGTACTCATTTAAGCACCTGGGTGGAGAGTGGCAGCTTGGATTAACGCCTTGCAAAAGGACGCTAGGCTGCGGTGGGATTCAAACACACGACCCTCTGATTACAAGGCAAGAGTTAGAACCGCGAAACCACGGCTCCTCCTATCAATGGATGGATCATTGCACAATAATCATTATTGGTCAATAGACCAAGTTAGACGTTACCTCATGGGTAAATTTTCTCAAATGGCCTTTCCTTTCTTATATTAGGACAGGCAAATTTCAAAGTACTGTAAGCATGACTGATATAGGAGGCTGCAGAAATTGTATCGACCAGTGCCAGCCACACAGAAACATTGTTAAACAGAGCGCTAACAGTAAGCCCAGTCACATCTTTCGGATTTTGAATTCAAAACATTTATGTCAATGTGCAAGTAATGCATTGCTGTAACATTAGGCATCGCTGCCACATTACCGGTTGTAACAGGGCCTCTTTTAGCGCATCGTTAGCGCTAACGTTTATGTGCGGTCAGAACAGGTGACTAGAAAAGCACGTCAATGAACTCTCTATGAAGGTATTTATCGCATTTCTACTTTGAATGCATTAGTATGTTGTGATTACAATGTACTTGGGCCAACCTGTTAAATACTCGCCGCTAACATGGCAAATGGACACACTGCTGCTTTCCAGTGGATTTAATGAAATTCAAAACAATATATTAATTATCAAGCATCAAAGTTGGTTCTTTATCTCCTCGAAAATAAAACCAACATGCCATTTGGGTTCACATGAATTTCTTTCGATTAAAGCACAAAATTCTATGGACTGGTCATTGGTCATTAAACCAGATTGAGGTAGGTTTAAAAAATTACAAATAACTGAAATATCACAAGACATAGGAGTTGATCAATCATATTTAAAATTGTCCTCTAATTTTAAACATAAAGGACCCCACCTTGAACATTAGTAATCACAGTCGTTGTAATCAATCATAAGTAAATCAAAAACATCTTTATTACTAAATCTACAAAAATCAAACTATTTGTTATATCATACACTGAAATACAAATGAAATGGTTTGTGCACAACATAATTGAAGTTTTGCCTCTCTCAAAAAAATCAAATATTAGGCTATTTTATTCTCTGTATCACAGAAATTCATGTCACAAGTTATATTTTAAGACTAGCTATTTATAAAACACAGTCACTGAGAGACAACACATATTTTTGGTCAGTTCACTATCCTGATAAAATCAAGGAGAATTTGAACCTACCAGGAAGAGCTTTGTTTCTCTTATCTTCTTTGAATCCTGGTAATGATGCCGAACCGTGGGACAATCTACCCGTCAACAAGCCAAGATTGACCTTACGACTCTCTTCATTCTCACCCCGATCAGGGTTCAGAACAGACAGGGTGGTCGTACCAGCTTTGTCTTTCCTAAGGAAACCAAACTGCAAATAACAATATAGTGATGGTTATAACACTGATGGTGATGATGGTAAATGATAGTGATGATGATGGTGATGATGAGGATGATGATGATAATGATGATGATGATAATGATGATGACAATGATGATAGTGATGATGGTGATGATGATGATAGTGATGATGATGATAATGATGATAATGATGATGATGATAATGATGATGATGATAATGATGATAATGATGATGATGATGATGATGATAATGATGATGATGATAATGATGATGATGATGATGATGATGATAATGATGATGATGATAATGATGATAATGATAATGATGATGATGATAATGATGATGATGATGATGATGATGATGATGATGATGATGATGATAATGATGATGATGATGATGATGATAATGATGATGATGATAATGATGATAATGATGATGATGATAATGATGATGATGACAATGATAGTGATGATGGTGATGATGATGATAGTGATGATGATGGTGATGATTATGATAATGATGATAGCAATGATTATGATGGTGAAGATAATGGCGATGATGATTGGAATGATAATGGTGTAGAGGTTGGTGATGATGATGGTGATGACGTTGATGGTGGTGATAAGGATAAAGATGGTGAAGATGCTGATAATGATGGAGAAGATGAAGATGATAGTAATGATGATGGTCATAAAAGTCATGGTTTTGAAATGGTGATGTTTTATCACATAACAGGGATCCACATCTCTATCTTCTACATGCATCTTACTAAACAAACAATTACCAACACTCAATACCTTGTAACACTCCAAATACCAACATATTTGCACTGTTCCAAAAGTACCTTGTGCGTGTAACTCTTACAAATACCCTCGCTTTTTTCTAATTTGTTTGATAACCTACCTTACTGTTGGGTTTTCTAGCTGTCAGTCTATCCTTTGCAGCTTTGGCTGCCTCTAAAACCTCCTGGATGAGAATTTTGGCATCATCTTCATCCATATCATCCTCATCCTCAGATTTCCTGTGCAAATGAAAACATAATGCACAGGTTTTACCACAGAAATAAATGATCAACAAAAATATTCAGATTTATTGCATAAAAAAAAGATATGTTTCAAAAGAAACAAATAATGCAGTTTTAGCAAAGTAATGGTTAACCCATGGTCTGTATGATATTCAATAACTGTAAACAAATATTCTAGTAGTTCAGGAATACCTGCAATAATGGATAAAAAAATGCCTGACAAACATCCTGAATGAGCCATTATGTACATGTATTTTCTATTACCTGAAAAGGAGTTGAAAAAGTAATCTCTATTTGCCAGTCTCCATACACATGTACATGGGTACATGTAGCAAGGCATTTCTTGGAAGCAGCTGGGGTAAATGTTGATTTGAGTGATGATAGCAGTAGTATCAATATTCATCATTATCATTGCCATCATCATCATCATCATAATAATTTCATTAACATCATTATATTATCAGTCATCATCACTATCATTGTCATCATCATCACCATCATCATTATCATCATAATAATTTCATTAATATCATTATCATCATTATATATCAATCATCATCGTCATCGTAGTCATCATCATCATAATTTCATCAATATCATTATCATCATTAAATTATAAGTATCATCATCATCATCATTGTCATCATCATAATCCTCCTTCTCCTCCTCATCATCATCATCAGATGTTGTCATTGTCATTGTCATTATCATTGTCATGCTACAATGTAAATTATTCGTATTCCCAAATAGTGTACATATCTACACCAACTTCTGTTTAGATTCTCAGTAGCAACCGGCCTTGGAACTAAGATCTCACCCAGTAACATCGGTCTGGTTTGTTGTTGATGCATCATCCGTAACCATGGTATCCATTGTGTTTGTATCCATGAGCTCAGGAAGGGGCATGTTCTCTACCTCTGCATGCGGCTTCTGACTGGGTTTGGGCTTAGCTCTGGGTTTAGATCGCCCCTCTCCTTCATCCACACACCCAAATGCCCTCTTGATGGTTGCTAATCGCTCCTGTGAATAACGGGTGAAAAAAGGGTCAAACGTAAATTACATCTCTTTAGCACTTCATCATACATCTCGGTGTGATGTCCAAGGTCTGTGCATTTGTTGTATGCACCTATGAGCAATTCTAACAACAAAGTCAGAAAACCACAAACCTTATATCTTAAGTACAGAAATAGATATCCGAGCAAAAAAGGGTAAACAAACATTTGAATTTAAGGCATTTTATGAAAAAGTGTAATGCAGTCTTCCTTATCAAACCTGTGAAGTGTGTGAGAAATAATGCGGGTGCACACATATGGGTTGGATTTTTTTGTTTTAATCTCAAAATGACAGGCTAATGTTTTATGTAAGCCACCCCCCAAAAAAGAAAAAAGAAAAAGAAAAAAAAAAGAATTGCTCTTGTTGCAGTTTACAGACACTATTTTCAAATCCAAGGTTATCTGTCACCATAACATCACAGATCTATTATCAGGTATAGTTATACAAAATTAACTATAAGAAATTCTGAAATCTAAGCAGAAAAATGACCACACTGCAGATTGCCAAATCAGATAGGTGCATTTGGGACAGTGTATCATCATTGCTTGGACAAAGGCCTGTCACCTGACTACAGTTCCATGCAAATTTGCTAATTTGCTAATTCTCAGCAATCACACAATTTCTTCCAGAGCCATTGGCACATACTATTTTATTAATAATTACTTAGGTGGTCATTTATTGAAGTCTGTATCAACTTATTTTTAGAACTTGATATATTAACTGGCAGTTATCTTTAATGTTCAGTCCATTTTTTTGTATACAGATTTTCAGACATACCCCTCCCCGTCCCTTTCATACCTTGCTCATGACTCTCTGCCCGGTAGATAGAAGTTTCTTGGCTGCCTTGAAGTAAACAGTCTCCGGTCGGTTGTACTTCATTGCATTCTCACACATCAAAACAAAGTCAGCCTGGGATCAATACAAAAGATATAAGGATCGAACAATGCAAACAGGTTTCAGCTTCAATTCGGTTCTCATCATTCTTACCATGTACAGGTATTCTGTTTTTAGTCACTTTGCATCTTATACATGTATTTGAATACAACCCTTGGAACAATTTAGCTCGTGTGAAGGCAGAAAAATCAGAGGATAAGATCTACAAACAAGTGGAATGCCTCTGGCGGTCTCACCTGCATCACGCGATTCAATATAGCAGCAGTGCTGACTTTGAAAACTACTATAAAATAATTATTCACAAAACACACCATTCATATAATGATACAATACTACGTTCAATGATATTCGACCTTGATCATGTGCCTTAAACTTGTCAGTGATACTCGATTACCCCTATATCCACATTTTATACTATATCTATAAACCATGAAAGTTATGACAGCAATCTAATAATTACCTCTAAAATGTTCAAAGACCTTAAATGACCTTTGACTTTGGTCATGTGACCTGAAACTTGCATGAGATGTTCAGTGATACTTGACAACTCTTATGTCCAAGTTTTATGAACTACCGGTAGACCAATATACTTACAGAGTATACCCCCAACATAGCCAATGTCCATTGACCTTTGATCTTGGTCATGTGACCTGAAACTCGCACAAGATGTTCAGTGATACTTGGTTACTCTTATGTCCACGTTTTATGAACTAGACCAATACACTTACAGAGATATGATGGTAATTCAACAAATACCCCCAATTTGGCCAAAGTTCATTGACCCTAAATGACCTTCAACCTTAATCAGGTGACCTGAAAATTGCACAGGATGTTTAGTGATACTTGATTACTATTATGTCCAAGTTTCATGAATCAGATCCATAAACTTTCAAAGTTATGATGGTAATTCAACAGATACCCCCATTATGGCCAAAGTTCATTGACCTTTGACCTTGGTCATGTGACCTGAAATGCACACAGGATGTTTAGTGATATTTGATTACTCTTATGTCCAAGTTTTATGAACTAGACCAATATACTCTCAAAGTTATGATGGTAATTCAACAAATACCCCCAATTTGGCCAAAGTTCATTGACCCTAAATGACCTTCAACCTTAATCAGGTGACCTGAAAATTGCACAGGATGTTTAGTGATACTTGATTACTATTATGTCCAAGTTTCATGAATCAGATCCATAAACTTTCAAAGTTATGATGGTAATTCAACAGATACCCCCATTATGGCCAAAGTTCATTGACCTTTGACCTTGGTCATGTGACGTGAAACTCAAGCAGGATGTTTAGTAATACTTGATTAACCTTATGGCCAAGTTTAATGAACTAGGTCCATATACTTTCTAAGTTACGTTGTCATTTCAAAAACTTAACCTTCGGTTAAGATTTGGTGTTGACGCCGCCGCCGCCGTCGGAAAAGCGGCGCCTATAGTCTCACTCTGCTATGTAGGTGAGACAAAATTGAGTAAAAAACTAAAATTGAATGAATAATACAAAATGTAAGAGCATTTGAATATTGAGATCCTTATGCTATGTGGATCATCCCTTTGGCAATGCGACCAAGATCTGGGATGTCAACTTCCCCCATTTATTTTGTGGATATTTCAATTCAAGTTTATCTTTTATCAAGTCTATTGCAAGATCGAGCATTATTTTTTTTAAGAGAGAACATGTAATATATGTAAAACAGGGGCCCGTCTTACAAAGAATTGCAATTGATCCGATCAACCACAACTATGGATGGCCAGCAACGTCAACATCTAATATGCAAAATTTGTTCAAACTACTTTCTAGATATATGATGTATATTCATACATTCATCATTCTCTTGAGGAATCTGGAAGATTCTCTTAGCAAATTGTGGCATGGATGGATTTCCATACAGTTGAGATTGATTATTTGTGGAGCGTTGTGGCCCAGTGGATTAGTCTCCGGACTTTGAAACAGAGGGTTGTGGGTTCGAATCCCAGCCATGGCGTAATTTCCTTCGGCAAGAAATTTATCCACATTGTGCTGCACTCAACCCAGGTGAGGTGAATGGGTACCTGGCAGGAATTTATTCCTTGAAATGCGTGTGCGCTGTAATCTTAGTAATTACGGCTGCCAAGCTACAGCTGGGGTAATAATATCCAAGTCCTTTGGAAGCGCATAGAGACATTTATTCATAATCGTGATATGCGCTATACAAGAACTGTTTATTATTATTATTAGATCAATTGTAACTCTTTGCAAGATGGGACCCAGGTTTCCCTACAATATATCGTGGATGAATCATTTGTCCTATCAACAGATAAGCCAAAAGATATGTTTTGGGGGTATATTTTACTGTTCAACCTTTTGACACTGAAAATAAAGGGCCTACCCCAAAACGTCCCTTTCTGTTTATCTAATGATATCTTAGGACAATCAATCCACCCTTGATTACGATTGCACAAGTCAAAGCAAGAAATTGTTTAAATGAAATTTTATGACTTATTTTGAAAGCAGATAGAGGAAGAATTTAATATATACCAACTGTCTAAAAGGAGTATGGAGCGTAAATGAATAAATGCAAGACACTTTTATTAATTTTTAAACCATATTTCATGACTTCATATTTTGAAAACAGGTAGTGATCATTTCCTTGTATACAGCATTTTATTAAAACTCTGGTACACCCAACATCTCTTGACATTCTTCACATCATTACCTTGAATTCATCGATTGAGTTGTAATCTTCTCTTTCCATCTTTTTCTTCATCGTACTGAAGTCCATTGGATGTAGGATGATACTGGAGTAGCCCGGAGCGATGATGTCATTCACTGGCCATGCGAAAAACCTATCAACATCTTTCCTGGAAGAAAATGAGAGAAATTACAAAGAGAAAAAATGAAATAACATATCATGGAAAGCTAGCAGCACTGACAACAAGTTGTGATTCTCTGATAGTTTACGTGACAATCAATGATGAAAGCCACTCAGCAAATAAAAATCAAGGATTTCACTGAAAATGTCAGAGCTGACAATTTAGACAGAGTCAACAACTTTCTTGAAACAGTCTCTTAAACTATGATTATTGGTATCCTTGAGCAATTACAAAGACCAGGTGTGGTAACGATCTCAGGGTTTGTATGTGTGAATAAAAAATATGTGCCAAGTGGCTCTGGAGGAAAATGCGTAATTGCTGAGAAATGAGCAAAATAAGCACAAAGTCCATCAAATGTCAGGTATTTTTCCAAGCAATATTAAAGGGGAATCCAACCCAAATAAAAACTTGTTTTTATAAGGGAAAGAAAAAATCAGACAAGTTGATAGGTGAAAGTTTGAACAATATTGGACAAACAACAAGAAAGTTATGAATTTTTAAAAGTTGTAAATATTGGTAATCACTATACCCATGGAGACTTCAAATTGGCCGCATATGGGATGTCATAGTGATGAAAGGCAAGGACTACTCTTCCATGTACTCCAATACATATTATGGCTAAAATGTAATTTTTCCCAAAAGTTTTATTTGAAATTATATTTTTCTTTCATGAGGACATAGAACAATATAATACCTGGGTTATATTTAGATTACTGCCCCAGGGGAATGGGTACTTAGGAGAAAACCACAAATCCCTGATAATAAAGTACATGGCCTATGGGAAAGTTGTCCTTGCCCCTTGTCATAATTTACTTACCCAGTTGCCAATTTGAAATCTACATAGTATTAGTGATCTCAATTTTAAACCAGCTATAACTTTCTTATTGCTTGTCCGATTTCTTTCAAACTTTCACCATTCTGTTTAATTTATTTTTCTCCTTCCCAACACAACATGTTATGGCCAAGGCTGGATTCCCCTTTAATACACTGTTCCACTTATGCTTTTCTGTGTTTAACAGTGATCATCAGAATTATCGGTTTTGAGCTAAGATTTTATTATTTCACCAAAATAAGTTTAAATTAATGTACCAGATTAAGATATATGATAACATGCTGACAATTAACCTTGATTTTAAAGACTTTCTCATGAAATAATTGTTTGCGGCAACTACTATCTTCTACCTTTAATCACTGTTTAGCATCCATTCTAGTTGTGGAAATGATCAAACATTTTTATTTTAACAGCTTTTCTTCATCACTACCAAAGCAACAGACATCATCCTTTTTTTTCTAATTGAGTGAGCTTTCAAATTTAAAAGTGTGATTATTTGATCAATTTCAACCCTTACACTAGCATCCATGCACATGTGCAAAAGATCAGTTATCTGAACTGATGTCACTTTTACTTTTCAGAAAGGTGTGAAATTAGACCATGTTAAAATGCAATACAACTGAGAAACACCTTTCATGAGCTAGGCCCTCAAAATAAAGATGGTTACCTTTGAAGGGTTTTCTGGAGGTTCTCTAGTACTTTCAAAATAGGCCTTTTCTCGGGAACTGCTAGAAAGAAAAATAAAACTTTATTCAGTTTGTTAGTTTTTTTGAATTATAATCTATTAATGAAGATGTCATAATGGGACAGGTCTGCTCAATACGACAATCACTAGCGTAAATTCGAGCAGCAAACCTATTATTCGGGGGGGGGGGGTGCCTTCCCCCCCCCCTCCCACTTGAATAGCATGATGTCATGTATTTATGCCCATGATTACAACACCTCAATATGAAAATATCCCAAAATTACAATTTCAAAATATTTGACATTTAAACTTGCATGATCAGAGGATGTTGGTTACATGATACAGATACATGTTGCAAATCAATGGGAAGCTGTATGATGTTTCAAACAACAAATCTGCTTCAAACTGCTATAAATCCCCAAGTAAAGGTCATAAAATCCAGATACTATCACCATTATCGTAACTTACCTGCCAAGGAAAAGGGTCAGGTTTTTTTTTTTTTTTTTTTTTTTTTTTTTTTGGGGGGGGGCTACTTTTCACAATCAACACAAAATCTGCAACATTGGATAAGAGCATATTAAAGTGAATGGGGATTACCAAGGCTCTTTTTTCATTTTCCAGGGTTCTTTTAATCATTTTGGGGGGAGAAATTGCCTGGAGCAGCTATGAGTTTGTTTTTTTCATGGAAAGGGTCATCAGAAAGTGTCAACTTAGATATTATATCTTAGTCAAAGCTGAAAAAAAGGTGTGTGTACATTGCTTGACAATTATTTTAGATATACAGTATGACAACTCAGTTACAACCATAATTGATATAGAAATAATATAATATTGTTTTTTTACAGTCAAATATGCATGTACTAGCAGCTGCACTATATAAATGTACCTATCACTATTACGCTGACAAGACATTTGCTCCTGCGACAATTGCTCCTGACTTAATTTTGTCTAAGATGTAGAGTAGGGTTAGGGTTGCAATATGGTTTTATGTTAGGTTTTGGGTAGGGTATAGTGCTAAACCCAGGGTTGAAGTTGGTCATTCGATAAGTGTGTGGAATTTAGAGCGGAGCAATTGTCGCCGGAGCGAATGTCATGCCATGGAACCACTATTATTCTTATACCTGGTGGTTCCTCTTTACAATGTCTTGCAGGGTTGGCCCGTCTCTCATGAATGGAGAGGAGGATCTTCTTAGAGGAAGGAGGTTCAGACCACCCCCCTTCTTCCATCCCTTCCTCGCTTCCTTCCACTTCATATTCATCATCATCCTGGGTATCGGGGTCGGGCGTGGCCGACTGGCTGGTGTCAAAGTGACCTGATGTCTAATAAAAGAAAAAGAAAAAAAACTTCACTTTGTTAGAGAATGGTATGGATGAAGATATTTCACAATGATGGAGAAATATAGTCTAAATTCATTAACAAAGCACATTTCAAAACAAAAGAAAAGCAATATTTATGTCCATCCATTTGCAACATCAGGAAAATTTAAACACAATCTAATTGTATCTAAAATACTTTCAGCAGCTTGCAATTACTGTATCATTGATGCTTAACCATTTGTCTGTTGAGAATCAAGAAGCTTGACGCTGCGTCATTACTTTCATCAATTCTGAACTAGGAGGATACTTTTTGTTGATTGCCAATGTCAAATAACAATTTCATTCTTGTAAGATCATAGTAATTGTGAAGTTGATTAACAACAATGGAGGAATATAGCCTGAATACATGAACATAGAACATGTCTATGATTTATCACCATCAGTGATTCACTGAAAAATCACATGACATTCATCAACATGCACTGGACATGCACAATACATTTGTTGGTCACAGACCTTTATGTTCCAAGCTAAGGAAAATGTTACTGTCGCAATTATGTAATCATGACTCATGCCATTTGTCAGTGGTTACATTGTGAATTCAAAATCTATAAATACACAGCTGTACATCCCTGGTGCAGGAGTGTAGAATTGTACTTGCATATCAAAGTCCTAATATCAGACTCTCCCCCCTATAAATTTTCCCCTTCTTTGAGTCTTGTCAGCTATATTACTTTATTACTTATGCCAACTCACTTGCCTCAAGAGAAGCCTGAAGCTGCATTACTAGCAGGAGGATAGTTTATAATGTTGCTAGTCTGACACCCCCCACCCTCCTCCAGGGACTCGGTTTTATAATTATGAGGAAAGCAGCAATAAAAAGCTTTTCTAAAGTTTTAAGGGGAGCAGTAGGGGAGCCCTGCAAAAAGCTCTTCTTTGACATACAAGGGGAACTTTTTTGTCTGATTTTTTTTACAAAATGGTTTGAGGAACGTACACTAAGTTACAAACCACAACTAAGGAGACAAACAATCAGATGCATATTTTATCTCAATGAACTTTTTATTATCATTCTTGCAATGTGTGCTATTGCTTTTTTGTGTGTCTTCTTATTTGACAGAGAATGAGGTTTTCATGGTGGGCTCTAACAGTTCAATCAATGACTGACACTCTTCTACATTCAGGTTAAGTGATGTCAGAACAGAGATTACATATGGAAATAAAATGTACAAACAATTTAATGTGTATAATGTTGCCTATTTTCTAACTTTCCTGCATTTATCATATCATATCACAAAAAAATCCAATTCGCTGAGGCGAGCGATAAATTGCTCTACTGTACCTGAAATGGTTTAAGTCGAGCAGAAGCGATTGATCACTCACTCCCCTTAAAATTGAGTCCCTGCTCCTCCATCCCTTTACAGATCCTGTCCTTTCATTGCTTTTTCTCAACGTCACCACCAAGAACCATTTTATACTTTCATCTTATTCACAGAATAATAACTTTCATGGATGACAGAGAAAGAAGGGAATCAAATGAAAAAGACCACTTTACCCTCTTCCTATCATGGTCATTCCTCTTCTTCTTCTTTTTCTTCTTGTGATGAGAATGTCTGTACTCTGTATCCGGCGTCGCTGGTGAATCTGCTGCTGCACTGAAGTGATCGGAGCTGGGAGAAGCTGTCATGATGTTCTCTGGCCCAACCTTAAGAACCAGCCTGAGTGGAGGCTCCCCCGAACGTTCCGACTTGTCGGGCGTTCCATCTGTATATAAAGACAAAATTAATATCAGCCAAATGTACCTCTCATAATCATGGCTTCATGTTATAATACTAGTGAACATAACAGCAATCTTTGGACTGGCACTAATCCAATCTAGGATATTGAAATAAGAGTGATGCAGAGATACCAATAGAATTTATATGGAGTGAAGTTATAAAGCCTACAGAAAATAGAACATCTGATTCTGCTATCGACTGCTCACAGCCGGGTGGTTTCATGCTCTACACTGCACTGTTGTACTGGCATGGGTTCGAATCCTGCTATTGACGGCTCATGTTAATGTTTTTAATTACAAATTAATTTTTTTAAAGTGTTTATTCAGTTGAAATTATACCACATGATAGTGAATTTTGACAAGAACAATGGACATTGTCTAGTTGATTTAATGGCGACTGGGCATAATAGCGAATTCGACCCCACAAATGATCATGAGGATCTAAAATAAAAAGTTGTAGCTAATAAAAGATAATGGGTGAGCCAACAATGGAGCATGCGAGCAAAATGTTGGGTTACATGATATAATATGCACCTTCTTACACAGAAAGGGAGGGAGCTCAATAAGTGAGTAAACCTGGCTGGTGATTGTTCTTGATTAATATTTCATTAAAGGTCAAGTCCACCCCATAAAAACGTTGATTTGAATAAATAGAGAAAAATCAAACTAGCAAAACGCTGGAAATTTCATCAAAATCGGATGTAAAATAAGAAAGTTATGACAAGTTTTGCTTATTTTCCACAAAACAGTGATATGAACAACTCAAATAAGAAAGTTGATGATGTCCCTCACTCACTATTTCTTTTGTTTTTTATTGTTTGAATTATACAATATTTCATTTTTTATAGATTTGACAATGAGGACAAACTTGACTGAATCATATAGTATAAAACAATGCTTATTCCACATGTTCAGGGAGGAATTAATCGCTGTTCATTTGACAATGAGGAGAAAAATAGAATATTCCCTATTTCATGTAATACAATACAAAAGAAATAGTGAGTGGATGACGTCATCGGTCTCCTCATTTGCATACCCACCAAGATGTGCATATAACTGTTTTGTGAAATTAAGCAAAATTTTAAAATGTCATAACTTTCTTATTTTACATCTGATTTTGATGAAATTTTCAGTGTTAAGTTTGTTGGATTTTTCTCTTTTTATTCAAATCAACTTTTTGTTGGGGTGGACTTGTCCTCCTTAAGTAAATACCAGTAAAGGCAGTCGACTAGTGAGATTTATATTGTCACTATCTTTTCTGTACTCGTTCAAATGTGAACCAGTGTCAGAGTGTAGTTATACAGGCTGGTTCCCATTTAAACAAAGCATACAAAGACAGCTGACTATGACTACCAAGACTTATTTTGCTACTAATTTCTTTAGTGAATTGGTAATTATATGATCATTTTTTTTGTCATGACATCTGCCGCCCTCTATATGCATCTCATAGCTTAGCTACTGACAAAGAGAACAAGATGGCCATGTAAACATCGGCAAGTTTTTACCCGTTGTTGAACGTTTGTTGCTTGCGTATGATCGACAAGCCATCCAACCCGATATAGATGCGATGATCTGATTGGCCAATGGTTTCAACCCGGAAGTTCTTCCAACGGCCATATGTTTGTGTATTATATCAACTTCAGATAGAAAAGAGAAGTGGAAGCTACATGACAACCGATACAGGCCGAGGTAAG
Organism: Lytechinus pictus; assembly: GCF_037042905.1. Taxonomy (NCBI): domain Eukaryota; kingdom Metazoa; phylum Echinodermata; class Echinoidea; order Temnopleuroida; family Toxopneustidae; genus Lytechinus; species Lytechinus pictus. Next base: position 45,012,758 of record NC_087246.1, on the reverse strand, counting down.
TCACTGCTTTTGTTCCCTTTAACTTAATTTTTTTTCCCAATTTGGTACATTTAATGCCAAGTCGGAATAACAAACTTTATTTAGGTCCAGTTATTTTATAAATTTTCCCCTAATGGCGGCTGCACAATAACGAGCCGTCTGTGTACGAGGAGAAATAAAAAAAATTTACAAGGTAAAAAAACTCCTCGAAACAGATGGCTGCCAGCTGTCTAGTACATTCCCACAAGCTATGCATTATAAGTATGCCATGCCCAAAACAAAGAGAATAATAAGATTATGCAGGGCTCCACACTAACCCTTTTTTTCTACTGGTCCAACCTATTCATGTCGGACCAGTAGATACCCAGTTTTTCCATTTTTTACTGGTCCGAACCTAAAATCTACTGGTCCCCAAAATAAAGAAAACATTAAAAAAAGGCGTGAGTTTATTTTGCTGTCCTTTCTTGTTACCCCCCCCCCCCCCAAAAAAAAAAAATGAAGGAATGAAAGACAAAAAGAAAGCAAGACAAAAAGAAACAAAGGAAGAAATAATAAAAGAAAGGAAGGAAGAACAAATAAAAGGTAAAGAAAGGATAGATGTGAAGGAAGGAAAAAAGAAAGAAAGAAAGAAAGAACAAAAGAAAAAAAAAGGAAAGAAAGAAAAAACAAAAGACAGAAAGTAATGAAAATAGGAAAGAAGCAATAAAATAAGAAAGAAAGGGTATAAGGAAAGATGGAAAGAAGGAAAAAAGATAGAAAGAAAGAAAGAAAGAAAGAAAGAAAGAAAGGAAGAAAAGGGTAAAGAAAGGATAAATGTGAAGGAAGGAAAAAAAGAAAGAACTGAAGAGGTGAAACAGAAAGGAAGGAAGGAAAGAAAGAACAAAAATAAGAAAGAAAGAACAAAGAAAAAGAAGAACTAAAGGAATGAAGGAAAGAAAGAAAGAAGGAAAGAAATGAAGCAAGCAATATAGAAAGAAAGAACAAAAGACAGAAAGAAGGAAAGAAGCAATAAAAAAAGAAAGAAAGGGTAAAAGGAGAGATGGAAAGAAGGAAAAAAGAAAGAAAGTATTAAAAGAAGGAAGAAATAAAGAAAGGTAAAATGATAGATAGAAGGAAAAAAGAATGAAGGAAAGAAGGAAGGAAGCAAGCAAGCAATAGAAAAAAGAAAGAAAATGTAAAATAGATGAAAGTAAGAAAAAAAAAGAAAGACCGAAAGACAAAGAAAGGAAGGAATGAGGGAAAAAAAGAACGAAAGAAGAAAGGAAAGGAAGCAAGCTAGCAGTAAAAAAAAAAAAAAAAGTAAAAGGATAGATGGAATGAAGGGAAAAAAGAAAGAACAGAAAGGAAGGAATGAATGAAAGAAAGAGAGAAAGGGATGAAAGAAGGAAGAAATAAAAAACAAGAAATTGTAAAGAAAGGATGGATGGAATGAAGAAAGAAACAAAGAATGAAGGAAAGAAAGGGTAAAAAAAAGGAAAGGAAGAAAGAAAGAAGAGATAAATATAGGATGGATGGACTCAAGAATTAAAGAAAGAAAGAAATCAAAAAAGAAAGCCAAAAGAAATAGAGAAAAATGTTAAAAGGACAGAAAGAATGAAAGAACGAAAGACAAAGAATAATTAAAAAAGAAAGACAGTAAAAAAAAAATTAAAGAAGAGAGGGAAGAAACAAAGAAAGATTGAAAAGAAAGAAGGAAAGAAAGATAGAAAGAAAACAGAGGAAGAAAGCTAAAACTATCATAAATAAATTATCAGTTTCTTTTTGGCTCAATTAAGGACGTTCCACAGTTAAAGTGAAATCCATGTCATTTTCACCAAACTTTGCACATAGATACTTTAGAACCTTAATATTCGAAATATGCAAAAATTAACATAGGTCCATGTGCTTGATTTTTTGCAATAGAGCTTCAAAGTTCACCCAAATTGATGTTCTTAAGAATTGCGCATTCAAAAGAATTTGGCATTTTTAGACCGCCCAAGATTACTACAATGAGTTTAAACCTCCATTACTCATTCAAAATACATGAAAAAGTCATCAAATTTCGCAAGAGAGTTAATAATTGTATTGTTAGAATGGAGAATCTATTAATAGTGCTATTTGCTTGTAATTTTAAGTTTAACAGCACTGTCAGTTCTTAAAAATGGCGTAAAAGATAACAAAATCCCAATCTGAAAAATGTAAAATTTCAGTAACAAACTACAAACGTACAATAAATGCTGCACTTTATTCAAAATCCATGTCATTTTCACCAAAATTTGCAGAGTTGTAGAGGAAGGTATACCTAAGAGGTAGAAACATTAAAAAATAGGGGTTCATGTGCTTGTTTTTAAACTATCAGCATTTTTATTAGAGCAAATGTGCTTTTTAAAACACCAAAAATGGGCCGAATGCTTAGTATCTATGTGAAGAAAAAATCAAAACCACTCTACCATTCATTCAAACTCGGGCTAATATTCGTGATTCTTGGCAGCACTGCAGAGTAAAGTATTTTGAAATTGTAGAGAATATTTTTTTGAATGGTCCATGGAATGATTCAATTTTTTAGCTTCATGAAATAACGCATCGGATCTGCAGTTAAAGTGCAGAAGATGAGAAAAATCAGCTCATACCCGCAGCTAATTAATACCTGTTCATCCATTGTGACGTCAGCACGCAGAGTGTAAACTATGCGCAGATCATAATGCGCACAAATATAACTGTGGAACGTCCTTAAGATATAGCTACGAAAGAAACCAAGTGTATCAACACACACACAAATGCATATGTGGGGCTATCATGTATTCAGACGATATCACTCGAAACCCGATCTCTTTGAACTAAAACAGAAGTGAAAATTTCTCCTTTTACTGCTTACAAATGACAGTTACCCCAATTTTTAGGAAATATGGACATTATAAGAGCTTTTCATTAGTGTGAATGTGAATTTTGACCGTTCTGTGAGAGATTTCTGCCAGAGGTTTGCCAAGCTTCGTTCGTGCAGCCAGTAGAAAATTCACCATGTGGGCTGTGTGGCTGGCTAGCCATATGTACACTGTATGTTACCGTAGTAAAAATTGCATGCGATTCATTCTGTGTGTATTCTGTGTGTGAATGACCAAATTTAACGGGAGGAAAATGGTTTGCAATTTGAGTCATGGAATATTTTTTATGTTTATGTTGGACTAGTGAATTTGACCATTTCTGGAAAAGTTACTGGCCCAACAATGGTTTTTATTACTGTTTATGTCGGACCCATAAATCTTGCTATTTTTGGAAAAATGACCGGCCCGACAATGATATTTTCTTACTGGTCTTGTCGGACCAGTAAATCTTGCTATTTCTGAAAATCTACCGGCCCGACAGTGATTTTTACCGGTCTGGGACCGTCGGACCGGCGCTAGTGTCGAGCCCTGGATTATGCAATCGTCTTTTGTCCACAAAAAGCCCCGATTTGTATCACATACAGTAGACAACAATAACTCGACTTCTGGGTGTCGGAATTTGAAAATTCAAACAGTTTTGTGAATCTTAGATATTGAGCCTCATTGTTAGACTAGGCAATGGCACTAGATTTGTGCGGTAGACATGTGTCCAAAAAGTCAATCTATATGTGAGTTGGCCTAAAAAAAAAATTTTATATTTCGAGTGAACAATGTAGTTAAACTTAGCGACATATAAAGACTTTAAATGCCTATTTTTAGCCACTAGCCCACACAGTATAGCCTAAAGGGATGGACCAATATTTCCAGGAACCTTTTATGGAGTATTTAAGCCTTATTTATCACTATTTAGGAAATTTTGAGATAAGTTTTGAGCAATGTCTGTGATAATAATGTTAATAAAGAATATATTAAGGTAATGCTTTTTAATAGAAATGCTATTTCATTTTTTTTGTCCTACCTATCATTGTGAGCATATAAAACATGCTGGAATAGCCTTTTCTAAGTTTCACCTGAAGTGCCTACTAAATAGGTCTACTGTAATTAGGCACTTCAGGAGAAAATTAGGAAAGACTGTTCCAGCATTTTTATGTGCTCACAATGAAGCTCAATATCTACGATTCACAAAACTGTATTGTCAAATTCTGACACCCAGAAGTCGAGTTATTAGTCCAGTCAATATAGGGTTTGACCCACCACTAATTGCAACACGAGATATTCCACTGCAATGCTTTCAAGGAAGGTCCCCTAAACAACATACTAAAAGTCCCAAGAAATCCAAGCAGTGGAAATTTATGAAATTTGCATATTATGCATATTAGCCATAAAAAGTTATAAAAATAAGGAAAATAGCCCATAGATTACAAATTGAGTGTCCAAAACAATTTGATTTGAGCGAAAATTCATGATAAATAACTGTAATCAATGTTTTTTGTCAAAAGTGCAAAAAATCTACCTCATTTGCATAATATGCAAATAAGCATCCTTATATGGAAAAATGTCAAGGTATTGTGATTTTTCCCACATTAACTGCTTGAAAATTTCATAAATGTTGAGATTTACATGCTGTTATCACTAAAGACGTTGAATACATTTGTATTCAGCTTAGTGTATGTAGTGTAATTTGCATAATATGCAAATAAATATCTAACATGTTATGAATATTCAAGAAAACACACTGGTGATACATCCCTCAAAAAAAATTGCAAGTAGATTATCTATTGAAATTGGAATATGGTAATACATGTACCTTACAGGAAGGTTTCCTTAGCACCATATTAAAAGTCCTTAAATATGTAAGCATATAGGAAAATCACAAAATTTGCATTTTATGCAAATTAGCCATGATAAATTACAAATAAGGAAAATAATCAAAATATTGGAAATCAAGTGCAGAAAACAATACGAATTGAACTGAAGCCCATGATAAGTTTTACAAATTTATTTTTTTATTAAAAAATCGTGAATAAATCTGCCTCATTTGCATATATATGAGCATCTTTGTATGGAAAAAAAAACCCAGAAATTTTGATTTTTCTCACAAAAACAGTTATGAAAACATTTCAATCTAGATCAATATGATGCGATCACTAAGAATGGCAAATACATTAATAATCAGCTTAATATCTGAAGTGTAATTTACATATTATGCAAATAAGCATCCGACATGTTGTAAATATTCAAGGAAACACATACGTGATACTTTCCTCGAAAATTCCATGTAGATTATGTGTATTAACCATGATGACCTTCCCTACACTTCTTGCTTGGTTGATATTGACATTTGTCACGAGCAGTTACCCCACTCATATTGTACAATGATGAGTCCATTCTACATGGATCCCACTGCTTGAATGCTTCATTATTTCCATCCAAGTCTTGCTCTCTTCTTGACTTTGACTTTGCGTTTCTTGCGAGCTAGTCCACGCTAGCAAGCTCCTGGATTGCCAAGTGATCAGCACTTGATGTCACACCCGTACAAATAAAAGCCCATTCGCTTTGAAAATTTGGTCCTTGTAGCACACCACTTAGCTTATAAACTTGGGGTCTTTGTATTTAAAGCGCTTAACGATAAATCTCCATCCTGCACATTAGAGCTCTTATCTCAGCATAGACCAACACGCAGTCTCAGATCAGCAGATCAAGCATTGCTGACTGAATCTCTCAGCCACACAACCTGGGGTAACAGAGCCTTCTACATCTCTGGACCAAAGCTGTGGAATAGCCTTCCCCAATTTATCAGGAGAGCAGAGACCCAATCAACTTTTGAGTCTTACCTGAAGACCTTTCTGTTCCCCACTCCAACATTATCCCAATAATAACTCAGTTGTAGCATTACTAGGACAGTACTTGAACTGAATGATGATCCTAAGCAATGTTTGAAGACCATGAAGACATTGAAATTTGTGAGATATTTCCTATTTTTGAGCAAGCGCCATGAGCGCCCAGCTGAGGCAGATACCGGCGCTTTGTAAGAACCCATCATCATCATCATCACTTGTCTTGGTAGTAAATATGAGTACTTGCTTGGATCACAAGATCTCTGTGCATGCCTAATAAGAGTAACAATGGGCATTTGCCTATACGAGCGACATGAAAGCCATTCATAAATTCATGATGAAGGCTTATTAAAGTGCATTATAGGCATCTTTCTCAGATACAGGAATCGTGATTAGACGTTCTTGCTGAATGCATCCATTTTCTGTTCTTTCCTCTTTGATAAATCTCCTTTGGCAACCATCTCCAAAAATTAAATCTATAGTTTCTAAGTAAGTCGTATGCAAATAATATTATTAATTTCCTGATATTTATGGTAAACAGAAATTCCTTAGTGAGACAATGAGCAAACCAGGTGGAGGACTAAGCCAGATTATTGCCTTTCCAACGAGAGGACACAACATAATGGAACACCCTTAACATCACCATCAAATACAATCCAACATTGATTAGACAATGTGTACCACTTCCAGGATTTATTTGCCACAATGTGTTACTCATGGGTATACTGTGAGGTTATCCAGAGGAATAAACCTTTTAGTAATTATGGTACGACTAAGGATGTTCTTCTGGAGGAATGCTGACTTTAATAGTGTCATGCAAATGTACTTTGGACAATCATGCAACTCTTTGTACTGAAATCCGACAGGTCGAGCATAGGAGACAGAATGCCAATCAAGAGGACTTTAACAAGAACACACCGTTAACCATGTCTTCTTCCGACACAAGTTGCCTCAATGAGACAATGGACATAAGTTGTGTCGTAAAGAGTTTTAGAGAAAGGCTAGGAATAGGAAGGCTTGCACATTTTAGAGCTCCAAAAGCATCAGTATTAAAGGTAAAGCTCAGAATTGCTACAATGCATTAAAGAGGACCAAAAGAGGGTTTGTATACAAACCTATAATACATAATTTGTTGACCGGAATGACAATGATCCAGGCTGTAACAATTAGTATGTTTGGAGCCCTTAATATCAATAGCTATGACTACATTGGAATAGCATTATTAAAGGAAGGCAAAGACTTTTAGTCTTAGTATTCACCACTGATGATGACGCTGATCTACAAGTCCTGGGATCCAGTCCTGACCCAGATATGGCCAGATAACATATTGTTTAGTCAAGCAGGTGTAGCCAGACTACTGAAGAAATTGTTAAAGAAAGAAACCTGCATGAAGTTACTAGGCCAGACGAAATCTCTGCTACACTTCTTAATCAGACTACTCATCAGATCTTACCTGCCATAAGTTTGCTTTTCATGGCCTCCCTTTATCTTGTTTATACGGTGAAATTTCAAGAAAGTCTAAGTCGTTCCCATCCATATAAGAAAGGGTTGTCAACTCTAACAAACTACACACCAATTCAAATACTGTGCTTTGTTCTTGCCAATCCCATCATCTTGTTAGACTAACAACGCGGCTTAGGAAGTGAAGAACATATTTCCAGTATTTATCCTTGAATATAAATCATATTAGGATAAATTCTTAGTGATAGCAGCATATTAATTTGAAAAACTGAAATGTTTTCACTGCAGTCAATGTGATCAAAATCAAAATTTCTTGACACTTTCCATATAAGGATACTTATTTGTATAATATGCAAATGAGGCAGATTTGCTAGCTTTTTTTAAATAAAGACATTGAACTTATTTATACATCATGAACTATTGTTATTTGCTGTGGACATTTAATTTGTAATCTTTGGATTAATTTCCTCATTTTCTATTTTCTTAAATGGCTAATTTGCATAATATGCAAATTAATTTTCAGGCATTGGGATGAATTCTCATGCTTAGTGATATATTAGCATATTAATGTTAACATTAATGAAATGTTTTCAAGCAGTCTATATGAGAAAAATCACAATATCTTGACATTTTTTCCATATAAGGATGCTTATTTGCATAATATGCAAATGAGGTAGAAATTTTTGCACTTTTGATTATAAATATTGAAATCAGTTATTTATCATGAATTTCCATTCAAATTAAAAAATTGTTTTGGACATTTAATTTGTAATCTTTGGATTATTTCCCTTCTTTTTCTAATTTTTCATGGCTAATTTGCATAATATGCAAATTTCATAAATTTCCACTGCTTGGATTTCTTGGGACTTTTAGTATATTGTTTAGGGGACCTTCCTGGAAAGCATTTCAGTGGAATATCTCGTGTTGCAATTAGTGGTGGGTTACCCCCCTATTCTGGCTAGATTGACTGGACTATATTGTCATCTTTGTGATCCAAAAAAAAAGAAAAGGTTATCATCCCAAAAGTAAAGTCATCTCGTCCTAAAATACATGTTTTATTTCGATTTTTAATGATGTATTTCTTACCATCATAAAAGACCAAAAATAATAGGGGGACATTTGATATTGTATCCCCCCTACTATTTTGAGTAGGGGGGACACGTCCCCCCTGGGATTTCTGCCCATGCATAGCTTATGAGGAATGTACATGCTTTTCATTTGATCTTTTAAAAGCTTTCTGTGCAATGATCTCGACATTAATGGTCTACCTAGTCATTGTTCATCATAGTTATACTTGTGTGGTAAAATGTACCACAGCCTGGGGCACGCGCGACTGCTCCCGAGTACTGAGGGGTGCCTTGGAGTCATAATGTCGACATGGAATTGCATATAGATGGACGATGTGTGCAATCCAGACCTGCCAACCTCTGGGAATGAAAAACTGTATTCTGTGATAAAAAAACTGTATTTTTCCCAAAAAAAGTGTATTTCATGATAAAATGCTTGGCACACTTGCTCATCGCAGCGCTCAAGCTGCATGCAAGCTAGAATGCGCACTGCTCTTGCAGATGAAAAAAAAACCATTGAAACATGTGTATATCTTCACCCTGGTTTTAACAAAATAATTGAAAAAAAAACAAGTCATCTGAAATTACATTGATCTAATAACCACATTTGTGTACGTTTTATGAAATAGACATATAGAGATGATTTTTCTAAATAAATTACGATTTTGTAAAAAAAAAAAAAAAACATACTGCCGTATTTTGGTTGCAAAAACGTACTAAATACGCCTAAAACGTACTGGTTGGCATTTCTGGCAATCCACTGTGCACACACAACAATAGACACAAACCCCTCCATGGAGGCCCTGTGCATTCATCCATGCATGGGTGATCAGCTTAGAATACTGCAGGGTAAGGCAAGCCCCAAGATCTGACCATCACTTGGGACGTCGGACATACAGTGAGGAGGACTTGTTTCACCACACATTTCATCCTCTTCGCCTTTCTGACAACCGGGGTTTTTTGGTACCGCTAAACTGCTAGTGCTACTGTCATATATTGTCATCCTAAATCACACCCATACCTACACTACTTTGAGCTTCGTTGGTTATTTTCTGTATTATTTTGGCTGGCCAGTAAGCAAGTGTTACTCAGCTTCACCAAGCTAGATAAGTATATTATTTCTCCCACCCCCGTTTCTGTTTTCCCCCGTGGAATTCACCCTATCGAATTCCACACTTGTTTACAGATTTATAATATTCGTAATTACTATTACTAATTATCAATTAAGACAAAAGACATAATTAAGAAATGGCCTACTTTTTCAAATTTAATCCTGGGCAAATTAAGAAAAATGGAGGCCTAAAAGTACTCAGATTGATTAGGCATATTTGCACATGATTTCTTTTTTTCAAGGGCAACTACCCCTGGACGATTACCCCCCCCCCCCCCCCCGCCCCTGAACAACTACACTGTACCCCTATTCAAAAATCCAAGGAAATCCATTCGGGACATTATACGATTAACGTTAGGTCTCGCTTTAGACCAAAAGCTTCGATCTCTGTTATGTTGGTTGTTCCGCTGAACTCCGTTGGCTCCACTCACCAATTACAGAGACCTAAGCTCTAACTCGATCTGAACAGGGACTCAATTGCCATATGTTTATGTATTAAAGGGATGGTCCGGGCTGAAAATATTTATATCTTAACACATAGAGTAGAATTCACTGAGCAAAATGCCGAAAATTTCATTAATATCGGATAAAAAATAATAAAGTTATTGAAGTTTAAAGTTTAGCAATATTTTGTGAAAACAGTCGTCATGAATATTCATTAGGTGGGCTGATGTCACATCTCCACCTTCCGTTTTCTTATGTTATTACATAAAGTATAAACTCATATTTTTTTCATTATTTCATACTTGTGTGAATAATGTCTCCCTTATAATGAAATAAGTTGCAGCAATAAATATCTAATGCACTAAATTCGTTGTCAATCCAATTTTTCTAGTTCTTGGAGGAAAAAATTGGAATAAACCTAATTTCATATAATAAAATACAAAAGAACAAGTGGGGATGTGACATCAGTTCATATTTTTATGAAATAAAGACAAAAATCAATGAGCCCCATTGGGGGGATTTTGCATTGTTAACCCCCTAATGCCTAATGGTGGCTGCACGATAGCGAGCCATTTGTGTATGAGAAATAAAAAAATTTAAAATGTTTATTTAAACTAAAGTAAAGACAAAGTTTAAAAAAATCTCCTCGAAACTCAAACAGACGGCTGCCAGCTGTCTAGTCTTGCTTGCTTTAGCCTGGCTTAGGCATGTATCACTATCACTCAGTTTGTAATGGGGAGGGTTTCATGGCTCCGTGATGTAAAAGTATATGTAAAAATATTTTAAAATATCATCACGGCCGGAGTCCTCAAGCTCTAGGCTACGCCGGGCGCGGCGCGGCCCGACCGGTGGCTAGACAAATACCCTTTTTACACAGGATTTTCTTAACCCCGGACTATCGCTAACCCCGTACTATCCTTAACCCCGTACTATCTTTTTTCCTTTTCACACATGCCAAATCGTTATTGCTATCCCCGGATAAGGAATGCTTGCTTTTCACACACGAAACTCGCTAACCCCGTACTAGTGGTAGCTCACGAATATTCACTAGCGCACTGAGGGTTCATTCCTTTTTACACACGCTAAAATTTCCTTAACCCCGTACTATAGGTGGGGCTAAATAGTACGGGGTTAAGCTTAGCCCACTTTCGTTTTACACTAGCGATCTTAACCCCGTACTATCGCTCTTAGCACCGCAATTGCTGGGATAACCCTGCTTTTTTGCAGGGCCAAATAATCCCGTACTATAGGTGGGGTTAGCCCACTCCTAGTACCAATGAGGTCCAACATTACATGTATGGACCTCATAGGCGACATCAGTAGTATTTTTGGTTAGAAATCTCTGAGAACAGGATATTTATATATTATATCACAAGTACAAGCTATATTCCTTTCTCTTATTTAAATTATAATTTTATAGTGTAAATGCATCGTTAGCAACAAAAAAAAATGAAAGAAATGAAGGGGAACTTACATTTTCACGGCTTTTTCCTGATTTTCTGGGCAGCTGCTCTTCTCTTCTGACTCGCGATCGAAGCTGATATGAAGATCACGTGATTCGCGTTCTCGTCAGCTGATCGGTTGGTTATTCTTTTCGTCAGACGTTAATAATATATATTTTATAATGCTAGCATTCATCGCTAATTTAGGTGAAAGAGATTGAAGTTAAACAGCGCCAGGTCGGAATCATAATTATTTTGGAAGAGTGTATTTATACACTCGATCTCATACCTGACGTAGACGGCGCTATTCAACAAATGCACAATCTTCAATATAAAAAATAAAACAGAAAGAACGCCTTGAACACAGGCCAAAATGCCTAACGATTTCTCCGCGGCATTAACAACTATCGTAAAGGGCGCTCCATTTATCAATAAAGATGGATGCTAAGCTGTCTATGGCGACAAAATTTGCCGCAAATATTTACGAAGAATTGTGAGAAATGGTCTGAAAATGCAACAAAAGAACCGGTGAGTACCGATTAAACATTATCAATTTATTTAATAGAACATATTTAATGACTACAATGTAACAATTTCTAGATAATATTGCTTAGTTCTAAGGCTAAGCTAGGGCGGCCCAAATGCGCGTGAGTGGAGTCCCAGTTTATTAGCACGGGTAAGTATTGGGGTGTCGCCTAGAGTGGGGTTAGCCCACTTTGCAAAAATGCTGTGTAAAAAGAAAGTGGGCTAAGCTTAACCCCGTACTATAGGTGGGGCTAAATGGCAATTTAGCCCCACCTATAGTACGGGGTTAAGGAAATTTTAGCGTGTGTAAAAAGGGTAAAAGGCAGCTTACGCGGCGCTGGCCCAATGGCAAAGCTAATACAATGAAATTTACTTCGGTCCCATCAGTACTTTTTCACGTTAGTTTAAACTTAGTGAAAGCATATATTTTGCGCAAGTGTTGTCTATTTTGTAGAAAAATATATATTAACAGTAATAAATTGAAATTATAATATTAAAATGGTTGAAATTCTCACCATCAATTTCTTTTCGTTCAGATCTGTGATGCTTCTTGTGTTTTTTACCCATTTTTCCCAATCTAGAAGTCGCTTTGTCTCCCACCGGAAAAGTCCCTCCGTTGCATCAACCTCGAACAAGATTTGAAAATAGCGAATACATCTTTTACAAACTATTAAATATTATTTATTTTATAACATGATTTAAAAATATACAATTATTGATTAAAATGCATTTTCATATTTTTGAAAAATATTTCAGTTTAAAACAAACTTTGTTGTGAGTGAATACTTCCCATCATTAATTACAAATGAAGGGGGGGGGTAAGGAATTTCTTCTATTTCCGTGGGGGGTGGATTTGGCATGCCGGGGGGATTTCCTCTGAATTTCAACGGAATATTTGTAGTCCAAGATAGTACGGGCATTGGCGGCGGAAGCCAAACAATTATTTAGGGGGGGGGGTCGACCTGAAATTTTGGGATGGACACAGGTAAAAAAATTGGACAAGCAAAAAAAAAAAAGTTATCAACCTAAATTTTAGGGGGGACCACATAAATTTTAGGGGGATCATATGAGTACTGGCGCATGTCCTATGCATATCTATAGAGGTGCATATTGACAATATTATATAGGCCTATAATGACGAAATTACCAAGTGGGGGTCGATCATGACCAATTGGATATTACAATTACTAGACTAAATGGAAATTAGACCAAGTGTAAATTAGACCAAACGGTCATTAGACCATATGACAATTAGATAAAATTAGACCAAGTGGAAATTAGCCGAAGTGGAGATTAGACCAATTAAGAGGTGTAGGCCCTATAGACCAACTGGAAATTAGACTAAATGGTTTTCTAAAGCCCATGCAACTGCCCATCAGACGAATCGGAAATTAGACCAAGTGGGAATTAGAGGAATTGGATATGAGACGAACTGGTTGTAGCTATAAATGGCCCGTATTCTCAAGTCAGGTCTAACTCTGTGCTAAAATTATGGGGAGCCAAACATTCAAAAATTATGTTTATACTGTATATCTATTATGTTTACTATATTGTTTCCTGATGCTTTTATAATGATTAAAAATACTTCAGTTATCAATCCCAGACAATATGAACGATTTGAGTGCCAAATGAGTTAATAAATTGAATGTATACTGTTAGGGCTTGTGCCCCAATTGGCTCCCCATTGTTAAACCACAACTTTAAACCAGGATTTAATTTCCCAGGACCAAAATCCAATTGAAAACAGTTGGATTTCCAACTGGTTTAATTGGTTTCAACTGGTTTCAATTGGTTTTAACTGGAATATACCAATTTCCAAGTCGGGCAACTGGAAATCCTAACTGGAACCAGTTGGGTAACTGGAAATCCTAACTGGAACCAGTTGGGTAAACGGAAATGACTTCTAACTGGAAAGTTGGGTAACTGGAAATGACTTCTAATTGGAACCAGTTGGGTAACTGGAAATCCTAACTGGAACCAGTTGGGTAACTGGAAATCCTCACTGGATCCAGTTGAGTAACTGGAAATGACTTCCAATTGGTTTCCAATTGGAAATTTTCCAGTTACCCAACTGGATCCAATTGAAAACCATGTGATTTGCATATTATCTGCCAATGTGTACAGATTAATGTTTTATGTGATTCATCATCATTTACAATGTATCTATTCATTTCTTTTCATTCTCAAGTGCCACACTTTTTGAAGATAAATGTTTCGAATACTTAGCAGTGAAAACAATGTCCATAAATATCATAGATTATAATTAAAACAGATTAAAAGATAATTAGTACACCACTAATATTACCAAATTACATCAAATACAAATACATATATTCGAAGCTCCTCCATGTAAATATATATATATTTGAGAGTATATTTTATCAATGCCCTTTACATTGGTATTTGTAGACATATGATAATGCTTCTGTGTTGGCATGAGCAATGATTAGCATGGGCGGAAATCCCAGGGGGGACAGGGGGGACGCGTCCCCCCTACCATTTGGGAAAGGGGGACATAATATCAAATGTCCCCCCTACTATTTGTGGTCTTTTATTATGGAAAAAAAATACATAATTCAAAATCGGAATTATACACATATATCCTCGAATTTTGAAATATATATAAACAGATAGTTTTTTGTTAAGAACTTGGATAGGAAAAGAAAAGGCATACCGGCCCGTCTATTCTCGAACTCGCATCTAGCCCTATATGCCAGCCAAAGAGTGATGACATTGATGACATCGATGGCCATTGTCTATTTCATAACTTATAAAAATGATGAAAAAGGAAAATCGCCTCTGGATACTTATAAGTAAATTTAGTGCATAGATGGTAGACGAGAATGTTCCATACCAAGTAAAAACATACCTTTGTTAAACCAATTCATTTTCCCTTTATTCCAAATTTACTTGGAATATAATAATATTTTCATTGTTCGCGTACTCAGTAAAAAGAATAACTTTCATGAGTTATGATTAATCCTTCACAGTGAATTTTAACTATGTTTAATCCCCCAAAATTTGTTTTTAAATACTCTATTAACGAGACTTTTATATTCCATTTTTAAACAAAATTCCTGCCGTGGGAGGGGTCACCATAGGTAGATCAAGGGGGCGAAGCGGCGGCCCGCCCCCTATTGGCGGCGCAAAATAGGAAGGTGAGGAGAAAAATAAGAAGAAAGATAGGACGAGGACGAATCTTAAATGATGGAAGGGGAGGGGAATAATTGGGAAAAAAAACTTTCAGGTCAAAGTATAAAAAAAAAAAAATTCGCTCGCGCTTTGCATTAATACACAGTCATCTCTTTATTTCAAAACCTGCTTAATTTTTTTTTTCACTTTTTAGATCGAAATATATAAAATCAAATCATTTATTTAGGAAGATATCCATCTTTTTCATAATTTGTAGGTTTAAATTTAAAAAAAAATTAGCTCGCGCTTTGCGCTCGCATTGCTTATTGAGATAAACTGCTTTTGTTCTTTATTTCAAAAGTGCTTGAAAGATCCAGTTTTCAGATCTGAATATAAAAAATAATAATTTCGCGCTTCGCGCTCGCGTCAGTAATATGATTGAGTCAGATACTATCCTGTTTATTACTATAAGGTGAAAAGAAGATGACTCTTTTGGTCGGAAAATTAAAAAAAATCAGGATACGCTTCGCGCTCACATTAATTAAAATGTTGTTAGATAGCTACCCTGTCCTTGATTTTAAAATATGCTAATAATACCAATTTTTAGGCTGGGAATGACATATCTTCAGCACACACTTCGCGCTCGAATCTAATATTGTTTAGTTAAATTCCTATCCTGTTCATTATTTGAAAAAGTGTTACGATTGTCCAGTTTTTAGGTTGGAAAATACAAACTTTCAGCTCGCGCTTCGCGCCCGCATTAATTGTTTAGATTCCTATCTTGTTCATAATTTTTTTTTTTAGTACTAAGAATGTCTAGTATTTAGGTTGGAAAATCGAAAACTTTCAGCTCGCGCTTCGCGCTCGCATAAATTGATTAGATTCCTATACTGTTCATATTCTTTTTAAGGTGCTATGAATGTCCAGTTATTAGGTTAGAAGATAAAAAACGCTCAGCTCGCGCTTCGCGCTCGCATTCATTGTTTCGATTCCTAATACGTTCATTATTACGTGTTACGAATGTCCAGTTTTTAGGTTGGAAAATCAAAAACCTTCAGCTCGCGCTTCGCGCTAGCATTATTTTATTAGATTCCTATCCTGTTCATGATTTTTATAAAGCTGTTAAGAATGTCCAGTTTTTAGGTTGGAAAATCAAAAACTTTCACCTCTTGCTTCGCGCTCGCATGAATTGTTTAGATTCCTATCCTGTTCATAATTTTTTTTAAGTACTAAGAATGTCTGGTATTTGGTTGGAAAATCAAAAACTTTCAGTTTGGGCTTCGCGCTCGCATAAATTGATTAGATTCCTATCCTGTTCATATTCTTTTTAAGGTGCTATGAATGGCCAGTATTTAGGTTGGAAAATAAAAAAATTTCAGCTCGCGCTCGCATCTATTATTTAGTTAAATTCCTATCCTGTTCATGATTTGAAAAAGTGTTACGGACGTCCAGTTTTTAGGTAATTCCTATCCTGTTCATGATTTGAAAAAGTGTTACAAATGTCTAGCATTTAGGTTGGAAAATCAAAACCTTTCAGCGCGAAGCGCATTAATGGTTTAAGTAGGTTTGAATCTAGTTCATGATCACAAAAAAATGTTCAGAATGTTCAATTTCCAGGTCACAATTTATGAAATAACGTATTTGGGCTCGCGATTCGCGCTCGCATTATTTATTGAGGCCTTTCATCTTTAGTTAGGAATACCTCCCCTCTTCGATATATATATATATGTATGTGTGTGTGTTTGAGTTAGTATTTCTGTAGAACATAAAAACGGAAAACTCAATTGTGTCCCCCCCTACCTTCAAGGAGAGATTTCCGTCCATGATGATTAGTACAAATGCTAATTAATTTGTAACTAATTAAGTTCATTCCAACTGGAAGTCCCAATTGGATCCAGTTGAAACCAATTGGTTTCAACTGAAACCAGTTGCCTCCAATTGGTTTCAACTGAAACCAATTGAAACCAGTTGCCTCCAATTGGATTCAACTGGTTTTAAAAGGGAAATTGAAACAACTGGAACCAACCGAGATGCAGTACTGTAGTCTAATTGGTTTCAACTGGAACCAATTGGCAACTGGTTCCAGTTGCCCAATTGGTTTCTAATTGGAACCGATTGGCAACTGGTTTCAATTGGAACCAGTCAATTGTTCCAATTGGTTTTGCTCTAATTGTTCTTCTTCCCTTCTTATTTTCTTCCTTTTTCTCTTTCCCCCTCTCCTCTCACATTTATTTTCTCTCTCTCTCTTCCTATCATATTAATGTCTAGTTCTATTGCTTTTCTAATCTTCCTGTTTGTCTACGTTTTGTAGTGTGTTTTGTTTTGTTTCTTTTCCTTTTTTTTTGCTGTCTTGTCCTGTTCTGTCCTGTTTTGTTTTTGTTTGTGTGCCTTTTTTGTTTTTGTCTTTGTTTTGTTTTTAGTATTCGTCCTGTCTTGTCCAAGTGATTGTCTGTTCACACACTCCTGGGGCCTGTTGCATGGGGCATTTTGCCTGGGAGGACTCAGGAGTATTTTACCTGAGTTCTTGCCCTATGTTGAAGTCGGTGGCAGAGGTCAGACTGGCCTTGGTTTTCGGTTTTTGCCGGAGTTTTCTCGGGTAGGGGGTTTTATGCAACAGGCTGCTGAACTCAGTGTTTTTTTTTACACAGCAGGGGTAAAATATAATATTTTTTTGTTAATTGTAACATACTGAGTAGGCATAAAAAGCTTGACCCCACTAGTATTCTTTTTCATTGTACAAACCTTTTTAATTTACGAATTGAATTTCATTGATCAAAGATATACTTTAATTAACTATTTATTGCAGGGAATCCATACTAACAAGCTTTGCTTTCCATGCAGTGGGTTCCCTTTTTTCATTTCTGTATATTATATTTTTTGTGTTTTGCTATACATTGTAACTTTTGTTAAATTTTGGAATGAAAAAGAATAAATGCAATCAATCAATTGGTTTCAACTGGATTTTGGTCCTGGGTAAACCTGAGTTCAGAATACGGACCAATGGGTTTAGACTATGTGAAGTTGGACGAACTGATAAGTAGACCAAGTGGTATTAGACCATCCAATAATTATTCACCATTGCGAAGCATCCGCGCCTATCATGAGTAGGCCTACGCCCCCTATATAGCTCTTGTCATATGTACTGTTGTCAGTTCGTTTTTGTATATTTTGAAGCATATATAGAGATATATTATTATATATCTTTATGATTTGAAGTCGTTTCTGAGTTTATCTTCGTTTCTGTGTGTTTTATGATAATTTTAAGAGAGATCTCTTTTTCATGGTAGACTTGATTTGAGTCGCCATCTTCATTTATGTGGTTGTATAATTGTGTGTTTATATTTCTTCAGTTAACTTGAATTATGAAGTTTTATCTATATAATTCTGAAGTTGTTTATATTTCTGCAGTTAACTTTAATTCTGTAGTACGCCCCCTGTATCTGTACGTGTTTGACGATAACTTTAAAAGAGCTACTTATATGTAGACTTGATTTGAGTCGTTATTTACATTTCTGTGGTTGTATAATTGTGTTTATGGTGCACGGTATGGGCCCAGGGCATGGGGGGGGGGGGCACTGACCAAAAATGAATTTAATCACTTATTGAGCGAGCGATAAATCTACATTTTTAGGTTTCTTTTATGGGAAATTCATGAAGAACGTGTCTCTCTAACTTAAAGCAATTAATGCGAGCGCGAAGCGTGAGCTAATACAATACCAGAAAAGAAAACATTTTGACGCCCCTTTTTAGGAATGAGATCATGTCACTGATAAACACTTTTATAAATCTTCAGATCTTTTACTCTTGCAGACGATTCCAACTTATTTTATTCTCATGCTAACCCAATTATGCTATCGTGGTGTGTAGTGCAATTGGTTAAAGCATTATGACGTCTTTGGGTTAAAGCCAATAATAAACATGATCCTTTACTCAAATTTTATGTTATTTAGTAACACTTATCAAAATCTACCTGGAGACATCTATTGGACAACACGCTAGCTCTCAATAGGGCCACGTCAACCAAACCTAGGGCTCACGATTGATTAAAAATATATCCAAAACTGCATGTATCGCGGAATGTAGGCCCTAAATCTCCTAATGAATAAACTTCGAAATTTTTTCCTTCAAAATGTGACGATTAAAGCTTTATATTTCACTAATACTGGCTTGGGATAACGCTTACAAGGATATATTAGGATTATACATAATGCTCCTGATTCATTGTCAAACTGATTTGTTTTACAAGTCTTCCCGATTTTTAGAATTATTTTTTATATGGGCAATTCATGTACAAATTCAGATGACATCATCTAGTCCACCTGTTGAATGTTTATATGCCTTGCATAATACTGCACGTGTGGTTTTCACAAAACTATTGCTAAACTTTATAATTACTTTTTTTGATAAATTTGTCAGCATTATGCTCAGTGCACTTAACTCTATTTATCTGGATATAATTATTTTCAACACGGAGTACCACTTTGAGTGATCCATTTCTGAGAAAAACAATTAAGTCTTGATTGAATAAAAAATTTCTTCGGTAGCTAGATACTACAGCATCTTAATTCACTACTAAATTTCTTTCCTGACACCCGCCTTATTAAAATAAGCTAGCGCGGCGCCCCTGCAAATGAAGATCATCATGATCTTTTATTCCTTGCTTTGGAAAAGTGTGTTATATGTGTGCACCCCCAAAAAAGACAACAACAAAAAGTGAGAAGGAAATATACAAGGAATATTAAAGGGTGCGCGGTACAAAGATTTTATAGAAAATAAAAAGATAATAAATTCATTTTGTTAATAACTGATTGAATATTGATTTAGAGATTTAATGCCGTTCCAATACCCTTTATGCTTTGTACTTTTGTGGCGGCTAGTTGTCATCGATTTTTTAATGTCAGATTTTTATACTGTCAAGAAACAACAATAATAAAAAGGCCTCAGTCAATATTAAATTTTCTGAAAAAATCGACGAATTGCGGACACCATACCTGACAGAATTTGCGGTTTCTTTGAATGTTTCGAAAAATAGCTTCTGGGATTTCTCACGCGAAATTTTTCTACTAAAATCTGTAATTTGCACGTGTGGTTTAAAACAACCGAATTCCAAGAAGTGAAGAAATTGGCAGAAATTAAGGGTAAATAATGAAACAATTTAATTATTGTAAAATACATAGAAAGAGGGAGAGAGAGAAAGACCGTAGTGTGAAATGAAATATGAATGTGACGATGACGTGAGTGGATGTTGTGGTGCGTGCAGGGCCAGGCGGCTGCTGCAGGCGCGGGCAATTGCAGGGTGCTAATAAATCTCGGCAAGATCGCGATCGCTTTAATGCAACTTTTGCAAGGCTTGTTCGGTACCGGGTACCTCGAGCGAAGTTCGTGCAGGCTCCACTTCACTACCGCTACACTACGCTCCACCTACCCGAACTTCGAGACCGTGAACTATATCTGATATTCCGAATCCGAGTGACAAAGCCAGGTGGGATTATTTATATTGGGGGAAAATATAAAATTCATGCAACATCACGATCTTTAAAGTTTACTTTAAGTTTAAAAACAATTAAAACTAATATTCTTACCGGTACTTTACACAAAGTTTCACTTTTCCATGCTTCTATCAGTCTCAAAATTGGTGATTTAGATCCAACATGAAGTTCCTCACACGTATAAATAATTCGCTGCCGATTTCACAAACACCTCACAACACTCAAAATTGAAGTTCATTTTCGCTGGCTCTTTACGAACCAAATTCAATTCAACTTTTACAAAATGTTCTCAAATATTGAATTTCATTACTTACCGAGTTTCGATAAGATCCGATGATTATGAGAAGGCGATTTCAAGCAAATAAAAATTAATACCTTAATATTAGGTCCTTCCATCCCACTTGGTAAGTGAAACTCCGTGTTGTTTATTATCGATATTTGCCAAAGGTGTACGAAGCAACCATGGGAATTTTTTACCAATCAAAATCAGCGGAATAAAGGAAGAAACTGACTCTGTTTTATCGAGCAATTCCGAATGCAACTCCAGCACTCGGCCGAAGTGCCAAGCGGAGCGAACTGTGTGTGTTAGACACGCGCTCCCCATTCGCTGCAATGCAAAATCTACGTCCAGCGCTCTGTCTGCACGATCGCTCGCGCGAGTGAAGTGCCTAACTTAAGATAGAAATCACATAAATTTGTTTGATTTAATTTATCTATACACCTTTATACGCCTAACGTTAATGCGTATGAAGGTGCAAACTGCAAAAAATCTGTTAAATAAAAGGTGAAAAATGAGAGGTTTGTTACCAAACCGATCTCGTGTAGATCCCTCGATCCATTCGTATACACCGCACATACAATAGGCTTGAAGTAACCGCTTCGTTATGACGTACATGTACGTAGCTTCGATAAGCGATGTTACAAAATGCCGTTTTGAAGAACAATATATAGATCAAAGTTATTATTTAACAAGTAATGAAATTTAAAACTTGATTATAAATAATCATTATGGTAATAATAATTATTTATAATATTTATAATCAAGTTTGGAGAGTGGGAATAGAGTCTACATACCATAATAATAAATATGGCTTTATTTTATTCCATCAAATTTTCGAACAGGATCGAGTGCGTGTAATTGTCAATCTAGTCAGAGAGAAATAGGAAGTGAATGAACCGGAAGTCTCGACAATCTTTTGTTATTTTGGGTGGCTGTCACAAGAGGAACTCTTTCCCTTTTTACTGAGGTTCATTGAACTGAAAGAACATGAAGAATTTATTTTGGCTAGATTCTAGATCTAGTCTAGATCTAGACATAGACAAATAAATAGGTCTATTTCTGTCAGGGATATGCTCCGCTGAGACTTTGTCTGGCTCCGCGGCATCCCCTCTGTCAATAGACCGATGACGGCCATTGGGCTCGTAATGGTGGAGCACACAAACGCCGCTTAACTACAGCTTCTATGGAGAAAGGGTCCGCTTTTGCACCCTTCTCGATTACTCCTAAATTTTGCTTTATGACTGAGGAAAAAAGGAAGAAATAATTAAAAGGTTTATCAAATACAATCAGCTTACCACCTTTCTGAAAAATTTGATGGAAAATGGCGAATTTTGATGACAAACGGATCTTCCAGGCTCTTCTTTGATAGCTCTATCGCCGTCAGTGCAGCTACAGCTGAGCGTACGAACGTGCCAGCCAATCCGCTGGCATGTCTGTACGCTCAGCTGTAGCTGATGCAGGGCCTGACCTTTACTTTTTTTTTAGGGAGCCAGCCGGGCTCCTCAACCACTTTTTTAGGGAGCCCACAAGGGGTTCGGGGAGCCCAAGTTTATCACATTTTTGGGGGGTCATAACAATGGTCAGTATTAAAACACACCAACACAATTCCTTGTTTTTATAATCATCAATACCAGGTGTATTATTATTAAGTAAATGTGAGGATTAACTGAACTGAAGAATTAATCTTACAGCAATTGACTTTTGTGAAGCCCTTTAACATTGGACTTCAGGTTTTATCAGAATGAGATATAGCACTGGATAAGTCACTCTTCCTCGCTTTGTCTGTTCAAATTTATATTCATTCAATCTTCAATATTGCTCAACAGATTGAGCAAGCAATAATTAATATCATTTGCAGAGAGGAAAATAAATGACAAAAACTATTGAAAATGCATTTCACCACTAGGAATACACTTTTCTTTCAGAACCTTCCCAAAATATGATATTTTCATCCTTTGCTCAATCTGTTTCATTGTGTATTCAATTTCCACTCAAATCAACATTCATCTCATCCATTATTTCAGAATAGACATCTTTGTTTACATTAAACTCAGCCACAGGCACTAGGAATGCCCAAGGGGCTCATACAATGACCCCTGCCATGGGGACATACCATTGTAACCAAGCAACACAGGCTCAATGTTGACAGTTACGAGGTCACTCATTGTTTTTATGAATGAACTTTCATGGCTGATACTAGAAAAACTCAGGGAGCAAGCCGGGCATTTTGATTTACTTTCTAAGGAGCCCGCCAAGGTTTTAGGGAGCCAATTGCCACCGGGCTCCCGCTAAAGTCGAGCCCTGTGATGGCGATCGAAGAGGAACCTAGATGATTACGGCATTGCAGTTTAGACTAGTTAAAGATTTCTGTTTTTAACACTATTCTCTTTGTATCCAGTATGATGTTGATGGATGTTTGGGTTTTTTCAGATGTGTGCCATAATCAATCAATTCAATTCTTTATTCCATTTCCATTCAAAACATAATACAAAGTAATATAAAGTAATATAAATCAAGTACAATTTTACAGACGAGCATTCTTACTTCGTAAAAAAAAAAAAACATAATATTGAGCATAAATGGAAATGAGGGGGGTCCACTAAAAGCAAAGCTTGTAAAGTGTGGATCCCCCTTGGAAATGAAGAAAATATTGTCGAATATTCATATATCAAATAGTAGTAGGAGTAAAATCATTTTATCATATTCATTTTTGTTATATTGTAATCATTATAATCATTCTAAAAATTATATTTTTATTCTCATTCGCAGATCATAGATGGCAGGGGCAGTGGAGAATAACAGTGGTTATTCACATGGCAGAAACCAAATGAATGGATCTGTTCACTTTCCAGCTCAAAGCGTGCCTGGGAACATAGGAGCACTGTACAATATCCAGGGATTGGAAGAGGCCCTGCCCGAATGGGAAGAAGGCTTTACAGTTTATGTTGAGGTTTTGCAGCATTCAAATAGGTATATGTGGTGAACTCATTTTCACAAAGATCAAATGGTTCATTATACCCCCGTCACACTTATTCGGAATCAGCACGAATCGAGCAGAACCAGCCGGAATGAAGAACTTTCAAACTTTGTGCCACATTCGGGAGGGAATTTGAAATTTTCACTACTTTTGCAAAAATGTCGTTCGAATACTTAGAACGTCCTTCGATCCCGCCTCGAATGATTGTTGCACATTCCGGGTGTATTGACTGTCGAATACAGTCGGAACACAGGAAGAATATTAAGAATGCTGTTAGAATGCAGCAAGAATATTTAGAATACACTTCGAATACCGTACGAGTGCGGTTCGATTGCTTCCCGTATATATACTGCCCGAAGTCTGGTTGGAAGGTACCTCGATTGAATTCAGAATGCTGCTGGAAAGGTCGCCGAGTTCGGTTCGAACTTTCAAGAATTCAAATAGAATGCACCTCAAATACTTAAAATGTACTTCGAATGTACTTAGAATGCAACACGAATGTCCCGAACTTATCAAGAATGCCGCCGGAATGGTCCCAGATAGGCTATAAAATGCTTCCGAATCTAGCATTTTCATCAGTCTAGCCCATAACCACCAGAGTATGGACCTCCTGGACCAAATTACTTTGCTCCAGATTGCTGTCCTCCAGCAAGAACTGCTTGAGAGAGATGTGGAGGACGCCAGGAGAAGAAAAAGGAGGAGAAGACCCAGAAGATATCATGACCGGGTGACTTCTACTGCCAAATGACGTTACAACAGCAGCTGGCCGCGTTTTATGCGATTCTGTTTTCTCTAGAATGCGATCAGAATGCCTCGAATGCTCTTAGAATGTCGTAAGAATATTTAGAATGCAGTCAGAAAGCACTTCGAATGTTGTTCGATATTTCTCCACTTCGAATGCACTTCGAAAGTTTTGAACATGAGCAAAACATTCGGGCCGGTCACAAGAATGGACCCGAATGTCTGGAATGCACTCAGAATGCAGTCAGAATTTTTAAAATACGCTTCAAATATCCAGGAATGTACCAAGAATTTTCATTCCGAGGGCATTCCGGCTCATTCCGCCTCTAGTGTGACGGGGGTTTTAATAATGATAATGTTACAAAACAATAATGGCTTTTCTAAGTGTGCTGTATCTGTTTATAACTTGGAACTTGGTAACAAAATGAAATAGGCATAATGATACTAAAAATCATTCAACAGAAGGAGTATGAAACAAAAATGAAAGTCAGAGTTGTTGTGCACCTCCAATAGACTAACTGCTTGTTCATTATAGCACAAAATGGCCTTGGTTTTAAAAGAATCAAAGCATGTTTTTTAACTTTAAAAGTACTCCTTACTTTGACTGAGTAAATATATTCTTAGTTAATTGTTTTTCGTCTGTTTTCTTCATAAGTGCAATATTTTCTTTGATACTGCGCTCTGTTTAATATTCAATTATGTGTATACATGTGAGCATAATTGTGATTAATGCAAGTAGCAGTCAGTGATCCTGACATCACAATATTCTTTGTCATACTCCTTGTCTACGGTTAATTTTATTTGACACTCAATGTTAATTTCCCAAATTACATGAAGCCTTACAGTGTCAGCACTTATATTTGGTGTATAATGATATGATATTGGCTGTTCTTTCATGGTATATATACATTACGTTCAGTTGCCTGAATATTTCAAGCAGAATGTAAGATATTTTATGCACTAAACTAGGGGCCTACACTAAACTCACTTATGGACAGCCCATACTATAATAAATACATTAGATTTCCATTATTATAATGAACAATCCTATTCATATTTACTTAAATTTTTGACTTTTGTACAGGTAGTTCCCCCAACTCTGAAGTTTGATTGTGTATGACTGATTTTGTACTCATTACATTTTTTTTAAATTGAGGGCGAAGCAGATTAAATCCACTACTTGAATAAAAAAAGTGAGGAAATGCATTATAATTCACCAAAAGGGTTTACACTCTTAAGGATGGGTGTTCAATCAGAATTTGTATCATATGTATTACAGTCATATAATATTACACATGCATTGCAGGGAGAAGTTAAAACACATGGATACTCATGCCCACCCTCCAGCCCTTTTGTCAAATGGAAACTGCATTCATAGCCAAACAAATTACATTCACACTGACTAACATAACAAAAGGTTGCATTTTTTAAAAATCATTCATTTGTCATTAATTTTTCTATATTTCATTATATTTCTCTAGCACTGCAAAGACCGAGACCATATCTGAGCATGTAGTGTGCCTTCTACACAAGCTGGGCACGACGGTGGGAGACATCAAGCTGACGACGTTCGAGGACCGTTTTCTTGCTCAGCATGTCATCTCAGTGGCCGTTTGTGATACAGAGCTGCAGAGTGGTTACAAGAAAACGGTACAGTTTCAATTAATACAGAATTAAAGGCTTGCAAACTTCGACTTTCACCGGGGGTGGATTATTATTTGTTAAGGTATAGCACCACAGGCTCTCTGTCCTATCTCATTTTACTTCATCTTTGGGCATTGTCTGCCAAGGAAAGTGAGATATTTCTCCATGAGATAAGAGACTCTGAATACCTTTTTTAATGCCACTCCCAAATTTTTGGAGTGACTATTTAAATGATTAATAAGTAGTCAGAAATGTGTGGATGTGTAAGTTTGGTGCAAAACGAGGAATTTTTAGCGCGTATGTGGTTAACTTACTAATAATGGGACGATGAATAATCCAGCTCTAGATGAAGTGACATCAGGAACTGTGCCTAGTTAAGATTAATTGGATCAATAGCAACTCTATGCAAGACAAGGATCCTACATGCATATTGCATTTTAATTGACTTCAAGTCGATTCAACTTACAAATTTCATTGATTGTCCCCTCATGGCAGCTGATAGATTTCACCAAGTCCAAGCTGAAAGTGAGTGTGTTCCAACTGAATGAAGAAGGACCTGCTGCAGAGGAACTAGAAGATGAAGATCTTGCTGCAGCCAGCCACTGGCTTCTCCCTGCAGGTACAGTCACCATCATGCAAACAACCCTTGAGGCTTGTACAGGAGAGTGTTTCCTGAAGCAAATAGTCTAGTGTATTACACTGACAGCTGTTAAAAGCTACTGAAATCATTGCATCTGATTGGCTCAGATAAATTAGTCGGTGTAAATCACTGAGTATTTCCTTCACGAAACACTCCCCTGATTTTCTCCAACAGAGGTTTGAGGTCTGAGATGGTTCCAGGATTTCATTAAAGATAAATACCAGTTGTGGAAGTGATCTAAAAATGAGTTCAAACAGAATCCAATGAAATAACCACCAAAGTGTTTGTATGTATAATTAAAACATATTTGCAAAATAGCTGTGGAAGAAAGTGCCTATTTGCTGAGAAATTAGCAAAATAAGCACAGAATTCCATCAAATGTCGGGTATTTTTCGAAGCAATGTTAATACACTGTCCCACATATGCTTTTCTGTGTTGTTGATCATCAGAATTATCGATTTTGAGCTAAGATTTCATGATTTTACAAAGATAAGTTTACATTAATGTTCAAGTGCTGTTTCATCCAAGAATAATTGTCCAGTTTGTTATGTCAATCCATTATCATTTGATGATATGAATTTCATGAAATAAAACTTGACTGTATAATGTAAATATTATATGCAAATGATAATTCTTTGTACAGCGGAGATTGAAGGCATGTGGGAGACTCTTATTTTTGACAGTTCAGTGAAGTTACAGCTCCTCAACTATGCATCTACGACACTCCTCTTCTCTGATGCTAAGGTGGATGCAAACATCATCTCGTGGAACAGGGTCGTTCTCTTACATGGTATGTAATAGCCCTGGGAAGATCTGCCAATAAATAGGATTTTTTTCTGTAGTTCTATTATTTTTGAAACTTGTAAGAGTGATAATCTTTGGTATGTTTTTCAAAATTCTAAAGAAATATAAGATATTAGGCTTGAAAAAAAGGATAAAAAGAAATAGGAATAGGATTTTTCACAATTAAAGTGATCATTTCACTTTGTTCTGATTTTAAAAATTCCCATATTGGTTCTTGAAAAGGGGTTAAACATTAGGCTTATGGTGTAAAAATATCATCCCAAAAGTTTCAAAGTATATCTACAGGAACAATTTTAAAAGTTTGGAGATGTACTAAACCAAACTTGAAAATAATGGGGGGGGGGGGGTTCAATGACTGTGTATACAGCGAATCTGTACACTACAACACATAAACCCTGGATGAACCCAGCGTGACCTATATACAGTGCGTACAAGGTACATTGAATGTATAGTCGCGCTTATAATAAATAGTGTGTGTGCATGGGAGATACACACAGCAGAAGGCAGTCAGCAAAGCCAACAGACTTTGAATTTGAGAAAACTGGGCATAAGCTGAATGTGCCTTACAGATGGTTCTCAACATCAGGCTAATAAATTGCTACTTGCGTCTAAATTAGTGTTTTTCATCCAATATTGTGGTCTGTTTCAGGGTTTTTGAGGACAAATACAAGCACTCATACACATGTTTCATCTTAGTTTGAGAATTTCTTAAATCGGCCGCTCACAAAGTGAAACAATCCCTTTAAGGTTGGCAGCTCTGCCGTAGGCCCTGTATAAGAGAATGTTGCTATTGATTTACATCAAACTAATATTGAGATTGATATCTTATTGTGCAGTTAAGAGATAGGAATTTTAGTGTGAATTGAATCTATTACAACTGAGGCTTTTTAGGCTTCAAAACTACACACAAGTCAATTCCAAGTGCTGATTGATTATCATCTTACCATGCTTTAAATTGTATTTCTTAAACCCATTCTGATCCTTGAAATGTTAACAAGCGCTTCACAATTCACTCCAGTCAGTACATGTTGGCCATTCAATTGTGATAACATTTAAAAGAGACCAGTTGACCAATAAAAACAATCAAAAAAATTCATTTACCAAATAAGAGCTTCTTGGGCTGGTCTTGAACATGTAGATCTGCTGATATCTCTTTCATTTTCTTGATCATGCCATTTGCTGTATTCTCTAAAACTGTTGTCGATTTATTATTCTTTCTTTAAAAACTAATTGTAGGTCCTCCAGGCACAGGGAAGACGTCACTATGCAAAGCATTAGCACAGAAACTCTGTATACGCCTATCAGACAGGTCAGTGAAATTTGTTCCCATCTACACGTGCATGACTCCTTACGAATCATAGCCTATGACCTAGGCGGAGGCTACAGCTTTTGTCTTTGTCTTCACAAGTCTGGTGCTGTCACCCGAACATCGGCAGTACGTCTGATGCAGAAGACTACGAACCATGGCTCAGCCAGCCACCGCCTACATGTATATACTTCGGTCATGCGATAGTTGTTATTTTCTTTTTTTTACGAACGTCCGCTGGACATTTTTTGTTACGACAAATCTGCACTGAGTCCTGGTTGATTAAAAGAAAACAACTAACGCAAGGCCAGAGTGTATAGGCTGTGGCTGGTTCGTAGTTATCTGCAGCAGACGTATTGCAAGTGAGCTATTTCCCTTTATGACTATAAAAGAGCGAGGATACAGAAGGCATTTATATTTCTGTAGTAAATCGAGCAAAGCAAAGAAAGAACAGTTATTATAAGGGGTCACTCTGATTCTATCAAATGTCATGTACATCCATTATTTTGAAGGAACTAAGAATAATAGTACGGAGTTACATTCAAACAATAGTCATTCGGACTTCAGAGTCAATAATTAGTCAGTGCTACGTCCAAACATGAACAGTCAGAATGTTGACTTTTCTTTTAGGTATTTTAACAGGAAGAGTAGCAGAAAATCTATGGGTTTGGACCCTCTTCTTGCATTTCATTAGAATGACTAGAATTTTAATTCATTTCATTTGCATAATTTAGGAATTCTGTAACATAGCATCTCATTACAAGTCTTCAGAGGGTTAGCATGTTTGACATGTGCAACAAAATTGAATATGAGGACCAATTGGGAAATAACGAAAAAGACAAAAGTTGGAAATCGAGTTGAAATGTACATGTAACAAAGAAATGAGCCGGCCATAAAGCGTTTTTAATGTAAACATGACCATCGAGGCATATACATTACTATGAAAAACACTAAAGGCTTGGTCCCACTGCACTTACAGATGCAGAGAGGATGTAAAACGGAAAAAGAATCTTGCCATCTGTTGGAAAAAGTTATGCATCCGTTGTGTGCTCTTTGCATAGGTGTTTCATACACTCTATATCCATCGAGCATCCGTCTACTGTGATTTCATTGTTCACCCATTTTGTCCATTGTCTGGAGCAGATGAAAACGGATGGAGACAACCCGAAATTTTGCTTGTCCACTGTATCCATTATGAGTATGTTTTGTGTCCGTCAGCCAGTGGGACCAGGCCTTAACAAAGTACAGAATCACTGCAAACATGATAGAACCAACAAACACTCCTGTTCGGAACAAGAAGGTTCTTGTAACCTTTAAAAGTTTTATCAGTCATGATGTAGAGAAAATTTGTTCAGTGTACAACAATCATTTGAAAAAGATTCTCTCGGTCTAGGGAGAAAAGACTGTATGATATATAACAAATCTCTCTTTTCTTTTCCTTTAAAAAAATTATGCCTTTTCCTAAAAAAAAAAAAACTTGCATCATGATGAGAAATGAACTAGATTTCAATCAAATCCCATTCAAAATAATTTTCTGTCAAGTAAAAAAAAAGTAAATTGTTATCACTCTCAAATTAACATCAAACATTTGAATCGAGCCAAACCGTCATTGAGTAATTAACAGGAATTGAGGACAGCTTATCGTGATGAAACTTTCTAAGCATATGATCATTTGACCACTTAGCAGTAGAAATAATATCTTTAAGCGTTGTGCGAAG
Organism: Lytechinus pictus; assembly: GCF_037042905.1. NCBI lineage: Eukaryota > Metazoa > Echinodermata > Echinoidea > Temnopleuroida > Toxopneustidae > Lytechinus > Lytechinus pictus. The sequence continues at coordinate 44,982,300 of NC_087246.1, read as the reverse complement.
GCTGATGAGACAGCTGCACTGTGATAACTATGGGCTTTGAATATAGATGTGACAATTTAAGTCAAACATAAAGTATCTTTCATCCATCGAAAAAGTTACACTTTTTGGGGGACTTTTCGTGGAGATGAAAGTCAGTACTCGTCATTTTTCAATGTAACTAGGCTTAGGTAATAATAATATTAATGATGATTAACTCCTATTTACCTGGGGTAGCCACTCTCAGCTGTAAGCTGTTCTTCCAGCGGGCCCTGCATAATATAATATGTTATCCTTCTCCACTGTCATGCGTTGAGCGCCTGACCAGAAGGCAGAAGGTCCCATTTTTAAATTCTTTGATATGACTCAGCAGGTGATCAAACCCACGACCTCCTGTTCATGAGGCGGATGCTCTACCACTGAGCCACCATGTGGACTTTCTTTAAATATCCCAAAGCAGATCTAGAGGAATTATTCTTGGAATAAGCTTTGCCTGTAGAATGTTCATGGGTATCAAAGAAGTTAACTACCTCAACTATAGTTGGTGAACTGAACATGGATCAATTTTTTGTTTACCACACCAATCACGCCATTGATTCCATGCAGATTGATATTGTTTAGACGTTCTTTGTCTCCAGGACCTGGCGATTAGGTTGGCAGCTGATTCTGAAAAGCCTGTTGCATTCCAGCGTCTGCCAAGAGTATCCAGGTGGTTAGATGCAAACTTGGTTTTGGGTGGTTGTTGGGGTTAGTCAGTTTATCGGGAGAAGAAGGGGTGAAGGGAACCAAGGTTGCGCTCTCCACATCGGCGCTACTACATTGGAGGAGGATTCTAGGGAGAAAACAAAAAGCTGGAATGATGTAAGGAGAAATGAACTCCCAAGAAATAAAAAAAACTTTGATAATAAATGCACACAAATCTTACTTCCAAGATTCATAGTTTAGAAGTTGTTTGTATGCATATTATGAATACCTTATCTGTCCTCACTCTTTTATAGCATTGGGAGGAAATAGCTCATTTGAATCTTAAATTACTTTGAAATTCTTTTGTGTGAAGCACTGCCTCAGCCCTTGGAATATGCTAACCAACTGAAGACTTGTATGAGATTTATGTAATAGAATTATGAATTTCTATCATTGCTGCGTTGTTTTTAGTTTACGAGTTTGAAAGATTATGTATGGAAAATGGAACAACATTGAATGAGAAAAATAAATGCCATTTAGAAGTTTTGAAATTTGCCAATTTGAATCAGAGAAATGTGATTTTGACATTCCCATGGCATTTCCAATATATAAAATTTTATCATGATACCTGCAAAGATTACATCTAAGGTCATCTAGGCCTCAAAGTATCATATCACATGTTTTATTGATTGTGAAATCAGGTGATAATTATTGTCTGCGAACCATTCTGTATATTAATTTTAGTGACGATTTTCCTTCAACATTTTTCAGAATTTGAAAGATACTGATGCAATAGAAACGAGCGCTCTATGTTTAGATTTTCAAAAAAAACCTTTTCATTTTCAACAGTACTACCTTGGTAACAATACTTTTTGGATATTAATTTCTTTTCTAAATACAGATACAAATATGGACAACTCATTGAAATCAACAGCCATAGCTTATTCTCAAGATGGTTTTCTGAAGTAGGTACCACCCATCAACATTGGCCCGAATTTACAAAGGAGGTTTTGAAAACCCACGGTTGAGTCCATGGTTTATGCAGATTTCCTGTATAAATTACGCTTAATTTAGCGCGTATCTGGCGCGTGTATAAAAAATTCAAATTCTGATGCGCGCTTTTGTCACAGTGCGCCAAATTGATGCCTGTTACCATGGTTAGATACGCTATTATATTCATGAGTCCACTCTTCAAACAGTGGACTCATGAATTAAATAGCGTATCTAACCATGGAAACAGGCGTCAATTTGGCGCACTGTGACAAATCGTGCATCAGAATTTGACATTTTTTATACACGCGCCAGATACGCGCTAAATTAAGCGTAATTTATACAGAAAATCTGCATAAACCATGGACTCAATCGTGGGATTTCAAAACCATCTTTGTGAATTCGGGCCATTATGTTTATTAACAGTGTTTGATATTCATGTACTTACACTGTTGTAGACAGAACATTTTTGATAGCCAAACTCATAATATTTTTTGTTATATGAACGAGGAGAATGCTCAAAACGGAAAGAAGTGGAAGGAGGGAGTATCTTTATTGCGTGAGAGTCAATAACCCCTGGAGAGAGGATAAAATGCTTACTGAAATAAATGAGGATGATGATGATGATGATGATGGAAATGTTTGGTATTATTGCATCACAATTCATAATAAGAACCTTTTTAACCACTCAGCCAATACAAATAAGTCAATAGACAATATTCTTTAATTTATTGTGTGAAATCTAATATATGTTTGAAAGTCATGTGAGTTAGCCATTCAATTATTTGTTAAGATGCAACTGAATTCATTTCATCAGCTACAAAAGATTTATTTTGCTTCTCTTTGCCATCCAATGAGCTTTGCTTTTACTCTTTTATTTATCATTAAAGAAAACATGTTGAACTAATTAACACTGAACAACTTTTAGATAAGAGACTGTAGTCGATACTGAAACATCTTTCAGTACATGGAAGCATTACTTTTCTGTGTGTTTTCTGCTATTTCAGAGTGGTAAACTTGTGATGAAGATGTTTGCTAAGATTCAGGAGCTTGTAGCAGATTCAGACTCACTTGTCTGCATTCTGATAGATGAGGTGAGAGCTTTACAGGATTGATCTTTAAATAAAATGAATGAAATACAACTGGCTGATTATTTATAGACAAAAAATATGCCTGAAAGTTTTAGTCAACTTATTGTCTCAAAACATCATAGAAACGGGTCGTTTTACAAATAGTTCGGACTAAGAGCGACTTGGTTAAGTTATGCCTAAATATGGGCTCACACCTTTTAAAGCTGTGTATTTCTACATTGGCTGAAAACTTAAAAACGCAGCCTAGCAAAGCATACTACGCAGCACAATATTCGATGCAGTCACACTTTTGTTGCATACGAGCTCGTTGGAGCTCATACAGAGTTGCACCCAGAAAAGCGAGGTGATGCGAGCTAAAGCAAGGTAATTTGATGTAAAGTGAGCAATGACAATGCATTAATGCCTGCATAAGCTTGTTGTTGCTGGTTCTTGCTCGTCCATGCTCGGATTTTGGTTCGTTTGGTTGCGTTCATTTGCGGATGTTTGAAAACGTTTCAAAATTCTGATCGAGAATGCATAGCCTCTGTGTTAGTCTGTGCATTGACTTTTTTATTAGCTCGTTTCATTGCATTTGTCTGCATTCATGCAATCTGCAACTGAATACAAGCCCAAAACACAAAGATGTGAGCCAGGCTTTAATGCCAGTGTTCTGAGTGATGGATATGCGGTAGTTCACATGATTTTACCAATGTGGTGATGTGTTAGATAAATATTTGTGAAATACCCCTCCTGGTGGGTGTTTCATAAAGCTGTTTGTAAGATACGAACGACTTTACGCACGACTGGTGATCCTTTCTTGTGCTATGTGATATCCCTATGTAATTGAGTTATGACCTAAGAACATGTTCCAGTCGTGCGTAAAGTCGTTCGTAACTTTACGAACAGCTTTATGAAACACCCACCAGATCTGGAAAATTTAGACTATGATAGAATGAGTGGGAAAAAAAAATGCTGTGAAATATGGGGTCTAGACTTCAGTTCAACCTGCCTTCCAGTGCTTGGTTTATTCATGGAATAGTTCCTTCACATTACCCATCACCTTGCTTGGGTTGAGTGCAACACAGTGTGGATAGATGCCCTGCTGAAGGAAAAGACGCTATAGCTTTGATCAAAATGGGACTGTAAAAAAACAGATTACTTTGAATTTCATGATGGAGTTATTAAGAGTGTTTGTTGTGTATTACCCCAAATTCCATAATTTAAATAAGGCAATATAAGGGATGAATATAATGTAAGCAGGGACGATAATGGTAAACAAAATTTAAGCTTGTTAATTATACCAATGTTGCGTGAAATAGTGTTATCTATTTTTTGAGGGGCCCACATTGTACAAGCATAGCTTTTTAGTAGGTCCCTCCATTTCCATCTTAATTTAATTTCTATTGAAAAATAGTATACATATTTAAAACCTACAATGTGTTGCCCAAATTGTCTAAGTATTTTTTTTTCTTCACAACATATGTATTATTAATTTTTTTTTGTTGCAACGGATACAAATATTTATGTTTATATATGGTATACAATTTGTTTTTGTTTGATGGAAGTGAAATAAATAAATTTGAATTTCATGATGTCGTTATTAACATTGAATGTTCACTGTGTTGACAGGTTGAAAGTCTGACATCTGCAAGGAAGAGTGCATTGGCAGGTACTGAACCATCGGATGCTATCAGGGTTGTCAACGCTCTCCTTACACAGATTGACATCATCAAGAGGTAATATATCTTTAAGTTACATGGGCGTTTTACAGCTTTCGAGTGGGTTATCATTTGCTGGTCCCAGACTTTGTGGAAACCATTGAAAAAATCTGTAGTAGGGACTTTTGTGTGGGAAAGCAAACCTGATCTACCAGCGAGAAATCATTGGGCTAGGCCTGATTGTCCTGAGGCAACTGCGAGGCCAGGGAAAGCACATTGTAGACATGGAAAAGGAAGTTTGTTAGGTTCACTAGCCCTTTATATAATATGGTAATATGTTACTCCAGAGTGTATTGATCCCAGATTCATGAGCATTTGTTGTTTTCCAGGAACCCAAACGTTTTAATCCTGACAACGTCCAACATCACCGAGGCAATAGATCTTGCCTTCATAGACAGAGCTGACATCAAGCAGTACATCGGACCTCCTTCTGCGCGAGCAATCTTCATGATCTTCACATCCTGTCTAACGGAGCTTATGAAGGTAATGCTACAGTCTTATCGAATAAACCAAACAAAAAAGCTCCTAGTAAAATAAGTTTTGTGAAAATGTACTTGTAGCATTTTCAACAGTTTTGTTTGAAATTTTTTTTAGTTTAAAAGTCATATGATATGTATTTTATTTTTTCATGAATTTGTCATGTATTTCTTTATTTTCAACATATTGTTTTTTCTTCATTTTTTTGTGCCAAATTATTGCAGAACATTTTGTTAAGCATAATTATGATAAAAATCAACTAATTTCAGCCATAGGAAGGGAAACTAATATTGATGAATAAGATGAGGAAACTCTATTTTCATTGATTTTGTACAGAAAATCACAGTTTTTTGTAATTTTTGGTCTGACATGCTTGTACAAAATGTTGCCCAATTTCAGAAATGCTTCCATGGGCCTACTCAATTAGGTCTCAAAACAAACAAACTACATAATTTACTTTCACCGAAGTACTAATTCAACTATCATTTACTGCCATCATTACAGAAAGGTGTCATCGGCCCATCGCAGCAGATTCTACCTTATAATACGTTAGAAGCTATGAAGTTCAAGGAAGTAGCCGTCACTGCACCCAGTCTCTTCCTGTTACAAATTTCAAAGTAAGTCATGGTAAATCTGTACATTTCATAATACATTTGCTCTCATCATTCATTGTCATGAGAGGCTTCTTGGTTGACCACTTTTCCTAAAGCCCAGCGCACACTATGCAATCTGATGCAACGTGACATTTTAATAAATGTGAAAGTTCCAAGAAGTAGAATTATTTCATTTGAACTTTGGCATAATGTTAGGAATAATAAAATCATAATTTTGCTATGCGGTAAGCCCTGTGGTCAGAGTAAAGTCCAAATCGGCTTCAAGTCGCAGCTAACGATGACGTCATTACGATTTGGAGTGTAATTTGCTTTTATTCCTACAGGGAGGCTCGAACTAGACTGAATTTTGATTTCAGTAGTCCTACCACTATTCTGAACTCTGAGCGGTAAGATTTTATTGGTTGGAATGTTCATTCTTTGAATTTCGGATTGCAACAAATCGCATAGTGTGCGTCGGGCTGAAGACACACAAGGACGCACAGGCCGCAAGCTAGAAATGAAAAAAAAAAAATCATTTTACTGATCAATGAATCCCAAGTGCAGGAGAAAATAAGGATTAAGAACCGAAAATGAGATTCCAGAAAAATTGTGTTTGATTGAGGTCTGTACTCACTATGAAAGAGAAGCATTTAATGCGTGGTGTTGAGTACACTGTGGGTGACTAATATCTCAGGATTAACAAGGAGGAGTGACGTCACAATAAGGTCACAGCTTGTGTGCATTTATTATGAAACACGGGAGTTGGACCATCTATCAGCTTTACAATCAGAAGGTGAGAGAGGATATCAGTTTGATTGGGCAACATCTTTGAGCAAATTCACATCTGAGGAGTATTTCATCAACATTTTTGTCTGACAAGTTGTCAGATCTGACAACTTTCCTAGGTGTTGATTGGCTAAGATGCACTGTTACTATGGTAATTGTCTGATAAAATGAGACTTGTCGATTAAAACGTCTGACAAGTCCTTTCATGAAACGCTCCCCTGGTAACTGAAGACGATATGAACACATGAGTTGCAAAGGAGGGCATTTCCTGTGCCTCAATGTCTGATATCTACATATCTATATTTTTTTTAGGAAAATAAGTAATTCAAGAGAAAAAAGTATAAAATTTCAATATTTCTGGTGCATTTTCTGTGTATTTGGGATTTATTGCAGGCTTTCTGGAACTCTTGAATATAAATCATTTGTTACACTGCCATCACAGTCCAATGTATAGAGTACATATTTTTACCATTTAATTTGGTTGCAATGAAGTGTAGAATTAAGACTCATCACTATGAATCCTATTGATTCTGTCGACACTGTCTGATGTTCACAAAGTATAATGATATGCAAATGGAAACCTGAATCAAACTGGAAGAAAAATCATCTACCTTTTTGTCATTATACTTTCCACATCATTTGACTGCTTGAACATTACAGGCAATAGAGACCATATTTCTCTCATTTGAAGGAATTACACTGGCTCCCAGTCAAAGAATGTATAGAATTCAAAATTCTCTTCATATATTGAAATCAATTTGTTGATTGCTACTTCATACTTTGGAAATCTGATCTCCTAGTATCCGTTCTTCTGGTATGAATCTTGTCACCGAGAGATGAAGGTCATGCTATGGGGAGCATTTCATGCAACTGACTTCACTGACTGTTGTTATGAGCTACTGAAATACTTGATTCTGATTGGCTCATGACAAATTTGCCATTGAAAATCACTGACTATCATGAAACCCTTCCATTGGTGAGAGGGTCTTCTCAGCTGCTGCTCCTTGTTTGTGGAACCGACTCATGGCTCAGATATGCTTCTCAAAGTCCTTTGATTTTTTAAAGTCTTCCATGAAGATGTAAATTTTTCCATGATCCCATGAAAGAATCTCGGGTGCATCGATATAATCATTGGTATCACATATTAAAGGTTTAGTCTTGGGCAACCAGATGCGATGCAAATCTCTAATGTACATGTTCAATTTGTGTTCAATACAGGGATAGTGTGGGTCTGAGTGGAAGAACTCTAAGGAAACTGCCATTCTTAGCACATGCCATGTACTTACAAGTAAGTAGAATTTCAGCTTTATACTCTATGGCCGGTATTCTGAACTCGGGTTTAAGTCAAACTCTGGTCTAAAGTTTTGGTTTAATTATCTATAGCCAATTGTGACAGGTATTTTGATAAACAGTACAAATTCAACTTATTAGCAACTTTGATGCTTAACCATTCATAACTCTCTTGGAATAATGGCTTAACTAGTTTTTTTCCCCCACAATTGATGCATTAGGAAAGAGTGCAATAAACATATAAGAAACATAAATGTAAAAACAAATTTTGACATTATTGGCTCTCCTTAGTTTTTGGATCTTGGCCGAAGTTAAACCGGACTTTAAGAATACACGCTTATGCGTACTCTGGATTTGAATACACCAACATAGAGGTGTCCATATATATATTAATTCAAAAGAGAAATTCTTTGTCTATGAATATAAATTGTCTGGTGGTGTACTTGATGACAATAAGCACACCATGGGTTACATAAGAATTGAAACTGCTTCAACAACTTAACAAATCAGTTGCAGCTGTGATTAAGTCAGTGTTGAAGCACACCTTGCCTGCAGAAATTTGCTGTATTCGACGTTCATGAGATTTTATTTTGATATAACAAAATGCACACACTTGATGGCAAATATAGCGAGTCTGACCAATAAGAAACCTATAAAATAACTCGGGGGGGGGGGGGGGGGGGCTACTCCGCCAGTCTTATTAGGGGTAAACAAGTGATATAAAACAAATATACCAAGTATTTTTTTCAAAGGTATAGTGGGAATTATTCATCCTCGGAGGTACTGGCTATACAACGTTCTTATTAATTGCCAGACCAACTTCGGATAAATAATGCCCACTCTACTCTCTCACAGCTTGGTATATATGTTACAGTGCAAATGATGTGAATAAGGTTATGAGCATTATGATATCTTTCTATTTCTTTTTACCCCCTGTGTATCAGAGATCAACAGTCACATTACCAGATTTCCTGACTGCCCTACGAAAGATTGTCATCAAACAGTTTGAGGAGAGAGAGAGTCTTACAAAAGACACATAGCATCTCTGAAAGTCATCAAGTGAATTTCATCAAAGAACTAGAAGAGACGGGTCTCTCGATATAATAGCACCCTAAAAAAGTTATTCACCAAGCAGTCCAGGATGGTTAGTGTCTCAAGATACAGATTCTTAAGGAGGACATCTCCAACCGTTTAAAGATGTTGAGTGTCTCAAGGATACAGAAAGGCTGCTCTTACAGAAGATATCTTCATGCATTTCAAGAAGGTTAAGATCTCAAGGATACAAAATAGCAGCTCTTACAGAGTTCTATTTTCTCTTCTGTGGATTTTCTGTCTTGTAGAACTGCAGGAACCTTAAGATTTGCAGGAAAAGTGCTAGAGAGATAAAGATTCCAAACACATGAGCAGCGCAGGTGATGTGAAGGAATTCGAAGACAGGATATCAGACCTCTGAATTGTTGCCATCAAGCAGCTCTCAAACAGGCTGGAGATTTACCTCAAATGACATCAGCCAATACTTATTACCATCATGCCTTCGAGGGCATTGGTCGGAAACCAAGGTTGGCATTCAGGTTCGCACTGGACCAACCGCAAAGTGCACTCCTTGTATATGTGTCCCAGTTTTTTTTTTCAGTTCAATCTCTACTGTTTGGTGCCAGATAATATTTTTAAGTTTTCCTATTTTCATCTTCACTTCTGGTGTGAAGGATATGTCAGAGTGTTCTAAAATTATTGCTCATAACCTTCATAGAATTGCTGAACAAAATCCTAGATAATTTTGTAGCATTGAAACTAGTGTTAGATCTACTTGATTCCTTACATGTAATAATAATAATATGGGATTTATATAGCGCACGTATCCACCTTGTTAGGTGCTCATGGCGCTCCTACATGTATATTACCCCAGCTAAGCTAGTCTACCGATTCCGGTGCTCACAGCTTTTGGAGGAATTACTTCCTGCCGGTGCCCATTTACCTCACCTGGGTTGAGTGCAGCACAATGTGGGTAAATTTTTTGTTGAAGGAAAACACGCCATGGCTGGGAATCGAACCCATGTCCCTAAGATTGAAAGACAAGTGTCTTAACCACTAGACCACAACGCCCCCACTGTACAGAAGGTGTCCTGAGTATATGCAATTATTTTAAGTAAGGAAATAGTGAGGACGGTGATTTGTGCCTCCGTCAGTCAGTTGTTGAAGGAGAGGAGAGTTAAAAGAGTTTATGATGGTAAATTTTTTATATTTATCAAGAAACTGATGGAGTCTTTTGGTTGTGACCTGATTATAGTTTAGAGTTCTGTGACACAAAACTTGGCGATTAATAGTATGACTAATATTTACAATTGATAACATTGTTCTTTATGTGGGAACAATGGTACAAATTAACTCTACAATCAATCATTCAGTGTTGTGTCAAAGGGCCCTGATCAGACAATGATCAACAGATCCTCACAAATCAAATCAACTCAGGACCACACAAACACATTGGCCCGTATTCTGAACTCGGGTTTAAGTAAAACCCTGGTTTTAAGTTGTGGTTTAACTATGGATAGCCAATCGGGGCACAAATCTCTAACAGTACAAATCTACTTTATTAACTCATTTGACACTCAAATTGTTCATAATGTCTGGGAATGATAACTGAAGTATTTATCTTCATTATGAAAGCAAAATGAAACGAAATAGTATACATAATAAATATACAGTGTAAACAGAATTTTGAATTTTTGGCTCCCCATAATTTTAGCACAGAGTTAGACTGTGGTCAAAGTTAAACCTGAGTTCAGAATACGGGCCATTCTGTTTGAATGAAATTTCAATTACATTTCAGGTACTGCATATTTGTTGTATGTTATGTTCTGTTATCATTCTGTTATTGCTTTGTGTGTTGGAAAAACATATGCTGCTTCTGTCTAATTTCCATGTAGATGTATGAATATGTATTGCTTCCAAATCCTAGGTCTAATTTTGAACCACAGGTCTCATTCGGATATGACATATCGAAGATCGGCAACATTTTTCATAGTTTTCAGATATGACAAGACATATCACACCACTTGTGCAAAGAGACACCAATATAGGCTTCAAGTGTCCAAAATGGTCCAAAGTTAAAGGTAATTATCAAAATGTTCATACTAGTATTTTATGCTTGTTTGTGATTGTACATAGATGGCACTATTTATGCAATGAAAATAAATAGAATTTGGATTATTTTATAGATACATGTATGTAGGTTATCTTGAAAGATAAAAGTTCTACAAAATGTTTATTATTAAAAAATAACATATGAACATATATTTCATGAAGTATGTACTCAGTTTTCAACCCCAGGGGCTGTTTCATAAAGCTGTTCGTAAGTTAAGAGTGACTGGTGAACCTTTCTTATGCGCTTAACCATCGCCAATGAACATTTTGGTGTATACCGTTTACCACAAGAAAGGATCACCAGTGGTTCTTAACTTACGAACACCTTTATGAAAGACCCACCAGGTCGAATTTTGTTTTTCTGTTGAAGACATTATCTATACTCTACCCAGATATAACAGGATGTATAATGAATACCCTCTAACGATTATTTCAGTCCGCAATAATGAACCTATTTAGTATGTATAATGTTGCTTGTGATACTGGATTGCCCATGTGACATCACAACCTACCTTGCAGTCGTTTCATAAAGCTGTTTGTTAGTTATGCATGGCTGTATGCTAGACTGGTGACCCATTCTTGTGCCGAATGATACATCCCTATGTAGCTACCTAAGCACCTAAGATCATATTCCAGTCTTGAATAAAGCCTTATTAAAAGGCACCCAGGAAGTATATTGCAGTGAGTTCAGCTCATTGGCTCAGAATAATATTCATTAAAATAAGACATCAGGGCTCCGTAACACAAAGAATTAGCGATCAATCGCTAAATGAACTGACCAATCAATAACAATGTTACACGCGCATTAGGTTTAAAATACTGACCAGGGACCAATCAGTGCGGTTCTTTCATATTTTGCAATTCATTGAAAACCTTTGTGTTATGGAGCCCAGGGCCCTGTAACATAAAGGTTAGCAATTGATTTTAGGGCTAGTTTGTACAATTGATTGGATTGATTATAATCAGTCCAGGCTCATTCAATCGCTAAGCTTCATGTTGTGGAACATTAGATCATGCCTAATTTGAATCACCTACTGGTACACATGTTGTTATCTTGAATCAAATCCCATCCCTAAACAATCACATCAATCTGCTAACTATCTGCTAGAATAGACAAGTTTAGACAGGGGTTTTTCTCATCTCTTATCCTTTCTCTATTTTAATTTGATGGATGCAGTATATATATAAGTTTCATATCACAATTCTTATGTTGTACTGATAATGTTGGTGTCCATATTAGTACCATGATGTAAACCAGCTTCTGCTGATCATGTTTTTATCCTGTATAAGTTTAGTTCTCATAAATTGATATTGTTATTCCAACAATTTTGCTTACAATACACCATGTGAGGAAAATGCTCTTTTTCACATTTCATTTATTTATAACTACATGTATTACATTTGGTATATTTAAGGTTTTGAGTAACGTCACCTCAGTCAATATAAATGTGTTATATCAACCAAGGTGACGTTGTTCAGTGCTTATAAGCTGGGTAATCATGTGTGTATAAACATTTTACATGATATAGGAACTAGTTGTATTTTTTTTCCATTGTGATGTAGACAAATCACGGCTGCATCAAGCATTGCGAATTTGTCATATAGCCCTCTCTGGGACTACATAGACTATATTATACAAAGCATACATAGATCCTTGACAGCTGGTTGGATGAATGCGCGTCACATGACATTCAGAAGAATGAGCTTTAGCACGCCAACACATGACACGCGTGCAATAGTCTACTATTGCATGCTCAAGCAAAAGAGCCAGCCCTGCAATAGTCGATTATTGCACACTCGAGCAAGGGAGCCAGCAGTGCAAAAGATTGCAAACTCAACGTGCGCAACGTCTGCATGTTCTGCACATATCCGCATCATTGTGCTGCATACACCACGCGCCGTCTGGCGCAGGTATAAAATATAGCAAAACAAAAGGCTAAAGAGAGGCCCGAGCAGATCTGTGTAGATCTCGCCCCATTCCTCCTTTTCCTGTTTCAGTTGTTTGGTCTACATTGGACTATGCCTACAAATCAAGTGTTGTATAATTCAAATATTCAATGTTTTGTCATTCGTGCAACCATTCAAATATTGCATTCGGTGCAAGTTGAAGCAGTCTATTCAACTCCTCCGCTTTGCGTCGTTGAATAGACTCTTTGAACTTGCACGCTCATGTAATATTCAGAACGATCGCACTCCTTAGCATTGATTATCTGTATGTTATATAACTAGAGACAACAGTGATTTTCCGTTTCAAAAAATAGTCTTTTCCGTTTCTGAAAATCTGTAATTCCGTTTCAACTTGATCTAAAAATGGAAATTCGGTTTTGTCACTGAAAATGTACACAGCAGAAACCTGAATTCCATTTTGCAACGCTGAATTCGATGAATTTTTACAAGAAAAGTATAAGAACCAAACAGAATTTCCGTTTTATTTACCGGTAAAACGGAAAATCATTGTCCCCTTTATAACAGATATTGCCTGGTCTATTTCATCATCCCTTTGGAGCTATATTATTGTGCCCTCAGGACAGTGTTTGTCTTCTGCACTGTGATCTTTTGGCAAAATTCAACTCCATATGGTAAAAGGAATGTTATATTCAACCTCTAGGCATGCAATATCTGTGAATTGTTATACCAGCTTTATTTGCTATTACTACTAATAGTCATTTGTTCTGTAAAAATTTCAATTTTATTGATAATTCATTTTTACTGGACCATTTTCAGCATTCCAAAGAAAATAAAACAAATTTAAGTTTTCAAATAAATACAGATTTTTAAAATGACGTTATATAGCAGTTCTTTATTTTTTGTTTTGTGTCTGATATGATGACTGTAGAAGTTAAATCCTTTTCAATTTTCTGAAAAATCAGTATTTTATACAATTTATATCACATATGGGAAAAGTGCTTGCACGTGTTGCACAAAATTAAAGCTATAGTAATAATTGATAACGTGTGGCATGTGCGGAAAAGAGCTTAATGCGAATTCATTGCCGTGTGGAAATTGGATTCATGGGAGGTACACAAGTTTATAGAGACTGACCCTGAGGCTGGAAAGAGATGTGTGGAAAATGTGAGAAAGGTCAATGAGAGATATGGCAGGACATGTTGAAAATTTGTGTGATGAGGTGGAAAGGTGAAAGAATTTTCATACTTAGGGGGGGACAGGGTGAGTATGAGTGAAGGGTGCAGGTAAGCTGTGACGGCAAGGACAAGGTTTAGATGGGTGACGTTTAGGGAATGTGGAGAGTTGTTTTATGCAAAAAAATAAGGTTTCCTCTGAAGAAAAGAGGATTAGTTTATTGTGAGTTTCAAGAGAGCGATATTGTATGGGAGTGAAATCTGTTTTTTTAGTGAAAACCAGATGGGACTTTTGAGGACAGAGAGTGATGGAGAGAGTGATGTGTGGTGTGAAGCGAATGGAAAGGAAGAAGACGAGGTTTTGATGCAAAAGAGGTGACCGAGAAAACATGTAAGAAGCAAGTGGTGGAGGGGAGATGGGTTGAGGGAGGAGGATGCACCACATAGAGTAAAATGGATGGAAGGGGTGAGGGTGATCTCTCTTGAGTGCAAGGTGAATTCGGCTACCACTGTAGTAGGGGACTAAAAAATAAACTGGATCTAAACCCCTGATGACTGAATAAGATTAATAAATGTAGTGCAACCAAGTCTGCATAAATTCTACTGCACTTTTCTACTCATATTGCTTTTACTACAAAACTTAGAATAATCTACTAAAAATGTTTCCCTACACCTAAATTAACCAATTTGCTCGTTGATCGATGTCAAATATCTTGTCACACTTTTTATTTTTCTACACAAGATAATTTCACCCATAATTTGTTCGAGAACCAAAAACGTATATACAATGTAAGATCTAATGCTGAACTTTTGAGTGGGTTCCTGGCGTATGTATTTACTTAACAGTGATTTGCCACAAGAATTAGCCCTTGAAAACTTCAATCATGGCCCGAGGTCTCTCAAACCCTAAATAAAAGTATTTCTACCCTGCTCAATATCCTCCCTTCTAATTCATTATCTTTTAAATCTTGCATTTGCCACTTCTCCATTACACTTTTCTTCTGTTTTTCTACATCACAAATTTCCATTTTGGGCTCGTTTCCTTTGCTGTTCCATTCTTTCTCCCCCACTCCACTCTCTGACATTCTTCATAATCACACCCATCCCCTCCACTTAACTCTTCGCACGCTGAATTAATTTTGGGGGGATAATAACGACAATTGATTCCATGTTATTTTCTATAATTCAAAATTTCCATATTGCACCATTGATACTTATCATTATTATACAGATGTAATCCAAGAACTATTGCCTTTTATTAGCTTATCTAATTTGAAGGTAGGGGAGAAAACTAATTATTTCGGTTGTTGAATTTAACGAATGTGCAAGATTGCAACATCAGCGTGCAAAGGGTTAACTGTTATCTACATTTCATTCATTGTACTTCCACCCTCCCCCCTCCCCTCCCTATTTTGACTCTCTTATTGACTTTACGTTGCCTCATGCAAACCCATCATTTCATATTATGCAATATTTTGGCAAATTTTCAATTTAATTTACACTATATTAATATCTATGAAATCAAGCAGAACTAGAAATGATATTGCAACAGGAAGTCATTTTCACAAAAGAATGAGAGAAAAAAATAAGGCAATTTGTCATATCATATATCAACAATTTAATAAGTAAGCATATGATGGCCCTCCAGTCATGGACCTACTATTGGAGCAAGTAGGTCCATGCTCCGATACATCAAATATTACAAGCACATGTATTGTACATACAAACAACTACAAATTATAAACCTGTTACAGACCATTCAACCACGCTGACTTGAGTCAATTTTCATGTATCTAATACATCATCAAACAAACAAAATCACTACATAACAAATTTCAAGTTACTAAATAGTTTTGTATATGACCCTCTGCCACAAAAACAATGAGTTACAAGAAGATTTTTGGCATGCTAGCACAACTAGAAAGTTTATGTGAGAAAAAAAATTCCAATAGATGATAGATAATTTTAATTGCTAATTTTGTCATCTTTTCTTTGACTAAATCATCTTAACTCAAAGTTATTTTGTGGTGGAAGGGTCACATGGTATCATTTTAAAAGTCATATATCTTGTTTATCATATTTTGGGGAAAAATTACTTTTTTGGTTTAAATGACAAGTGTGACCGGGTAAAAAGAAAAGGGGTAGACAGTGTTGCACTTGGTAATGATGTTAAGAAACTGACTGGTCTCAGTTGTGGAGCAGTTAGAACAAGGTTTCATTGCAGAAAGCAATGGAAGTGCATAGCCTCAGATGATGATGATATGTGATATCATATTCAAATCTCTCTCCATCTTCAAAATAGAACCCAATATACTCGGCCAAAGGGAAAACCATCCCTATGGAGTACAGTAGCAATTGGAAAAAAAGAAGAAGGAAAAAAAATTCTCTTGAACATTTACCATTTTTGGGTAAACGCTTTTTGTTACCAAGTATAGATAAGTATGTATCATCATAACTTTTGCAAGTACAGGCACCAATATTATAGATACACAACTGACATTCAATTCAATGACAGAAACGTTACATCGAGTGATGCATTATGAAGGAAATGATACAAATAAACCAGCGCTGATAGGGGGATACAATAACATTGGATTGTATAACAGAAAAACAGTGGAATACCTATATCTGTGTCAGACTAAAAAGCAAAATTATTCAAAATCAGTTTGCAGTCTAGCAACAACAAATAGCATTCCCTTAGGCTACCCTGGCTTATATTTGTTAACCACATGAAACAAATTATCCACGATCTTGACAAGATATATAAATATATAGATATATTTTGCATCGGTAGCTCTGGTTTCTCATATTTTACAAGCAGTAACATATGCTTACTCACAGAAATTGGACCATTAAGTGGAGTTAAACCTCCCAAATTGTTCACATTTTTAAGTTTAAATGCTATATACACCACCTGTCCAGATTTATAGTTGATTTAATATGGTATTAACTACAGGCAGCTTTTATCTGTCACCTCAAATTTGATATTCAATATGGTAGCTAGTTTGTTTCTTATTCCATTAAAATGAGAAAAAAAAGTCAGATAACCAAATTGAAACAAACTTAGCAGTGGCAGCTAAACAAATAGTTGTCCTTAAGTAATAAAAAAAATAATGAAACAATAATATACAGAAGAAACAAATATTGCCAGGCATGTAATTGTAATGTACATCATATACGACCATCATGCAATTGCAAGAGGTTAACGTACTCATAGTTGTACTTTTACCATCTTTTGACTAACAAAACAATTATTATACAAAAAGCCAGCCTTAAATCTATTGAATTCACATATGTGGAGAATTGCATTAATTTCCTCTATTTTGATGTCTTTATATTCTATTGTCTTGTATGGATGTTGATTAAACTGTCTTTCATTTATGCAGGGATTTCACTATCTAAAACAAGCCTATGTGTTTCTATGGCCCCAAGAATTCAAGCTTTAGCTTGAAAAGGTTGCACCCCTGTCATATTTGATGTTGGCCATACATAGTTTTCTACATGTACTTATCAAACATGCAAAATTCCTTGCTATAATCATTCAAAACTTCCTTCTCATAATAGATTATGATTGGCAAGTTGCAAATCACATGTAACTCTCACACAGATACGAAAAATGAAACTTGTCAAACACGTTGAAACATAATAAAACGGACATGAACCATAATTCGGATTACAAACCTGCCAACATAATTTAGAAATGCAAAATCTGAACAACCAATGGCCAGGGGTCCATGGGGCCAACTCAGTCCAAGTCCCCAATGGGGTCCTGGGGCAGAGCCCAATGCAAGGGTCAAGAGGGCAGTTCTCTCTGAAATTCCTGTAGTTTAGCAACTTTAAACCCAACAGGACTGGGCTATTTAAGGTGTATCGAGGACTGTCTAGCAGGAATGGGTCTATGAGATTTTTCAACATTTTTTTTTTCACATGAAATTTCTGAAATCAAGATGTTCTGAATTTTGGCCATTTTAAAGGTTGAAAATCAGAACAGTTGGCAGGTCTGGGATCACCAGATGAGAAATCTTATCTGTGATATTGCAAAATCTAATGCTACAGTGTGGTATGTCAACCAATGGTATATCATTGGTTTTCTTGGTGTGACCGTGGTAGCATTTTACGACCTTTTAAGGTCACAAACTGCTGTTGAGTGATACCATCTGATTGTACATGTATTGACTGGATTTTTTAATTCACACTTTACAGACTTCTTTACAGACCATTTGGAAATACAGATGGTACAACTCTGGACAGGTTCAAAGTTGCATTTTCTGCCGTTTGACAGAGTCAAAACTATATGGACAGAGGTAAATCTTATTACACTGGGTGATTTGAAGTCCAGTGTTCGTGCTGGTGTTGGAAGCACAACTTGGATTGTGTTTCTAGCTCCAAAACCTATTCTGAGATAACACAAATAATCCAGATCACAATATTTATGGCTCAACACCAAGTGAGTGACTTTGAGGGAGTAATTCTATTTCATGTTTGGTGCTATCCTCATGTAAACATAACCTAACACCAACACCAAAAGGTTTAACACTGAACTTGATATCACCCATTGTAGTACTATATGTGACAGTGTCACTGACAATAGCCCATTGTTCTGTGTACTAAAATTCCACTGAGAATTCAATACTGGGGCAGATATTATATTTCTTACAAAAAAATAAATCAAAATGTATCAAAATGAAATATTAATTCAAAGAACCCTTTAACGATTAACTTTAAAATACAATCAAGAATTTTTTATCGCAATTTTTTTTTCTTTAGACAGCTGTTGGCACATCCCTCCCCCTCCAACATTCATCAAGCAAACAGTGTATATAATATAAATATTCCCTAATGAAGTGCTGTCATGATAATTCTGTGATACAATACTGGGATAAGATCAGCTTTTAAAAAAATTGAGTAATTCTTATACTTGTTCCATCATCGATTTCCTCCTCTTAGAGCTAGAACAAGATGAAGAACAGATCCACCGGTCACTTTGTAATCTTGGGCGGTCTTGTCATCATTCCTGTGCAATTGATAGAAAAAAGAGTAATTGAATAGATGGCTTTGAATGTTGCAGATACCATCAATTATACATATATCATTATCAAGTCGTCAACAAACTAAATGCGATGTCTGGAATAAAAGAAAAATATTTGATTAAAAAACTCTGTTTGATATACTTACTTGAAACATTAAAAATAACATATTTGTAGAGTTATTCTATATCTCATACGCACAAAAAATACGAATAAATATATTATTTCTTGAAAAAATATGATATTTGTAAAAATAAAAAAAGAAGGGCGCAGCAACTAATCCCAAATCCTAGAAAATTCATAACAAGCCCCTTTCCCCATCTTCATCAAAGTGGTCATCCAACAGATATATATCAGAGCATGTACAAAAGGATCCCTTCATGGTTACCAACATGTTTAAAGAGAAAGATTTCACTGATTAATTGGTTTTAGTTTTACCGGTAATATAACAAAAAAAAAAGAGAAAAATATTGGTGAAGGTTTGATGAAAATCCATAAAAGAATAAGAGAATTATGAATTTTCCATGTTTTTAATATGTGACATCATATGCGAGCAGTTCCCCATATATCACGAAATAAATTCAAATTTTCAATGGAACATGATAAATAAACATACGTTTCTTCTAGAAGCTGGTTTGAAATGAAGAATCCCACAAAAATAAAATCACTTTTCAATATTTTTAGAACATGGCATACGGTAGTGTAAAGCGCACAACATATGAAGGAGTTGCTCGTCTGTGACGTCACAAAGTTAATCATTCCGCGATTCAACATAGCAGTTTGACATGTACAGTTGAGGCCAGAAGTTTACACACACCCAGGAAATTCAAAGAAAAGTTGACAACTGCCAAACATCATAAAATCACTATATCTCATAAAATATTTTTACTATCATGACAAATTTGATATCAAACAAATGAGTATGTCTTTCCCCTTCATCACATTGCTTTGTCAGCAGGAGCTGAAAAATATTTAGGTGTAATTTTCCCCAAAAAAAATCTTCATATTTTAGACAAATTAAAAATAAAAACTTGACAAAAACATTTCATATTTGTGCTAGTTACTTCTCAACACAAACATTTCAAATTACACTTTTTTTGTTCAGTGGTGACATATAAAGATAAAAAAAATTAAATCATAGATTTGACATTTATATATTTCTCAACGAAACGATGTTTGAAAATACAATAACAATCAATAGAATACATTTGGCATGAATATTACTCTTTTTCGTCAAAGAAAATACCACCTGAAATATACTTAAATCCTAACGGCATCCCAATCATGTGAAGAAGCTTAATTACGCTCTTTCATTTGATACCAAATTCGTCATGGTAGTATTTGCGTTTCTGAAGATATAGTAAATTTTATGATGTTTGGCAAGCGAACAAATTTCACTGAATTCCATGGGTGTATGTAAACTTTTGGCCTCAACTGTAGGTATCAACATCTATACATTTAAAATTACTTAGACTCAAGTCCTTCCACGAGTCAAATAAATTTTTTTTTCAGACCAGGGCTACATAACACAAAGATTAGCGATCAATCGGCAAATGAACTGACCAATCAATATCAATGTTACATGCGCATTGGGTTTAAAATACTGACCAGGGACCAATCAGTGCGGTTCTTTCATATTTGCAATTCATCGCAAACCTTTGTGTTACGGAGCCCAGAATATGCAAAGATGTGTTATCATTTTCCCCAGGTCATACAGATTTTTGTGGTTAATGGAGATAGGCAGAGACAAATTCTGCAGTACTTACATTTGTTTACCGCTGAAAATTAACCTCTGTTGTGCTGGAGGAATACCCTCTTTCTCTTCTACTCTTTCTTTTATCCTCTCAACCTACATATAAAATGAGATAACAACAGCAAAACAATGAATATCTTCATTTCAATGAAGAAAAACAAGATAGCAAAAAAGGCAAAGGTGAATTACCTCATTAGAAGGAGGGCTTGGTATCATATCACAAATACGAAACTCCATATAAGAAAGGTAATCACTCCCTCATTATAATCTTATTTTTTTAATTTCCAAAATACCAGAGAAAATGATGCTACAAAGTATTGAGAATGTCTTGTGCTCTAGAAAACTAAATGTGATTTTTAGAATTACGAAAGGAAATTTGTCTCTTCGTACTCCATAATTAGGTTCTTTGAATTTGATTACAAAACAAGGAATGCATTAAAAAAGGGTTAAATCTTCAAAATAAGAAAGCAATGCATCTCATAACACACCCACCTTGTCCATAGGCTCGATGTCAATTTCGATCTGTAGAATAATAAAGATTTGATAAAGAATATTTATACAAGGTAGCATTTTAAATATGCATGCATCCATAATAAAGCCATAAAAACCCAGGGGAGCGTTTCATGAAAGGACTTGTCGGACATTTTATCCGAAAAGCCCCATTTCATCTGACAGACACATCCTACATCTCACTAGTCTCAAGATTTTATAAGCACTTGTAAACCTTTTTATTTGTTCATTGCAGAGATTGTCTTTAACCCTTTGTGTGCTGATGTTGCAATTTTGCACTTTCGTACAAGTAAATTCAACAATCGTAATAATTAGTTTTCTCCCCTACCTTCAAATTAGATAAGCTAATAAAAGGTAATAGTTCTTGGATCAAATCTATTTAAAAATAATAAGTATCAATGGTGCAATATGGATATTTTGAATGAAAGAAAATAACATGGAAACAATTGTCAAGATTATTCCCCAAAATTAATTCAGCGTGCAAAAGAGTTTTTTAACGCTTGGTTTCCTTATTTAGAAATTAATTATTTTGTTCACTTCATTTGATTGTTTTTTGGGGACCAAGAAGCAGGGCTATTTTCATACAGACAAGAACAAATGGGGTAAAAAGTTTCCAATAATCCGTATCCAGTGGGGTGAAACCTGCTACTCAGAGAGTCAGCTAAAGAGAGTCAGATCATATACCACATCATTCTCTTACATTATTTTATTATTTTATTATACTTGTATTAGCTTGGGCATATTCAATCACAATAGACCCATAAAGCCTGAGGAAAACTTATTAGTTGTACAATTGTAGAGTGTAATACAACTTACAAGTTAGCAAATTAGTGGATAGTTGGGCTTTAAAACATACAAATTGCAGTTACATCATTTTTGTCTTAACAAATATTTGATGGTGTTGAACATATAAGTTCTTTTTTTGTTATTGGAGATCAATCCTTAATGCACCAAACAGTTTGCATATTTTCTCTGAGGCTTGCAGTGTGTTAATTTTCTTTAATAGACAAGTCCACCCCAACAAAAGTTGAATTGAAAAAAAGAGAAAAATCCAAGCATAACCCTGAAAATTTCATTAAACATCGGATGTAAAATAGGATAGTTATGACATTTTTAAGTTTTGCTTAATGTGAAAAAAAAAATTATACGCACTTCCTGGTCGGTATGCAAATGAGGAGACTGATGACATCGCTAATTCATTATTTCTTTTGTATTTTACTCTATGAAATATTCTAATTTTCTCATCAAAGGAAGGTGAAACAAGTTTTCTTTCTCGATGAACATGGGGAATTACAATTGTTTTAACATAAAAAGTTATTATGTGTACAACAAAGCACAGTGCCAGTCATGGAAAGTTCATTGACCTTTGACCTTAAAAAAATTCAACTCACATTTGAACTTGACCTGCACCTTCAAAAGATGGACTTCTTGTATGAATTTGGCAATCCCAACTCGAAGATATAGAAAGTTATTGTGTGTACAGCACAGCACAGTGCCAGTCATGGAAAGTTCATTGACCTTTGACCTTATTCAAATTCGGCTCACATTTGAACTTGGCCTGCACCTTCAAGAGATGGACGTCTGTTATGAATTTGGCGATCTCACCTCGAATCTATAGAAAGTTATTGTGTGTACAACACAGCACAGTGCCAGTCATGGAAAGTTCATTGACCTTTGACCTTATTCAAATTCGACTCATATTCGAACTTGACCTGTGCCTTCAGGAGATGGACCTCTGGTATGAATTTGGTGATCCCACCTCGAAGATATAGAAAGTTATTATGTGTACAACACAGCACAGTGCCAGTCATGGAAAGTTCATTGACCTTTGACTTTATTCCAATTTGACTCATATTTGAACTTGACCTGTGCCTTCAGGAGATGGACCTCTGGTATGAATTTGGTGATCCCACCTCGAAGCTATAGAAAGTTATTGGGTGTACAACACAATTGTTGACGACGACGACGCCGACGTCGGAAATAGTGATACCTATGTCTCGCTCCGCTACGCAGGCGAGACAAAAATGTAATATTGTATAATAAAATATTGTACAATAAAAAAAAATAAAAGAAAAAGTGAGTTAGGGGCATCATCGACTCTCATCTGCATGTTGCTGAGTTGTGCATATAATGTTTTGTGAAAAATAAGCAAAACTTAAAAATGTCATAACTTTCTTATTTAACATCCAATTTTGATGAAATTTTCAACGTTATTCTTATTTGATTTTTCTCTACTGATTAAAATCAACATTTTTCTGGGGTGGACTTGACCTTTGAAGTGTGAAAGACGGGGGTATTAAAAAATGTTTAACAACTCTCTCCCTCTTCAGATACGAAATTTAAGTGAAGTAAATTGTAATTATCATTATAAACTTACCTCTTTCCCGGTGAGTGTCTGTAAAGATGGAAGGTAAGAAAAGAAAATATAAAAATTCTGCAATTAAAACAATTTTCTTTCAACTGCGTTTTATGTCATTATATTGGGTGATCAGAAAAAAATTCATATAGCTCCATCAAAATGTATCTATCTAGATCTCAAAGAAGATATGCAATGAACTGCTTCTACAATACAGAGAAAGAATCCAAATAAAAAATAATGGAAATATTAAATTTCAGGCATTCCATGAATAAGGAATCAAAATACTTTTTCACTCCTTAAACCCTTAGTCAATGGGTATGCATACGTGGGGAACTATTGTGTTTTTAATTTGAAAAAATGACAGGGCTGTTAAGAAATTCATATTTATTTTGATGAGATTTAAAGTAGATCTACACTTATTCTTAAGAATATTTATCAAAGAAATACCTGACCAAAATAGATTTCACTGCAAAATCAGTATCATTTAAACAAAGGCTAAATTAAATTTATCTGATAAAAACTTAAATTAACACATTTTTCCTTGAACCTTCACATCATAGTCATACTAGACCCTAATTTGAGGGCACATCTGTAGACTAGCATGACCATGATGACTAAAGTAGATCTGGGGCTGACTGCACAAAAGGGTCTTTCCAAAGACCATCTTTCGTGTCATCCATCTTTTATGCTGCGCTGTAGACTATGCGGGATATTTCTGAAATCTATAATAAACAAATGAAATTCATTACTTTATAAGCTAGCTTTTAAATCAATTTTTAAACAATTTCATGAATCGCATCATTCTAACAAAGATTTTGTTTACCCTTTATAACAGACGAATAAACTATGTTTGCAGGTAATGTAGACCTATTCAAATGCGTTTCACATCACGCATCATAATAAACTAAATGGGTGACATGAAAGACGACGGTTCTTGCAAAGACCCTTGCTTACGACATACGTCACTTACGTGTAATCGGCCGACTCAGAATTGTGCATGCACTTTATTTTCCAAACCTTCACCACCTATTATTAGCTAAAGATAGGTTTTGATATAACAGCCTGGTAAACTGCATCCTGAGTGACCCTTGTCAATATGCATGATGAGTGACCATCATCATCATCGCATCAACCTGGGGACCGTTTCATCATGTTCATCAACTTTTTGGTCCGACATGTTGTCAGATCTGACAATCTTTCCTTGATTCTGATTTGGTTCAGAAGGACCACTGTCGGATAAAACTGATGTCCTTTCATGAAACGCTCCCCTGCAGGGGCGGATCCAGCCTTCGCCAAACGGGGGGCCTGGAATTTTTTTTCAGCCATATTTTCCCTGATCGGCCGCTCGAACATGATTTTTGTTTTTTTTGAAGGGGTAGTCCTAATAGTCACTTTTTAGCTTTATTCTTATTAATTAACATAAATAAATTTATATAATATCATAATCCTTATTTACATAGTGCGAGCACGAAGCGCGAGCTAAATTTTTGGGAAATCTTTTGTACTTTTTCATAAAATTTGAAAATTCTGGGCAATGTTTGTTATCCTGAAAAAGATGTGTAAACTAAATAATTACTATGAACGCGATGCTCGAGCAGAAATGAACTGATGGAAAAGGTACCTGTTAAAGACTGCATGCAGTTAGCCATAAAGACGTTACATATTTTAAAAATCAAATAATGCGAGCGCGAGCTGATAAAATTTGACATTTTTACCCAAAGAATGGAAATTCCAAACACTTTGTAACTTTAACAGAATAGGTATATAACTAAACAATTGATGCGAGCGAGAAGCGCGAGCAGAAAATTTCGAGATTTAGACCTACTGAACGAGACACTATTCATGTTTTGTAAATCATGAAAAGGATGAGTAATTGGGGATCTTCCTTACATTAATAATGCGAGCGCAAAACGCGAGCAGAAAATTTTCATATGCGTGTTGAACTGATCGAATGCGAGCGCGAAGCGCGAGCTGAAAAAAATTGACATTTCTACATAAAGAATGGAAAATTTTAAACAATTTTTATAATCATGAACAAGATAGCTATGTAACTGATTGATGCGAGCGCGAAGCGCGAGCGGAAAAAAATGAGATTAAGACCTAAAAACGGGACACTCTATTCATGTTTTGTAAATCATGAAAAGAATGAGTAATAGGGGATCTTTCTAAATTTATAATGCGAGCACAACATTTTTGATATTGTGATTTGAAACTGGATGATTGAAAAAAACAAAACAAGTTGAGTATCGAATAAACATGCGCGCACCTGTTTCATATTTAGACCTAGAATATAGGCATTCTAAATACGTCTTTTATCGTGAAAATCAAAGCGAGCGCCAAGCGCGAGCTTAAACTATTTTATATTCTGATCTGAAAAAATAGTCAATTTCAGCTCTATTTATTTTCAAGCACTTTGTAGGAATATTGTGAGGTGGATATGGATCTTACTTAAGAGCTGATATTTTTCATTATTATTACTTTGAGTTTTGACATAGGACCGGTACATCCTTAGGACATGTCATCATATGAATATGAACACTGTCGTCCTATTCCTCTTGCTAAGCGCGAGACGAAACAAAAGGGACAATTCAATTATTCAATTGATATCTTCTTCATTAATGCGTAATGAGGGCGCGAAATCTGATGATGCGATGGCCTGAAAACTGGACATTTCAAGCACTTTTGTAATTAAATATAACTACATGTAGAATGCGTCATTTCATTTAATATATTATAAACCACTAAATGCGAGCGCAAATTGCGAGTCTAAATATTTTTATACACTGTCATGAAAAGGGGATTTTAAGTAGTTTGTTGTATAATCAATATTGAGACATACATATCTCGCCAATCAAAATGCGAGTGTGCAGCGCTAGCTGATACGTTTTGACAATCAGACCTGAAAAGGGATATTTTGAAAACTTTATGGAATACACAAAAATAATAGGTACCTGATAAATCAAAATTTGCGAGTGCGCAGCACGAGCAGAAAATGTTAATATTCAGACCATAAAACTGACATTTTTCCAGCAGTAGAGGCGCACGGCCAATATTGGAGACTGTCTCCAATGTGGGAGATTATCTCCAATATCAGAGACTTTTGTAAAGAATTTGGGTATCCAATTTCAGAGACAGTCTCCAGTTTTGGAGTCCAATTTCCTTTGTTTACATTTGCTGCAAAAGGATTACCTTGGCGGCAAATAAAAATGTGATAAGCAGATTCCTCATGAATAATTACCCCTTTTCACCGTCTACTTTTGTTTTGATAAGGATTTTTGTTGTCAATCACACACAAAACAAATGGGCTTCTGACCTCAGTGAGACAAAATTTTGGGTGGAAAAAAATCATGCTTTTGTTGGTGTTGTTTCTTTTGTCCTTTTGCAAAGCAAGTCTCCAATGTGGGAGATTGTCTCCCCTATTGGAGAGAGTCTCCCATATTGGCCGTGCGCCTCTACTGTCCAGAGCACTTTTTAAAAATCAATTTGTAAATCACACAAAAATAATGAAAGTTCGAGTTCCGAGATGAAATATGTTTTTTTGTATATTGACTTCCTAACTTGATATTTAAACTCCATATTGAACAAGATATGTAAATCACCTCAAAGGCAATGCGAGCGCAAAGCGCTAGCGAAAATGTTATCTAAATAATTTATAGTGACATGAAAAATTGAAAGATTTTAAAAATTATTTTCCAAGTCTTCCCCTCATCTCATTTTATTCACTCGTCTTCTTCCTCTTATGTTTCCCCTTCTTTTTTCTCCTCTCTCTTCCCTTCTTTTTCTTGTTTTTTCTTTCTTTCCCCTTTTTTTCTTTTTTTTTGCTCCGCCAATAGGGGGGCCCGGGCCCCTCGGATCCGCCTATGCCCCTGGGCCTGATCAACAGACACTGCACTGGTCACCAGCAACACTCGGAACATCAAAAACATGATCATGAAATATGATGAATACGGTAATATTTAATTAACTCACAAGCGCAGTCAAAGTCAAATTCATTTTATTTTTTGTAGGCTGGCCTTACCTTCACTTTGATCAACATCTTCTTTATTTGTTTACTCGATCTCTAAATCACTAGAAATGCCTCAGTTTGTTATTCTGATCGCTTGAATCTTGATGATGGTTCGCGTCGATGATTCACATGCAATATGATGAGTGCAATTGCAATGTAATTTTCTATGTATTAGAAAATGCACAAAGTTTGAGATGGCTTTATTCAAGGTATTTATTAATTTTAGTATCTACAGATAAATTAATAATTAGAATCATTTTGTGAATTTTATGATTTCAGACAAATATAAATATTTAATACTGTTTATTTTACTTTGAAGGTAAATTAATTCTAAAAATATATTTAAAACCAGGCAAATAAAATTTTCAATTCTATAAATGGCAATTATAGAGACTATACCGGAAGCTACCCTCACGAGCCGATTCCCTCCGAACGCCAACGTCGGAGGGAGAGACAGCCCGAAGGTCGAGGGTCCGATATACGTACCGGTATCATGTATGCCGCTGCACGAGCTACTGTAATTCGTCTCGCTGTTTAGGCCGGGCTTTACAAACGCGCGCGCGGGAATCTATGCGAAGAATGTTTTGTATACGTCTCTTGTATAGTAGCAGTGGCAGTGCAGCATCTGCAGAGCTGAGGCAGTGCAGTGATCGAGTGCTTATCAGGATTCTGCTCAATTGAAATCTATGACAGTTCTCTTTTTCTGAAATTTCGCAGAGCTAGTACAAGTACCGGTACCGGTAGTCTACAATAATTACAAAGCAAAAGTCTTTGTCTCAGCACAGGAGTCAGTTAAGTCTTTGCTCACAAGTCACAACCACATCACTAAAAAAAGACACTAGGCCTATACTCTGACTCTGAGTCTGAGTCAGCTGTGAGTCTGCTTGATTCTTCTGCATAAAACTACATTTGGCAATAGACCAGTTGTACTTTTTGTTTTGAATGGACCAAAACTGAAAACAAAAGTTGCTTGCTCAAATCAAAACTTAAAGCGTATCCCAGCAACCAGCAGAATCTTCTTACTTAGTCTCATGCCAAGTTTTATTGGAATTTAGTGACCATCGAACGTGCATCCACTGATCCAGATTCTGCCATCATACTACTACTACTAGCAGACGTCAATTGCCAACATGCCAAGAATCGACAGTGACATCAAGCTAGACTTCAAAGATGTTCTTGTTCGACCAAAGAGGAGCACATTGAAGAGCCGATCGGAGGTGGAGCTTCAGAATAAAGTGAAATTTAGCTGCCATGGCTATATGTGTGCAGTCGTTTGGAGTGCTGCAGTTTTGAGTGTACATCACATGTGTGGTTGTTCACCTTTTTTAAAAATACATTCATTATCAAATTCATATCAAATTCTAACCAGATTTAGATTGTCTAACATTAATTTTAAATTCCCAGGCCTTGAATAAAAACTTATGTTTGACTTTAATACAGTAGTAAATACTAGTAGTATACTTTCTTCATGTTCTAATTTAATACTTTGAATTTCATATTGCAAACTAATTCTGTGACTGTTCACAATGTACATAAAATATGTCAAAGTCTTGAAAGTCAGTTTTATTTCTAGTACAGAATTAACTAAGAGTTTCTATTTACAGACCTGTAGATAATCATGAATGCATTATAGGCCTAAACTAAGTGAATCCGATGAAGAAATGCCAATCGTTGAGACTAATTGTCATTAGATAATGCTCTGGAATACATTTTGATATCGTATTGAACATGGATAATTGAGAACAAGGAGAAACCTTGAGCCCTCGACCTCCATAGGAAATTAAATTCATAGATAGGTAGCTATTACTTAAAATAATTTGAAACAGGCCTGTTTAGGATTCAATTAGAGAAATTGTTATCAGAAATAAGGCCCTAATAGCCATGGCAGCTTGATTTTAATTTTTCTTTTCCCCTATTTTAAAAATGATGAAATAAGAATGTGACAAATCGATAGATTAGTTTGTATCGAGAAGTGAGAAGAAATAGTAAGAAAAGTTCTAGATTGAAATTTAATTCAAACCACATCTACAAAAACACAACAAAATGATATTAATGTTATTTCTTTGTCAAATTTATGAGTGCTCCAGGGTTTGATTTTTTTTTACAAGTTGTACCACAAATCTCAAGAAAGAACATTGGAAAGCACAGTTAAACTTGTGGAAAGAGACCATGTGCACAATCATGAGAGACAAAAAATGTCAATATAGGCAAGATGGTTTTCGCAGATAAATTTATGTGGTACGAGCTACTGTACATGCTCCAATTTAAGAACTAAGGATAAACATACAAATGTCTTTATTGGCAGGTTTTCTTGATCTTGTGCATGCTCATGTTACTCAAATTGTAAACCTTATAATGGACTGACCATTATACTGTGAAAATTACAAATACCAGTATTGAAAAGTTTTCTCTGCAAGAAAGATAAATCAGATCTTGGACTGGTTGGATTTTCTTACAAGCTCTCCTATTAGAAACAATTTTTAAATTTCAAAATCAAACAGAGTATATTGTCTTTAAAGGACAAGTCCACCCCAACAAAAAATTGATTTGAATAAAAAGAGAATAATCCAACAAACATAACACTGAAAGTTTCATTAAAATCGGATGTAGAATAAGAAAATTATGACATTTTAAAGTTTTGCTTAATTTCATAAAACGGTTATATGCACATCCTGATCGGTATGCAAATGAGGAGACCTATGACGTCATCTACTCACTATTTCTTTTGTATTTTAGTTTTTCATGAAATATTCTAATTTTCTCCTGATTGTCAAGTGAAACAACGATTTATTCCCCCCTGAACATGTGGAATAAGCATTGTTCGATACTATATGGTTCAGTCAAGTCAGTCCTTATTGTCAAATCTGTAAAAAATGAAATATATTGTTCAAATAATAAACAAAAGAAGTGAGTGAGGGACATCATCGACTGTCTCATTTGCATGTCACTGAGTTGTGCATATCAATGTTTTGTGAAAAATAAACGAAACTTTAAAATGTCATAACGTTCTTATTTTACATCCGATTTTGATGAAATTTTCAGTGTTATGCTAGTTTGATTTTTCTCTATTTATTCAAATCAACATTTTTCTAGGGTGGACTTGATCT
Organism: Lytechinus pictus; assembly: GCF_037042905.1. Taxonomy (NCBI): domain Eukaryota; kingdom Metazoa; phylum Echinodermata; class Echinoidea; order Temnopleuroida; family Toxopneustidae; genus Lytechinus; species Lytechinus pictus. The sequence continues at coordinate 44,951,730 of NC_087246.1, read as the reverse complement.
TTAAGGACAGGTTGGTTTTCTTGAAGTTGAAACCTTTCTTCAAGTACAGTTGTACACTAGGTACAATTTTCATGGAACACAGAGAAAATAGCATTATTTCTTCTCGCTTCTCTGTTTTAATAAGGAGTTAGATATCTTATTGGTCTTATTTTGTACTTTAGTGTATCTTTGTAATGATGCGATCGATGCAGTTTGGTCAGAATTCTACCATTTTCAATATCCAAATTTTTAAGTGTACAATGTTCTTTGCTGTGTGTGACTGTGACCTGTGATTATGAGGTTTTCTATAGTTTAATTACTATCACATTTGATTAGTGTGTTAAATCTTCTGCATGTGTATATTGTGGAGTGGTTTTTGTATAATACACTTTTTGTGGTCAAAATTTTACTACATGAAATCTTAAGGGTAGGATGCAAGTTTAAGTTCAATCAAGCAATCATTGTCAAGTTGTATTGGAAAAGTATTCATTTGATTGTGATGATTCTGGATCTTGGCAAGTTGTGGTAAAAATTCTGCACAATGGTTCTTAGTTCAAGGATTATCCAAATAAGGATGAATTGATAATTAATAGGTCCCGAAATCAAAGAATAATATGTTTTCTGACGGAATTTTCAGATTTAATTGTTATTAATAAATGCAATATTTGCAAATGGCAGTGTGATACGAAATATGAAATCTTAATCTTGTGCAGCTTCATATTGGCAACAAAAATATTATGGCCTAGTCTTTTCACACACCACGCCCCAGCAGATAAAAGTATCCATGATCTACCCAAAGCTTTATCTTCATCAGCAAAAGATCACGTTTCAGTCAGGTTCATATTAACTGACCTTTAGATATATCAGGAGCAACATTCACTGATTGATAGCGTGCATTATAAAGGGACATATATTCAGTGTAGGGTAGTGTAGGGAGCAGATCATTGCACATCTAATTGCTAAATGGGCTCTAAATTGACAGGAATGGATAGTGAAGAGGGTTTTACCATGGGTGAGAAATCAATCCTGGCTTGTTTTCACTTTGAGTGCAGGGCAAATAGGTGAGATTGGGTTGGCTGTTTGCTTCTGTTTCAGGGATGGGGTTGCAACTTTATAATATTGGGGTGCTTCTCATGGTTACATTTCAAGGGGTGGGGTTGCAAACTTGTAATTTTATTATATTTGGGTGCTTCTTATGGTTACAATGAGTAGTAATTTACTGTGCTCCCCCCCCCCCCCCGAAATAAGAATTTGTAAAAACAAATTTACCAAGACCTTATGAACCATGATGACAGTGTCATATTGTTCAAAGTTCACAAGTTTGGCTTTTGGACTGGAAAAAAAAAATTAAATGCATTCTCATTCCTCAACTTGTAAGAATATTTACTGGCTACACTGCATCTACAAAATGTACAACAAGTACTTGACTTCATATCATCAATATTAATGTACAATATACCAAAGGCTTACCGGTAATTGTGCCTGTTAATATCAAAGATTGAGCCCTTCTAGCATGACTATTTATTACAACATCCTTATTCTTATTGCAACTTGAGTTATGTTTTGTTGTTTAGCATGCTGTTGCAATACACTGTATCTTTGTATGCCAATCATTCATATGTATTTATTTCATTCTCTCCACCCTCTGAACATACATGTATACCCCCCCCCCCTTTCGCACTCGCCATCTGTCTTTGTCTCTGTATCTCTCTGTCCCTCTCTGTCATTTTACTGCCACTCAACCTCCTTTCTCCCATTCTCCATTCCACCATCCTCTCTCCCTTCTTCCTTTCACTCATCCATGGCATGTTTTCCTTCCTCATCTGTCCCCCCTTCTCTCTCTCTTTCTCTCTCTCCATTTCTCTTTTCACCTTCCTCTGTTTCTCTCCTCGTGTCTCTTCCTATTTCGCTTAACGTTGTAGGTAAATTTGGAGAGGAGTTACGTCTTCAGGAACTCAAAGAAATCCTACAATGGCGTCCCAATCATGGCAGCTAACATGGACACTGTGGGCAATTTTGAAATGGCCAAGGCTCTAGCAAGTGTAAGTTCATTTTTTCAAAGCCGAGACAAGTAGACCTGGGGCCTGTAACACAAAGCTTAGCAATCATCATAGAACACTTTTTTTTACGATTGATTGCATTGACTACAATATACAATCAATCGTGAAAATCAAGCGTATAATTAATTGCTAAACTTTGTGTTATGGGCCCCTGGACCAGTCATTCAGTTCGAAGTATTGATTTAGTAAGTATTTTACTTTAATAGCATTTTACTTGGCTAAGTAATGCCTACAATTGTATTCAGATCACATGTAAGTATTTTACTCTATTAAGCCAAATTTAAGCAAATAACTTTCACTAATAACCACTGTGACGTCATAAAGTTTGAAATAAATTATATGCAATGCATATATCCAACTGTGACTCTGTGCATGGCTGTGTGAGATACACAGATAAATACAGTGTTCAGATTATCCCCCACTTTCTGGCCATAGCCCGGCTATATGTTAAATTGTTAATTATATTAAGTACATGTATAGTGGGTTACTATTATGGGAGATAAGATGACAATGTTGTTGAATTATTATTAAAGGTAAAAGACAGTAGTTGCAGCAAACAACAGTTTCATGAGAAAGTCTTTTGAATCAAGGTTAATTGTCAAAATATCATACATTTAGATCTGGTATAAAATAATGTAAACATATCTTTATAAAATCATGAAACCTTAGCTCAAATTGGTAATTTTGATGATCACTAATACAGAAAAGCATATATGGGACAGTGTATTAATATTGCTTCGAAAAATACCTGACATTTGATAGAATTCCATGCTTATTTTGCCCATTTCACAGCAATTACACATTTTCTTTCAGAGCTATTTGGCACATATTTTTTATTTATACATACATGTATAAACACTTTGGTGGTAATTTCATTGGGTACTGTTAGAAGTCATTTTGACATCGTTACCACAACTGGTATTTATCTATTTTGCATATTTTTATTTATTAATTTCATTGTATTTGTTTTCTTACAGCATGGTCTGTTTTCGTGCATCCACAAACATTATTCTGTCCAAGACTGGGTTGATTTCGCTACCAACAATCCAGAGACACTGAAGGTAAGATTTTTATCTGGACATCTGGGCCTTGTTGCTTAAAAGTTACCATTATGGTAACTTTGCCACGCAATGGTAACTTGCATGGAATCTGGATTTAGATTGGCTGTTGATCATCATTACCATGGTAGCTACCATTGGATGGCAAAGTTACCATGATAGTAACTTTTATCCAACGGGGCTGAGGAAAAAATATATTCTTTTCATTTTAAAAAGAGAGTTTGTATTTAAAGGGATGGTCCGGGCTGAAAATATTTATATCTACATAAATAGAGTAAAATTTACAGAGCAAAATGCCGAAAATTTCATCAAAATCTGATAACAAATAGCCACATTATTGAATTTCAAAGTTTTGCAATATATTGTGAAAACAGTTGTCTGCACATCGTCATGAATTTTCATTAGATGGAATGATGATGTCATTTCCCCACTTTCCCTTTTCTTATGTTATCGCATGAAATTATAATTGTTTAATGTGTGAATGATATATCTCCCTTGTAATCATTTGTTCTTCCACTATTTTGGGTTCTTGAAGGAAAATTTTTGAATAAACCTAATTTCATATAATATAATACAAAAGAACCAGTGGGGATATGACATCAGTTTGCTTATTGAATATTCATGAAGACATGCCTCAAACTGTTTCACCGGAATAATGCAAATCTTTAAAATGCCATAACTTTGTTATTCCTTGTCCGATTTTGATCAAGTTTTCAGTGTTTTGTTTGTATGATTTTTCTTGATCTGTTTATATCATATTAGTTTCAGCTTGGAGTACCCCTTTAACCCAGTAGCAAGTGATACGTGATGGGGGCTCTTTTGAATATTTTAGGGACAATCTGAAGATATGCCTAAAGAGTTTATTTTGACAGACATCTGTTTATTCATTTATTGTTAAAGTCTTGAGCCTGTAATGTATCTTTTTATCCTGCACTTTATTGCAATGCCATTAATTTGCTGTGAAGCGCCTTTAGAATCTAATTAAGGAGGAAATTGCAATATTAATTATCCATCATTATTATTATTACTGTGGGGGCAAGTAGACCTATTAAAGCTATTCTCCAGAAGTCTCATGAAAGTTGTCGGTTGTGTTGACAAGTTGTTATCCTTCCCTCAGCCAATTAAACCATGGATGGTTATCAGATCTGACAACTTGTCAGACTGTGACAAATTTTGGAAAATGCTTTAATACCAGGTTTATTCAAATCCAAAGATTAATCAAATGTTTACTTGGCATTACATGGAGATATATTATGAATTTCTTTTTCTGTTGATGCCCATGAAATGTGGTTTGATTTAAATTTTTTGATATCTGAGTTACCTCATTTTTTAAGATTCGGTATAGGAATCACTAGATTACAGTTAGAAGCCACTAGTCCACAAGGGTATAGACTATACTATGGCATAAATCCCAATTCCAGTTTTTATAAATAATAGAACATAAATGTGTTGTTTTTGGTTATGGAACAAAGGCAACCTAAAATACGATGAAGCCTGGCTCAGTATTAAAGGTAATTAGAAGAAATCTCATCAATGAATATGCAGTAATACTCAAAGCTTGATCCGACCAATGCTTTGGTACGTTGCTTATAATTTACAGCAATCAACTAAGAACGGTAAGTGTGTGTTATTATAAGTCTTAAAATAAGTCTTTATATAATCCCCAGGTTTGACTTCTAGTTCTGCCTACTATATGTTGATTTCTGTCTTCTCAACTTGTGTATCTCTTCATGTTTTCTCACATAGCATGTAGCGGTTAGTTCTGGAACGTCGCAGAAGGATGCAGAGAAAGTGGCCGAGATCATCGCTGCCATACCGGCCATCCAGTACATCTGTCTTGACGTTGCCAATGGCTACTCAGAGGTCTTTGTCCAGACCGTCAAAGAGTTCAGGCAGAACTTTCCAGAGCATACCATTTTTGTGAGTGGAAAATGTTTTGTGAAATTGTCGGGATGGGCTTAAGAATGAAAAAGATAGAATTTTTCACTTGTGGAAATCTCATCGTAAAAGAATCTTTCTGATGTGTAACTTCCCTTCGTGCTTGATAAAAGCCATAATGTCCAGTTGAGTCATTGAATGATTGAATTGGTGAATTACGAATCATTCAGTATATGCAAGTGAGTAATTTCTTTTTCTTGTTATTTTTTCTAATCTGTTAGGCTGGTAACGTAGTAACAGGAGAGATGGTTGAAGAACTGCTTTTAGCTGGAGCTGATGTCATCAAGGTTGGAATTGGACCAGGTTAGTGAACTAGGCCCCGTTACAATGAAAGTGTGTTGAAGGTAATCCTTCCCAGGAACTCAAGAGGGCGTTATTGGGCGTACGTACATGTACGTGCTGCAGACACGCCAGCTGCCCATTGACACCAACGCTATCTGCAGTTGCCATGTTGAATGCCTAATTCTGAGGATTCGCAGTTCACATATGCTTTGGCTGCTGTTCGAAGATCTTGGCAGGTTGGCTCCGCCTTCTGCTTTGTGAAGTGACATCAGCAGATGTTTGTGCCAGTGCTGTTGTAGCCGATAGCATTGCAGCATTATTGACAGCTACATGCAAATTACACAATAGTCTTTGTAATGAAGATGGTGGCGAGTACAGCAAGTAACAGTGCCATCCAAAAGTGCCCTCTTGAGTCCCAGGGAGGGATTACCTTTAACTCCAGCTTGTCGACATCTCTATGGAAAGCCAAGGTGGACAATAATCGTCTGTGGAAAGTCTTGATGCTAATGTACTGCACTGGACGCATGGACTTCCAGAAATCTGCAATTTAAGAAGTGTGAAATTTCAAAAATTCCACAGGGTTCAGATGGAACAAAATGCTGCTTGCAAATTGGAGAAGATGCAGAATTTGCACACATCTTCTATTAAAAGACATGAATGGAAGCATATGTCTGTTCACAGATGATTATTGTCCAGCTTGGCTATCCATAGAGATGTCATTGAGCTAGAGTTGTGATGCATTTATGATTCATGCCCTGAACTTCGAAATCTTGTCATATACCCAAGTGCAATACTGATAGTCTTGATACATGTACCTCATTGATACAATCATAACTATTTCATGAATTTTTATTTAACAATTATGTCAAATGTACAATCTTTATTGAAAAATACATATATCTATCTATTCATTAAAAATAAGATGCATTGAGAAATGCTGTAAACCTTTTGGTAAATGTTATGTTTTTAAAGGTGAACATTCCATCATTCTAGTGGGCATGTGGTGTAAGACTACAAGATCAGAATGTTGCATCCTGGCTAAAGATACAGATCTAGAATCAAAGCATGTAGTTTAGATATAGAACTGATGGTGTTCAGAATGGCTGTAGTATACTGGCTTTAAAGTGTAGCATGTCTTTATGCTAATTTCTTTGGGATCTCAAATGGCATTTAGTTAAAAAAACACTGTTGCATCATGGGAGAGGAAAGGGGGGCACTCAACATTTCAGTTAAACCGGTGTACCAGCCTGCCTTTTGCATCCATTTTGTCATGACCACTAAAAATGATGTGCAAAAATGGTTCAATGATTACAAAGTGTAAAAAAAAAAAAGATTTCCCTGCACAAAATGTTTCCAAAACAGCAATGCAAATACTGTTACTTCAACATTTCTTCTTAGTGTATAGAATTTTAAAAAATACTGTTTTATCACATCCCTTGGTTATATCTACCGCAAGATTCTTCGTATTTGGAATATAATTTATTCCAAAACTGCAGTATGATCAATTTGATATATTTTTCTCACTTATTTGTAAGGTTCTGTGTGTACCACAAGGAAGAAAGCTGGTGTAGGCTACCCACAGCTCAGTGCTGTCATTGAGTGTGCAGACGCTGCTCATGGACTGAATGGACATATCATATCGGTAAATTGTAGTCTTTTCTCTGAGTATTTTACCATCTTTACTATTGAAATTGATTTTAATAAAGGGCTTTTCCAACTACTTTCATTGGACCAAACCACGAAAGTGTCAACATTATACCGAATGGTTACTGTCTTCCCATCTCATTACATATCAATGGTATACAAATAATGAATGTTCATGAGTGCAATGAACAGAATACTTCATGAGGGGAAAGATGAAATGATCCATTCAACAAGGCGTAGCCAAGTTGAATGGATCATTCATTTCATCTTTCACCAAATAAAGTATTCTGTCCGTTACACAAATGAAAAGTATACTCCTTATTTGGTTTATATGACACCTAAAGTTGGATTCTTTTTCATATGAAATATATAAATTTCGGTGCAAAATATTGTCATGCAGCAGTACATGCTCGGTCTGCTAATTATCGCGTACATGCAACATGCGCGTTGTTCAAACACGAGTGGTTTTGTGGTACCTGCTGTCTCGGTGTGCGTGCGCAATGGAAAAAAATCGTATATATCCAAAATTGCTTGATGAATGGATCTAAAATTGCACGGTTGATGACGTCATTGTAAAATGGGCTGAATGATCGATATCAAACAACCAATCAAATGACAGGGATCTATCTAGTTGTCATATAAAACACTATCCGATTACATTTACCATAAACTGATTGTAAGTACTGGTCATCAGATGATAGTAGGCAGGAAAGCATCGGGTAAAAAATGAATATTTCATTTTTGGGAGTTACCCTTCACAACCTACTGCCCAAATCAGCAACATTGAATAAGCTTTTATAATTGTAGTGACTGGCAATTTTCCAGGGCTAATGAGCATTTTGGGGGGCGAAATCGCCCCTAGCCCCCATTTATTATTTTTTTTCCCTATAGCATTTCCCAAAAATGGAATTAGATGAAGTAACCATCAAATTGAATGACTACTAGTATTAGAAAGAGTAATTATAGACAAAATGACACTGACTGGGAATGTAATGCGAACAAACAGACTTATTCAAGACAAAGCAGGATCGATTTTATCAACAAGGAATTCACCTATATAATCACCTCTCGTCCTGATGACTATTGACTTCGGCAACGATAATAAAGTAGCACTGGACACTTAAGAAACCAAGATAAATCTTGTAAAATGCCCTTTCTTTGAATCGATACAGGACGGCGGATGTACATGCCCCGGTGATGTTGTCAAAGCTTTTGGTAAATATTTATATTCTACAAGTTTCTTTATTTTTCGCTCTCTGTATATTCATTGTATAATGGCCCTTTTTTTAATGAAATTTGGACCTAAGGCCAATCAAGTGTCACTGATTAATTGGCTTTTGAGTTTCAGGTCACTTAATCAAGGTTAAAGATCATTTTGGGTCAATAAGCCTTAACCATGTAATACCATTACATCTAACTTGTGCAAAAATGCCAATTTGGATATATATGTGAAGATTTCCAAATAGTTAGTCTCAACAGCAATGTGTATTTGCTATTAGATCATTCTCCACAGAATAAAACCTCAAATTTATAATGAAGTACAGTCGAGGAACAGTTTGGTTTTAGGCATCAAATTTGTCCGAGGGAAGATAAATTCTGTATGACACTGCACAAGGATGTGTGCTTTATTGAGTACTCAAGCATTGATTGAAAGCCTAAAGAAATTTAATCTTGATGGTAATATAACATACATCTCGTATCTTAACTTCATTGGGAGCAGACAGCTGCCATCAAAATAAACAATAATAAAAGGTCTTCACTCCAAAAGATTGCAATTTTCATCCATTTTAAATGGAGTCGGGGAACACTTCATAGTAGAGGGTAATATTTGCTTTAAATTTGGGGGGGGGCAGGGGCATGCTCTATCTGTGCCCCCTCATGTGGATCTGCTTCTGATCATGTAGAATTGATGATCATTACTAAAAGTTGATTTGAAAAAAAAAACTTCTTATTCGTCCAAACTCTCAAGGTGCTGGAGCAGATTTTGTGATGCTGGGAGGAATGTTTTCAGGTCATGACCAGACAGAAGGTGAAGTGATAGAACGCAACGGGAAGAGAATGAAACTCTTCTATGGTATGAGCTCCGCAACGGCCATGAATAAACACGTCGGTGGAGTCGCAAACTACAGGTAGACCTCGGAGCAATGTATCAGAATACAGGGTGTCCGTGGGCATGTCAACAATCGGCAAAAAAATTTGAATTTTTGGCAAGATTTTATAACTCATTTGGGAAGCTCCACATGTGTGGATAAGATGGCATGCATATTAATTTGGAAACTATTTATATTAATACCCCCGCCAAACGAAGTTTGAAGGGGGGAAATACACTGTAGGAATCAGTGCACGGTCGATCAGTCCGTTGCAAGTCCTGCGCATCGAACTACTTTCTCAGTTTTTAACCAGTACTCATGAAACTTGGAATACATGTTGGTGTTGGGGTGAAGATGTGCAAGACACATTTTTTAGCATGTGTTTGAAATTGTGTTGCCATGGTAACGGTATATTTTGGAAAAAATAAGGTAAAAATTTTGCAGTTCAAACTCCTCCCTCAGTTTTAAACCAATTCTCATAAAATTGGGCACACACACTGGTTTGATGTAGAGATGTGCAAGATTTATTTTTTGTGTGTCAGAAATTGTGTTGCCATGGTAACGACATTATATGGCAAAAATTGGGTTAAAAAATTACAGTTTTAATTACTTCATCAATATTCAACCAGTTTCCATGAAATTTGGCTCACACATTGGTTTCGAGGTAAAGATGTGCGAGACACATTTTGTGTGCGTCGGAAATTGTGTTGGCATGGTAACATATGCCCCAAAGTAGGTAAATATCTTTCAGTTAGACAACTTGATTTAGTTTTCAACCAATTCTCATGAAATTTGGCTCACACATTGGTCTTGAGGCAAAGATGTGCAGGACATATTTTTTCATGTGTTGGAAATTGTGTTGCCATGGTAATAATATATTACATGTCAAAATTTAGGCAAAAATCTTGTGGTTTGAACTACTTCATCAGTTTTTAACCAATTCTCATTATATTTTGCTCACACATAGGTCTTGGGCTAAAAATGGGCAAGTCATACCTTTTTTCCATGTGTTGGAAACTGTTGCCATGGGATTAAAGTGTAGGGCGTGGGTATTAATCACCATCAGTAGTAGTTCTAGTTGATTCTGTTTCCAGCAAAAAAGATGGTTTCATTAGCTGGAAATGTTCGCAAGAAATTATGAAAAGTTTCTGAAATATTTGATAATTTCATTAGCATCCAAGCTCATCACAATGGGACTAAGTATGAAACATATTCCAGTTGAACTCATATTTGTATTTTGGGGCTCCAAATCCTACATATCAAGTAGTTTTAAATCATTATTTGTGAGAATACTAAAGATTTTCATCAGGAATCTCAGAAATCTTTCTATAAATTCCCTTCATCTATTGAATAAACATTTAACCAAGTTCCCTTATCGATGACTTTGTATTGGAAATTAATCTTTAAACAGAGCCAGTGAAGGGAAGACGGTCGAGGTTGCTTACAAGGGAGACGTGAATGTGACAATATTAGACATCTTGGGAGGTTTGCGCTCCGCCTGTACGTACGTTGGTGCCAGTAAGTTGAAGGAACTCGGTCGCCGCACAACGTTTATCCGCGTCACGCAACAAACCAACGATATATTTGGACATCAAACCTAATTCGTCCTGACTGATTCAGTATCTAGCTTCATGGTCATCATTATCATCCCTACTTGCTGCTGGGGGTCATAAAGCGGTTTGTAAAGTTACGCACAACTGAAACGAGTTCCTTGGTGCTATGTCAGTTACATAGGGAAATGTTATTTAGAAAGGGTCACCAGCCGTAACTTACGAACAGCTTTTAATATGAAACATCCACCAGATGTGCTTTTGGAAGTCTATTTATTTGTGGAGAAAAGTATTGGATACATATTCCCCACATATACATAGACTACCAGTAAATTGATTGCATACATTTAAAAAAATCTATCTGAGACATTTCTTGTGCCCTGGGGACCGTTTCATCAACATTTTTGTCTGACAAGTTGTCAGATCTGACATCTTTCCATGATTTTGATTGGCAGAGAGGCACTGTCCCTATGGTAACTGTCGGATCAAATGGGACTTGTCGGATAAAACGTCCGACAAGTCCTTTCATGAAACGCTCCCCTGGAGTACAAAAAATATGTTTTCTTTTCATTTATCTCAAACATGAGGCCATGGAAAACTGTATACTTTCCAACATTATATTTCATTTGATTGGTATTCATTTGATTATTATTCAAAACCTGATTCATGGTTAACTGAAATTTGGTAGATATATGTCTGGGCCCCGTTGTACAAAGATTTACGATTGATCCGATCAATCGTAACTCTATGGAAATCCATCAGTGTCATAATTTTTTCTACAGGAAATTTGCAAAATGTCCTTTGTAATCAAAGGATAATACTCCAAATTGTCAAGAAATCAATGAATTTATGGATATGGACTCATATCTAGAATTTTTTTTGAACAAACATGCATTTCATATGTTGACTTTGCTGGCTTTCCATAGTTGCGATTGATTGGATCAATCGTAACTCTTTGTACAACGGGGCCCTGGTATTACATTAGTATCCAATTGTGTTTTAGGGCATAGATAAATTATGTGGATAGTCACATCTTTGTTTTTTAGTATTTTCTTAAAATCATCATTTAACTGTAAACTGTTTGAGTTTGAGCCCCCGCGTGATGTTTGCAGTTGACCGACGACCACCTCGTTTTGTAATCACATATTAGCTCAAGAAAGGTAATATACATCACTGAACTTTGTGTACAAAATAATGGAGAATACACATTTTTCAAAATTGCCACTAACAAATAATTTGACATCCTAAGCCATTTGAATCATACTTTTAATTTTCGTTTGATTAATCCATGAAGCAAAGTATAATGGGGAAATGGGTGTCAGAAGTACAGAGAGTAATGTTAATTTTATTCACTGGAATTTCTATTGTATATGTTTCCTTTGTCCTTTTTATTCTGGTTGTTAATATTTGAAATGTGTACATATGTGTCAATTATTGAGCTAGGGGTGGTTGAAATAGTCACCTATATAATATTTGTCAAATGTAAATCATTGTTGCTCCATTTGGTGGGTGTTTCATAAAGCTGTTCGTAAAGTTACGAAAGACTTTACGCACGACTGGAACATGTTCCTAGGTCATAACTCAATTACATCTAGATGATCTAGGGATATCACATAGCACAAGAAAGGATCACCAGTCGTGCGTAAAGTCATTCGTATCTTACAAACAGCTTTATGAAACACCCACCAGGGTTGCAGTCCTATTGTTGACTCGCAAAGCACATCTTCTTTTTGTCTCGCCTGTATGAAGTTTAACAGAGACATAGTGATCACTTTTCCTGTTCGTCTGTTGATCTGTTAGTCTGTTCCAAAATGTTCAAGTTTTTGTTAAACTTGCTTTCATTTTTTCATTTCTGCATCAATTATGATCATACTTGTTATATATGATCCTTGGGTAAGAGTAGGACCACATGTGTGTCCAAGAGAATGATAGGGTCAAAGGTCATCTAGGGGTCAAAAGGTCAAATGATATGAGGTCATGATCACCTTTTTTGAAGTTTTTGTATTTCAGTCACAGCAACTGATTGAAGAAATCGCGTAATAGTCTGGAACAGGTTTTTGCCGCTGATGTGACTATGGCATCGCTAAGAACGATATCAACAGAGAATTGTGTGCTTGAAGAAAATGCCCATGACAAGTACTTGTATTGACTGTATTCATTCCTATACCGTTATGTATGCTGTGTCTTTCACAAGAATAAATTGATCATTTGTTGTACCGCAGTGTGCAAACTGTGCACTGGGTATGTTGCTTTGTATATTGAATACACACCATTTTAAACCAAAGGAAAAAAGATAGTAAGTAGAGGTGATATTGTTTTAATGGAAAGTGAAATGATTATTATGATCATATATAAAGTGAAGATGGTTATCACATGTTCAAGTCATCTGAGTTTATGAGTTCTTTAATAGATCATATAGGCTGAAATTAAAAAGAAGTTCAGAAGATAGTTCTGTAACACTAAATATCATGTATTGTTCCCCCCCCCCCATGTGCATGTAACAAGGCATTCTAAATACGTGTAAATAAATGATTGCAAGCATTGGAATGTGTATTTTACCACCCGTAATACAATGCGAGTTTTAATTCATGCATTCAGCTCTCATAACTCTCCTCTGCAGGTTAATGATCACCGTATCTTTGAATAAAAATGAATCACGGAATGAGAAAACAGAAGCAATGCCTCCTTGTTTCTCATGAATTTGCTCTTGTTATTGAAACGGACTTGCATTTCAGAGATATAGCATATCATCATTATATTCCTTAAGTTGAGAATATTTTAGTTTTGATGAAAGCAGAATAAAATGAGAGAAAATATTGGTAAAGGTTTTATTGAAATCTGTTAAAGAATAATGAAGCTTCAACTTTATAAAAAAAAAAAATTTGACATGGATGAGGAGCTCCTTCATGTGTTGTGTGATACTGATATGATAAACTCCCAAAATTGTCATTTTCTCCTAAATTTGGAAATGATTTTATTTTTGTGGGGTATATATCCTCTAACCCATCATTTCATACTCCATTCTATAAGAAAAACATGTGTATTTTTCACATTCCAATAGAAAATGAAATTTATAGAATTTACATCATGCGCTACATGGGGAAGCAGCTTGCATGCATTTATGATACCACAAAATTAAAAAGTACAAAAAAGATGTAACACTCTTATTCTTTGATAAATTTGGTCAAAGCTTCACCATTATTTTCTATATTCTTATCTGCTTTTGTTGAAACCATCTGATCGTCAGGTTGAACTTCCCCTTTGATAACAATGTCATCAGCTAAAAGCTAGTTGGCAATATGATATGTTGGGCAATATGTGTCATGTCCCATCAGGGCTAGTCTATATTATATTATTTGATCATTTATGCCTCGATAAAAGCACAAAGCAGTTTTGAGCAGTACTTGTATTTATCATCCCATTCATATTTATTTCTCCCTCTGCAAAGAGGTACGTACGTCATTGAAGGTAGTCCATCATTTTGAATCAGACAAGAAAATTATGGTTATATTTCTGAAATACTGAATACATATTAAAGGAGAATGAAACCCTTGAAACCAGCTGAATCCATATCAAAGAGAAAAATCAAAGAAACATATTGTTGAAAGTTTGAGGAAGATTGAATGAATAAGAAGAAAGTTATGAGCATTTTAATATTGAGATCACTAATGCCATGTAGATCCTCTCATTGGCAATGCAACCAAGATCTGTGATGTCACACACGTACAACTCCCTCATTACTTTAGTACTTATTTCACTTATATTCTCACTTTTATAGAGTCTATCACAAGGTGAGGTGTTCTCTTTATGAGAGGACAAGTACAGAGGTTTCACAACATTATATCATTGATGAATCGTTTGTCATATGATTAGAATGAGCAAAAAGATATATTTTGGGGTATATTTTCAGTGTCCAAAAGGGGAGAGTTGTTCATCTGTGACATCATAGATCTTGGTCGCATTGCCAATGGGAGGATCTCCATAGCATTAGTGATCTCGACATTAAAATGCTCATAACTCTTCTATTGCTAGTCCTATTTTACTCAAACTTTTGTTGATCTTATTCTTTGATTTTTCTGCTTTCACAAAAGCTAACTTGCTCCAAGAGTTTCATTCTCCTTTAAGCAAGTAGATGAGGGGTACGACTTATCTCTTTATGTTCGAGCCTAGTCAGAACATAGAGAGTAGGAATTTACAACGACATTTTAGTTAACGTTTGGTTAATCATGGACCTATTGTGTTGATATACTGCATTTAGAGTTGCCACTTCATGCACAAAGTACAATTTTTGTGTCATCCTGCAGCAAAAAGCTGTATTGGAGTAAATGTGAGAGTAGTCCTTGCCTTACATCACTATGACATCACCAATGTGGCCAATTTGAAGTTTCCATGGGTATAGCGATTACCAGTTTTTACAACTTTTAAAAATTCATCCTATTCTGTCAAAACTTTCACCTATGTACTTGTCTGATTTTTTTTCCGACAGAACCAACTTTTTATTTGGGTTGTATTAAACTCTAAACTTGTTCTTTTTTTATTTGTGACTGTCTAATACTGTCTAACAAAAATTGTTTGGAGGTTAAATATATCATGACATGGCAAGATATATGATGGGGTCTTTTGGGTTGGTAGGGATGCATTTCTCTAGATGTACACCGTGCTGCCACCACATGAACTTTTTTTCAGACTTATAGAACTTACATTTTCACCTGGACTATGATTTTACATACCAATAACCTATTTAAGTAACTTTGCCTTGTATTACTTATTGTAATTGTATGGTATTTTTTTTTTTAATCTGGATATGGGAATCTTGCTGTTCCATGTATTCATTTTCACTATACTTGGCATATATAGCAAGACATTTTTCTACCCTAAAATATGTGTTTTCTTTTACTATCATGATTTTATTTTGGATTGATTTACTATTAGTTAAAAAGGAAAAAAATATTTATGGGCAGCTGATGTGATTTTAGCCTGTAGTATATAGAGCAAAGATTGTTATTGAGTTTTTTTTTGCATTTTCCATAATTTAATAATTTTTGCCTTTTTATTTTTTAAATCATTATTTCTATAAAAATATCACTTCTCTGGAAAATCTCAAATTTTATTTGAGACATTTGTAATATTTTCAATTTTTTGTAGTGAACCCAATTTAACTTCATATCATGTATTAAAGGAGAAATTTGCTTGTTTCAGCAAATCTATTTTTTGCAATGTTATTTTGATATTTAACATTAAAAAACTTAAGCCACACAAATATGCTATGACTGTAAATAGCGGGTTACTTTTCGTATTTCCTTTATGAATTCTTTGATGTCTTCTAGCAATAAACATGATATAGTACTTATTGATGGAACTTTCAATAATATGGTACTCAACTAAGAAATTTCTATGAAGTATATTACCAAGAAATTTGATATTATTTTAGATATTCCATCCTTATTTCATCCGAAAGCTTTGCAGGTCTTCCTTCTACCCTTTATCTCTTGGTGGAAACTTCTGCCCTACTGCTCATATGTTTAGCACATTTGTAATAACAGCAGACTTACAGTTCCTTTAAGCACAGCTAATAAAAATTGCAGTGACTGTGTACTAGTAAAATCAATATACTTTTAGGTTACAAACTTTTGATAAAACAATTGTAAAAAAAACACAGTATTATCAGATGAAAACTGTTTTTAGCCATTTTACTTAACCTAGTGCAACCTTTCTATGTCATGATTTTTGGCATTAATTTCAAGAATGTTAAACTTGGATAAAGTCTTAAAGTGGTCTAATACGAGGATTAAATCTTCTGTAAGCTCCACACGTAATATCACTGGCTAGCTGACTGCATTGGATTACCTAGCATTTCATTTCAGCAAATCTGTTATGACTTCATATAAATATGATTATTGAAATGATAGTGTTATGTTGATGACTTGTGGGTTACAAAGGTACTATTGTTATAATCTTGTGAAATGTTTTCACCATGCAGCAACATAGATGTTGTATAATTTATTTGTATTGCATATTTAGTCATGCTAACCCACCATTATGCTGTGAAGATGTGTGTACAATAAAGATGGAAATGCAGCAATATCTGTTGATTCAAGAGTTTGAGTGCTTGTGTATGCTTTTGAATATTTTTATTCTTTCATTTATTTTTTATTAATTAATTTATTCATTTATATATTTAGTTAGTTAGTTACTAGTAGTTAGGTATTTACCTCTCGTAGGATAAGGAACACCCTATCAGCAATTGCTTTTTTTCGTAGGGGACCAAAAATAGTCTGTACCCTTCCCCCTCCCTCTCCCCCTCTCTCTCTCCACCTTTTTATCTCTTTTATGTTTGTCTCTTTCACCATCCCACCCTCTCATTTTTTGTGTAAGAGTTGGTTAATTGGGGGATTTTTAGTACCCATTTATTTAAAATTCATGGTTAACTTTTGAAACCTATCATACATATCAAATCTACCCGGCCAAAAAGCTTGAGCTAAAAAACAGAAAAAGGTAAAATGAGAATTAACACTGACAATTTTGTCTAAATGAGAAGAACAAATGTTGAAATGATACATCAAAAGCCATATTGTTTGTGACATGACACTGACTCAATGTACTATAATGTACGTCTGATTGCTGGTACATGTAACTCCATAACCCCCCCCCCCCCCAATAAAAAAAATAAAAAGATAGGCTCTTTCCAGTCTCTTTCCAGTGCCTCCCTAGCCTCAAATTATCACTTCATATCAAGGTCAACCTCAAATAGGGGTGCAGTTATTACAGCACCATTCTAATTCTCTGTATATGCAGTAAATCGCTTCATAAATGAGAGGAGAGACAGAAATGTCGTCTGCTAACGTTTAATAGAAAGAGCGAGATGGACGTTTTGCTTGTTCGCTGCTACCACATACCACATTTGACACACTTTGAGAAGGCAGCTTGTTAGGATTCAGCTAATTTGTTACGAAAGAGTTGGTAAAGATTTCAGATCCGCGACGGTAAACCCGGCGATAAACCAACAAATTACAGAAAATGACAAGCTTGCAGGGGTTCAGATTTGTTCGCAACGTATTTGGTAAGTTAAATATTTATTTAGATTAATAAAGGTTTGTTATGCTTCATTGATGTATTGACTTATTTGTAATGATTGAACGTGATGCGGTACTGGCGACTGCGGTTGACAAAAACTCGTCAAGTTTTGCCCAAAACCTCCGGGGGGAAGTTGATTCCATGACCGTAGCCCCTGACGCAGCTCAGAATAAGCTGAGAATTGGATGATCGTGATTAGAAGATCTAACTGCGTCACCGGGAGATAAATGTGACTGAAATTTACACGTGAGTCTAGCTTGATTAGACAGGTTAGATGTTTTTTTTCTGATTTGGGGATCTGCCTGGCGCATATCGCATTTGAACTTGAATTGATTTGAACTCAATGGAAGTACCGTATACCGTAAGGGCACTAGTATTCAACCCGTTTGGAGAGTTTCCTCAAATATATAGAAATATAGAATTTACCTGAATTTCAGACCCGTCTTATTTCCAAGAGCAAATGCTGGTGATTCTTTTTCCGTTATTTTTTTCTTCAACCAGTTGACTGTGTGCGCGGGCGATCGAATTGTACGGCGACGAATTTTGGTACTAGTATTCAACCCGTCGGTACTAGTATTCAACCTAGCGATGAACGATGGCCCTGTCTCTCAATCTGCCCTTGTCCCATCTGACTATGGACTAGACCATTTGAGATGAGACCAAACAGGGAATTAATCAAAGCCAGAGACTTACATAGATCTACATCTAATTTAGCAATCTAAACCCTTTTGAGATTTGCTATCAATCCTCACTAGGTTGAATACTAGTAGTACCATTCAGTGCAAAAGGCCATCGCCGCATAATTCGATCCTCCGCGCATACAGTCGACAGATTGACAAAGAAAATATCGACAACAGATTACCCTGGAAATAACAAAGGTATGAAAGTAAGATAAATTCCCTATTTCTAAATATTTTGGGGAATATGTCAAAATCTTTGAATTATGCCGGGTTGAATACTAGTACCCATACGGTACCCAGTTGTAGACAGGAATAACCGTCGTTTCTGGGGATTTATTCAACAATTTCTGACATTTTACTGTAATCCCCATTTACCAAAAGCTGTATGGTCTATACCATACCATACATAGACAGGAATAACCGTCGTTTCTGGGGATTTATTCAACAATTTCTGACATTTTACTGTAATCCCCATTTACCGACGGTAGGGTGTACGTGTGGGCTCGCATGGAAACCATGAAACTTTCAATTTTGCTTAAAAAACAGTTTAAAATCTCGATCTATAAAACGCTAGTTCACTATACGTTGGCTGTAGGTACGGGGCCCCATCCCCTTCAGTCTATGTATGGTGAGTGGAGCCAACGTAGTTCAGCGGAACAACCAAAATACAGAGACTGAAGCTTTTGGTCTATATGTATGGTGAGTGGAGCCAACGTAGTTCAGCGGAACAACCAAAATACAGAGACTGAAGCTTTTGGTCTAACCCAGTTGTTGTGTGTCCGGACAGGTTGTGTGTCCGGACGATCAATTTTAGAAAGTCATTTGGAAAAAATTACAAGCGAAGTTTCATCAAATTTTAGTACAAAATTTTAGAAAATATTATAGAGAACAAAATAGAAGATGATTACAACTATTGAATTCATATTTTTAGTGTAATCTTAAGACAAAAAAGAAGGCTTCAAAAATATAAAGTGTCCGGACACCCGATCCCCCATCCTACCGTACCGGTATAGTGAGTGCTTGTAAGTTGTATTACCGACCGGCCTTGTAAGTTGTATTACCGAACGCGCGCATCATACGCATCAGAAATAATTTCATACGCTCAAAATTTTGCAGAATCCTTCCAAAGAGAACTTGAATAGAAAGATGATGAAAAATTGTAAAAAACACATTTTCAAAGTATTAATATTCTAAAAATAATAAAATATGGTCAAAATAGCTCATGACATCAGTGATTTTGTTGTTTTCTCAACTTTTCCCATAGAAAACACACGTTCGGTAATACGATACCTTTTTCAAGTGACCAAAATATTTCACATGCGAAGAGGGGTCCGATTGGAAGCTAATATCGTAAAAAGGAAATACAATTTCGGCAAAATTTTTACATATTTATATTTTGTAGGTAATTGTGTATTTATGGTGAAAGTTTGGTGAATTTTATGAGAATAATGTGTTTGATATGAATTATGATTGAATTCATGAAAAGTGTTCGGTAATACGATCCACTACCATACTACCCACTCACACGTATTGCGAGGTTAGTATTAGTATACTAACCTCGCACCACGAACCGCGTTTGGCAGTGGATTTCTAACTAGTGGGTCGCGCGTGCTGGGATCTCACTTCTTGGGTCCACAACACACGACTTCTATGGCTTAAATTTTCTGTGCGCGGCGGCATGTAATGAACCCTTGGGTGCGTACTACCATGACTACCGGTACTTGACAGTTGACAGTGTGCAAAACTTTAAAAGTGGGAACAAAAAATTATTTTGCCCTGGACTGGTTGGTGGGCCCAGTATCAGATAATGAATCTCGTTGATGACTGGTTCATTCAAATTTCGACCATTCCATCATTCAACATAATGTGCATATGTGTATATGATATAAGTTGTCTGGTTTTGTCTTAGTTATTATTCTTTTTTTTTTTTTTTTATTGTTTGATATCTGTACATCGTATCATTCGTATGGAAGTTATCTTCGCAATGCCAATGCCAGCCTGTTTTTTTTTTTTTTTTTTTTTACCCGGTAGTTGTCCAAGACCATAGATATTCCTTAATGTATCTATGGTGCACTTCCTACAAGGTGTACTTTCACAAAGTTGTCACCTCTCATATTGTAAACTTTATCAAATTAAAAGATTTCTTAATCATGCAAATAATGCTTAGCCTTTGTAAATAAATGCTATTGAATTTAATTATTTGATACTATGATAGAGTTTGAAAAATTGAAATTTTATGGAGAAATAAAGAAATAATGTTTTCTATTTCTGAAGAGGACTGAAGTTATGACTGAAACTTAGATGCAACTTTAGATGATTTATTGATAGATTTTGATTTTTAATATTTAGATGATGTTTTGTTAACTTTTCATCAATAGGACTGAATTGTAGATGGGTTTCCTCCTCGGTGAGATACAGACATGGAGACAATGAAGCAAGGAGTAGCAGTGACTCCTCATCATCAGAGAGTGATCAAACAACTCAAGAAGAGCCTAGTGTTGAAGACATCCAGAAGCTGGTTCTCAACACTGCCCTAGAGTTTGTACCCATTCATGGTTGGACTGTCAAGTCTCTTGCTGAGGCTGCCAAGCATGAAGGATACCCAGGAGTTGCCCATGGCATGTTTTCCAGGGGTGGAGGTGATCTTATGCACCATTTTGTGAGAGAGTGCAATGCACAGTTGGCAGAGCAGCTGGCTTCGGAAGCTAGTAAAGATGTGGAAGAAGGAGAAAGGTATGGCATGCATTCCAGATGTTTTTAAATCTTGAAAATTAAATGCCTTCCATCATGGATCAAGCTTGATTCTTTTACCCAATTAGCACTGAATGGCAAAAAATGTCACCTCCAAATAAGGACTGACTACTCACTACTCGTTAAGTAATTTCAGTAAATTACAAGAAGGTTGAGCAGAATAAGTCGTGTGATTAAGACACCATTAAATAAGGTTACCTGCTGTTAGATTATATCCAGTTACCTGTACTTGTCTGCGGTTTGTTTTATTTCTACAACAGTGAATGAAAATATCTTTTCATGAATAGGCATCAAGAGAACTTTGATATTATACAGCATGCAGCATGCTCTTTTGAAATTTGCTGCACTGTTAGAAAGACAGTGAAAATTAAGCCTGAGTCATATCGATTATTTCGAAAACCGGTGTTCGACAGCTTTAATTCGATCGAACATCGATGCATCGAATGTTGAAGGCGGGGAAATTTAGTCTTTTTTTAGCGTCGATGCGCTATGCATGCATTACGCACTGACGGTATGTGCTGGCGATGGCCGGGTGAGCGTTGCACAAGCAGATGACAGAGCAAACTTCGTTTGTATTTTCCATGATCACAGAACACAAAAAAGGCCGGGGACCAATGCAAAATTCTTCCCAAAATATCTTCAACAATGATATTTGCAGATGACAACATATAAGTTTAAAATGAAACAATAATAAAGGCATGAATCACGCAGAGTCAATCCGAATGATTTTCGGTCAACTAGCATTCGCAGTTCAGACTCGCATTCACCAGTCCCGTCCGCAGCCCCGTACACTCACTCTCCCTAAACGACAGGCGTGCTTGTCAGCGCCAGCACACAAGTGCAACCAACGGAGAGCGATGTAACTTGCCTGAAATTGTGTAGTTGGATCCAAAATGAGTTCCAAATAAATTTATGAGAATAAATACGTAATTTTCTCTGGATGGTCATTTGAATTGCTATTCAATGCTGATATAACGATTGTGAGGAAAGATTGTGGAATATGACTTATGGCGATGTTCGAGAATTAATCCTGATACTGACACCCATTTTGTTGGACACAATTGAGCATGCGATCGAAATAAATACAAATGTTTCGAATCGAGCCCTAAACTCACATAAATTATTACGATTTAACAAGATTTTATGGTCATACTAAGAATATTGACGATGTCAGCAAAGTATGTTATGTTCATATGGAAGAATTAATACTGGCATTATTTCTATTGTTATTCCATCTCTGGACGTCTCCTCCAAGCTCCGATAAAAGAAACACAATGCGCATGCGCGTTAATTCGATGACGTATGACATATTTTCCATTCATGAAATCAGAGCCCAAAGTTGTGCACAAACTAGCTTCAAATTGATGGGAAAAAAATATCAAACGCAATTTTCTCTGTTTTGTCATGTAAAATGTTATTATATGGTGATATTACGATTTTGAAAAGAGTTTTTGCATGTAGACAATGTTCGAGAATCAATCCTGACGTGATAATTATTTTTTTTTAGACAAGTGCACTCACTCGACTCAAGTCGATCGTCATGAGATGTCCGCCATTGAAAATTGAAACGAAATACAAACGTTTCACATCAAGCTCTAAATTCATATTAATGATTATCATATGTAAATTATTGTTAAATATTACGATTAAATAATGTTCTGTGGTCATGATATTAATATTGTTCATGAAAGCAAGATTTATTTTACGTTGATCACGTCAATTTCCGGCCATTTTCTGGTTTGATTAAAGAACAGTACCGGTACTGCGCATGCACGATCGATGGCCATGACTTCCATTCATGAATTCATCGTGCATAAATTATCTCTGCACGAGCAGACGAGTAAGACTCGAACTATGATCGAGATAAACTTCAAATTAATGGTGAATAGGCATCATAATTACACAATCGGTTTCATTTTGGGGGCAATAGAAATCAAGTAAGTAGTAGTCTAATTGGACTTACTGATATTTTGATGACTGATTGTGTGAACCAAACGAATCGGCCGGCCGACGTAATTTTTTTTTTTTTTTTTCGATGCACCGATTTTGCAAATTCTGCACCGGTGTTCGATGACATCGATCGAACACCGATTTTAAAATCAATTCGACTCAGGCTTAGTGAAAATGTGAAAGTATTTGTTTTATTTCATAAACTTATTTTTAATCTGAATTCACATGCCCTACACCTACACAATTAAATCCAAGTTTATCTCAGGTTTTTACATTTATACTTTCATCTAAATAATTCAAAGAATCTTACTCTTGTCAACATTTTTTTCTTTTATAAAAAAAGAGTGTGAAAAGAATTCCACAAAAACATTATGCTATGAATGCAATTGTAAATGAAATCAGTTCCTTTCCAACTTGATATCAATTCCAACAGGAAGAAGACTGGTGCATTTATCCGAGACGCCTTGCAGACTCGTCTCAGAATGATCATCCCGTATCATGCGCAGTGGCCTGATGCTATGGTTCTTACAGCGAGACCTGAGAATATAGCTGAACACTTCCGTAATCTAGCAAACCTTATGGACACAGTCTGGTATCATGCCGGGGATAAATCTGCAGATGTGAGTGACATATCATTGAAGATAGGGTTCAGGGTGGTCTTTCATAAAGTTGATCATAAATTGCACATTACTTTATGCAGGATTGGTGACTTATACTTGTCAGGGAATAGTTTTCCTGCTATAGCTCTGCAATTTTGCACCATATTTTGTTAAGACTGCTACACATAGTCTTTTGCGCCGGGGGGGGGGGGGGGGGGCACTCAAATTATTTTCTGGTAGGGTGTGCCTCACGAAACTCTGAAATGGGGGTCTAAGTACGCGGTCTTGGGACCTAAATATATACCACGCAGTGTGAAAAACAGGGTCTATGGAATGGGATTGCGGCACTGTAGGTACGTTGCACCGTAGCGCTGTGCATGTGCTAGCCATGCATGGAGCGGCTACTAGTTTTATATATATTGACAATTTTGGCAGGGCTGGGGAACTGATCGTAACGGGGGTCTTGCGAGCGGGGCTGGGCAGCTTCTGAACTGAAATTTTGTCATTTGGAGTATCTAGAAAACTGAAAATTAGGTCTGAAAAGGGGGGTCATCAAAGCGGCACGTCCCCTTACCACCAATATATGTGAGTGCCCCCCCCTCCCCGGGCTTTTGTGTAGCAGATTTTCTCTTATGACCATAAATGCTAATCAAATTTGGTAAGGAAAATTATTCGGTGCTTGTGCAAAATTAATAGCAATACCCTTTCTGTCTCGCCTGAACAAAGTTCGGCAGAGTATAAGTATTTCTAATGCACATATTCTAATGAATTATCACTATCATTATGACTTCTCTATATGCCCACGAGAATAAATAATTATTTACACTTGATTGGAAGGTCTTTGGACTGTTTCTGATAGTGCTTGGAAGTCTGTTCCAGATAACTTGGGCCACATGACTAAAAGCCCAATCTCCATAGTTCGTGGTCCTGCTATGCAGAATCAGTAGGGATGTAGATTGAAAGATCACAAAGATTGAAAAGATGAAAAGCTTAGGAGTTGCTAAAAGTGACTATATTTCATTGCTCCGTGTTCCTGTATACTTTAAGACATGCAATTAGGTGACAATTTTGCTGATCCCATAACATAGCTGATCATTTATTCATTTTAGTTCAACTGGTACACCAAGCGACTGTCTCTGGCTGCAGTGTATAAGAGTACAGAACTGTGCTTTATTCAGGACCAGTCGCCAGATTTTGAGGAAACGTGGACATTTTTAGACAACAGGCTCACAGACTTTACTAGATTTGCCAAGTTCAGAGGAGATGTAAGCATCTTTTGATATATATAATGAGGTTCACATGCCTGAAGCTTTTTACTTACTTAAAGATTATTTTGAATTCATACTTTTATTTTAATGGTTTCCGTTTTTATCCATGGATGGGGAAATGCTATTACTCTATCTGTATAGACCACCTTATGAGTAATTAAAAATAATGAAGTTGTATATTCCTCTGCACCTCTAAACAGGTAACTAGGTATAAAGTGTATTTGAAAAGCTGCATATCATTACTTAAAGGACAAGTCCTTCACAACAAAAAGTTGATTTAAATAAAAAGAGAAAAATCCAACAAGCATAACACTAAAAAATGTCATCAAAATCGGATTTGAAATAAAAAGAGTAATGAAATTTTCAAGTTTTGCTTAATTTCACTAAACAGTTATATTCACATCCTGGTCAGTATGCAAATGAGGGGACTGATGCCATCACTCACTCACTAGTTCTTTTGTATTTTATGATGTGAAGTATTCTAATTTTCTTCTCATTGTCCTGTGAAACAAAGTTTTGTTCCTCCGTGAACATGTAAAATTACCATTGTTTTAACATTTTATGGTTCATTCAAGTTGGTCCTTTTTGTCACATTGATCAAAATTGAAATATTGTATTATTAAAAAAAAAAAAAAAAAAACAGAAGAAATAGTGAGTGAGAGACATTGTCAACTCTCTTTTGCATATCACTGCGTTGAGCATAGTTCTAAAAAAATAATAGAAACTTTAAAATGTCATAGCTTTCTTATTTCACATCCGATTTGGATTAGATTTTCAGTGTTGTGCTTGTTTGATTTTTCTCTATTTATTCAAAGCAACATTTTTCTGGGGTGGACTTGACCATTAACCAAAAAAAAAGAAGATATATTCTGACCATTGTCTTTGATCTTGTGGCAAAAGCACTTTGTAAATCCAGCTATGATTAGTATGATTACTATTAATTCAGTGGTACAAAATTGTTCATTATGTTTTTACTTTTTTAGTGTTTTTAGTGGAGCGTTGTGGCCCAGTGGATTAGTCTTCGGACTTTGAAACAGAGGGTCGTGGGTTCGAATCCCAGCCATGGCGTAATTTCCTTCAGCAAGAAACTGATCCACAATGTGCTGCACTCAACCCAGGTGAGGTAAATGGGTACCGGTAGGAAGTAATTCCTTAAAAAGCTGTGTGCGCTATGAACGCCTAGCTTAGCCGGGTAATATAGGAGCGCCTTGAGCACCTAATTACAAGGTGGATATGTGCGCAATATAAATACCCTATATTATTATATTATATTATTACTTTATCTTCAGATGGAGACTGCTGGTAGTGCAATGAATGAATTTATGTCTGCAGCAATTACTTCTGTAAGTAATATAATGAGATTTAAAGTTCACTTCTTTATCGCAGAGCAAGTTTGTCCTTGGTGTTTCATACCAGTCTCTGAATTACTGTAGTTGCTTTTTATATGAAGAGGGTTACAGCAAATTAAATACTGATTAATTATTGGATCTAGACATCTTGATGAGAAATAGCACAGCGTCTTTTTCAAAGAATTTGTTCCTTGTCTCACAAATTGACAGACATTTTTTGTTGTTGATATCTTCAAGATTCAGTTTTAACCTCGCAATTTTTCAGAACATACAAATGATTTTTTACGTTACTATCAATGATATGGAAGATTTTTTTTCCATTTTTTTATGAAGTGACAATTATTTGTCTTCCCATGTGTTCAACTTTGTGAAACAGAAATAGAATGTGCATCCTTGATAGGTTATGGACAATGATTATCGTGATGCATTCTCATTACATCTCATATTTTGGGGGGTTTGGATAATTGTATAAGATAAATTGAATTCGCTAGGCATATTGGCAATTAAATATTGACTCTACTTTGACTTTGGCATAATGAGATGTATTAAAAGCATCATAGGAGATACACGAGGGTGACAGGCGGGTTTTTTTTTCCAGTTTACAGCCCATATACCACCTAAACTTCCCCAATTTGCATGCTTTGGGGCAACTAGCTTTTCAGGAGTAGCCCCAATATCTACCACAAAGAATACTTTGGAATTAGAAAATCAATCTTCTACATATGGCAGAATAATGATATTTTCATTTACTGTGTAAGTGCTCATTGCACAATGATTAGCTCATTAAATAAAAGAAATAGCCTCTGAAATTCAGTACTTGCCCCTAATTGAAGAAAAAATACCCCCCCACAAAAAATAATAATAATAATGATTTCTTAACCTGATTGAAAGGATGTGAGAATGTTTAGGGAAATGAAACAGTAGACTTCCATATCCCTAACGAACTAGTGCCAAAATCTTTCAAGGATTCAAGATTCATGAAAAAAAATCTGATAAAAATGAATTGATCTTCAATTTGTGTTGTCATCATTCTCTAATTTATAAGATTTTAACCCTGGCTGTGGGAATTACTAGTAACTGTCATTGCTGTTGACTTATTTGGCCCGTTTTGCTCATTCTATTATGTACAAACTATACATGTGTACAAATTTGGGGGGAAATAGTATGTGTGTATTGGCTATACCGCACTTGTACAGTGAAAATGTGTGCTGCCCTAGAGAATTGCCAGTATCTGTTAGCAATGTAAGGTTTTCAAATATTACCTTTTATTCAATTCAATTTCGGTTTATTAGATATAAAACAGAATAAAATGCTGTAATCCGAAGACTAATTGTGCAATGTTTTCATTGAATATTATTTACATTGGAAGATTTATATACACTTAAAATAATTGACATTCAAATGAGAAACGCTTGATTGAGACATGCATAATTGAAATTTCATTAGATAATACCAGCCTGGGAATTTGATGATTGTGTATTGGAAAAAAAAATGTTTTAAACTTAAAATTATATAGCAAAAAGGTCAGAAATATAATTCAGATTTGATTTGCATTATGAAGTTATAAAATACAGATTTCTGATAAGACATTTTTCACAGACTTTCACAGACATGCTTCTCTGGTTTTTCTGCTTTTGTTGAAAATTACAAAATTCTTCGACTTCATTTAATCACTCAATCCACTCCATTCTGATTTGTGATATATTTTAAGAGTATGCAATCCGGTTTCATTTCTACAGGCAAGGAACATTTCAGGGCTTAATTCAAGAAACTGAAAGAAACCGGGATCATAAAATCATCCACTGGCTCGTATGCTCGCCTGATGTGTAGGACTTTGTGCACCAAACATGTTTATTGTGAAAACAGGTCCATTTGAGCAGGATTGCTGATAGCATGCTCAAAGCATGCAGTCAATCTTCTTTAACCTGTTGACTGCTGAATTCTGTAATTCCCATAGACTTTCAACAGGGACCATTTCGGCAGGCAATGGGTTGAATTTATTTGAATCAGTTGGGACTGATGAAATAGCTTCAACTTGAACTAAATTTGATTATGCAACTAAAAAGAGACAGCTATACTTAAAAGCGGTCTGTATTAGGCTTCCATGGGGAGTCCATTATGATTTGTGAAAAGCACTGGAATAAGCGGGAGAATAGTTGCATCTTTAGGGGCTCATCCAGTTGTTGTGCAGTCCCAACATATATTCCGTGAACTACATTGGGCATTGTGAGGCTAGGGGAAGTGAGATAATCACTTTACAATATGAGGTGATGGATTGAATATACACAGCATTATTTAATGGATTCTAGTCATAAGATTGAATTCTGTGGAGATTCAACTTCTAAGGCAGATTCATACTTGTACTGGGTGTTCAGCCTCAGTGTGAATACATACCAGGTCGGATTCAATTTAGTACTTAAGCCAAAATTTTAAGTATTTTACTCACTATTCTGCTGAAGTAAAATACTTATCCTTCATGGGTATTCAATTGTCGTTTTAAGGTAAGTATTTTGCTACGAGTTAAATCCATGTCAGCCCCTACCTGGGATAAGTCTGATGATCGTGCAGTTTACAGACGTACATGCAGTCAGGCATCCTGCACCTGGGTGCACGATTATTTGGCTTAGACTTTATGACGTCACAATTGGTATTTGTAACTAATTTTGATTAAATTTGGCTTGATAGATTAAAATACTTCAAATTGACCTGAATATGAGTATGCATTTTGCTTTTTTTATAGCCAAGTAAAATATTTACTCCAACAATTCTTTCTATCAAATACCATCATATTTCTGTTAAAAGTGTCCTCTTGTGATAGTGACAGTTGTTTTCACCAGTGAGCATACTCTTTTCTTTCTTTTGAAATAATAAACCTGCAGTGCATATGCTTTTATTTCACACTTTTAGAAGTTTGGGGTGTAACTGTCATGTAGCAATGGTGAAGGCATAGATTATAAATGAGTGTAGTTGAGATTCCATCTACTTACGTAATGAATTATGGAAGCAATGGATTTCCATAGCAGAGATTAATGAGATCGGTCATAACTCTTTGTATAGCCCAGCGCACACTATGCAATACGATTTGACACCATTATTTAATAAATCGCATTTTGCATTAAATGTGAAGGGTCCAAGAAGTAAAATTATTTTACTTGAAGTTTGGCATTATGTTAGGAATAATAAAATTATACTTTTGCATTGCAGCAAGCCCTGTAGTGGGATTAAAGTCAAAATCGGCTTCAAGTTGCAGCCGATGATGACGTCATTATTTGAAATTCAATTTGCTTTTATTCCTACAGGGAGGCTCAAACTAGACTGAATTTCAATTTCAGTAGTCCTACCACTATTCTGAAATCTCTAAGATTTTATTGGTTGGGATATTCATATCAAATGTTCTGACAATTTCTTAGAAATTCGGATCGCAAGAAATCGTATAGTGTGTGGCGGGCTTAAGATTGAATTTACACTTGAATGCTGTATGAAGTCAAAGAAGATGAGCATTTATTTTTCATATAATTTCTTCATATAAGGCCATGTGTTATGAGGTCGCCTCATTGAGTTTTGCTTTTGGGTCACATTTTTAACTTCAAAAGTCTATATCTCACTAAGTATACACCCTATGATGGTAAAAGTATATATTTTCTGAAAGGAAATTGCTCAATAAATCCAAATACATGTACTCAGAAATAGTATTAGGTGTAAGACCTTAGTGTTATATTATGATGAATAGAAGAAAAAAAATATTTTTAAAAATCTATTTGTGATTATGATAGTTTGTATAGTCCCCTAATGACCAAAGAATGTATAATTTTATTGGGTTTATGGTCAATAAATTACCTCAAAATCAACCAGAACAAAAAAAAATGTATATATCGTGTGTGCTATTTTTTCCTGCATTACCATTACATGGTGGGTGTATCTGCTGTGTCCATCTGATTTAAGGTATAAAACAACTTAAACAAAATGTAGAATAACAGACCAATTAATACTTCGAAGATTCTTCACATATTGTAAGTCTGAATGTCTCGATCTGACCTGTGTCATTTGACCTTTCAAGATCTGTGATCCTACAGAATAGTAGAAATCACATTTTCTGGTCTTTACAAAAAAGCTACATGAAGAAAATATGTGTCAATATAGAAGAATTATTGTGAAAAGTGAAAAATTTTGACAAATTTTCTATTTCTTGTTCAATGTTTTGACCTTCAGTTGTTTTTTGTAGGTACATGTGACAATGACATTGCCAAACTTATTTTTTAATCAAGTACAAATAACAGTAAAGAGAAATGTTCTAGCTAATTTGTAGTTGAAAGCATGGACCTGGCCACGAAGGATTATCTATCGTTACTGGGGGTGCTGTGACAATGCTCAGCACCCCCAGTAACAAGAGAATAATCCTCCGTGGACAGGTCCATGGTTGAAAGTCAAGTTTTCACAAAAGCTATTAAAGATTTAACCAAAATAGCACAAAATATTGAGAATCCCCATTGACTTTGTACAGATGAAACTTCTTCCGGCACCACCCCTGGTTCTTGGTCTTTAAAGACATGTGACTCAAATTCTATTTATCCTAGACCCATAAAACTCTCTAGATTATTAGCCAATGAATTCAGGTTTAAAATGATACCAAACTTGTTGGCATAGCTTATTTGTTTGTTTTTTTTATATTTAGGAATAACAAATTAACCAAAATGTGTAACAACACCACCACTTTTAGCGGGCGGCCTCATGACACATGGCCATAAACGTTATGTAATTATGTATACCTGAAAAATTCTTCAATATATTTATCGAGTATATGTTTTTCTTGTAATAAATAGAGATGAATTAGAGATATGTATGCTTCAATGTGATTTATACCATTATTTGTACTGTTTCCTTCTTCAAAAATACTTATACTTTTATTTCACTTTATGGTCTCGTTTGTTTTTCACTGTTCTTTTCATGGATTCTCTCTCCATTTTGATTTGCATACTTGTATTTCCAGTTTGTCAATTCTCATCGTCTGGAAGGTGACGTAATATCTTTTTTCTTTACTCTCTTATCATGCTATTGAAAGTGTTGGTTATAGTAAGTCAACTGCTAGTATTAGAAAGGGTTAAATTGAGAGACTCACAATGAATGCCCTCTTACAAGGTGAAAGAATATAGTTGCAGCAGGCAATTATTTCATGAGAAAGTCTTTAAAGTCGAGCCTTTTGTCACCTTATTATCATACAGGTCTAGATCTTGTACATTAACATATTACTTATCTGTGTGAATTGTGAAATCTTGAAATCTTAGCTGAAAACTGACAACCCATATGATCACTATTGAACACAGAAAAGCATATGTGTGACAGTGTATTAATATTCCTTGGAAAAATACCTGACATATGATGGAATTCTGTGTTTATTTGCTTGTCCATCAGCAATTACACATTTTCTTTCAGAGCCATTTGCCACATATTTTTTTTTATTTATACGTACAAACACTTGGGTGATCATTTTGTTGGAATATGTTCGAACTAATTTTGAGATCGTTACCACAAATGGAATTTCTTTTTGAATTTCTCCAAGGCCACAATTAAAGGACATGACCTTTGATGACCTTTCGCTTGGCCTCCGTGTCCCTCTCATTGTCCAGCTTGGAGATTTTTGTGCCCTTTGTAATTCTTCCCATTGTGACATTATCTAGGAAAGTGTCTTTCAAAAGGTTACATTATCCTGAAAGTATTGAAATCTAAGGCGAAAAAGATGCACTAGCTCTTAGAAGAGTGAAATTGGACAGCGTATCACTCAATAGAAATTGCCATTCTAGTCTGACTATCAAGTGAAAGAAAATAGTGAATTTAGAGGGAATATAGATTGTGAGAGACTCCTCGTTAACTTCTTTCTTTTTAGTTATCTCTGAGATAATTTCAAAATGTATAAACATTTTCACTCTTTGATTTCACTTGTTCTCTGTATAATTCCATGACTTTTTGAAAGGATGTATATAGTATTTTCTTTTCTCAAAGTGAGATGCACATGTATTGGGTATTCTCTTTTTAATATTCTATTTTCCCTAAATTTTTCCAGAGTAATATCCTTTGCATTATTGTACAAAAAAAGGGTGTTTATTTTAAAGGGGAAGT
Source organism: Lytechinus pictus (assembly GCF_037042905.1). Lineage (NCBI taxonomy): Eukaryota > Metazoa > Echinodermata > Echinoidea > Temnopleuroida > Toxopneustidae > Lytechinus > Lytechinus pictus. The sequence goes on along the minus strand of NC_087246.1, from coordinate 44,919,344 downwards.
TCACCCTGACAAAAAGTTGATTTTAAAAATGGCAGAAAAAATAATACAAAATATTGCCCAAGGTTTGAGAAAAATCCATCAAAGAATAAAAAAGTTATTAGAATTTTTATTATCATATGTGAGCAGCTTTCCTACATATTGTATGGTAAAAAAAAACAATGAAATGTCATTTTTTCAAAAAATTGAAAATTGTTTTTACCATGCCTTCAGTATATTAATCCGCAAATCATTTCACACCCATTCCAAAAAATAATAAATAAATAAATCATCACAAACCTGTAAAAAATTGAAATTTTATGCATTTTATATTATAAACATATGGGGCTGCTGCTCGTTTATGACATCACAAATCCAAAACTTAACATTCTAAAAACTTGATATTTAATAAATTTTTCTCAAACTATCACCAATATTTTTTAGCATTATTTCTGCTATTTTTACAACAAACTTTTATTCAGGATGAATTTCTCCCTTAAAATGTGACTTCATTATTCTGCATTTCTATACTACAGTGCGTCCCAAAAAAAATATACACTTTTGAAATGGCTGCCAAATAAAAAAAATATAGCATTTTGGGGAAAAAAATTGTACATATATGGAAAGCCAATAGAGTCAACTTTCAAATGACACCAAAAAGTTGGAAAACTGTTCATGCTTGAGCGAGCACTGCCCACTGAAACAAAGGGTATGAAAATTAGGGTGGGCTGGAATTAGCCTTCCAATTTATGTCAGTTTTTAAGAGGCAAATCCTTTCGAACTTGCAAAGTTAAGGGCGTTGTGATAAATTAATGATCAACCGTGACCAATTTTGGTTGCTTATGCAAATTCTATAAATTATTAAATTGAACTTTAATGAATGAGTGAACACAAATTACACTTTTGGGGCAGCATTTCAACTTTAGCCGAGCTTAATGTCTGAGGAGGAAAGAAGCAGGGGGGGGGGTTGAGATGGAGGGAGGGGTTGCTAAATGTTCTGTTGACCTTTATCCCATCAACGTACTTCACCTACCTAAGTCATATAACCCCCTTTTCTCCTGACTTTCATAAACACATTGTTGAGATCCACATGATAAAGACAAAATGCTGCACTAAAAATTGCAATTCACGATCACTCATGCATTAAATTTCAATGTAATAAATTCAATTTGATAACGCATTAAATTTTCACAAACAACAAACTATCACATCTGATCTTTAATTCACCAAATAACCCTCAACTTTGCATGTACCAAACAAAAAACCTTAAAGAAATTGGAAGGCTAATTCCGTCCCACTCTAATTTTCATACCCTTTGTTTCAGTGGGCAGTGCTCGCTCAAGCATGAATAGTTTTCCAACTTTTTGGTGTCACTTGAAAGTTGACTTTATCGGCTTTCCATATCTATAAATTATTTTCCCCAAAGTGCTATATTTTTGATTTGGCAGCCATTTCAAAAGTGTATAGTTTTTTTTGGGACGCACTGTAGAAGTCTGTATCTTGTTTGCATCTAGTGATAGTTTTACCACTGCCCCATTCTTCATCTGTATTCTGTTTAGTGATTACATTTTCTTTCGAGAATAGTCATGGTCTTTCCAACAGACGACGCATGTACTTATCCCAATGACTACTTGTCTCAAGAGAAGTGATCTTGGGGGTGTTTCACAAAGCATTGAATCAATTCATTGAGAGACTTTTGATCAGCCAATCAGAGGGTAGAATTTCTGTAGCTTATAACAGTTGTCAGTGAAACTATCAATAAATCACTACATGAAATGCTTAACAGTTTTCATTGAAGCTTTGCACGTCAGAATGGCCTCGTTATAGTTGTGTTGCAAACATGCTCGAAACCAGTGCTTCTTGAAGGCATGAAAATATTAACCCAAACCATGCTATATATTACCGATCAAATTACCATTTTCTATAGATATTTTTTCAGTTCTCTTTTTAATGATTTATAAACAATAGTATGGAAAGTAGAGAGACAAGGATTATTACCATGTTAAAAAAGAGGAAATTGTATTTTATTTTCAAACCGAGTTTCTACTGTATTCGTCAGCTGCTGACATTGAAACTGTTCATGTCAAGTCCGTCAACCACGATTGTTCTAAATTTCTATATTATGCATTACAATTAGTGCTGCAAGTCAGGCGCCATGTTCGGGTTCGGTTCGGTTCGGCAAGGTTCGGCAGAAATTTGCCGAACATTGGTTCGGTTCGGGGTTCGGTAATGATAGACTGATAAAGCTATAGTTCATTCAGGTACCATATACGTAGCGTACCGGTAGACAATTTGTACTTGATTGACTGCATGTGCTCGCGTGTACCTCGCGTGTACCGCGTGTCACATCAAACCATTTTATCTCTATCTTGTTGACATGAAACTATGAAAGTTATAGCGCTCAACGAATCAACTGTTATCTCGAATTTGATTATCTGATGACAGATTAATTGGGTAACTCACAGTTCTAAAATGGCGACTCTTCCTAGTCGATCGTCCATACCTGGACCACACTTTGGATACTTGCCAAATTAACTACGCTCGCACTCGTACCATGTACCAAGTACCAGTACCAGCTAGGCCAGCGCATGCAGTCCCCTTGTAGCGGGACTCTGAGCTCATGAATATTTATATATACAGTCCGGCCAAACGTGATTGGCAAGAGGCGGCCAGCGCCAGTGCACTGAACTGTAGGCATAGTAGGGCCAGGGGCGTGTCGAAAAAAGCGTGCTTATGTAATGCGCCTTTCGCTAATTGGCTCGATGGGTGAACTAAAACACCAATCGCATGTCGCTGATTGTCGCATCGGCACATACAGCCACGTGCTTTGTCTGCTCGCGAAACTCAGCTCACTGATTGAAGAGCAATTCCCGAGATTTCTATGATTTCATTGGTCAGATTTCATTCGACCATGAACATACAGACCAAGTGGGATGCAAAGTTTTATGACTGTAATGGGACAGGGGGAGTAGAGTGATCATCGAATTGTTTATGGTTAATTTGAGAAGTTGATAAGAAAGGAAAACAAAAGTAAAGATTGGGGGTCATTTTCCCCCAAGAGATGAATGTTTCCGCATGGCTTTATCTTCATTCAACTTGTCAACGAGGGGAAGGGGATCTTGCTATATGCTATACCGTAATCATTCATGAGTATTTGATTTTTATTTTCATCTGATTGTTAATGATAAAAAAGATAACTTCACCTCATCTCATTTCTATATTATTTGTTTTGCGTCTCTCCTTTCCATCTCTAACAGTCACTCACTTTATTTCCCACTTTCACTTGATCTCTCGTTTTCAAAACTCTTTACTTCTCTCTAAAATCATGAAAACTAGACAGTAGCGAGCCGACACCTCAATAATAATGTCAATCACCTCAATCAGATCTTTATTCTCCGCCGCAACAATACACGAGTTACGATCTTAATCACATCGTATCGTAATTCGTAATATTAATGGTACTTCATCTTTCACTTTCAGTTTATTGAGCTCGTTCATTCAAAATACTTTGAAGATTTTCAAACAAGAATCTTGTTCGCCACCTAAAAACAACAATATTTTAGATAATTAGATTTAACCAATGAACACTCATACAGTTTTGGTTTTCTTTGCCATGCTTCGGCGATTCGGCCACAGAGCGAGAGATGATGAAAGCCAGTAAAATGATTATAGCGCAAGCTCGCGCAACATCATTCATCGGATCTCCTTTCTTAATCAGGGCCGTAAAAACCACAATGTCAACATGAAAATGAAAACAAAATCTAGTAACCGCAAAATATGCGCATACTTCCAACATAAAATTGCAAAGAAGATTCAATAGAGAATGCGCAAATATAATGATTAGAAAGGGTGTAAACTTATAAATTTATTAGCTGAAAGCCGTTTTTTTTTTTTTTTGCCGAACTTCCGAACCAAGTCTTAGTGTTCGGTTCGGTTCTGTTCGGTTCGGAAGTGCCATGTTCGGCGAACTACCGTTCGGTTCGGCTGTTCGGCTACAGCACTAATTACAATTCTACATTGAATCCCTGATATCCCTCGAGAAGAAGATTAAATTATTTATTGGGACATAGATAATTAAAGGCCTTTATAAAAATTGTATTTTCAGCAGGGCAAGGCTTTTTTTTATAACCATTATTTCAAAGAATATTACAGAATAAATTTGGAATAGATTAAAAAGGGCCAAAAAAGAAATCTCCAAACCAGTGAGAGGGGTATTGAGTCCAATCAGGTGGATTAATTTAAGCCCTAAAATTAATATTCTTTATACAAACTCTGCTGGGCAGTAAATTGAAGGATAGACATGTACCATATATAAGAATGGATGTATATCTTACATATTAAATACCTGGGTTTTTTTATTTGTGTTTTTTTTATATTAAATACCTGTTGTGAAAGCTAGTCATGCCTTTTACCATGATTTCAAAATGCATCAAGAGATTGAACAAGCATTATCAAGAGGAATATTGCAAGAAACTAATTAGCAATCAATTGACATCAATTTTAGCTGGTGGAGCTGCACCACGAACCCTAACTGAAACTTTGATAAACAAGTGGGTCTTCACACAAGACTAGTACATATGAAACTTGCTTTTTTCAATCCTGAGCGAGAGGGCCTTCTGTACACAAGTCATTGTGGGTTTGCATTTAGACCCCTTAACTCAAGTGTAAGGTTTGCACAGCAGACCAGGAGGCAGGAACATTTTTTTTACTGAGGGTGCAGATGTTCATTTCAAAGCCCCCCCCCCCCCACAAAAAAAAAATTAAAAAAAAAAAAAAACCAACAACAAAGGTTTTCACTACAAAACTGAGGTCAAATTGGTCCCGAGAAATTTGGAAAGCTAAAAAAAAGGGTCTGTAATTTTCAGGAAATGAGAACATTGAACACTTCTCACGCCTAGCACTTTCTCTTGCTGTCATTGTTACTATTTCATAATTTCTTACTATACAGCAAAAACATAGAGAAGAGAGAAGAAAATGTATATAATCTCCAGATAGTTTTATTTACAAGAAAGTGATTGAGTGATTTTTGAAGTTCAAGTTCAGTTCGGAAGCGACATCAACAATTATTTCATTGAGGAAGGTAGTTGCAACGGATAAAGCATTGTCTATCACCCCAAATTCGACTTTTGGCAGAGACATTTCAAGCACGACCTCACTGCTGTCGTCATCGAAGAGATCATCATTAAAGTCTGTCAAATCGCTAACAGTTGTAAACGTGTCGACATCGTATACTCATCATCGCTTGCGATGCTTGACACATCTGTTAGGCTGTCATTATCCATCTGATCCATAAACCTTAGAAGGCTACATGTAGACTCTGATAGGAACGATTCGCTATCACCTTCAATCAAGATATTATGACCAGATTGATAAGAGTCGTCGACGTTGTCGTCCTCGCTTTCGATTTGCTTGAGGGTGTTTACCGGATAATACAAAGTACTTTGTAAGCCGTCTTCAAAACTCCATTCGGATGTCGTGTCGCTGTAAGCATCACTGATATTTGTAGAGTGGAACTGTGTTTCAATAAATAAGACAAAATATATCTAACATTAAAATAAACAGAAACAGGCCTCCAAATTACATTAAGGAAATCAAGAGTACTTCTGCAAGAGATTTTATAGGAGAAAATTCGCAGAGCCAGGGTAGGCCGTACTTTTATTCTAAAAGAAATTTTCGTAACTCTCAATGTTTGGTTAACACGCATTACAGAGAATAGAATTAAAATGTTTTTGTCAACAGTGCATGGCTTACCATTTTGAGGCCCTCTATTGTCAATGCATTCTTTGGAATGCCTTCGCTGTCATCTTCGGTAACTGTAAACAAAGATATAGATTATGTTAAACTTGAATGAAATTTATTTTATAGCACAAATATTCAATTTGAACTGGTACCAGAAAAATTGCGTTTACTTTTTTTCAATATGAATTGAATGAAATAGTTTAGAAGTATCTTTAAAATGAGTTGACAATAATTTTTTATTTTCATGTCATGTCTTTGGGGTGGGATTCTGATGAAGAATATCGTCCATACCTTAGATGAAACAGCACAATTTTGTCAATTTCTTTCTCATGCTCTTTCGCAGTCGGGAGAAATATCTTCGTACACGTGAAGATCGTCGAGCCATTCTCTTTGAGAGATCTGAAGACAGGAGCAAAGCAAACGTCTTGATCGCAATGAAAATTCATAAAGAATGAACTGTTAAGTTGCTAATGTCAACGGAAACTTAGGCGTTTCTTTGTTACGTATATATGATTTGTTATAAGCGGTTTTAGTATCTCGTTCCAGATTGGTCAAAAGTTTATGTTGTTTTGCTGCGTTGTTGGACGGATATTGTTATGTAAGTCAGTGCGCGTAGATAGTTTGCAAAAGGTTTTGTTATTGGAGGACTTGCAGGGCTCTATGACCTCACGACATTTTACTTCCATGGCGATTGTGAATAGACTGGCGCCGCTTTGATCTGAGAGTGTAGACAATACCTTAGAGGATGTCGATAAAAATAATGTTGTTGATTAGACAAATATTTTTGATATCGGATTGTCGCATTACCTGATTATTAAATTACGTATCCTCTCCATGAATTCCAACAAACTGCCCTTGAAATATCCCCTTTTAATGTCAGAGTACCATATATTTTCAGCTATGGATTCATAATTAGGCCTATTTAGTAAGACACACATCTTCTTTATGATTACAAAAAATGCCTACAATGTCTCGATTTTAGGTCTCAGTCCCAAAAACAACCCCATCTCAACTTTCGAATCGTGCTCACCTCATTTATTGGGAGAGATTTATATTCCATGTATTTTTTTTGTATCAACAGGACCCTGGGAATGATTTTTTTTTTGACAGGGGGTGAAGATGTAAATTTGAAAAGCAAAAAAGAAAAAAAAAAGTTTCACTAAAATATCAAAGTCATTTTGGTCAAAAGAAATTTGAAAGCAAAAATAAAGGATTTTTTGTTTATAAACTGGAGTTCAAGTAGGACCTCTATCAGAAATTTGAACAGCAAAAAAAGAGGGGGGGGTGTCACTACAAAATGAAGGTCATTCTGGTTATATATTTCCTTTTTACACACCTTACAGAATACCTTGGGTGCTGCCAATGGAGAATATTCCTCGCAGCACCCCCGCTTCCTAGGGCCATCTCAGGTGGAGCTATTAATGGCATAGGTAGTGGTAAAAACATGTAAAAGTAGTTGATTTAAATACTTCATAAATTGACTTGTACTATACATGAGAACGGCTGCATTTGTTTCTTACTGTCCAAAGACGGTGCGTATGCTCAATAATTGTTATTGTTGTTATTATCATGATTATTACCATCGCAAATGGATTTATCATTTCTTACACAAAAAGCAGACTAGCAATCAATTATAAATTGCAAGACAATTGAATATGTTTAACTTGAAGACCTACAATCGACTTGAATTGAATTGCGACTGATTTTAAAGTTTTATTGTTCCTTCATTGAATTAAGTCTCATTCGGATATAGGATACAAGCCCAGTAATATATTTAAACGTTTTTCAGACATGATGACACATTTTTTTCACATGCTATTAAATAAATGAGTATCATACACTTCAGGTCTGATTAATGGTTCAAAACCTGGGTCGGCAATCTCATGACATCATTTATGGTTGGCTCCTGTCAAATAAGAGCGCATATTGGGACACTGTATCATAATGTGATATGGGTTATACAAGAATTGTCTATTATTTTCATAATTATAATCTGGTGATGATGATTTTTATTATATCATGTCATAACAATTTCATTATTGCGTCATGGCTCAAGTTTCTTGATGTACATAAATTTGTAACTCTCGACATTATTTGCACTTACTATCTCATTCCATTTGTTCTACCCTTTAAAAAAATTACTTGGTCTGCAATTATGTCACCAAAAACAAGCCACCTTGTCTCATAGTCCATTTTGTCTTCGTACCCATAAATGTTGCTATATTTTTTCACACCTTTTTTACCGAGTCTGTAGTGTGTGATGATATTATTTTATTATCAAGAGGGTACTGCGGGCTTTAAATATTAATATCTAAATAATCAAGGTAAAGTTTACCAAGTAAAACACTGAAAGTGTCATTAAAAGCTGATTGAAAATAATAAATTGTTAAATTTTAAAGCTTTTTGCATTAGTTTATGAAAACAGTTATATGCTGCAATGGGTGGGCTGATGATGTCATGTCTTGATTTTACTTTTTCTGTTACGTGAAATCATTTTTTTTTCTTCATATTTTCATACATGTGTGTATGATATTATGTCTCCCCTATAGTAAAGTAAGTTGAATGATTATCTTACACTTTGAACATTTTAATAAGTAGTCGGTCCATTCTTTTGTCATTCTTAGAGGACAGAATTTGAATTTAAATAATTTCATATGATACACAATAATAAATTAGGGATATGACATCATTAGCTTGCTCATAGCATGTTCACGATGATACCATAAAACTATTTTATCAAATTAAGTATAAAAAAAGCCATTTATTTGTTATTTCTTGTCTGATTTTCATGAAATTGCGGTGCTTTTGTTGATTCAAATTGTACTATTAACAGCCTTGATTTCACTAATTTAAATACTCTGAAACATCATGAATGCATGTACCATGCAACAAACTAATACAAGATGATAGCCATGGCATCTCCTTTCTTTAAAGGAGAATGAAACCTTTGGATTGGTTAGCTTGTGTGGAAAAAAAGACAAATCAAGGCATAAGACCAATCATGAAAGTTTTTTTTAACAACTTTGACAAACAATAAGAAATTTAGGAGCACTTGGATGTCGAGATCACCAATACTATGGAGATCCTCCCATTGGCAATTTGACCAAGATGTGTGATGTCACACTTATCCAACTCCCCCATTACTTTTGTACATCATTTTGATTTTAATCAACAGTTTTAACAAATTTATCCTAAGACCAGCTGCTCTTTTCATTAGAGGGCGTTTAGATCAGAGGTTTCAATAAGTACATGTAGATCATGTACAAAGAGTTTTTTCTATCTGTAAGAAATAGCAAAAATAGATGCCTTAATTGGGGTATAATTTTAGTGTTGTACAAGATTAGTGTTACATCACAAATCTTGGTCACATTGCCGATAGGAGGATCTCCCCTGTATTAGTGATCTCAACATTCAAATGCTCCTAACTTTATTATTGCTTGTCCAAGTTGTTATCAAACGTTCATTAATCTTCTTTGATTTTTCTGTTTACACACAAGGTAACTTGTTAGAAGGGTTTAATTTCTCCTTTCATGTCTTCTGATTGTTTATTTTTTTTTATCAAACCTGTTATTAAAAGGTTTCATAGCGTGGGACGCTGTATAAACTACCCTGGCAATGTCACAACACCCTGTTTTTTATTTACCACTTTATTTTGATGAAAATGTCAATGACTCTCCTTGATATTGTCTTGTAGGAACACACCCTTAAGAAGTGTTATAAATATCCTTTCAAGTACGCAGTGAAACCATAGAATGGTACTTATTATGAGCACAGTGGTGATACATAATATGATATGATACATATATGATTGATCGCTGTGATAACCATTGAAAAGTATAATGTATTTTTCACCTTACTCCAGTCAATGTAAGGTTCACATCATACAGAGCGGTAAGTCATCAAGTCGGTCATTAACTAAAAATAATCAATCGTAAATTTAAGGGCAAGTCCACCCCGGCAAAAAAAAATTGAATAAAAAGAGAAAAATCCAACAAGCGTAACACTGAAAATTTTATCAAAATCGGGTGTAAATTACACTAAGTTATGACATTTTTAAATTTCGCTTAAATTCACAAAACTGTTATATGCACATCCTGGACTGTATGCAAATGAGGGAACTGATGACGTCATCCACTCACTATTTGTTTTGTATTTTTATTATAAGAAATATTGAATTTTCTAATTTCCCCCTCATTCATGTCATTGTCATGTGAAAAAAGTTTTGTTCCTCTCTTAATATGTGGAATTACCATTCTCTTAATATTTCATGGTTCAATCAAGTTGGTCAAATTTGTGTCAAATCATCATCATCATTATCATCATCATTGTTTTTTTTTTCTTCTATCACTATTTCTACTACTACTTCTACTACTACTACTACTACTACTACTACTACTACTACTACTACTACTACTACTACTACATCTACTATACTACTTCTACTACTACTACTACCACTGCTACTACTATACTACTACTACTACTATACTACTACTACTACCACTGCTACTACTATACTACTACTACTACTACTACTGCTACTACTACTACTACTACTACTGCTGCTGCTGCTGCTGCTGCTGTTGCTACTACTACTACTACTACTACCACTACTACTACCACTACTACTACTACTACTACTACTCCTACTACTACTACTACTACCACTGCTACTACTACTACTACTAGTACTTTACTACTACTACTCCTACTACTACTGCTGCTGCTGCTACTATACTACTACTTCACAACTACTAAAACTACTACTACTACTATTGCTGTTGTTGCTATCACTGCTACTGCTACTACTACTACTACTACTACTGCTGCTGCTGTTGCTACTACTACTACTACTACTACTACTACTACTACTACTACTACCACTGCTACTACTATACTACTACTACTATACTACTACTACTACTACTACTACTACTACTACTACTACTACTACTACTACTACTACTACTACTACTAGTAGTAGTAGTAGTACTACTTCTTCTTCTACTACTACTACTACTGCTGCTGCTGCTGCTACTATTGCTACTACTACTATACTACTACTAGTACTAGTTCTTCTACTACTACTACTACTACTACTACTACTACTACTACTACTACTACTACTACTAGTAGTACTACTTCTTCTACTACTACTACTACTACTACTACTATACTACTACTACTATACTACTACTACTAATAATAATAATAATGATAATACTATACTACTACTACTACTACTACTACACTACTACTACTACTTCTACTTCTACTACTACTACTACTACTACTACTACTACTACAACTACTATAATACTACTAATAATACTACTACTACTATATTACTACTACTAATAATAATGATAATACTATACTACTACTATACTACTACTACTACTGCTACTACTACTACTACTACGACTACTACTACTACGACGACTACTACTACTAAAACTACTACTACTTATACTACTACTACTACTACTACTACTACTACTACAACTACTATACTACTACTACTACTACTACTACTACTACTACTACTACTACTATACTGCTACTACTCCTACTACTACTGCTGCTGCTACTATACTACTACTTCACAACTACTAAAACTACTACTACTTCTACTACTACTACTACTACTACAACTACTATAATACTACTACTAATACTACTACTACTACTGTACTACTACTATTAATAATAATGGTAATACTATACTACTACTATACTAATAATAATACTACTACTACGACTACTACGACTAATACTACTACGACGACTACTACTACTACTATACTACTACTTCACTACTACTACTAAAACTACTACTACTTCTACTACTACTACTACTACTACTACTACTACTACTACAACTACTATACTACTACTACTACTACTACTACTACTACTACTACTACTACTACTACTACTATACTGCTACTACTCCTACTACTACTGCTGCTGCTGCTACTATACTACTACTTCACAACTACTAAAACTACTACTACTACTACTTCTACTTCTACTACTACTACTACTACTACAACTACTATAATACTACTACCAATACTACTACTACTACTACTACTACTACTATACTACTACTAATAATAATAATGGTAATACTATACTACTACTATACTAATAATAATAATACTACTACGACTACTACGACTAATACTACTACGACGACGACTACTACTACTACTATACTACTACTTCACTACTACTACTACTACTAAAACTACTACTACTTCTACTACTACTACTACTACAACTACTATGATACTACTACTACTACTACTACTACTACTACTACTACTACTACTACTACTACTACTACTACTACTACTATACTGCTACCACTCCTACTACTACTGCTGCTGCTGCTGCTACTAATACTGCTAATACTACTACTACTACTACTACTACTACTACTACTACTACTATTACTACCATGAAGGTATGGTTTCAATATATTTTTTTCATTATATCATGTCTATATAATGACCTATGTCCAATATCAGGAATTATTTTATGAAAATTTATCAACTTCAAAAAGTTAAACCATATTTAGGTATGTTTTGAAATGCAGACCACTTCTTTCAAAAGAATCAACTTGCATTGGTTTACCATGACCATTACCATTTCCAGATTCATTATTGACCCGGGATTATTGATAAGTGAATGATAAAAATAACCATGAAACCATAGTTTAGAGTTCCTGTTATTGTATAGAGTATTTGAGAGGTTATGATACTTTCAGCAGTGACATTGTTCAGAGACGATTCAGTTTATCATAACCAAGTTCCAATTGAGATGATGATCATGAAGTAGATTTTGAGTACAGAATCCAATCAAAATACTAGCAAACAACAAAATATGAGTTTTGTCCAAGACATGATAGAAAAAATGAAACTGAGAATACTCAATGTTTTGCCACCAAGGAGAAGTCAGTGTCGTCAACAATGAAATCCTAACCAAGGTTAAGGTTTTGAAATATAACTTAAAAAGTATATGGACCTAGTCCATGAGACTTGGACATAAGGGTAATCAAGTATCACTGATCCTGTTGCATATACATGATCAAGATCAAAGCTCTTTTAAGGTCAATGAACTTTAACAATGTTGAGGTATAAAAATTGAAATCTTAACCAAGATAAAGTTTTTAAAAGGCCATCATAACTTTGAAAGTATAAGGATTTCATAAAGCTTTGATCTTAAACGAGCTTCAGAGGTCACTTGGTCGAGGTCTAGTTAGGGTCAATGAATTTTGACAATGTTGCACTATAAATATCAACAACTCAACCAAGAAACAAAAAATCTAGATAATTTTGAAAGTATAAATCCCTACTTCACTAAACTTTCGTACAATGGATACCAATTAGTATCAGCAAATGAATTAATGTAATTTAAGGTTACTATGCGGATTCTAATGGTCATTAAGGGGTCAATAAACTGGTGTCATTAATTAAAAAAAACCAAATGTTAGGATTTTTTTTAAATAACCAGTCAGTATTAGGCCAATGTCATGGATATAATGGTTAACAGGGATCATAAATTAGTTGAGTAAAATTTAAGGGAAGAGTTTATAAATGTCAGTTTGGATCAATCAAGATGGATTTGTTCATTACTTTAAAAAATATTTAATTTTATTACTTGATATCACAAAATGGTATGAAATGAAGTTCAAGTTTCTTAGTTAAGGTCAACGAACTTTGGAGGATATTTTTATCAAATGAATGTGTTTTTTCTTCTCTCTTTTTGAAAAAAAAAATATTCATCGTACCTCATAGAGTTGTTTTCAAAGAAACTGCTGTATTGAATTTTGTAATGGGGCGAGATTGCCAGAGGCATTCAATTTGTTTAAATATTCCCATCTTTATTGTGATCTCTATAAATTGACATCAGGTCATGAGGAAAATATTGCATTCGATGTTGATACAAGGAAGTCGGAGGTTTTTAGTAGTTTAGGACTTGAGTCCACGCTTCGGGGGAGCGTTTCAAGAAAGGACTTGTCAGGCGTTTTATCCGACAGTTACCATAGTAACAGTGACTATCAGCCAATCAGAATGAAGGAAAGTTGTCAGATCTGACAACTTGTCGGACAAAAATGTTGATGAAATACTCTCCTGGACTTGAGTCGGTGATATTCAAAGTGACTGGCATTTTGGCTTGAAATATCTCGGTTTAGATTCAGGTTTCTATACACATCATAAACTTTGGTGTTAATTGGTACACATATATAGAGAGAGAGATAGAGAGGATCACTAGCATACCTAAGTGGGGGGGGGGGCAGGGGGGCAGACTGCCTTCCCTGACGAGTCACAACTCATGCAAATGACGTATCCCTGCCCCCCTGACGATTCAAAACTGATCCAAGAAACCAAGCTAATATATAAATTTCAGTCCGGCTTTCGTAACGGATATTCCACTGAAACTTGTTTAATACATTTAACAGATTTTATCAGGAATGAAATTTCACATGGGCGCATGGTTGGAATGGTTCTCCTAGACTTACAAAAAGCCTTTGATACTGTAAATCATAGCATACTTTTAAAGAAATTAGAAGTGATGGGTTTAGACTCTGCATGTGTGACATGGTTTAGATCATATTTATCTAACCGTCATCAGGTAGTTACCATGCAGACGGTTCTTTCTGATTCACTGCCTATTAAATGCGGAGTCCCTCAAGGAAGCATTTTAGGCCCCATTCTTTTTATGTCTTACATCAATGATATGTGTACTTGTATTAACGAATCTAAATTAATTTTATATGCTGATGATAGTGTCTTGCTATATTCAGATACAAATCCCAAGATAATTGATAAAAAACTTAGTGCAGATTTGGCTAATTGCATCGAATGGATGTCTGACAACAAGCTTAGTTTACACGTTGGGAAAACGGAAAGCATTTTATTTTGTTCGAAACGAAAGTTAAGATATACACACGATTTCAAGGTTTCATATAATAATCAGGTAATTGAAAGAAAAGATTCAGTAAGATATTTGGGAATTAATTTAACAAGTAACCTATCATGGACGGGTTTGGTAGACTCAATCGCCAAAAAGGCAAATTCACGCTTGAAATTTTTGTATAGATATCAAACCTGTTTGAATATGAAGTCTAGACGTATTTATGCTTTGCTTTAATACAATGTTTATTCGACTATGCTAATGCGGCTTGGTACGGTAGTCTGGGTGTTACGGATAAGAAAAAGCTAAGAATAATTCAAAATAAAATTGTGAGATATATAAATGTTTTAGGACCAAGAGCACATGTCGGATATAATGAACTTGAAAAGGCAGGATTGCTTCATGTAGATCACAGGTCACAACAATTAGTATTACACCACGTGCATAAAATATTCTATTCGGATAAATTAGATCATTATATAGCAAATAATTTCACCCGGGTATCAAATATCCATAGGTACGATACTCGAAATAGTAATTTTAATTTCGTATTACCAAAACGTGAAGGACATATTGGAAACACTTTTTATTTTAATGGCATCCAATCTTGGAATGCTCTTCCTGATAAAATAAAAGCTGTTAAATTTTTTTGTCAATTTAAGAGTGCATTAAAAAATCACCTAAAACGGGAAGCTGCCCGAGAACAGCATTACCAGTAAAATAACACATTTTGTACAGTTGGTTTCTAGTATTGTAGATAATGTATACATTAGGGTATGTTAAAATATAATCTTGTTTCACATATTAGGAAGATTATTGTTTGCTTCAGATGTTTGCAAATTATATGACTGATGGATATGTTTGTATGTATTTTTTCCCCCAATATTCCAGTACTTGTCGTAGTTTATATTTTTTTGTTACAATATGTTAATGTTTTATACTAACTATAGGACCCCATTGGAAATAAGCCTTTCGGCTTTCATGGGCTATCCTGTCAAGGTATTTCCTCAATTTCATTGTAATCTCCTGTGATATTCTTGACGAATAAAATCAATCAATCAATCAATCAATCCCTGACGAGCCACAAGTGGCCCCATCTGAACTTGAAAACCTTTTTTTTTTTTTTTTTTGCTTGTCAATTTTTTTTCTGGTGCGAAATGTCCTTTACTTGTGGTTGAAGACCTTTTTTTTGCGAAATGTCCTTTACCTGCGGTTGAAGACCTTTTTTTTTTTTGCTTGTCAAATTTTTTGGCGGACGAATTTGCCCCCCCCCCCCTTTAGAAAATCCTAGGTACGCCACTGAAGAGGATCATAATACACCATCCATTTTTAATACTCCAGTGTGAATTTCACAATGTTAGTTCAACATCAATGAGTGTTATTACGTCTTCATACTCTTTGGTGTTATATAGATTTAACACCTGAAGGTCAACTGCGTCTGACTTGTATCTTATATTGAACAATTTGGGGCCTTCAGTGTGTATTTATTTAATCCATTAATCACATCAAGGCGTGTCCATGTGAAATTAAACTCAATATATGCAACCTTGCTCCACCATGACTCACTTCTATTGTATCTGTGAGTAGACAAATGTTTTCAAACATGATTATCGCTGCAGTCTTTATTGATAGCAGGGGCCGATTGCACGAAAGGGTCTTTCCAAAGATGTCTTTCGTGTCGCCCATCTTTTATGATGCACGTACTGTAAGCGTGATAAGCGGGGTGTTTCTGATATTTATGAAAAACAAATAAAATTCGTAATCTTGCTTTAAAATCAAATTTCATACAATTTCATGAGATATCACGTCCGTTAAAATAAACAAATATTTTGTTTATTTTAACGGACGAATAAAATATGTTTGCAGATAATTTATTCAGTGAAATGCGTTTCGCATGGCGCATCATGAAAAATGGGCGACACGAAAGATGGTCCTTGCAAAGACCCTTTCGTGCAATCGGCCCCTGTACGACTGTTATTTTGGTCTAATGTCGATGAATGCCCGAGTCATATCGCTGAATGTCTATAGATCTTACTAGATTATGGTCTGACTTTAGAAGTAAGAAACACGGTGTGCATAACTTGGAATCCCGTTTCATTAAAAAGTATGGTAACTTTGCAATTATGTATGTTACCATATGGTAAATAACAAGGTAACAAGGCTCAGCAGCCAATCAAAATCAAAGTTTCCACATACTTAGCTACCATAATGGCAAAGTCACAATAATTGTAATCGGGCCTCTGGGGCCCGGTTCCTTAAGGACTTGCAACTGTTGTAACTTTGCCATTATGGCAACTACCATGGAAACCTCGATTCTGATCGGCTGCTGAGCCCTGTTACTATGGTAGTTGCCATTATGGCAAAGTTACAACAGTTGCAAGTCCTTTATGAAACGGGCCACTGGTCTTTGAACAGAATGAAGGGGAAATAGCGAGAAACGGGACAGAAAAAGAGATAGAAAATATAGAGAGGTGTGTATTTAGAGAGGGGGAGGTGTTATTAACTTTGTGTGATAGGGGATGGCATTGGAAAGTACAATTAAAAAAGAAAAAAAGGAGGAAACAGAAACTGAAATGATACAAAATACTGTTTGTATTGAATTGTGTGCTGATGATTCACTTCCCATATTGCAGAGATGTAAGCAAATGTGTATTTGTAACAAGAGGAACGCCTCTGGCAGTCTCGCCTGCATTCGATATAGCAGCAGTGCTGACTTTGAAAACAGCTATAGGATAATTATTCACAAAAGAAAACACTCATAATTATGATAATGAAATACTATGGCCATTGACCCAACATGACCTTTGACAATGATCATGTGACCTAAGACATGTGCAAAACATACTTGATTACCCTCATGTCTATGATTACTTGATTACCCACATGTCTATGTTTCATGAACTACATACATGTGTAGATCCATAAAATTTTTAAGTTACGATGCCAATTCAACAAATACCCCCAACACGGCCAAAGTTCATTGATCTTAAATGACCTTTGATCTTGGTCATGTGACCTGAAGGGCGCACAGGATATTCAGGGATAAATGGTCACTCTTATGTCAAAGTTTCATGAACTTCGTTGACCCGAAGTGACCTTGGTCATGTGACCTGAAACTCGGGCAAGATGTTCAGTGATACACTATTACCCTTATGTCTAAGTTTCATGAACTAGGTCCATATAATTTCCAAGTGATGACAACATTTCAAAAACTTAACCTTGGTTAAGATTTCGATATTGATTCCCCCAACATGGTCAAAGTTCTTTGACCCTAAGTGACCTTTGTCATGTGACCTGAAACTCAAGCAGGATGTTCAGTAATACTTGATTACTTTTGTCCAAGTTTCATGAACTAGGTCCATATACTTTTTAAGTTATGATGACATTTCAAAAACTTATTCTTGGTTAAGATTTCAATGTTGACGAAGCCGCCGTCGGAAAAGCGGCGCCTGCTATGCAGGCGAGACAAAATCTGTAACCTGAAATCTGTCTTAAGGTCACAAACTTAATTGTTTTAAAGAAAATTACACGTACATGTAATTTGACAGGCTGATTCCTCTTCAGTATCATTTTGAATACTTCACAATACTTATGATACATACACCTGTAAAGTGCAGGTTTCAAATCAAATTCTATTATATACAGTGCGTCCCAGAAAAAACGAAACCGAGATTTAGCGATGATTCATCATAACTTACTCACAAATACAATAAACAAATGACCTTCCAATGTAAAGCTTAGAATCTCCTCTTTCATCTGATATTACTTAGATTATTCCTCATTCACGCATGAGTGAGCAAAAATAATTTGAAGAAAGGATACCAAAAACTCATTTGGCGGGGTGTTTTCACCGGTTTCCCACAGAAGCTATCGCATGGTTAACAAAAGACTTAATGCATGGCTGATCGTAAACAAAACGGAGTGTCGAGTGAGTTTGAACGCTAGCCTGTAAAACCTCTTCATTTTATGAAATTATTGAAATTCAAGCCTTATTTCAAATAACCAGAACTTTGTTATTTCTTGACCATTTTCTGCAATTGAGGTATCAAATTAAAGAGCAGATATTGAACTTTTTAAAAATGTGGTTTTCCTTTTGAAAGCAAGATACAACCCGCCAAATGACTCGGTTTCGTTTTTTCTGGGACGCACTGTATAGTGTGCATGTCAATAACAAGAAGTTGAAGAAATGATTAGCGCAACATGACTTCATGCATGCACATTACATATATATATATATATATATATATATATATATACATATATATATATACATGTATATATACATATATATATATACATGTATATATACATATATATATATATATATATACACATTTATATATATATATATATATATATATATATATATACACACATATATATATATATATATATATATATATACACACATATATATATATATATATATATATATACATATATATAATGAAAAATTTATTGGCAATCAAAGCATTATCTCCAGCATTATTTTGTTACCTTACAGAAGCAAATACGTGAAACTTTAAGATATATATATATTATCTAAACATGTACATAATCATTTTAAAGTGTTCACTGGAGGAGAGAGCTACTCCGGGAGCTTAGTTGGTCACGGCCAGAGTGCCTAATGCCTCTGACCGTACGTGCTCCCGGGGTGGGCCTCTCCTTCCTCTTGTATTCTCCATTTCTGCCGGGGCTAGACTCGATAAGCTCTGCTTTTTCTAGCCCCGGTCACATTATTTACCATTGTATTTTAATTTTTTTTTCTCTCTCTCTTTTATATATACATGGAGTTATTTCCTTTTCTGTCTTTTGTAATTGTGTGTATTGGTTTTTAATGTGAAATAAATGAAATGAAATGAAATTTAATATTGATGGAGCTTTTCAAAACTAAAGTTAACTGAAAATCAATCTTTCAGTTCCTGGAAAATTCATAAGATTGAATGAACAAAATTACCCACCCATACACAGAATAAACAGAATACTTCTTTTTCTTTCCAACTCTGGACACAGTACTTCACAACAAGCTTCAAATGATACAAATATGTAATTTTCATTTGCTTACAAATTGTCTGCATTTATTTTGTTACAAAAAAAAACAGCATTTGATAAAAATGCATTAAAAATGAACAGTACACATCACATTTCTTTCATATATTATGTGGCTTTAAAAGTCAACTTCAGATTCAAGCACTGCTGGTATACAAAAATACAATAGTTACAAAACATTAGAAAAGGCAGAAAAACAGTACAAAATAGTAATCAGTTACAAAAGCAATCAAGATGCTCTGATTTTTTTCCTTCATTCTATATAAAATGATCAAGTACCCCAAAATGATTAACATTTCCACTCACATAGTACTACAGACATATGAGTTCAAACACATATCATTCTGATTACATGTTTACATTTTGATACATAAAATGCTTTGAATCGTTCAAGATAAACATATTCATATTCATAAACATGATGGATATATACAAAATATTTATCACCTAAATACACATGTATGTACTACATTTCCATTTTACTACATGACGTAAAGTATCATAATCCTGGGAGTGCTTCAAAAAGATTTTAGTATGACTAAGAGTCGCACTTAAATGCCGGCGTGTACATGATATGCAACGCGCAATCTTATTGATCAATGCACATCCTCTATAGGCATGATCTGATCAATGCTGTCAAGCCTTTTATACCGAATGCAACTCGGTATTTAAGTGCGACACCAAGTCATACTTAAATCTTTGTGAAACACCCCCAAGGTGTGCCTCTCATTTGTGTTTAGAAATAGTAATGATAATAACAATAATAATAATAATAACAACAATAATAATAATTAGACTTACATTGCGCCAAATCCACTCTGTCGAGTGCTCAGGGCTCTTTGTAGGAAATCATAAACGAAATTAAGAAGAATTGAAGAGATATGTTTTAAGGTATTGTTTGAAAGTTTCAGAGGTCAAGCACTTTTTAATGTTTTCAGGGAGGCTATTCCATAACTTGGAGGATGAGTGAACAAATTATCTTCCCCCCCCCCCCCAGCTTTTGGAAACTTTGGGGGTAACGAGAGAACTGGAAGAGGAGGAACGTAAGGATCTTGAAGGGGTATAACTTTTGATCAGTAAAATGAGGTACTGGGGAAGAGCCATGGACACAGTGGAAAGTTAACATAATACGTTGTTTTACAATAATAATAATAATAGTGGTCAATATCATTACTTGCAAATAACATTTTGCAAAGTTCTAATTTGACACCTTGAGGGCCAAATCACACAATTTTATAATCATGACTTTGATTTATCCATGTTAGGAAATTTCCTCCTATTACATGTACATCAATGCAAACGGCGGGTACATGTACAATCCCTCCTCGCCAATTCTAAAGGCAACACATGAAGCTCAAACTTGAATGATTTGCTTTTTCTGAATTCAGTGTGCAAGTGACATTTAATTTGTTTTAATTACATGAAGGACATGATATAAAATCAAACTTACAGATGTTACATGATATACATGTACATGATATAGGTTTTCAACAATCTCAGTAAGGAGTAACACTTTTCTCGCCAAAGCAAAAACATTTAATTTTTATGTTTTTCTAACACGTAAACAAACCATGAGATATCTACCTGAACAAATGGAAGAGAAGACCAAACTGGCTATTTAGACCAAATGGGCTCTGGAAATTAGACCTTAGTCTTTCAACCAAATGACAGAAGGGATATTTGCTAAATATCATTACCCCATCATTTGAGTGCAATAAATTTACTTTGAATATTTCTACATGTAGTTAAAGGCAAGTTGCAGTATAAAAAAATACTTTTCTTTAAATATTGTTGATATTACTGAACACATGCAAGTGTATAGGAGCAGTGATTTTCCTGTTCCATGAAATTTTCTTTTCCGTTTCTGAAAACCTGTAACTTGATTTAAAATGTAAATTTTATTTTGTCATAGAAAATGTGCATCAAAAACTGTTTTGCAAAGGTACATTCAATGAATTTTCACATGAAAAGTAAAAAAAAATTAACAGATTTTTAGTATTGATTTACTGGTATTAATGGAATCTTTTTTAAATAGTATGATTTGAACAGATAAAGAAAAATCAGACAAACAAAACACAGAAAATGTTATCAAAATTGGACAAGGAATAACAAAGTTATGATATTTTAAAGATTTGCATTATTTCGGTGAAACTTTTTTTTAATGTATGTCTTCATTAATATTCAGTTATCTGCTAAGTAATATTATTAGAAACACCCCCAGTCGCAAGATATTTAGCAAATCATTAAAACTAATGCTGCTGGAATAATATCATAAATAAAGTGTGGTATATAATGCCTGAAAAAAATATGTATAAAGATTTTGTGAATAATTAAGACACTTTTTTCTGTAAATATGTTCACTAAAATGGCCGCAATTGTCTCTTCCAGTAATAGTAAGAATTAATACTGAATTTGATGTACGATATTGTGATTTAGTTAAAATTATTGTTCAAACTATGATAATGACATCATCTGGGGCTATAACCTTGATTAGCATCTTGGATTATGTGAGCTCCAATTACCAAATGTTTTGGTCGTATGTGATTAATATTCCATGTAATTGTACCTGACAGTGAGATTTGGTAATAAATTCAGATTCAATTCAATTAGCAAACTGATGTCATATCCCAACCTGTTCTTTTTTATTGTGTTATATGTAATTATGTCCTCCAAGAATTAAAAAGGAATTGATTTACAATTGATTTAATGCATAAAAATGACATATTTCCATAGATGTGAGTATTGTATTCTCCCTCATGAAATAAGTTGCAGCAGTAAATATCTAATTAGATATTTACTGCTTATTTCATGAGGGAGAATACAATAAATACCCACATCTATGGAAATATGTCCTTTTTATGATTTCATGTAATAACATAAGAAAAAGGAAAGTGGGGATGTGACCTCACCAGCCCACCTAATGAATATTCATGATGACATTCATAAGAGTTTTCTAAAAAAAATTGTTAAACTTTCCAATTCAATACCTTTGTTATTTATCAGATTTTGATGAAATTTTCAGCATTTTGCACGGTGAATTTGTTTACTCTATTTTTTCTTGTATAATTATTTTCAGCCTGGAGTGTCCCTTTAACAGAATTATATGTAAAAAATAAATTGATAAAATACAGTTCAGAAAAAAGATATGACTCCAGAGTAAACTATTCTCCAAATAAAATGAAACTGACTACTTAGCAGTGTTTTCTATGCAAACATCCTGTTTCCCAATAAATGTTAATGTATCAAACGTATTTTCTAATGAAGTTCCTGGTATTACAGTGATCTCAAACATTTAGTGGTTTACTGCTTAGTGCATGTACACAAAACAGATTTCTCAGATCCAACATTGAAGTACATGTTTATGTAAGGACTTAAACATCTTTGTTATTTAACTGGGGGGAGGACACTCTAGACACTGACTACCGGTAATCTTTTTACAAGGGTGCGAGTCCCCATACCATGAACCCCTACATGTAGTTGTCCATCTTCAGACACAGACTTAATAGCTTGGTCACATTTGCTCTACGGCGGCCGTATGGCGAGTCGAAAACAGCCGTTTTAACATTTTTTGTACCAGCTACATAGAGGTGGTTTGAATAAAAATGAAGAAAACGGCTGTTATCGACTCGCCGTACGGCCGCCGTAGATCAAATGTGACCAAGGTATAAAGAAACAGGGTATCCATGTATAGGAATTTCTTGCAAATCCTAGACCCATGTTGTATTTCTTGCATAAAAGTTGCAGCCCTTTTCGTAGAAATGTCATTATTCAAACATTGTCCAATTTCTTTCAAATTTTCATAAAAGTTTGGATTTTTTTTCTTCTCATTAAAAAAAAACTAATTTTGGTCATTTTGAAGATATCAGAAAATTTATTAAAAAACAGAATATCTTTTATATCAGCCATATTGCCCTTTTACTTGCAGAATGACGATGTATACATGAAAGGCTGTGAGATACATGTAGTTCAGTTTCAAAGAGGAAACCAATAGATAAAGGCAGGAAGTCACACACAGCTCAACTCCACAATTTCATCAATCCATGAATTTTGTTTTAAAATACAGTACTTACAGTAGACATATTCCCTCCATTCATTTATCACTGTCTGCACAAATTCCCCTTACTTTGTTTTCATAGTACAGCCAGGCAAGACAGCAATAGGCCTACCATACATACATAGTTTTTAGTATTTACCAATGCAAAAAAAAAAAACAATACATGAATATATAATTTGTGCTTTATGAGGATAGGAACTTGATTAAGCAAAAAATTTTTAATGCACACACAGAATGCATCGAATTGTGGAGGTACAGTACATGAAAGGGTACAATTTATTTCTTTTTATTCAATCATGGAAGAAAACGTTTTGGACATCATGAAAACTACATTGTACACCGGGATTGTACATGTACTGTACATGTACAGTGACGACAAAAAAAAAACCTACATGTATGAGAGATCAGATCTGCAGTGCAAAATTACATCATGCATACAATGCACATACATGTACATGTATAAAACTTATTGTGCATGTAAATTCCCTACCCATACTCAAAAGTAAATAAGTGTATACATACATGTAATGTGCATAATACAGGAAATAGACTTTGTACTCAGCAAGGGAATGGAACTTTTCTCGGTCAGTCGTACATACATTACATGTACAGTGTAATATGAAATGCACATTACATTGCCTTTCTTAGACTCAAAAGATGATTGTGCTAAACATGCACATTTATATATATATATATATATATATATAAACTTTGTTGCAAATAGTGAACATAAACTTGTATAAATTCACCCAAAGTTACTTTCATACATTACAAAGGGAAATTCTTCAGAGGAAAGATTTTTTTTGGATTTATTTTGGTCAATTTAGGCTATTTTATAAAAACTTTGGCTGGGGATCATGAAAATTGGTTTTGGACCATGGTGTCATAATGCAGATTTCATCATTTTATCCATGAATGCCTGCACATTTTTGCCAGGTATCATATGCAGAGCAATTTAAGTTTTTTGTTACCATTGAGTCCACTGCTTAAATAATAAACTGTTTTGAATTCATATAATTCCGCCTTTTATTTATTCAATTACAGAAAGAGGACACAGGAGTTTAGGACTTTATATAACAAGCCAGTTACAAACAGGCATGAAATTAGCCACCTTTGTCAAATGTGGACCCTTTCTCAATGAGCACCCTATTAAAAATTAAAGTGTAATTAATGTATGAAATCAGTAGACAATGGTTAAAAAACAAAACTGTTACATGTAATTCTGGCCTTATAAGCGTACAATATTGTATTAAAGACTCAATACAAACTTTCAAGTTGAACAGACAATAACAGATCGATTACTTTGTTTAAAGCCTTTTTTTAAAAGGAAAACAGTCAAAACATTTAAAATTATAAATACCGGGGAACTGTTTCATGAAACAAATATTTAGTAATTGTCACTGATAAATTAGCTCCGAGCCAATCACATACAAGTATTTCAGTAGCTTATACATGTAAGTAAGTCGATGAAGATCAGTGAATACTAGTATTCATTTCATGAATTGCTCCCCTGGTCAAAGGTTCAGTATTCACATGACCCTTACAAAAAACACTGTGTCTTTACTGCCTATAAATACCCAAACCAACAAAAAATTACGGACATGTGTAGGCCTCCATATTTGTTCACTAATAGATGCAACAGAAATATAAGTTACGGAGAAATGTGTGTAGTACATGACAATTATTCTTTTTTATCATTATTTGAAGGTGGGATCTATACTTGTGTGCATTAGTGGGGTTTAAATAAGGCACAATTATGGATTTTTGCATTAGGTACCTTCACATCCATCCATCAGAATAAAGTACACGATAAGAGCTGGTATTCTTGTCTTAGGAATTCTACTCCAACCTTGAACAAGGTCTAGTAAACAAACTCACGATCAGGTGGATGTGATTCATAAGAATACCACTAATGAGACTATTTTTTTTACAACATTCTTCTGGCTCCAGTTGGTTGACCAAACACAAAAGCATAAAAGATGGAATGTAAAGTTGTCCAACAGAAGGAACAAAGAAAGGAAATATCATGAATCATACCACATTCAAGAAAAAAAAGCTTTCAGGTGTACAGATAATTTCACAATCATAGTCAATAATATAATACTACTTACTAGTAGTACATTACATAACGTCAAAAAACTCAGACGATTCACGATACAGACTACAACGGATGGCAAAAAAGTTCGGAGTGATTGCATTTTTTTTTTAAATAGGAGGAGAATTAAGAGAGTAGGAGTTCCAGACAGTCCAGTTATCAAACTAAACCTATCGACTGCAGATTTCAAACAGGTTTTAAAGGAATAACCTGGTTTTGGTAGTCACCAGGTTAACCACTAAGTGAGCAAGGAACCATGCGTATTATTATTAATACACATGTATGTATAAATAATTTGCAAGTACTGATATTAGTTTAGTAATGGTACTGGAAACAAAAAGGAGAGTTAAATGGAAATTAAGTAAATTCGCCTTTCCATTCACCTTGTTAAAAAAACATATTAGAAAGTCAAAAGGGGCCTAAAAAACATATAACGGAAAGGGTTTTACCTACAGTGTACAATGTAAATGAAGGGATTTTTCACAACTGTCCTACTGTCACTCCTACAGTACACAGAGCTTACATAGATTTTATAACCATGATAGATCACAATTTAGATCACTTTTCGATACTGAGCACTCTTTTACTACCCCCTTCCCTCTACTAGGATATGTGGCTGTAATGTATATACCTTGTTCCGGGCCCCTCCCCCCCCCCCCCCAAAAAAAAAAAAAAAAAAAAAAAAAAAGGAATAAATAAATAAAAATAAAATAATCAATAATAAATGAATAAATGAAAGAAAGTGAAATCAAAATTTAAAAATAAATAAATATAATGCAATTTAATTGAAAAAGCTGGTGGATTGTCATTGACTGTTGCTTTATAACTGAATCTCAAAAGACTATCAACTTTATCAAGGCACTTGTCAAAAGAAAAAACTTGTTATACTGGAAGCACATCAAGTTCAGGGGGGGGGGGGGTTAAGAAATAAGTATTGTTACAGGAAATAAAGGAAGAAATGCTTGGGGATATGGACTGCATTCTGCTACATGTAAGTATTTCAGCACTGAAAGGCCTACATGTAGATATTAAATTACAAATCCACCTATAGATGCGAGCCACTTTTACCAATTTCAAAGCAAAAGTCTGTAAGGAGCTGTTGCATACAAAGAACAGTACTAAAATTCTTTCTTTACCATATTAATATCTTTTATAGACGGTTGAAAATCTAAGAAACATTTACCGAGTGGGTGTAGTCTCTCTTACTTATGCATGGTGGTACATACAGTACCAGTCAACATTCTTTGAATCACTATTACATGTAGTACCGTGCTATGGAAGTATATTTTCTTATATTAAAATCAAGTAAGGTTTTGTCATACATGTACACTGTATTCTCTCAAAACAATGAATATCTACAAATTGTAGATTAGTATACATTTTACTGTTAGTAGAAGTACATGTAGTAGTTTAGTAGTACAGTAAAGGCCTACAAGGTATTCTCATTACGACACATGTAAACCTCTTATATTTGAAAAAAATATATAAAATATATGCTGTTAGTACAAAATGCTTTATAAAAGAGCACTCAAAAAACATCTTTGGAACAATTCAGCATTTCAATTCATGATTCAACAAATTCAAATAGAATGATTTTAGTACTGATTTTCTAGGATATATTCATTGATCTTCTTAGGAAGTGGAAGATGCCGGATATGATGTCTGGGGTATGTTTCCCGTATCACAAAGCGACAGAGGTACTGCAGAGACTTCACTTCACTGTATCTGGATACCCAATGGGTGAGTCTAGCAGGGAAGTTCTGGATTCCTGTGGAGTCATTCATGTAACCAAAGACTCCACCCTGCGATTCTTTGACAGCATTCTCTATGAGCTCAATGACCGAGGCATGTCCCTCTGAATCGTTGAGACTGAAGAGGCCGTTACGGTGTTCGATACGCGTGTGGAGGGTACGACCACTGGACTTGAAACTCAACGTAAGTAGATACCTATCATCGGAGCTATCCCTCACCAGGAAGCTGCCGTCGTCAGCATCACTAAGCTTACCCTCTGCTTCATCTTGACTCATTGGACCCCAGTACCAAGGTTGACGAGGAAGCTTTGACAGCTCTCCTGCAAGACCGCCACTCTCCAGACCAAGCTCCACCTTCACGTCCTCGTATACAGGTACAGTCTGGCTGCAGCTTCTTTCTTTCATTTCCAAGTACATCCTGTTGAACGGCAGACTCAAATCCACACCGTGTCTCCTTTTAGAGCGTGCAGGGGGGCGTGGAGGAACATCAGGATTTTCGCCAAGAGACAAGGTTGAATTCCTCATATTCTTTGACTGAACAGAGTCAGGGTCCTTATCATCTTGCAATTGCCACTGACCATTGCAGTAGAGTGATGCAGGCTTAGGTGGAATGGCTGGTGGGGTTTCTGTAGATGGAACACTTTCGTCAACATCCTTCAAACACATGTTATTTTCTAGGCACTCATCAAGTCTTTGTTCAAAGATTGCAGCATTATCGTTTATATCGCACATCATATTATTCACGTTTGTTTGAACTTCATTTTCACAATGTTTATCATTAACAGAGCTACACGTAGGCACAGGCAATGGGCGATTATATTCTGTTGTTTGGTTTGTGCGCTTATTTTCTGCATCGGGAAGCACCTCAGGCTCAGTCTCACTTTTTCTTGACTTAGGATTATTTATATAATGACTGGAAATGCCTTCATGAAATGAATGGTTATTTGAAATGCGGGGTGATGACACAGACCTGGCTCCAACATACCCAGTATCAATATCATACTCGTTCATATTTCGATTTCTCATTACAATGTGTCCATTTGCAGACGGGGGGTTGCATAGTACAGCAGAATCATCAACCATGCAATCGCGATCCGAATCAACACCACTTCCGGGTTCACAACTGTTAATCATTGTTTCACTTTCATTCCCGTATTTGCTCTTGCCATCAGCCTTTTGACGCAAACCCCATCGACTTGATTTAGACTCCCGATTCTTCAGACTGTGTTTATCATTAAAAGTGGGAGTAATTTCCTCGGATTTTACATTACCTGACCTGTTTTTGGTCGGGATATTCTGGTACTCGCCGTTCGATTTGCTCAAGTCGTTGTCACACAAGCATCCTTGTTGCAAGTCTCCATTGAGCTGTGCGGGAGAATGATTCCGAGAAATCCCTCGGCTTGTTTTACGCTTGAAAGTGGACTTAAATCCACTCAAACTTAATTTCTTCACGGACGACATTATCTTAGAAGGTTTTCATCGAGTCAACAGAAAATGAACTCCCTTACAAATATCAAGAAAAACACTGAAGAAACATGGTTTGACGTGAATTTCCCTGCCAGATCAGTCACTAGATATCGTACTTCTGCTAGTCGTGGATATAATAAACACCGCGTCAATATAAAATTGCGTTAACACTTTTTTTAGATGGCGCCATACACCAATAAATTGTACTCCATCGCATCTATATCTATACAGTTCCGATCATGCTCTCGAAGAATTTTTGTTTTACTTGGATTTCGGGATTCGGGGCTTTCTTCAAACAATATCTTACATTAGATTTCATGGCCTAGATTTTTCTTAGGCCTGTCTAAGTGCTGTCTAGGTCCTATAAGTCTAAAAGCATAAAATACAGTCATCAAAGTATCACCGGAAAGTATCCTAATCCTAATCTCCCAACCGAGAAACGAGAAACACTCATTCTTTACGCGGGTTTATACAAGTTTTATAGTTATTTTTCAAAATATAAATTCTTTAATTCCAGGGGCCTGGGGATACTTTTCTCAACCTGCCTCACCTCGCTTTTCGGAGAGGAGAATGGCATGTGCAAACACCCCCCCCCCATAGGCTGGATAAAGGGGTCCGAAGCAGCCGGCGGCCCATCACCCCACCCCCCCCCCCCCCGGGCCCACCACCACCACCACTGGCCGCCCAAAGGAGAAAGGGGGAGGAGAAAAGAAACAAAAGGGGAAGAAAAATGAGTGAAACAATTAAGGGGAGGGGAGTAATTGGGGAAAAAAAACTTTCAGGTCATTGTACAAAACTAAAATGGATACTTACCAATCGCATTGCCGTGAATGATCAGCTATAGCTAAAGTGGGTATATGCATGGGATTTAAAATGTCCCGTTCTGCTCGCTATTGGAGTATTCTCATTATTTTGCTTCAGTCAGCGAGATACACATCGATATTGTTCATGATAATACAAAAATGCTGAATATTCCCCTTCCCCCCCCAAAAAAAACGTTTTATGAGATACCTTAATATATATCTTGTTTGTGAAGCACTCGCACCGAAAACATTTGGTTGGGGCCCGTTAGGGGAATCTTGATTTTTTTAATTTTATTTAATGACAGATATTTGGCGAGGGAGCGAAGCGACCGAGCTGGTATAGGGTGTGGGAGGGGGATACTCCAGGGGCGGATACAGCTTTCCCCAATGCGGGGAGGGGGCTGAAAAAAATTTATTTTCATCCACATTTTAGTGATTCCATTTCGGCCCCGAAGCTGATTTTGTTATTTTTTCATGTCTAGCTATAAGTAGACTGCAGTTATTAAAAACATATTAGCTTCATTATTACAAAGGGAATGATGTACATGAATCTCATAATGCGAATGCACGAAGCGCGATCTCACTTGATATTCAGCACTTAGTTTTGCAATCATAATTTATGAAGGGTGTCTTGCTAAAAGAAAATATATGCATATATTGCCTTGAAATCCTCTATATTACTCATCGGGCGAAATGCAATCGCGAAGGGTAAGCGAAATTTTTGTATAATGACCTGAAAAATTCCTCATTTTGTTCCAAAGATCCCCTCCCCTTACTTTTCAATTTTTCATTCACTTTTCTTCCTCCTCGAATTGAATTCACTGCAAATGACTATACATAATTATGAAAAACTATTTATTTCACTAATTATAACGCGGGGATCGAGCGTGCGAGCGCTTCAAATTAATGTATTGACCTACCCAGCCGGTTTTTACGTTTGATCATTAGAATTTACTGTACGTTTTCATTTACTCAAAAATATCAGATGCAAAATTTTAATTGCCGATACATTTTAGGTTAAACCTGATCGCACTGTTCGAGCAATAAAGCATGCTATATCCTAATTATAAGGACTATATTGCTTGAAGGATTTTACGCATGTTTCACGGGGGCATGGGGCATACTCGTCAAAGAACCTGAGGCTAACCATCCACTGACACTAAATTTACTTAAAAGTGCCCAGTCAGGGGCTAAAATAAATGTGTAAATGTCTGTATTGATTTTTGTTTGTTTAACATTTAGGGGGTACATAAAGGGGCGAAGGATTTTCTAAACGCATGTTTCACGGGGGCATGGGGCATACTCGTCAAAGAACCTGAGGCTATACCATCCACTGACACTAAATTTACTTAAAAGTGCCCAGTCAGGGGCTAAAATAAATCTGTAAAAGTCTGTATTGCTTTTGTTTGTTTAACATTTAGGGGGTACATGGGGCGAAAATTCGCCATGCCCTCTATCCCCGCCATTTCCGGGGCCCTTAAGAATATATACTCTTTTTGGGGGGCCATCGATCGGGGAAAATGTGGATCAGTGATTTTTGTTTTTCGGTCCCCTTTTGGGGAAAGCTGGATCCGTAAATTTGATTTGATTTATTTATTTCCACATTCTAATAACAAAAGTATTTACAAGTGTAATCATTTTTTTCTTTGCATAACATAACAATAAGCAAATGACATAATTGATAACATATGCATATACAATCTAACAATCTAATTGAAATATATTTATACCTTATAAAAAAATTTTTATTATTATTAAAACAAATAGCAGAAAAAAATTATATATATACATATATTGACATAATACATTTTGAAATTTGGGAGACCTTCATCTTAAGCTTAGAGCTTGAAATTGATAAAGGCCTCAAAAGGAAAGGGGAAGGAAAATCAGACAAACAGTGCAATAGATCCTACACTCATAAAAGTTTTAAAAAATATATATATATATATCTTTTAGTCTTATTATTATTTCATCAAAACATTACAATTTTGTGGTTTAAGTCGTATGCTGTTAAAATGCTTAAAGGACAAGTCCACCCCAACAAAAAGTTGATTTGAATAAAAAGAGAAAAATTTAGAAAATAAATTCCTATATAATAACTAAATTGGCCCTTTTTCCGAATTGAATATCGACAAGTTTTATCTCGCGCTTATAGGAATATAATTGGGAAGATAGTCATCATTGTTCTTTATTCAAAACGTGCTTAAATTATCCAGATTCGGATCAGAATATCAATAATTTTCTGCTCGCTCTTCACGCTCGTATCATTAGGAAGATATCCAATTATCCATCCGTTTCATGATTTACAAAACATGAATAGATTGTACCGTTTTTAGGTCTAAAATCTGCATTTTCTCCCGCTCACACTTCGCACTCGCATCAATTGTTTAGTTGCATACCTATCCCATTCATGATTACACAAAGTGCTTGGAATGGCCTTTTTTTTCTTTTTCTTTTTTAGGTCGGAATGTCAAAAATTTTGGAACGGCCTTTTTTTTCTTTTTTTAGGTCGGAATGTCAAAAATTTTCAGCACGCTCTTCGCGCTCGCATTTTGTATTTGTTGATATATGTATCGTCTTCATGGGTAACTGCAAACAGTTCTTAACCCCCACAGGTCCCTTTTCGATCAGACCAGAAAGCTTAAAAATTTCTGCTCGCGCTTAGCGTTCGCAGCAATTATTTGTAATTTTCAGGACAAAATACATGAAAGTAAAAAAAAAAATAGCGCGCGCTTCACGCTCGTACTTTTTATATAGGCTTATGAGATTATTTCATATTTATGTTGTTTTATAAGAATAAAGCGAAGAAGTAACCGTTACACATAGGGGCCTATACACACACAGAAAAAAAATGGTTGCCCCCTCCATTAAAAGCAAGGACCCCCAGTGCCCCCCCTCCTCAAGAAAAAATCCTAGCTATACGCCACTGCACACAATGGATTAAACACCGTCTTTTAAGAACACAATTAAGAACGCTACAATAGTGTTGCATGCCCGAATAACACTTAACAATAAGAACAAGTCAAAATATGATAACAATAATATTTAAGTATTACAGACCAATTCTCTCATAAAATCATTGTTTTCCTTGAATATTAAACCTTGAATGTATTCAATTCAATTCAATTCGGTTTATTATGAAAAGACATTGTAAAACAGTCCGAAGACTGACACATACAAAGTTAACAGAAAAAAAGGAAATATACCTACGAATTAACAAAATATAATAAGAACATAAGAGTAAGATTAAACATTGCACTCGAGGTTCTACACATTACAGAAATATCATTAAGGGGGATAATTAATATAAGGGGGAAAGATCATTAAGGGGGATAAAATAGAATGACAGATAAAAACACACGTAAATTTGCTATGAGACTTTTCTGGATCGTATAACATTCTTTACACAATCCTTTAAGAGATAAGTTTTATTCAAACATCTGTTAGTATAAAATTACAAAATGTTGTAAGCTTTTCAGTCTAGTCGACACAACGCTGCAAATCAGACTGACCTTTTCCCTCCTTGAAAAAAACATAATTATTTGTAAAACATTGAAAAATAGAATGAAAAATACTCACATAGAATGTGAGTAATTGAACAAGTCTCATAGTATGAAATTATATTTTTCATACACCAAATTCTATCCCAGGGACGTGTAAATTTGAAAGCGGGGGGGGGGGCACAAGGACACTTCCTCTTTTGAAAAGGGCACTTAAAACAAAGAACAACCTAGGCCTAAGCTTGACACAATGATGTATGATGCAAATGCCCTTCTTGTAATCTAGATGACTGTGTTGAACTTTTACTGCTGTTAACCAAGAAATAATCATGAAGAAATCTGTACAACAAATGAAATCAATTGATCCTGTCCACAGTGGCGTAACTACGGGGGGGGGGGGGGGGCGTGGGGGGGGGCACGTGCCCCCCCCCAATCGGCTGGCCAAAAAAAAAAAAAACGGGGAAAAGGAGAAAAGGAGGGAGAAAGGAAAAGAAACGTAGTGGGGAAAGAAGAAATTATGTTCATTATAAATGTTATATTATATTATAATTATGTTATATTACATAAGAAGCATTTTTTCATAACTTTATTTATGAAACATTATTTGCTCAGGGCCTATGTCTTTATTGTTCCTGGTGCTCGCATAGACTGTTTAACGAGATATATATTCCTGTTGTACTAAAACCTCCCGTTTTCAAATCAATATACTGTACACCAAATATATTTCCTCGCAATTCGAGTTATTATTATTTCATGTAGTGACATTTGCTTCTTTTTCATTACTACTTAAAGTGATCTGCTCTTCAAGAATTCCTAAAATCAGTCCTTAAAATGCCAATTTTTCTGATCTCAATATCAAAATTTTTCAGCTCGCGCTTCGCGCTCGCATCATTTGGTAAGTGAAATAAGTACGGTCTTAGTGAATTCCTGCAAACAATTAGCCTTAGAATGCCCCTCTTCAGGTCTGAATTTCCTAAATTTTCAGCTCGCGCTTCGCGCTCGCAGTATTTGATTAGTGAGATGCGTATAGTAATCATGATTACCATGTCTACAAAAAGTGCTAAATGTGTTTAGATGTAATTCTAACAAAATCAGCAAAGGATGGCACTAGCATTAGATGACTATGCTGAGATATATATACTCTTAATGGATTCCTAAAATATAAAAATTCCCTGTTTGGGGTCAATATATACAAAAATTTCAGCTCGCGCTTCGCGCTCGCATTGTTTGTTTAGCGAGGCAGGTACGTATCATGATTACAAAAAATTTGCTTATAATGTTCCTT
The DNA here is from genome assembly GCF_037042905.1 of Lytechinus pictus. Taxonomy (NCBI): domain Eukaryota; kingdom Metazoa; phylum Echinodermata; class Echinoidea; order Temnopleuroida; family Toxopneustidae; genus Lytechinus; species Lytechinus pictus. The sequence goes on along the minus strand of NC_087246.1, from coordinate 44,884,700 downwards.
TTTAGGTCTGAATTTCAAAAATTAAATCGCATTAAATCAGTGAGATATATATCCGTTTAATGGCACTGCATGTCCTTAAAATATCTCTATTAGGTCAGTATACCTGGCAACTGAGCACGCTTCACGCGCTCCCTAAATGACTCGAAATTTTTGCTGGTGCCCCCCCCCCCCCAATGCCGTGACCCACGGTACGCCACTGCCTGTCCACCTACAAAAATGTAAATAGAGAAACTCTATACAGCAATAGGAACCGTGGACCATGGGCGTAGACCGTCGACGCCCATGACACTAACCATTTCGATTGCTTTTATTATTTTATAGGCTTTTTACTCCAAAAACAAAAATAAGTATAATAGGATAATTAATAAATTGCTGAAGATACTTGTCTAATATTTTAGGAAAAACAAAACAAAATAAAGTGTGGAAATTATTTATTGGTTTGCTCTTAGATAAGTGGGAGAAAAATAAGGCCAATTGAAAGCACTTTATATAGACTTGAGAAAATCATTTAAATTTTAAGTGTGCAATAAAGATGTTAAGATAATTGGATGTCTATTTCACAGTAATTATGGAAATTGAATTGCACAAGTATACCTGCTGGGGGGGGGGGGGGTGGGACAGTACGGGGAGAAAACACTGTCCCATGCATTCTCCAATGGCAGTCACTGTTTCTAACCTGTCTTTTATCAAACAATTTTATCTTCAGAAGCTGCACACCTACCATCATGATCTATGTGATATACTTGATATAAATATGTACTCAAAAGAACGATGAAAAAGTATCATGTAAAAGGGGTAACAAAAGAAACTCGTTTATAACTTACTTGTAGAGCTGTAGAGTAGCTGATCTGTTTTGAGCTACATGTATATTATAGGCACACCTTTTTACTGATGTAACCGGCTTGCTGATTGGCTGAATATTTTTCAAGTTACAAGAGTGTTCCATTTCTCCCCGGTCTCCGCCCCTATAGATACTGGATTCAAATACAAAATATATGGATGAAGATAGTTTTATCTGAGTTTATAAATCTTTGGTAGAAAATATAAATCTATATGAATAATGGACACACCCTTATAAAAATCGCCAATGGTATTTGAATGGTGGCGAATGGTAGTTGAATGGTGATCTGAATGGTAAATGGTACGCGAATGGTATTTAAGTGGTGTTTCAATGGTAAGTTCTTAATGGTAAGTGGTAGTTTATGGTAGTTGAATGGTGATCTGAATGGTAAATGGTACGCGAATGGTATTTAAGTGGTGTTTCAATGGTAAGTTCTTAATGGTAAGTGGTAGTTTATTTAATGGTAAATGGTATACCATATACCCAATGGTGTCTCAGTGGTATGTGTCTAATGGTATGATTGGTATGATGAATGGTATACCATACCCAATGGTGTCTCAGTGGTATACAATGGTGTCTCAGTAGTATGTGCCTCTAATGGTATGATTGGTATGATGAATGGAATACCATATACCCAATGGTGTCTCAGTGGTATTCAATGGTGTCTCAGTAGTATGTGCCTCTAATGGTATGATTTGTATGGTGAATGGTATACCATATACCAGTGGTGTCTCAGTGGTATACAATGGTGTCTCAGTAGTATGTGCCTCTAATGGTATGATTGGTATGATGAATGGTATACCATACCTAATGGTGTCTCAGTGGTATACAATGGTGTCTCAGACTCTCAGTAGTATATGTGCCTCTAATGGTATGATTGGTATGATGAATGGTATACCATATACCCAATGGTGTCTCAGTGGTATTCAATGGTGTCTCAGTAGTATGTGCCAGCTCTAATGGTATGATTTGTATGGTGAATGGTATACCATATACCAATGGTGTCTCAGTGGTATACAATGGTGTCTCAGTAGTATGTGCCTCTAATGGTATGATTGGTATGATGAATGGTATACCATATCCAATGGTGTCTCAGTGGTATACAATGGTGTCTCATACTCTCAGTAGTATATGTGCCTCTAATGGTATGATTGGTATGGTGAATGGTATACCATATACCCAATGGTGTCTCAGTCGTATTCAATGGTGTCTCAGTAGTATGTGCCTCTATAATGATATGATTGGTATGGTGAATGGTATACCATATACCCAATGGTGTCTCAGTGGTATCCAATAGTCTCAGTGGTATATGTGTAATGGTATGATTTGTATCAATGGTATACCATATGCCCAATATGGTGTCTCAGTAGTATGTGCCTATATAGTGGTATAATTAATGGATAGTTGTTGGATAATTGTAACGCAATTGTGGCTTAGTGGTGTGTGCCTAATGAATGCTATTTATGTTAATGGTGAATGGTATGCCCAATTGCATTACCCAATAACATAATTCCGAAGATTTAAAGAAAAAAAAAGATCAAAGATTAAAAATTAGAATTATTAAAATTTTTGAGTTGTGACTTTTATGCGAGCAGCTTCCCCAAATCAGGCCCATTCGCTCATGATGGCAAACTTGGTCTGTTGCATTCTTTTAAATTGTCTTTGTCTTTATTAAGTAAAAGGCCTATATGTGTTTAAATATAATTGAACCAGTGCTTAAAATACAATATTATTAATTTGTTATATTTTACAATTGTACATATTACCTTCTAAATTTATATCTGATGCATTGAGTGCAAAATAAAAGGAGTCAATGAAATCTTATTTGATAAAAAGGGTTTTTATTGTACCTTAATATCAACGGACAAATTATTTCACAGCCACTCCCGAAATGGAAGAATATAATCATCATTTACCGTAAAAATCTTGAAATTAAAACATGCATGTTTTAAAGAGCATGAACAAGATGTGTATCGTACTAAATAGAAAATTGTACATTTCACCATCCTTTCTTTTCTCTTTTTGTTTCTTGGTATAATTTGAACGGCACACCACCTCTCCTATCTGTACGGTATACAGTTTTTTATGTAACGCCCCCCCCCCTTCTTGAAAGTTTTGTTCTATTTTTAAATTAATTTTCTTATTTAATTATGGCCACTTTTTATAAAGAGAGCTATGGGGTGTTGCAAGAAAATATTTGCAGTCAATCCCAAAATTCGGTTGCAAATTTACAAGTGATAGACTAATTTCATCTATAGTAAACAAATTTATAGATTTATTGATGGAAGAAACAATAAATCAGTTGCAAGTTTGCAATGAAAAGTAAGACTTTCAATTGATTTTGGAGTTTGAAATTGACTTGCGTTCAATTGCAAGTTTCTTGCAATGTCCCATAGGTCATTATTTTGCTTAAAATGAATTCACTGTTGGTAGTCTTCCTCCCCCAACCCCTATTGAAATTCCCATCGGCAAACCCTGATTTTGGTCTGCAACGACCAAAGCCCCCTCCCGGCCAATTTATATATCGCTACTACTGCTTTTGATCATAAAACGTTCCTCTTTTTTTTTTCTTTACAAATTGTGTTTTAATTATTTTTTCTCACTCATGGATGGTGTTTATAAAGAGGAGAGCTATTCTAGGCCGGTCATTACTTGCTTAATTGAAATGATTTGTATGTTATTGTCTTGCCCCCCCCCCCCAGTATCAAAATTCCCTGCCGCCAGGCTAGTACAATATGTAACAGAAAAAAATCTAATGAACGAAATTCTCAATTGCAATCAAAACAAAAGCGAAATTAAACAAAGAGAGAAAAGGAAAAAAGAAATAAGTAAAAAATATATATATCGAAAAACAGAAAAATAAATTTAAAAAAAGAAAAGAAAAAGACTAAGACAAAGAAAAGAAGAAAGACTGAACAGAAAAAAAAGAAGGAAAAAGAAAAAAAGACAATGGAAAAAAAAAAGACATGGAATTATAGAACAGAAAAAAATTGAGCAAAATGATTTTTTTCATAGATCCTTTCAAAGGATAAGCAGTGGCAAAAATTGACTGCATGGTTAATTGCCAACCCAGAACCAATCAAGAAAAAGACACCCCTGATTTGGTCTTACATGCAATTCACTCCTCCCCCATATCGGGATGTATCTTGGCTAAGAAGCCCCCTCCCCCTGATTTGGTCTTGATTTACCCCCCCCCCCCAATATCGGGATGTGTTGGCTGCGCTGCTAGCTAGCTCGCTCTATGTATGTAAGTGTTGTTCTCGCACGCGCGCGCGCACGTACGCATGTAACCGCCAATTGCAATATTTGAAAAAAGAACCCGATCAACCACTGTTTTGCTGTTCAGAAGTCCGTCTATAATTCATCATAAACTAAAGGAACACAGGTCAGATTCGGACAACGACTTCAAATTCATTCGCAGAATACGCTAAACAGTAAGTTAGATAACAATTTTCTTTGATATTGTTTTCGTAGTTAGTGGCTCGGCCTGATTTTCTAGAATGTTACTGTTAGTGTTACTGTTAGATGTCGTTGTACTGCCACGGGGTTTCACTGCCACCGTACCGCCACTGCCCCGTTGGCGCGGGCCGGGACACGCCTGTCTCTGGCGAGATGGATTATGGGGTGCGTTAATATGCTTTGTATTGGCTGAGGTGAGCTGAGCCGAGCATTGTCATTGAGTAGTAATTCGCTCGTAGGGCCTGATATCTATTGTCAATGTTTTACAAAACCATATCTGAATACCGGTATGAATTTATGAATGAATGACTTGTTAAATTAATGCTGTACAGTGCAGTACTGTCATGACATTGACTGTCAAAGTGTCAATTAGGCCATTGGTTACTGCACAACATTGACATTGTTTCACTGAAATGGAAACCTTGCCGAAAAATATTGCTCTGGAATGAGGCCTATAATTTGTTGTTGTTGGTAGATAATGTTGGTAAATTAAGATGACATGGACATGGTAGTATTCAGGTGAAACATGGTAAGTTGTCCTAAATTTTAAAACATAAAGTAAAGCCTTAAAGGCTACGCAGGCCCTAAAAAGCTACGCACCACTTATTGCGCATGCAATTTCAATGGTAAAATGTGCACTTTGTGTGCGGAACTGTGACTGGAGAGAGTGACAAACGATTCCTATTCAATTTTTCTAGAGAGACTGCAATAAATATTCAGAGAAAACCTACAACTGTTTGGAATTAACATATTTTAGAAATTGAGGCAGAGAAATATTCCATGATAAATCAAGAAGTGTTCTGAAAACATGGCGGGATTTTGGTATTAGTGAGTTATGTGATATTTTCTTCTTGGTTAGGCCTAAGGTTTTTTTTAGAATATTTATTACATATGAATACGATATAATTTGTTCAAATATAAAAATTGGCATAGTTTTTGACGTTTGTAATCAAAATTTGTAGTTTACATGTATATGTAAATGTATCCCCCCAAAAAAGGGCCTATGCTAATCTGAACTCAGCCATGCCAGCTGACTAAAATCACAATTTCTGAATTTTTTCCTTGGGATTTTTCCGTGGGATTGGGCGCTAATTTCGCACCGACCAACTTCGAGCAAAATTCACCACCAAATGTTGTTCTCAAATGTCATATCAAGTCTAAATTGCATTTGAATGTCCATATGCCCACCGCTTTTCCGAATATCGGGAACAGCTGTATATCGGCTTCGATCTCTACGTCATTGTTTGAATCCTCATGCGTTGCTGTGCCGTAATTTTGATATGGACTGAAATTTAACGGGATTTTTTTTGATGGTCAGACGACAATCGCACATTATAGACAGCCTAAAATAATGTACTGAAAAACCGGATATGAATCGCGCATTGCATTCTAGGTAATGTAGGGACTTTCCCTATTGGCAATCGGGGCTAAAACATGACCGTCTTTGGTCGAAAGAGGGCCAGTGATCGATCGGTGACGATCATTGGCCGAAAGGAGCTTGTGTAAACAATCGCCCCGGGCGGTCGTCGTAAAAACCGCGTAAAGAGAAAGTTAAGGGTTAGACAGCGATTTTGACAGCTGGAAACAGGTGGTGGTCATAAAGAGCTCTCGTTGAATGTCCATTCGTAATAGGTCCATGCTTTAACAAGCACAAAAAAGGAGATCTTTACTTGTGTATGAGACAATTACTGTGTTTACACTTGATCGGCTTTTGGTTCAGTACCAAAAGCCGATGCAGAATCGGCTTTTGGTTTATCTTGCACTGCATTTACACGCTGTTACAGCTTGCGGTGCAGAATCAGCTCGCGTGTCAAAAACCTTATTTGATACGCTCACCAACAATATACGTCATAATAAAGACAACGCTGAATCCGTGCGCTTACAATTATGTCACAATGGTAAAGTAAATGAAATGCGCACCAATTGCCGATGCAGAATCGGCTTTCTGTTTACACGTAGTAAAAAAGCCGATTCTGCATCGGCTGGTGGTTCTGAACCTACTACTTTGGTGGTGCAAATTGCTGATTCTGAACCGCGAGCCGATGCAAGTTAATCGTGTTTTACACGCTATGAAAAAGCCGATTAAGTGTAAACACGGTATATATTTCCGTTAGAAATATTTGCTGTAACTTTCAAAAGGAGGGACACACTTGTGTAAGGACGCCATATTTACATTAAACACATTGGCCCGAATTCACAAAGGTGGTTTTGAAAACCCAAGGTTGAGTCCATGGTGTATGCAGATTTCCTGTATAAATTACGCTTAATTTAGCACGTATCTGGCGCGTGTATAAAAATTGTCAAATTCTGATGCGCGCTTTTGTCGCAGTGCGCCAAATTGACGCCTGTTACCATGGTTAGATACGCTATTTTATTAATGAGTCCACTGTTTGAAGAGTGGACTCATTAATTCAAAACAGTGGACTCGTGATTAAAATAGCGTGGATAACCACGGCAACAGGCGTCAATTTGGCGCACTGTGACAAAAGCGCGCATCAGTATTGGACATATTTTGATATACGCTGTAAATAAGCGTAATTTATACAGGAAATCTCCATAAAACATGGACTCAACCGGGGTTTTAAAAACCACCTTTTTGAATTCGGGCCATTGACTATTGCTCTCAAGGGGGGGGGGCACAGGTCAATTGTGCCCATCTGGATCCGTTACTGTGATTGTCAATACCAAGAAAAGAAAATCATATTGAATGTTATCAATTAATTGATTAGGCCTACCTTTTGAAAACTGCTGCTCTGGAAATATGACTTCAGATCATTCTTTTTCTATTAGATAATTTTCTCTTGCATATCTACATGATTGCTGATCAAAACACGTTACGCAGCAGAGTAACTGTGTTATATTGATCTATATATTTCCAGCATGCACACACAGAAAATCTTTGGTGGGGGAATTTTATTTCTGTGACATCAATTTCAAACATATTTTCAAGTGAATTTGCTGCATATGTTGAAATAAAAATTATCTTGAATCTGTATATGAGTGAATCATTGCATTTTGGAGCTTAAAGAAAGTTTTACTATATTAGTATTATATTTTTGTTTTTATCTGCACATGCATATTTTCCAACACTCAAATTGATTTTATTTCATTTAAGATTGGACGACGGATACACTGGATGATAATGTAGATGGTCCAGGATTATCTGAGAAGGAAACTACAGGTGTTGAACACAGAAAACGGTTTACAAGAAAACAACTGGAGTTTGTGAAAGGTAATTGTGTAAGAATTCACTTCAGTGGAAAAAATTGCAAAGCTTCATTAAATAAAACAGATTGTACTCCTGCAGTGGCATAGCTGAAACAAAACTTGTGAGGAATGGTAAAAATACTGAAAAAGACCAAATGTCATCCCCATTTATAGGATTACACGTCCTTTCTAACACCCCCCCCCCCCTGGAAAAAAAAATCAATATGCTGGCGGGGGGGGGGTGGACACTTTGGCCCAGGTATGCATGTGGTATGGTATTTGTCATCATTTGGGCAACCTCCCATTAATATAGCGGGTTATTTTCTGCTAATCTATGGTTAAACATGAATTTCTTTATCATATTGTACAAAATGTTTTGTTGATATTTGTTAATTGGTACTATTCAATTGAAGGGTAGTGTATTATGCAAATTTCTCGATATTTTAGAAAAATATATAAATTTCTCAAGAAAGCTTGCACGCACGACAAGCATTGATGTTTTGAACCCGTAGCTGACATACTGTCCTTTGCATTGTTTTCATCCCATATTCTTTTATTACAGCTGCAAGAAATTAATCTTGCCGGGTACGCATTCACTTCACCTTGGTCGAGTGCAGCACAGTGGATAAATGTGTTGCTGAAGGAAAACACCATTGCTAGGATTCAAACCCACGACGCTCTGTTGAAAGGTGAGAGTCAGAACCACTAGACCACGACGCACCCACAGTTAACAAGCTGATGTCATACCCCCACTTGTTCTTTTGTATTTTATAACAAGAAGTCATGTTTATTCACATTTTGACCTCCAAGAACTAAAAAGTGGAGTGAAGATTTATTTAATGTAAACACATGCATTGCTTGAAATCATTTTATGCTACGTGGGACATATCATACACACGTGTACGAAAATATGAAATTATTATGATTTCATTTTATAACATAAGCCTAACACATATTCCTGACGATCATGTGCACATTCCAGTAATTTTTCTCAAAATGTTGCTAAACCTTCAAATCAAAGACTTTGTTATCAGATTTTTACGAAATTGTCAACATTATGCTTTTCTGATTAATTCTCTTCCTACCTAAATCTCCCCTTTCCTCATGCTGTCTTTTTATGGTCCCCTTCATTCTCCTTATAACTATGTTATATGTAAAATGTAACCGGTCGTCCAACCCATTTGATTGAAGGGCTAGGTACTCTAGACTGAAAGTTATGTGATTTTAATTCAAAGAGTACATGAGACCAAAAAAAAAAATGAAAATTTCATCAAAATTGAATGAGGATTAACGAAATTATGATGAATTAAAGTTGTTATTTTTTGGTAAAACTATTCTCTGCAAGTCCTCATGAATATACAAGATCCCAATTTATATATTTTTTTGTATTATATGAATTCAAATTTTGTCCAAGCTAGGTTGTAAAAAATTACGATTGACTACTGATATACTGTGTAAGACAAAAATTATATTATTTCTCACACATAGTTGAGTTATTCATCTGATTCAACACAACAAAAATAGACAAAAAAGAAATAAGTGGGAATCTTGTATATTTGAACTATGGGAAATAGTTAAAAAATAGATGTGCTACTAAGAATTATTTTCTATATGATTTGCAAAATATTTTAAAAAAATGTCGCTATTTTTCTTGTTTTTTTTTCTATTTTCATGATATATTCTTTATTATTCTATTATTCTATATATTCTATTTTTGATATAGATATTATTTATTTCTTTATGTATCTTTAATGTATTTATGATAAACTTTTGGCATGTTTCTACAGAAAATCATTAAAAAGGATTTATCTTTTCCGGACTCGAAAAACCTTATTGCCCTTAAACCAACCTGCTTCTACAAACCGAATAATCTGATTAACTCGCTTTTCACGTTGCAAATACGGCGGAAATTGGAAAATTCAACCTATAACCTCACGTTGCATTGTACATATGTCCAAAATTGCATCTTCTAAGGAAAATTTTCAAAATTTGTGGTAGATCTCACTCAATGTAGCAGGTATACGTGTTGCACGATCAGCTGGCGAGATCGAAAAGGCCAGAATGTGCAAATTTATTTACTGCGAAATTGCACTTCCGGGATTAAGCACTTCCGCCAGACACGATACGCTATTTTGCCGTGTGTTTTTACAGAAAAGTTAAACGGATTAACATGGCAATAACCACCTCTCAGAGATGGTTATGAGAAACCATATTTTGCTTGAAACAGTTTATCAATAAACTGCATCGCGTCTGTTTCTACAAAATTCTACAGGAAAGTTTTCCGGGATTCTGGATACTTACGCGGGTAATACCTTTTAACGATTCTATGTAGAAACACGCCGTTTGATATATCTTTTAGGTGAAAAGAAAATAGAGAAATATTAGGAGGTTCTATTTTTATGGGGGTACTATTTTCCCCCCTTTTGGGGATATTTATTTCCTCTAAGTTTGGTACTCTTTACCTTTAATCATTTGGTCATGTGAAGGCTATCACACATTTTGAGTTTAATCTTCGAAATTTGGTGTTCATCAGTTTGTTGTCCAAACTCTGTCTTACATTTAGATTTGTTTATAGGAAGATTAACATAATATCTATGTGGAGTGCAATCATTGACCTCTTGTAGAGTCGTGCAGTCACATGTATTCATAATGCTGGTGCTTTTATGCCATACATGTACTTGTCAATACTGGGTTCTACTCTTTTGTACTTGAACTTATTAGTAAAAAAAATATTTTATTAATGTCATTGAAGTAGCTGTGTGAAAGCAATTACACGCAACAGATTTAAAATCAAGGTTATTGTATTACAAGTATCAGGTTTGTTTGCAGAACAGTGGTTTTGCCAAGTACTCAATCCACGTAAAAAGCCATCAGAGAGAACATGTTTATTCTTGGAAATGTTATTCATTTGTTGTGCTTTTCAATTAAACTCTGTCTTGATACATGTTTATTTTAGATACCAAGATTGACAGAGTATAGATGTCAACGAGGAGCAAAGTCATATATTCATAACTTATGTGCTTTAATTATAAAGTCTATACTTGTGAATACTGTGTTCCATTTATGCTGTACTTAAACTTCTTATAGTAAAAACATTTGACGTTCTTGAAATAACTGTTTTCATCATTTTTTTCTTGTGCATACTTAATCCATTATCAAACCTACCATTAACCCGAGCTATATATGCTGTTCACCATTGGTCTACCATTCACTGTACTTTATTGGCCTACTATACATTGTACACCTTTGGTCTACTAACTATCATTCAGTGTAAACCATTGGTCTACCATTCACAGTACACTTGTGGTCTATAATGTATGGCCAATGGTGTAAATTGAATGGTTGACCAATGGTATAGAGTGTATGGTATGGCAATGGTGTACAGTGAACGGTAGGCCAATGGTGTACGGTAAATGGTAGGTCAACGGTGTATGGTAAGCCAATGGTGTACGGTGATTGGTAGGTCAATGGTGTATGGTGTATGGTAGGCCAATGGTGAACTGTAAATGGTAGGTCAATGGTGTGCGGTGTATGGTAGGCCAATGGTGTACAATGTATGGTAGGTCAATGGTGTATGGTGAATGGTAGGGCAATGGTGAACGGTGTATGGTGAATGGTAGGTGAATGGTATACGGTGAATGGTACGCGAATGGTGTACGGTGAATGGTAGGTGTACGGTGTATGGTGAATGGTAGGCGAATGGTGTATGGTGAATGGTACGTGAATGGTGTACGGTGAATGGTACGCGAATGGTGTACGGTGAATGGTAGGTCAACGGTGTATGGTGAATGGTAGGCGAATGGTGTAAGGTGAATGGTAGACCAATGGTGTCCAGTGAACGGTGGCTGAATGGTAAATGGTAGGCCAGTGAATGGTGGCTGAATGGTGGTCAATGGTAAACCTGTCTATAGTGGTCATGGTAGATCAATGGTGAATGGTGTTTGATCAATGGTATATGAATGGTAAATGGTGCTCATGAATATGGTAATAGTAACGTCCCAATTATTTAAATTAGTTTGAATGGTATACCATTGGGGCTTGAATGGTATACCATTGGTGTATGATGGGTGCTGTGCGAATGGTATTCCAATGGTATATCAATGGTGTTTCAATGGTGTATGGTGTATGGTATTTCAATGGTATACCATTCAATTTTTTTTATAAGGGCAATTGCTGGCTAAAGACAATTTTCAGGATTTTTTTTTTAACCTACAACAAGTACAATTTCACCATGGAGCTATTTCACGTTTCGTCTTTTTGAACCCTCAACATTATGCATTATGAACGCTATTAAAAAGGAAACATGTGCCGCGCATAGAGTTAAATACGTAATCTATGGTGCCGCGCGCGACTGCCTTTGGCCGATACCACTGATCAGTGGCCGATACCAACGATTTGTATTTCTGTGGCCGCTACATATACTAGTATTCCGCGTGCGTGAGCGGCGAGCCAGCTTAGCGCTTGCGCATGCGGACGCGTCTGTCTCGATCAAAATATATTTATAAAATATAATGATTAGTCGATAAATTTGATCAAAATTAATCTTAGAAATACAATTTTTATTTGAGTATAATTTTTATTTTTTAAAATTAAATAAATACCATGTAATATTGTTCAGATCATTTGAAAAGCCCTTTTTAAAGTTTTTGTTGATGATAAAACTTAGCAATTCGGCAATTTCTGAACTCTGGCCCGTGGAAATCTGTGGAAATTTCTTGCGGAAATCGAACACAAATCGACATTTCGCCGCGTGAACGTGTCATATAAGTTGCTGTCTGTATATCGTCACACAATCTCTACACTACTCATGAATATTGAGGTAAATTGGATGATTTCAGTACGAATTTCGATGTCTTAATTATGAAATTCAGTGCCGACTCAGGTTCGATGATGATTTGGTGTGATGATGCATGCATGGTTCGCGTGTCGTCATGATGTGTGCGGGCTGTGTGCGTGGGGGGGGGGGGGGGGGGGGGAAGGGGTGTACATGGTCATGGTGTAATTTGTATGTCCTGGCTGTTTCACAAGAAATTTGTTTAATGTTGATGGGGTGACCATAATTAGCCAGGCGGCTTATTGAGAGTAAAAATCATTTACTAACGTAGGCTTGCTCTCAATGAAGCCAGGGAGTCCTTCCTATTCATCTGCGTGTAGGCCCTACCGCAAAAAACCCTGAAACTTTCGCCCCCGAGATTTCTACTTCTAATAGTACTAATAGTAACATCTAGCCAGGCATAATTAAATCATGTACCGGTACATGGGATAAAACTTCATTTCCGACATTTCTACGCTCTCGTTATTTTTAAACAAGAATTCATCAAAAAAATGAAAAAATATTGTGAAAAGACAGAAGAGACTTGCCTGATGTTTACGCCGCCATCTTGTTTCTTATTGTACTTCCCCGACGTTACTTACGCGACGTTGTTTCAGCTTTTGTTTTGAGTCTTCTAGTGTTCGCACCGATAACAAGAAGACACGACAATGGGAAGAGATATGCCTAGCCGGTGTAGGTGTGATGCCGCGATGTTCACCTAATTTTTAAGTTTGACAATGTTTCACTTTGAAATTTTATTCGTTTCTAAAACATTTTAGTTTTCTAACAATTTTTAAATAGGGCCTATATTATAAAAAAAACAAATATCAGTAAGATTTTTGTTAGATGATTACATTTGTTTTGTTTGCTTGAGCTTGAATTTTTTCCTCTTTAATTCTTTCTTCATTTCTTTTTTGCTTTCTTTCGTTCATTTTTATTTCTTTTCTATCCTTTTTTTCTTCATCCTTCTATCCTTCCTGCTTGCCTTTTTTTTCTGTCTAATTTCAAATCTTTCCTAGCTTTCTTTCCTGATCCTTTCTGTTCATTTTTTGTTCTTTCCTTCCTGATTTTTTCTTTTTCTCTTTCTTTTTTCCCATTCCTTCTTTCTTCATCCTATCTTTTCTGAATTCCCTTTCCATTCCATCTATCTTTATTTATTATTTCCTAGCTTTCCTTCCTTTTTTTTCTGTGTTCATCTATTTTCTTCATTCTTTCCTTCTTTACATGTTCCTCATTGTTTTTTTTTTTCTTTCTTTCTTTTTTTCCTTCTTTCTCTGACTTTCCTTCTTTTTTTATTTGATTTTTTTTCCTTCATTCTTTCATTTCTTAAAATTTTCTTTGCTTCCTTTCCACTTCCTCTCCCTTTGTTCTTTTTTTCATTCTCTCCTTCCTCTCTTTCATCCTTTATTTCATTCTTTATTCCTTTTTGCTATTCCCTTCCTCCCTCCCTTCCTGTTTTTCTTCTTTCTTTTTCTTAAAGAATGAAAGAAATATTTTTCTTTCCTTCATTCTTTCCTTTATTATTTCTTTCATCCTTCTTTTATTCTAACTTTCTTTCCTTTCACTGTTTTTCTTTTTTTCCTTCATTTTCTTTACTTCATTTTCCCCCTTCATTTTTTTCTTTCTTTCTTCTCCATTCATCTCTTTTCTTTGTCTCCTTCATTCTTTATTTCACCCATTTGTTCACCCTCCCTTCCTTTCCTTTTCTTTCTTTTTTTTCCTTTCTTTATATTTTTCTTTCTTCTTTTATAATTATTATCAGTGATTCCCTTTTTTATTTTGTGCCACGGTCACAAAAGTACATGAAAATATAAGAGAGGAAATCATTCAAATAGCATATCAACACACTAATTTCGGTCATGGCCGGCAAGATAAAATCACTTTGAAATTTTTTTTTACAAATACAAGGCACATCAGTTCATGTTAAAAAGAGGAAAAAGACAATGGTACATGTCCATAGAACAGCACTTCTTTCCTTTAAACGGTAAAATCTTGCTTTGAAATAATTTTCGGGGGGGGCAAGTGAAATATATATTCGGGCAAGTATTTTCCAACTATTTAGAAATAAAAAAAGGTTATGTAGCACCCTGACAAGATTAAGTACATTTGACATCTAAAAAAAAAGAAACCGAAAAAAAAAAGGCTTTTGATGCCCTTCTTTGAAAAAGATTTTGGCCTTAGTGCCCTTTGTAGTTGCCTTGGTGCCCTAAAAAATGCGAGGTATTTCAAGGCCAAACTGACCTTGCCCTAAAAATGACGATTGGGAAAACCCTTATCTCAACATCTATGTTTATGGTTTTTAATTTTTGTAGCGGAAATGAAGAAATTTTAGCCGGAATCGGCATATATTTTTGTGTTGTTTGCTCGCGCCTTTAGAGGTTCGCCACAGATTCATTGCTGTGGCGCTCCCGGTTAGCCAGGAGGCTCCTAGAAAGTAAAACTTATGCTTACTCCACGGAGCCAGGGACTGGATGCCATTGCTCTACGTACACCAAGTATTTTGGAGACAACAATGTTGCTCCAAAATACTTGTTTTCTTTAAGGTTTGAGCCCAAACTTATGTAAATGGGCTAAAAATATATTTACCCCCCCCCCCCCCGCCACATACTAATGGTGCATGTATTTATTCAAATAGATCAAGAAAAATGAGAAAAATAATTAAGAGCAGGAGTCTGTTTCAGTCTGTTATTGTCGCCATCTTGCCGTCTTTGTTACTGTAGCCTAGCTACATGTACATGTACAAGATGGGTATAGAGGGCAACAATATCATGAGCAGTGCCAACTTAGATTTAAAAAATACTTGCATCGGCCTATAAATATCATGAATCGTAAAATACTTCCATCCGCCGATAAATATCATAAATGAAAAATAAAACAGAATAGAAGTAGGCAACATTTCAGATCAGTACGATCTATCAGGACATATTTGAAAAATTGTTTTGAGGTGCTAGCGAGTTAAAATATATATTTTTTATACCTTTCGTTATGTTCTGACAACGGGGAAAGGAAAATAAAACAGAATAGAAGTAGGCAACATCTCAGATTAGTGTACAATCTATTTGATCGTACTGTTTGATAACAGTTATCTAGCAATTTGTTTTTGTCGATCACAATTTTATAAACAGGTCGCAGTCTCACAATTTTTGAAATGGTTGAATGTCTATCATTGATGAACTGATTCAGATCATACTGTATCTACCTATTAATTTACATCATTTGTTTTCATTTTAGGGTAAAGTGGTTATCAATAATTGAAGACAAATAGACAATCAAAATGGCAGAGGATTTGGATGTTGAGGCCATGTTGGAGGCCCCCTACATGTACAAAAAAGAGGTGAGTTCTTGTTGATATTACTTGATTGCTGGATCATGATACACATTTTTTTATATGTATTTTAAATCAATTTTAAATCATGTTTTAAGAAGCATTTTGAAACAAGATGTTGTTATGACTTCATTTTGATTATATGTTTGTGGGAGGCTGACATAATTAGAGATATTCATGATGG
This sequence comes from Lytechinus pictus, assembly GCF_037042905.1. NCBI lineage: Eukaryota > Metazoa > Echinodermata > Echinoidea > Temnopleuroida > Toxopneustidae > Lytechinus > Lytechinus pictus. The sequence continues at coordinate 44,868,871 of NC_087246.1, read as the reverse complement.
TTAATGTCAAAGTTCATCCATTTATCAAGAATTAATATCCAGAACCTTTAGGCAGTCTTTTAAAATCGAAATATTTGAAAATGCTGAGAACCAAGTTCCTATGTGCACAGTGAATTTGATGTAAAAAGAGGGAAAATATGTTTTATGTTTAGTGTATCCAGCTAAAGAGCAAAGTTTGGAATTTTTAGCATACAGAATCACCTATTGATGTTGCGAAGAATTTTAAATTCTAAACATTTAATTTTAAATAGATTTTCATTGACAATAAAAAAAAAAAAACACTCTTTTAAGAATGAAATTGACATGCTTACCCATCTGTCTTTTCTAGGTTTGATTAGAATGTCCACCTGTACCCAGATGTTATTAGGGAGCTCATGACCTTCAAAGCATATTGTATCATCTCTATGACAAAGAGTATAAAATATAGTATTTTTGAAGATGTACATTGTTGAAAAAAAAAACCATTGCGATTGGAGAAATGGGGGGGGGGGTCATGTCTCATGCACTCAGGAGTGTGCATGATTTTATAATGCATTACAGCCATATTTGTGGATAGTAATGATCTTTTCAACATTTTAAGTCAAGGATAACAAAATGATTTGTTGCGTGCAGGACCATATTGGTCTTTTGTCACCTGCCTTCTGCTCCTCTAGGAATAAATGTTTTTTGTTTATGAATTTTACTCTTCATCACTAATTAATTTCTCAAATATTTTTAAACTTATTTGATTTTATTCCTTTGTTAATACATCTTGACAATTTCATCCTTTTTTGGGGGGGTAGGGGGTTGTAACAGAAAGTAGTAGAATGTTGATGCATGTTTCAACGGAGGAAAATTGAAAAGAAGAACTAATTGGAACCAAAGTATATCATTGTACTCTTTCGCATATCTTTCTCCCAAAACAATTGCTACTTTTCCACTATTGTCCAAGAAATTCATTTCTTGCGGTATATTTAGTCTCCTTTGGCTATTTTATACCCTTTCATGCATGAAGATGTATGCATTATCCCTAATAGTCAGAATCTCAATGCACCTATTTACAGCAGGGTTCTTGTCTTATAAAGACAACAGTGCCTCACACTTTTCCAACATTTTCATTTGTCACAGATTCCTATTTACTGGTATTTGGACCATCTCATTCTATTTGGATCGGTCTTTTAAAAAGTTTCATGACTGATGGTTGTAGGTCAGTGTAAGTATTTTCCTTTGCAGGTCCCAGGCAAAACGTTCCTAGGGTTATAATATGTTCCAAATTTGGAAGCACTGTTTTATAGTAGGTGCCTGGTAAGTTGATGCGAAGGGAGCAACATGAGAAGCAGTAGTTTCATGCCAAGTTGCATTCAGGATGATCCAGGGGAAAACCCCCAAATAATCAATTATAAAACCGCTTTATTTTCCTCACACAACAGTTAGACTTTAAATCTAATAGCAACTGATAGAGAGACTCCTGCTTCTCATGCATGCATCAAGTCATGGGAAAATCTCAACAAATATAAAATATGAACACATTTATTCACATGCCTTTGCTTGTTCTGCTTTCTTTCCCTTTTTTATTCTACCACAATCCCTGTTGCCCCTCCCCTTTTTGCTACCCAATACTCCCCCATCGTGCTTGTGGTGTTACATTGATGATGATGTTATCCTTTGGAATCCAGGAAGCCGCCCCAGAGAAAGATGATCAACCCACACATGAAGAAACAGAAGAGGAAGCCCCGGCGTCAAAGAAAAAGTGAGTTGCTCATTACTATTTACTTTCTCTAAAGGGACTCTTACTTATGTCATTATGTCAATGTCCATTTAACTTGCGTCACTGATGTTTGGGCAAGAGTCAAAGTGTTATGTTGAAAATGATTTCAGTCTTTATGTTGAAATGTGTCAGTGGATACCCCATAGTAGGTTGTAGTGTGTGAGAGGTACAAATGAAACTAAAACACATAGAAAATCTCATCATGAAGACTATATTTCTTTCCAGGCTAAAAACACAGTAACAATTTTACACATGTGCTCCATCACATAGGTGGCAAGTTTTTGAGGGATAGTTTGGTGAACTTGATGCGGAAAAGTCAGCCCTGCTTAAAACCCCCTCTTTAAGGTAAGGTATAGTGGAACTGTGATGCAGGGAGAATTTATTTGCCATCTCGCAGATATGATTGTAGATGGTTGCTTTTGTAACACCTGTCTAGTAGAGCTTGAGGAAAAAATGCTATTTTCCATTACATGCATGCCCAAAATGTACACCATGTTGTAGAGAAATTTGGGGATAAGAGTTACTTGAAGCATGTTTTTGATCAAATACAATTTTTAGGAACACATATATACACATACATCTCTGATATATTGTTGTGTATACTTAAATTTTTTTTGAGATGTGAATTTGTTCATGTAGTGAGGAGACATTGTCAAAGAGCAAGCAGTTTGTTATTCTTTTTATTGCTGCATATAATTCACAAAAATCATTCATTGACATATTTGGCCTTTATAAATGTGGATTGCAATTAAAATCTTCAGAGTAAGTCCATTATAATGTCTAAGTTGATTTCAAGTGAAGTCCATTCCCCAACTCCCCCAAAGCAGTGTTTAAAAACCAAGAAATAAGTAACAACTTGGGTCAATGTCTATTGCCGCAGATTGTATGGATAAAGTGAGAAATACCTAGCCAACTTCGCCTGCAGAACGCAATTCGAAAGTTGTTTTCGTCCTTTGGTCACTGGAGAAGAGCCGAGATGATCACCGTGGCGCAAGGTGTCGAGATTGACGTCCCCCATTTGATATGATTTGACACCCTCCCTCTCACATTTCACTTATCTTCTGTAGTCTCATGTACATTAAAACAAAGTTGAGTCTGGTGTGAGACTGCAGGAGATATATGTATATGGTTTGTCTAAAAGGTGTCTGAGTTTTGAGGGATACATGGTGTAATAATTAGACCATCCTGGGATACTTTGTGTCACTGTGTCACGTGCATGGGGACCAATTGTTGTGGAAACCGCATCAACATATGTGTGATATTATGAGTTAACAGTGAAGGAAGAACATTAGGAGTTAGTTGATTCGCCGTTAACTGTCTAGAAGAAAAAAAATATGTACAGCTGTAGAGGCCTGAAGTTTTTATTTAGGAGGGCAACGTCCCTGTTCTATAAGGTCCATTTCTATACAGTACAACAGCTTGAAATAAGGACATTTTAGCAATATCCTAAAAAAAATATGTAAGGCAACTGAGAGGGGCATTGAGGTCAGTTAAAAGTGTCCCAGCCAAGCCATGGCCATGGTTGCATTAGGGGGTAATTTGAGACCTGTCTGTAATTAGATATATATATATACAACCAGTGTTGTCAAGTGGATAATACTCAGTATTATAGTTGGATTATTGGCTACACCCTGAATCTACAAATAGAAACGTCAAATAGGAATGAATGCTCGTCCGTAACTCTGCATTCCATCTTTTTATCACAAGGGACAGAATTTTGATAGAAGAAGTGCTCTACGATTTAAACAGCTCCCATACAGGAGAGCATGAGAAGTTCCTTTTCTGCAGATGATAAATTTGTTCATTTCAACTTTAAAAAAAGATGAAGAAATAAATAAAGATTAAGTTTTCACTTCCTAGTGTATTTGGAAGTCTACTCCATGAAAGCTATATGATGGAAATATCAAAATTTTCAAACCAGATTTAATTGCTTTGGATAAAAGGGGTTTCAATTAGAATATACTATAAGTAATTGTAAATACAGTTGTACTTTCATAAATGATAATTTATTAACATGTGGAGACTTTGTATTTCAGGGAAGAAAGGAGAAGGAGTCGCAGCAGGAGCAAAGGAAGGAAACGCAGCCGCAGCAAGAGCAAAGAAAGACACAGGTGAGAGATCATTTTTGTCTCACCTGCATAGCAGAGTGAGACTATAGGCGCCGCTTTTCCGACGGCGGCGGCGGCGGCGGCGGCGACGGCGACGGCGGCGGCGACGGCGGCGGCGGCGTCAACACCAAATCTTAACCTGAGGTTAAGTTTTTGAAATGACAGCATAACTTAGAAAGTATATGGACCTAGTTCATGAAACTTAGCCATAAGGTTAATCAAGTATTACTGAACATCCTGCCTGAGTTTCATGTCACATGACCAAGGTCAAAGGTCATTTAGGGTCAATGAACTTAGACCATGTTGGGGGAATCAACATCAAAATCTTAACCTAAGGTTAAGTTTTTGAAATGTCATCATAACTTAGAAAATATATGGACCTAGTTCATGAAACTTATACATAAGGTTAATCAAGTATCACTGAACATCCTGCATGAGTTTCACGTCACATGACCAAGGTCAAAGGTCATTTAGGGTCAATGAACTTTGGCCGAATTGGGGGTATCTGTTGAATTACCATCATAACTTTGAAAGTTTATGGATCTGATTCATGAAACTTGGACATAATAGTAATCAAGTATTACTGAACATCCTGTGCAAGTTTCAGGTCACATGATCAAGGTCAAAGGTCATTTAGGGTCAATGAACTTTGGCCAAATTGGGGTATTTGTTGAATTACAGCCATAAATTTGAAAGTGTGTTGGTCTAGTTCATAAAACTTGGACATAATAGTAATCAAGTATCACTGAACATCCTGTGCGAGTTTCAGGTCACATGATCAAGGTCAAAGGTCATGTAAGGTCAAAGAACTTTGGCCACGTTGGGGGTATTTGTTGAATTGCCATCATATCTCTAAAAGTGTATTGGTCTAGTTCATAAAACGTGGAAATAAGAGTAACCAAGTATCACTGAACATCTTGTGCGAGTTATAGTAGTTTTCAAAATCAGCACTGCTGCTATATTGAATCGCGTGATGCAGGTGAGACGGCCAGAGGCATTCCACTTGTTCTCCTTATCAGCTTCAATCTCTTTCTTAGTTTTTTGTCTCACCTGCATAGCAGAGTGAGACTATAGGCGCCGCTTTTCCGACGGCGGCGGCGGCGTCAACACCAAATCTTAACCTGAGGTTAAGTTTTTGAAATGACAGCATAACTTAGAAAGTATATGGACCTAGTTCATGAAACTTGGCCATAAGGTTAATCAAGTATTACTGAACATCCTGCCTGAGTTTCATGTCACATGACCAAGGTCAAAGGTCATTTAGGGTCAATGAACTTGACCATGTTGGGGGAATCAACATCAAAATCTTAACCCAAGGTTAAGTTTTTGAAATGTCATCATAACTTAGAAAATATATGGACCTAGTTCATGAAACTTATACATAAGGTTAATCAAGTATCACTGAACATCCTGCATGAGTTTCACGTCACATGACCAAGGTCAAAGGTCATTTAGGGTCAATGAACTTTGGCCGAATTGGGGGTATCTGTTGAATTACCATCATAACTTTGAAAGTTTATGGATCTGATTCATGAAACTTGGACATAATAGTAATCAAGTATTACTGAACATCCTGTGCAAGTTCAGGTCACATGATCAAGGTCAAAGGTCATTTAGGGTCAATGAACTTTGGCCAAATTGGGGTATTTGTTGAATTACAGCCATAAATTTGAAAGTGTGTTGGTCTAGTTCATAAAACTTGGACATAAGAGTAATCAAGTATCACTGAACATCCTGTGCGAGTTTCAGGTCACATGATCAAGGTCAAAGGTCATGTAAGTTCAAAGAACTTTGGCCACGTTGGGGGTATTTGTTGAATTGCCATCATATCTCTATAAGTGTATTGGTCTAGTTCATAAAACGTGGAAATAAGAGTAACCAAGTATCACTGAACATCTTGCGCGAGTTATAGTAGTTTTCAAAATCAGCACTGCTGCTATATTGAATCGCGTGATGCAGGTGAGACGGCCAGAGGCATTCCACTTGTTTCTGAAGAGGTATCTCTTGCTGTTCTCTTCTAAGCCCTAATCCTCAGATGGTTATTGATAAAGAAGGAAAACATTGATGTTAGAGAGAGAAGTCTAGGATAATAGTTACCAGTTCCATTACTTTAAAATTACATAGAGGGACTGTCTTGATGTTCAACTGAATGAATTCCCAGTGTTTGATAAATGTTGCATACCTTTGGAGTTGGCTGCATCATGATGGCCCAGTTGGGGTTGGCTCTCCACAACCTCATCAGACTACTTAATAAATGATTGGAATGCTCCTCCAGGCTTTTTACAAATAAATTGAAGTACTTGGCGTACACTAGCCTATGCAGCTGATAATTGAAACACTATACAATGTGTTTATAAAGTTATTTGTTGTAGTTGTAACTGTTTCTGAAACAGTCCCCAGTTCTTGGAAGAAGGCGTAGCATTGGTAGTCAAGTGAAAGACTTTATTCTGACTACATCTGCTTTCCTCTTGCATTTCAGAGATCGCAAGGATCGCGACAGAGGCCGAGACAGGGACCGTGAAAGAGACCGGGACAGGGGAGACCGAGACAAGGATAGAGATCGTGACAGGGACCGAGGTGACAGGAGGGATCGTGACAGAGACAGGGACAGACGAAGGAGCCCGCCGAGGAGACGGAGCCGAAGCAGGGAGCGCTACGGAGGGTACAGGGGAGGAGACCGATGGGGTGGAGGAGGCTATAGGGGTGGTCGAGGTGGCTATTATCACAGAGACAGGGAGGAAGACAACTACAGATCCAAAAGATCACGCAGTAAAGAACGCAACAAGGAAATCAGCCCTGTGTAAGTCACTGAGGCAATTAGTAGTTGTGTACTTGTGGATGTGGTGGAGATTTGATTTTGATTTTGTTTAATTCTCCATGCTAAATATATTATATTCTAAACGTTTTGCAAGGTAGATCAGTTCATCATTTCTTTTATTAAAGAATATACGGAGTAGAGTCAGTTCTGCATGATAAATACAAAGTTTTTTATTATGATAGTATACATGTACAGCTGCTGTGAACATGTTTGCTTTATTATATTTGTGTAAAATGAATAAATTGTTTTCATGTTTGACTTTGAATAAATGTTTCTTTGAAAGAGAGAGAGATATTTTAAGAGAAATAAATCAAGCATATTTTGTGCATAATTCACCAGGAACTCAATTCCAATCTTTTCCTCATTCAGGCGGGATGATCCAGATGCAGATACGCGTGATGCCAGAACTGTTTTCGTTATGCAACTTTCACAGAGAGCCAAAGAAAGGGAACTCAAAGAATTCTTCTCATCAGTTGGAAAGGTAGGGTATTTTATCCCACAGTCACACCAGCGATACCGACTCCAGACCTACCACAGCTTTCATGATATTTTCAATGACTTATGTAGGGACAGTGATTTTCCGCGATCACGGAAAACGGACAGAATTCACGAATTCGGCCTTTTGAAATGGAAAGTGGCTCTTCAAATGGAAAATCATGAAAAACGTATTTTTCCTCAAAATGCACAGAATAGCAACAGAAATTACTCCCATATCCTCAACGATATATGAATATCAACTGGCCAAAAAACATCTCACTTCGCTACAACCATGACACTCCACACATCCTGACTGCACTCGATTCCGTCACTCAATCGTATCGAAATTACATTCACGTCCCCATAAAGGCAGAAACACGGCCGTGTGTTGCCGCCCTCTTCGTTTGGTCATAACATCATTTTGGTGGAATCCTCGAATCCAAAATGGCGGATGGGCGTAAGTCGTTGACTGCTCAAAACGATGTCCAAAAAGTCCCCAAATTATCGATAAAATCTCAACAAAAAAATGGTGCTAATAATGTGAAAGGTGAGGATGTATTGATGTTGATTATGTTTCTTTAAATAGTTTTTGTATTCGTATCTCTTCGATTGCAATAGATTTTAAAGCGTTGTTAGTACAGTGGCAAATACAAATTTCGACCTGCGTGAGCATTTTGACATCGCGACTCGTTGCGTATTGATTTTCTATGTAAACGGAATTGTCACTTTTTCATGCACACAAAGTCTGTGGGGAAAGGGAATTTCCGTTTTCAGACTTGCTAAAACTGAATTTAAGATTTTCTGAAACGGAAAAGGCAATTTTTAGAAACGGAAAATCACTGTCCCTACATATCATTGGTTGGTTGGTTTAGAGTCATTTTTGTTGGTATGACTGCAGCATTTCTCCTTACATTTAATAGTAATTGTGATACTATGGATGGATATATATTCCAGACAACCCTTGTACACTTTGTAATGAATTTTTATTGTATTGTCGAATGATATAAAAGCATTCTTATTAATACTATGCAATAATTAGCAGCACTTATATTTACTTAGGAGATACTAAAATACTTGTACTGTATGTACTGTACTCTGGAGAGAGAGCCAAAAATGGGGGGAAATTAAAAATGTTGTACATTGGATTGAAATATGTATTTCAGCAAGCATCCAACAGTTGACAGTCATAGAGACACTACGACTTTCTTTGTGATCAAGACTTTCACAAAAGGCAGAGAATAGTAATTTCATTTTTTTTTTATCCCATATGCAGCAATCATGATATTGTATACTTACGGATATCAGAACATTTTTTTATGCTGCCAGCAGAAGAAAAAAATAATGGAAACTTCAAAATATTTTTTCAGTAGGTATAGCATGCAAATAATGCAAAGGAGTACACTCCAATTTTACAACATTTGATATTTCACTTAAAGTTCACTTAAGATTTACATAAATGTCCCTCTAAGAAAGGTTGAGACGCTCTCATGACGAGCAATACAATGTTAACTCTACCTTCATCTACACGACTCAGCTTGCAAACTCATTCTTCCCTGACACAATAGCCCACTGGTACAAACTCACTAGGGAAAGTGTTAATTAAAAAAGTACTGAAATTTTCACAAACCAAATAATAAATTCCCTCCCAATTTCCCAAACCCAAAACTAGAGAAAAATACCACCACTCTCGTCTGCCTTTGGTAAACACTTCCTGATGGAGGATTTCAGGAAAAATTACTACAAGATACAAGGTCCTTCCCCGGGGGGTCACTCTCCACATGGCCTGCTACGCACCCGCGTCCAGAAAAAGCGTCGAAAAGGGTCCCGTTTCAGGCGTCGTTGACGTCTTTGGCAAATAGGGTTGCATTTCAGCACCATTCGCTGGTAAATCGACACCATGAAGGGCGTGATTTTAAGGGATACAAAATAATCCTCGCACACGCCGGCCAGTGCATCACTTATGAGAGAATACCCCCGTACAGTATAGTCTCTAGTCTTACACCCGCCTCTATACTAGGCAGCACGCCTAGGGTTTAGGCCTATAGTCTATACCATTTTGTTTGATTCATACCGGGGATTCCTATATTGATTTGTTTTTTATTATCAATTAAAACAAAATAAAAGAAAATACAGGTTTAATTAATGTATGTATTTTTCAACACATTAACTGGTATGGATTCCATTTTTTCAAGTTTTGATGAAATTGGTAAAACGAATGGTAAGTGATGCATCAGTCAGTCAAGGCAAGCAACATTTTTCACTTGCATTCATTAATTTAGGCTAAAAGATGGCTATTCAAAGTGGCGTAAGAGAGGTGTCATTGAGAGTAAATTATGCTGGCCTTACTTGCAATAACCTTTTTTTTAAATGCCGGGAATTTATACCTGTTGTATGTAACATAAATCTAACATTAGTAATCAGTGTGGTATCAAATTAATCGATTTCGATATGTATACGCCACTTAGGGTATCGAATTAGGGGCTTTTCCCTGTTTACGCCACTTAGGGTGGCTTTTCTCATGGGTTACGCCATTTAGGGTTTCAAATTTAGTTGATGTAGTTATGCCGTTTAGGGTGCATTTGTGAGGTTGTCGGACATGGGTGGGTAGCAGTCCATGTGGAGAGTGACCCCCCGGGGGTCCTTCACTCGACAAAAATACGTGAAAGAAAAAGAGAGATAAGAATGATTGATACTGCAAAGGATGCTTGTATCCAGTGTCAGGAGAGATTTGTAATTACCCATGATTATATTTCCCCCCATAGGTGAGGACTGTCAAAATCATCACAGATCGTAACTCAAGGAGATCAAAAGGAGTAGGATATGTGGAATACGATTGTGCAGACTCAGTACCTCTGGTAAGTGTAGAGAGCGATATTTATTTACGTGTAGTATTTCTTTCTTTGATATTTACACAAAGGATAAATGCAAGGGATTAAGATCCCACTTACTAAAGAAAGAAACCCCTACCTTCATATTGTCTGTGTTAAAGGAACAAGTTTTAGAAATTTAGTATTTTACACATAGTTTTTTCAGGCCTTTTTTTTGGTATAAAATGGGGTTTGGGGGTAGTTTCAGGGCATCCAACTTTGATCAATATATCTTCAAATATTAATATCAATTCAATCTTGATATTTTATATTGTATATGTTTCAACCTGGAGAATTTCATTAAGATGATCAAAAAGTTACTGTTACAAATGATTTGAATATTATAACCCAATTAGTTTGTGAGCCATTTTATCATGTTCAGTTCTAGTTGAATTATGCAGATAATGATAAACATGCGAGCAAACTTTTCTTTATGACCTTTGTATCCAGTTTTGGAGAAAGTCATGTTTGACTTGTACAAATGTACAAATAATTAATGAATAAAACACCTCTATACTAAATCCTGTAGTCCCATGAATTGATTAATTTGGGTGCTAGTGACAAAATTGTAATGATATGAATAATGTAATTTACACAGGCACTAGGACTCAACAATCAGAAGTTACTAGGTGTTCCCATCATCGTACAGCCGTCCCATGCAGAGAAGAACCGGTCAGCTGGTCAGAATGTTACCCTGCAGAAAGTCAATTCAGGTCCTATGAGGCTCTATGTAGGATCTCTTCATTATAACATCACAGAAGCTATGCTCCGGGGCATCTTTGAACCGTTTGGTAAAGTAAGTACCACAGGGGGTTATTGTAACCTTCCCTATGCTTGCTACCTCACCCCTGCCAGCTCATGAACTCAAAATGCTTTAAATTGCATTTAAATGTGGATAAAATAAATATATGAATAAGAAATTCAAGGTCAAGTCCACCCCAGAAAATGTTGATTAGAGTAAATAGAGAAAAATCGAACTAGCATAATACTGAAAAATGAATACATGTAAAATAAGAAAGTTATGACATTTTAAAGTTTCTTTTATTTTTCACAAAACATTGATATGCACAACTGGGTGACATGCAAATGAGACAGTCGATGATGTCCCTCACTATTTCTTTTGTTTTTTATTGTTTGAATAATATAATATTGATTTCAAATCAATTTTTTGTTGGGGAGGACTTGTCCTTTAATAATGAATGATGAATTTAATGATGAATTGATTGAAAGATGGATAAGATGAATGGGTGGATGGATGGATTGATGATTGAATGAATTGATGAATTACCTATCCATGTATTTAACTTTCTGATGAAAGTCAAACTACTAGGCAAACTACCAACAGGGTTTGTCAGCACTTTGTATTCTTTAGACATGATAAATCATTATATTTGGTATCATTAGCATTTTTAAAAATAAAAATTATTTATTAGTTCTGTCATGTCATGTACTGGTACATGGATGTTAGCTTGTTTTTCCATGCTAATTTATTTTTATTTTAATGGAACAATCAACAGTAATATTGATCATTGATTTTCTAAAATCCTTGGCAATTGTATTTTGTATTGATTTCTTATATTTGAATGATGACCTGTATTCCAAGGGAAATATATTATCAGTTTAAGCTGTAAGCTTCATGAACATGTAATTATCTTGTAACTTGGTTTACTATTATCTTAAGTTCACAGTAGGATCGACTTTCTGCCAGTTTATTGATTATTGGTTATTTGTACTTCCCTTGCAGATTGATAATATTCAACTCATGATGGACACAGACGCCAATCGATCCAAGGGATATGGTTTTATTACTGTAAGTAGAATCTATTGCCATATAATTGTTTAAATGTCATTATTGCTTATGTCACGAAGAACATCCAACATACTTGATAATTTGTATGGCAAAATATACATGATTTTCAAGATTAAATTATCAAGAATTGTCCACCACAACAAGGTGTTGATTTGATTGTGTATGCTGCCATACATTTCATTTAATCCTACTTCTTAATATCAAGAAATCCAATGGATTGAATATTGTTTTGTTGACAAATTGCAATTCTGTTTATTAAGAAATAGGGGTAAATGACTTGCCAAATGTATGATGGCATATGTCGGGCATACGCTGGCTTAGTCATCCAAGTGTGACTGTCCCATAACCATCTTCATACTGTTATGCGTGAAGAGTGCTAACTCTTTATTGGTTCACAACAGATAGTTTATCTTGTAATGGCAAGTTGAATAATGCACAGTCTTAAGTTTGTTTTTTGTGCTAAATAAATCTGCGTTTTTTTTATAGTTCCATGATGCCGAGGATGCCAAGAGGGCTCTAGATCAGTTGAATGGATTTGAGTTAGCAGGAAGACCCATGAAAGTCAACCACGTTACAGAGAGGAATGAACAAGGTCAACAGACGCCGTCGTTTCTAGATAGCGAAGAGCTTGATAAGAGAGGCATCACACTCAATACTACCGGCAGATTGCAACTTATGGCTAAACTAGCAGAAGGTAAGACATATGGCATTTGTTTTATTAAATGTGATGTTGATGAAGATGATGGTAATGATGTCAAGAATGATAGCACTGATGATGTTGACAACAAATTGAACTTGTACCTTGACAGTTGACTCTCTTTAGTGCTCAAAGAACAACACACATTTTACAAGATTTGAAAAAGAAAAAGAAATAGCAAAAGTAATTTGTTTTTCTTTATTCAGGGGCTCATAAATTGCAGAAAGAGTTGCATTTAAACACAACTTGATATATTACATGCAAGTGCATGCTTCTGAATAGTTTGAAATCAACTTGTGTTTGATTTTTAATTGTATTCGATATGCAACTATTTCTGCATGAGACCCCCAGGAAGGCTTTGTCACCGCAGTTGCTGATTTCAACTACGATATTGACTTTAGATTTTTGACTCCTATAACTTGAAATGTTAGTTGGTGCTTGGATGAATTGCACCAGGTGTTGAGCTGTCATGTAATTTGAATCATTGTGTAAAGTCAGACTAGGTGTTGGAGCTTAGGAAGACAATCTTAATCGTGCTTTCAACACCAACACCAAACTTAAATTCACCCAGTATGATACACATAGATAAGGGCTTGGGGATGCCACTTTTAAGACTAAAGTCTGAAGTCAGACCTTTTCAATATATTTTAATAATAATAACAGTATATTTACCCAGGGTAGCCACTTCAGTTCCGAAAACTGTTCTCCCAGCGGGCCCTGCTATTATTATTACCCAGCTAAGCTAGGCTACCTATTTTAGCCATAGAAAACACGTTTTTCTTGTAGGGAAGGAGTCATTCTGGATGATTTTCAGACTATTTTTTAATAATTTCCGAGTGACATCCCTAAAGGCTAAACACCAAGAATATCTGTATTTCTTTGTCACTGTGCAGGCACTGGTTTCCAGATCCCCGCTGCTGCAGCGGAAGCGTTGCATCCGCTGAGCCAGGTACCAGGGATGGGTCTACCAGGACTCCAGGTGAATCCAACCCAGATGACCTTACCACAGCCAGCAGCTGGTTTGAACCTACAGGAATCCCTGCAAGCTGCTCAGCTACAGGCTCAACAGAGTGCGCAAGCTCTGGCAGCAGCCACTGCTTCAGCTCAACAGGTATGCCTCTATTTCAATCTGGGTGCATGTACTCACATGTACAACTCCTTTGCTGTTGTGTGCCTTACTTGTACCCAGGGTGTTTCTGTAAATGCTTATGGATTGAAAGGAAGACCTTGAAGTAATAGTCATTTATTTCATCTATTTTCCTTTCCTTGCATCTATGTGACTCTCCTTATCCTGTTGTTAAATTTCTATTTAATATCTTTTCTATTATGCCGAATAAATGATTAATAAAAAGAATAAATAACAATAACACAACTGAAATAGTAAAAATGTTAACACGTGCATGGGTTAATTGTATAGTCTATCCAGAATCTGTCCAGGCTGTTTGTGATAGATGACTCAAGCCTCAACAAGAGAGGGTAGATCATTTAGTAAAAGAATGAAGAAATCATTTGCTTTGTGCAACAATTGTTTAGATCCTGTTATTTTGATTAAAAAGAAAAGTCAAAGAAGATCTATTTAGACCTATCAACAAAATTAGGACATGAGTATTTCTGTGGTAAATAGCATCCTAATGCGAAGTAGCTCAAAGCATGGATTTTAATGTAAGCTGGCATTGCCACATACTTTTCTCTCATGTTTTTAAGCAATAAATTTCAGTTTTCTTTGTTGAACTAATCTATTAAACTTGGAGAATTGCAAGATTCATAAGGTTGAAGTAATCAAAATATGATATGTAGACATATATTTTTTTACTTGATATTTGTGCATTTTCATAATTCATATATACAATTTTGAAATCATCAAAATATCCCTGTCACAAGTCTTCTTGTCCTTATCTGTATATCTTCATCTACTTTTTCAGACCAATTTGGCACTAGGAATGGGAGCCGTACCAGACGTGTTATCAGGCATCCCACCTCTCGCAGCTGGTCTATTACCTGAACCAGTACCTCAGGTACCACCGCCCGTACCACAGGTCCAAGCACCGGCACCACCAGCAGCAGCAGGTGGACCTACTGGAGCTGGATCTACAGCTTGCTTCATGCTCTCCAACATGTTCGATCCTCAAGCGTACGTATTCTGATCAACTATTCAAACGAAAAATAAATTGGAAATTCCATCAGATAGTCGACCTTTGTACGTCCCGACCCCCTTGCGAGCGCCGCAAAAATTTGCACGCTGGTAGTGTGCGATGTAATCTACAAGGCTGTATGGTAAAATTTTCCAAAATAATGAGATTTTATTTTATATGAATTAATTATGCTAATTTATGCATAAATCATACTTTTTGCTCTAATTCACTAAATAAAGCTCCTAGAATGCTAATTTTTGGTAAAAATATTCTTTGTAGCATTCTTAACAATCGCAATTGAAAAAAACTTCGGTTTGGAAATCAATTTCTTATGTATTTTATTGTTTTATGAATTTCTTATGTATTTCATTGTTTTTCAACCTTTTGTTTTTCTTTTTTTTTTCACCAGATTTATTGCACAACCTTTTTGAAGCATGATTATGCTAAAATCAATTGATTTCAGCTGTTAAAAGCAAAAATAACCATATCTTTATTAATAAGATGAGAAAACTCAATTTGCATTGACTTTGTACACAAAATCACGTTTTGGAACAATTTTTGGTCTGACATGCACTTACAAAATGTTGCATAATTTTAGAACCGCGTACCTGGGTGTCGCAAATTTGGTCTGAAAAGATGCGCGAGACTTGAAAGTATAAACTCTGTGAGTGGCGCGGTAAAAAAATTTTGTGCGGCGAAATGATCGCAGAAAATGTTGAGGGGGGGGTTGATTCAACCCCCCCCCCCCCCCCCCCCCCCCCGGTCAGTTTAGGGTTAAGGTTCAGCCATGTGACCGTATTCCTCCCAATGGGCTCGCAGGAAAACCTTTTATTAGCATAGATAATAGGGTCTCCTCTACGTGATAAATTCAGAATTTTATGCAAAGATTACCCTGATATCAATAAAAATGATAGAAACGATATTGAAGGTTTGTTACTGATCCATCAGTGAATAAAATTTGTTTTTTAATTTAATATTTTGTGACCCCACATTTGAGCTGCTCTCCCCATATATCACATGATATGAATCCTATAAAAGTAGATATTTGCAGAAATTAAAAATCATTCTGAACTATTTTTATTTTAAAATTGAAAAGGGTGATAATAATCTGTAAAGTGGCCATCTGTCATTTTACAATGGGAATAAAAACATTTACTGCGAATGGGTGCTAGATATCCTGAAGGAATAAACTTGTGAAGAAAAATAAATCTAAGGACAGTACACCTTTCCAAGATCAGAATGTAAATGATACCTAACAGAGCTGCCAATTAGTAGGATTTTTAAGGGGGAAGTGACACATAATAGGATTTTTACCCCAATTATAGGATTATGAAATTTGTAAGAATGATGATATTTCTTGGTTTTTTGTTCAAAATTTTTAAAGAAAAACAGGATTTTAGGCTTGAAAATAGGATATAAAGAAATAAAGGAAAGGATTTTTTTTTTCACAATAACAGTTGACAGCTCTGTACCTAAGTATACTTAATTCACAGTATTGAACCTCTACCAAAGCTTTAGACATACCTTAAACTATCAACTCACAGTTGAATACATTTTTTCTTACAGAGAGACAATGATAGGTTGGGAGACAGATATCCGAGATGACGTGATTGAGGAATGTAATAAACACGGAGGAGTGCTTCATATACACGTAGATAAAGCATCGCCGCAGGGAAATGTTTATGTCAAATGCCCAAATGCTCAGATAGCTATGGCGGCTGTTAGTAATCTGCACAACAGATGGTTTGCAGGTAGGTCTCCACCAAGGATGGTTTTATTTTTCATTGTCGGCCATTGACTCCAGTTTTACAGGGTTCCCAGCCCATCAGGGAAAATTATTTTACTTTTTTCCAGTCAGGGAAAAATGAGTGAATTTGATTAAAAAATACCTCAAATCAGTGAAAAATGCCTCAAATGAGGGAAAAATCAGGGAATTTTGATCAGCCCAAAAGTCGAAAGCACGGTAGTCAGTCAGACTCTGTTATATTTTGTTGCATATCAAAACAACTTCCATTGAATGACTGGTTATGGTGGTTTTACATTATTGTTCTTATACTGAAAATACACGTATTTCACTGCAACAACTTAGAAAACATGCGAAACTGGGAATGGATTTAAATAATTATCAGGGAATTTTTAAACTTCATCAGGGAAAAATAAGGGAATTTGTTTTATTGAAAAGCTGGGAACCCTGTTTTAGAAGCATCTGGGGAGGGGGGGGGGGGTGTATTTTGGAAAGACAAGCTAAATTTATATTTAAAACAAAAATGCTATTTTGAAGAAGGAAACATATTTTGGGGAGATGGCTACTTTGGGAATACAAAAATATATATATATTTTTTTTAAGGTTGGAGTAAGAGACACACATGACCAAGTGCTGGAATATGAACCAAAGTTTTGAAATTGGACATTAGTACTTGCATTAGTATTTGCTTGTTTGAAAACAAATTGGTTTATCTTCAGATAATAGTTCTGATGTGTTTCTTCAAAGTTTCATGTGAGATTGAATGAAAATACATCTCCATATACACAGAGTGTGTAGCATATTCTCCCCTAAAGCCGGGGTTGTTGTGCAACATTATTTGAGAGTGCATAGGGACTCGTAAGGAAATTGTTAGGTGATGCAGGCAAGTGTAATTATGGAAGAATTGAAGACTCTATAAGTTAATGATGTGTGTTTGATTGTATTTCCAGGTAAAATGATCACCGCAGCCTACATGCCAGTGGCCAACTACCATGCCATCTTTCCGCAAGCTGCATCAGCTACAATGCTACTTCAACCCAGCACACCCAGGAGAGTGTAGCACGCTGACAGCAACGCTCTCCTTTCTGTCACGTCCATGTCGCAGAAGTTGCTTCAGCCGTGACAATTTTTACAGAACGTTCGATACCAAATATCACCTCTTCTGTGCTGCGTGGGTGCTACAAGCAAAGCCAAGAGATTAATCGGTGAAACGTGTGACCATCTTCTCTACTCTGGAATTATTGCCATGCAGGGTTCCGTAACACAAAGATTTGCGATGGATTGCAAATGTGTAAGAACCGCACTGATTGGTCCCTGGTCAGTATTTCAAACCAAATGCGCGTGTAACATTGATGTTGATTGGTCAGTTCATTTAGCGATTGATCGCTAATCTTTGTGTTACGGAGCCCAGTTGTCATTAATGTCTAATCAAATGCTGATACTTGGGCTTTGTTCTCTGATTCGGTCTACATGGAGTGGATAATGTACGGTTGATCCCTTGCAAATGGAAATCGGTGTCTGACTAGGTATTGAATCGACGATATATGCCACATCGATTTCTGCCGCTTGCTGCGCAGCTAGCAGGCTTGATTTATCACAATATATGTGCCCATAAGACTGAAAATGTTCCAAAACTTTTGTTTTTTTTAATATGAGAAGTTTATTGTCAAGCAGAGTGCTTATAATACCCTTTGTAAAAGTTCTATTATGTGGTTTTTAATGTACAATGTACATGTGTTTTTATGATTATCTGATCTAATATCTATTAATACAGTAATTCATCACACTTGCCCACTCTTAACCACTACCCTGCCAATGGGTGATATCTTATTTCAAGAAAGGTTTTCATATAATATTTGTTAAAGAAAAAAAAAAGAATTGTTTTGTTTTTAAAGAAGAATATGCTTATGGTTTGCAGGGAGTTCATGTGTTTTATTTAATTTTATTAATTGGATTTGATCCCAAACATCAGTCTTTCTACTTCATGTAGGCTGTTTAGTAAAGTGATGCACTGAAGTTTTTGGGCAATTTATAAAGCATGTAAATGGGACCTCCTATACCTGGAATCTTTCTTAAAATTATAACTCTCTGCTTCGTGCGTCGTATTAAAGCATGTAATGATTTGAAATTATCATGGCTTGAGCCATTCAAGAAATGAAATAAGAATGGAGAAAATGTGGTTGATTATTACCCATATCAAACATCCGAGCTGGTAATTTACAAAACTGTAATGCCCTAGATTTCATAAATATCAGAAAGGGATAGGTATATTATTTGTATTTTCCTCTGTCGCTCTGCGCGTACTGACTTTGCATGCTGAGATGATTCAAAATATACCTTTGTATTTTCCCTGGTCTCACATCTAGGCATCTGAGGACGTGTAGAAAGAGATAGGCGTCATATTGATCTGCGCCGTGCAATATGTGTCATAATGTCAGTCAAGATGAACAAACGCTGGATACTGTGACATTTCTTATACGTCTCAATGGTAAAGCTTATGAGGCTCAGCCTGCCCAACATGGAAAATAGAATCACACTCTTAAAGGTTAAAATACTTAATGTTTCATGATTTTGCTCTTGATGTCTGATTTCGATGATAAAAATATTAGGTGGCTCTTCTTTCGGGAAACGTCAAATATATTGCCCTTAAGACTCAGTGCCAATATGATTCTATTGCGGGCTATGTATTTGTTGTACCCTCGAGTCCAGTCAATATTTTATGATTTTTTTTCATGGGATTGCCCTTTATGTTAACTGTCCATGTTGCAATGGACCTCAGTTTATCTGACCTCCCCCCGCTTCCATATATCCTTCCTTATCAAGATGCTCCCCCTCAGTACCAAGAACCTGGGGTCTGTTTCATAAAACACTTAGGATTATTGAAAGTTTACCATTTGTTGTAACTACTATGGTGATAAGGCTCAGTAGCCAATCAATGTCAAGGTACATGTACTTAGTTACATTATGGAAAGTTTACCATAAACAGAGGTCTTTATGAAACAGGGTCCTGAACCAATTTCATCCAGCATCCACTTTTAATATCAGTCCTTGAAGGGATTAATTTTGCTCACCACATTTGATAAATATTTTTGGTCATTATAAAAAAGTTCTCAATTACGTTATGTACGTTCCTGAGCTAAAATCTGCTAAAGAAAGACATTTTGTGTTCCCAGCAGTCTTAAAAAAAATGTGGAGCAAATTGTGATGCAATAACAGGAATATTATTCGGTCTTATCATGCCATAGTGAGTGTGTGAACGCACCACAAACCTAGTTAATGTGCAAGCTATCACAATGAGCTTCTTTTGGTGCCGTTGAGAATATTTTGCTTGAATGATGCTTGAATCAAATGTCCCCGAGTTTTTTCAGACTTGTAAATTTTTTATTAATATGATGCCTGTACTTGTAAATAAGGGGTCTGTTTTTACCCAAACTAGCTTTCTGATGTCAACGAGTTGTTTTGACTTTTTTCCCTCTTCAGTATTGATCAAGAACAATGACATTTTGTAAATATTATGTAAATACATATGAGATACTTTGAGATAAATGCCCCCCCCCCCCTATTTTTTATTCTGGTCATATATGATTTATTTCTTGGTTCATAAGTTCCTCATGACATGTCAGTAGACATTTACATCATATGTTCACAGTATAAAACCATACGAGATAGCTGTGTTCTGGCCAGGCTCCTTTGGGAATGTGGCTGTCCTTTAATTCTGTGATAATGAAATTAAAATATAGTACCTACTTGTGCAAAAACCTTTGCATTGAAATAACTTTTCCATTTATTTTGGATACATGTGCAGAACGTCATATTTAAAAATATTGAGTAAAGCAGAACTATTATGAACACATGTGTATGATCCTCACGTCAAGGCACTTTCAAATGTGAATGCATCAGTGTAAAGTATAAGTTTATTTGAGGGAATAAAACACCTAATATTTGTCTATGCACATAGCTCCTTGAAATTTGTTTTGTGCTTTTGACACGCATCAAATAAATATTTTACACAAATTTTCTGCGACAGCAGAAATTAGTAGAATTTTTTTTACCTGATCCACATTCCTATACAGAGAAATTTCTATTACAAGGAGATATTTCTTGTTAGATTACATCTTTTCTGGCATTGTTTCTGTAGAATGATTTACAGACAATTCATTACCTGAAATAAGAAAGAAAAAAAATACTTCATTTTACTATACTTGTGAAACTGGGCACAAAGGTTTTAGACTGGTATATTATGGTTTGTAGAAGTACAAGGTGGTGAATTTTGGCTTGAAATATGTTTATTTTTTTCTCTATTGTGTGTACATGATTTGATCGGACCCCCCCCCCAAAAAAAAAAATAATCACGGAAATTCAAAACAAACTTGGAACCATCAGCTCACATAGTTTCCAAAGGGGTATTGAACAAGCGAATCTTTCTCTACATGTATCTTTACCTTATTTTTTTGTCTGTTCCACTTTCATTTTTTCTTCAATCATCAACATCACTTGTATTGAAAATAAATTTTATACAGAAATCCAAGTATTTTGCTTTTGCTTTTTAATTAATGTTTGATGTGTTGTGACATGTTTTAAGAAGTGGTCATTCAGATCCGTCGACGATCTCCTAGAAAATTAGGTAAATTGCCAATTCATCCACTGCCAACTCGTCCACTCACTACATGGCCTACCTTCATTTAGTCTTATCAATGCCATTCCGTCCAACATTTCGTCTAAAAACCATTTGGTCCAATCATCACTTCGTCTTATAACCAGTTTGGTCTAATACCCATTTTCTTTTCATTCATTTTGCACAAAACACTTCAGTTTAATTAGACCAAATGGTATATGGACTAAATGGCTATTGAACCAACTGGTTATTAGAGGGAATGGCATTACACTATATGAAAGTAGACCATGTGAGTGGACTAACTGATGGTAGACCAAATGATAGTAGATGAGTTGGCAATTGGAAATAAACCGAAAAATAGATGGGCAACCTCTTCCCTCTCTCTATTCTTTCGTGTTCATTGGCCCCCTCCTCTCTGTCTCAAACTCTCCCTCAAATTTTACCCCACCCCCTTTTTCCTTACCTCTTACTCCCAGGGATATTGGCTTGTATTTTGGACTCATGTTAAATTCAAGCTGTGGTCTAAAGTTGTGATTTAATTATGGATAACCAATTGTGAAACAATTCTCTAACAGTACGGGGGGCCGTTTCATAAAGCTGTTCGTAAGTTAAGAGCGACTTTAAGTACGACTTGTGACCCTTCCTTGTGGTAAATGATATTCACCATTTCATTTAATGTTCATTTGTGATTATCTAGCGTGTGAGAAAGGATCACAAGTCGCTGTTAACTTACGAACAGCTTTATGAAACGCCCCCCAGTTTCGATTTATGAGTTTGTATATTATTCGTGGGGGGGCCGTTTCATAAAGTCCACACAAGGACTTGCTAATTTCATCCCTTGATTTAACACCACTATCCTAAACCTAAATCAAGGGAAGAAATAAAGCCAGGAGCAATTGTCGCCGGAGCAAATGTCACCTTTATTATACATGTGCGAAAGTTGCAGCGTTCTTGTTGCGTCACTCTTTTGCTCGAATTAAACCCCCCTCCCCCCAGAGATTTGTTGACTGCAGTGTTCTCGACACCATGCATTAATCACCGTTTCTCTTTCATAGTGATTGCAAGCCTCGATTGAACACTACAGTTTTCCTAGGATATCACTGTTAGTTCTTCTTAAAAACCCTTATTCTTCCCTGCACATGGGATTCAGTGTTAAGTTAAATATTTTCTTTATTTTTTGAATTTTACTCATGGCCTGTTCTTTCTTGTATGGCTTGGGGGGAGAATGGTTGACCCACAAGGCTCTCGTGACAGCAAACATTGGTTGGTGGTGCATGTATTATGACAAGCAATAATTAAACGTTGAATGTTATCCACATTTGATGAGCAAGAATATCTTACCCTATCATAACCCACTGAATAGAGTACCGAAGCGATGACGTCGGTTGCCATGGTGTCATGGCGGCCTGGAGCGTGTTTCTCATAGGAGTATGGTAATTTTGCAATTACAAATGTGTATAGATAGTCAGCTGCGACTCTGTTTAGAACCAGCCGGTTCATTGTCATGACATTGTGACGTCACACTTCGGTACTCTATTGCCATGTGTATGTTGTGCACAATGTTATAAAATGCTGTCGAAAATGAAGACAAATCCAAAACAATGTCAAATTGAAATCTCTTCAAAATTTAATCAATCTATCAAGACCACATCATGATTTGATTCATATTTCTTGCAAATGAAAAAAAAAACCTGGTATGGAATGAAACCCAGGTCCCAGTAACACAAAGGTTAGCGATTAATCTCCAAGTTGAAAGAACAATTCTGATTGGTTCCTAGTCAGTCTACAGAGCAAAATGTGCATGCAATGGTGATCTTGATAGGCCATTTCATTTCGTGATTAATCGCTAACCTCTGAGTTACGGGGCCCAGATGACTAACTTGAGATAAAGAAAAGGCAACATCCTCTACAGAGAATATAACTGATCTTTGAAAAGTATTTGATTATCCAGGATGAGTGGTTGGTTCTGCACAATAAACAATCAAAAGTTAGAAATGTTTTCATGGGTACAATTAGACAACACAGTTGAAAATAATGAAGAAAATGTACTTTGCAACCTTGCTCACAAATGATATACTGTATAGCATTAGCAAATAAGTCTGTAAACATATATTTGCATGATGCATTTTGGGGGTGAAACATATACAAGTTAGGGTAATACCCTGGATCGCTACTTGGTCTACTCCCATTTCTTCTACAAGTTCATTGCCACAAAGCCCACCGGGCAGTTTGTCTAATTTCCAGTTATGCTATGCCCATTTGGTCTAATCATGGCTTTTGTCCTTGCAATATATAACAAGTAAAGTTTCCATTGAGAAAAATCAATCATAAATTTTAAAATTATTGTAAAATTAGAACTGATCATTGGACATCAAAGTATAAATTTATCTGCTAAGTTGAACTTGATTTTCTCTAACATTAGGACTTTCCTGGTGTTCCCATTATCAACAGACAGTTTGTAGCTACATGGTGAGATATGTGCAATACAATCACTGCTTGCATGAAATAGGACAACTAGAATTTTATTTAAAAAAATTATAGATTAGAAGACTTCTTTAAAGGATAAGTCCACCTTAACACAATGTTGATTCAAATAAAAAGAGAAAAATCCAACAAGCGTAACACTGAAAATTTCATCAAAATCGGATGTAAAATAAGAGAGTTATGACATTTTGAAGTTTCACTCAATTTCACAAAATAGTTATATGCACATTCCGGCTGGTATGCGAATGAGGGAACTGATGACATCACTCACTCACTATTTCTTTTATATTTCATTATATGAAATATTCTTATTTTCTCATCATTGTCCTGTGAAACAAAGTTTTATTTCTCCCTGAACCATTGTGATATCATTTTATGGTTCAGTCAAGTTGGTCCTTATTGTCAAATCTGTGAAATTTGAAAAATTTTATAATTCAAACAATAAAAAACAAAAGAAATAGTGAGGGACATAATTGATTCTCTCATTTGCATGTGACAAATTTGTGCATATAACTATTTTGTGAAAAATAAGAGAACCTTTAAAATGTCATAACTTTCTTATTTCAGCATTATGCTTGTCTGATTTTTCTCTTTTGATGAAAATCAAAATTTTTCTGAATTGGACTTGACCTTTAAACATAGCACAATAGGAGATGTACTCAAAATGAGAACGGAAAGCCTATTTATAAAGCAGAGTTTTTATATGACTTGGTGTTGTAACAAATTTCCATATACTAGCTACCTTCACAATCAAGCCCCCTGGTGATGGTGTATAGCTGTAAGTCCACTAATTGCTTACTTACAAACATGCATATGCTTTCTCTTGGCAATAAGGGATATAACAATCCATATTTCCATTAACGGAGAAATGTCACAAATTAATAGAATTTTGAGAGCATCCTGACGGTGCTTTAAGAATGAAAAGAGAAAAGGCATAAAAATACAGGACGACGTGTGTACACAAACATGGACAAAATGATAAACACAACATGCACATGGGGGGTCATTTCTTTGATACTGTCTACTCTGATTGTATGTGTGAAAGTTTGAGAAAGAAAAACCCTGATTCACAAAATGACTAATGAGAGACAATAAATATTGACCTTCATTGAAGGGATAATCAGGGCTGAAAATAATTATATCTAAAAAAAAAAAGAGTAAAAATTCACTGAAAATTTAATATAAATCTGTTATTGAATTTCAAAATTCACCAATATTTTGTGAAAACAGTTATTTGCATGGCATCATGAATATTCATTAGGTTGGGCTGATGATGTCTCATCCCCATTTTCCCTTTTCTTATGTTATTACATGAAATCATTTTAATTTCATATTTTCATACATGTGTGTATGATATGCCTCCATTACAATATAATAATAATAATTTGCAGCAATGAATATCTAAGACATTAAATCAGATTTTAATCCATTCTTTTTTATTCTTTCACAAGTTAGAATAAACATAAATTAATGCAATAACATAAATAAGAACAAGTGGGGATATGACATCACCAGTTTGCTCAATAAATATTCATGACGATATGCATAGAACCGTTTCAATGTCATAACTATGTTAATTCTTGTCCGATTTTGAACAAATTCTCTGTGTTTTCCTTGTCTAATTTTTGTTTATCTCTTCCAATTGTATTATTTTCAGCCTGGAGTACCCCTTAAAGACAAGTAATGGCCTAACGCAAATGATGGTTTCAAGTCTACCTTCTCTAAGTCAAATAATGCCTTAACTCAAAAGCATGATTTCAGACCAGAATATGCAAAACATGTATCAATAACAATAGGTTAAATTCAACATTTAGATGTTATTGCTTAATCAAGGCTCCACACTAACTTTTTTTCTTGGTGGCCCAATCGGTCCACCAAAATCATCAATATCATATTTTTGGTGGCCCGCAGAGCAACTGCGGTGGCCCTGAAACAATAGAAAACATTTCAATTTTGCAAAACTTTGGTAGCCAAACCGGGCCAAGTGTGAGCTTTTACAGAATTTTGGTGGACCGACTCTCAATTTAGGTTGCCCCAGGCCACCGGGCCATTGCTAATGTCCAGCCCTGGCTTAAATACATGCTTTGCAATCTGGTCCCAATAGATTCAACTTGGGCAGAGCCACCTGTATGTTGAAGTTTTTAAAGGTCACACCAGCCTCGTTCAATACCACTAACAGAACAATTTGATTGCTTTCAAGAATTATGTATAGTTATACCGAAACCATACTGGTTTGGACACAGGACAAACATCTCTTTTTTAAATAACTGAAATATTATATCACTATTTGTCTTTATGGGTAAATATCAGAAGAAAACACAGAAGGAAAAAATTATTCATACAAGCTTGTAAGGTTTTGAATAAAAATACAGAGAAGTAGAGATCACGTGCATGATGTGTATCAGAGTAACATACCTATCTATGCATACAGTAAAGGATGACATTGATATAAAGACAACGTTTCTATACATACAAACACAAGAAACCCTACTATTTTTCTTTGGCACGCATTTGTGCCCTTTTGCCTGTAAGGGCCTGGAAACCGGACTTGATGCTAGCGACAGAACACCGTGATTGACACCTCTCGCACTGTAAGAAGAAAAGCCGATTCTCTTTGTGCAGGAAGGTTTCGGACGATCTACACGTGTGACACGTTACGTATTCCTCTGCAAAAAAGAAAATTAAGGGTTTATTCAGTTAGCAGGCATCTGCACATTTTGTGAGAGGCTTCCAAATTTTTGGTTTGATTTATCAAGTATTATAAAGCGAAACATCAATGTAAATATAATAATACTGCAAAATTGCCATTTAAAGTAACCGAACATACATATTATTATTTGAAAACATTTGATATACTGCCTTCAAACATCTTATTTTATCAGTTAATTCTGTAATATTTTGAATAACATTCACAAATCTTTATCACAGCTGCTATTAATAAGAAAAACAATAATTTCTACCAAAATAATCTAAAGTGAGGTAAGTAGGAAGGAAAGAGCATTATTAAAAAATTATTAGAAACATTAAATTAATATATCCCCAAAAGTTTTCATGTCAGTATTAATGAGTCGAATTACAAAAATTTGGAACATCTCCATACTCCAGAGCATTAAAACCAGTATTCAGCTTGGATAAATTCCCAAAATGTGTCTAGATTACTATTCCAATTCCTTACTAGACCATATGAGTATGTATTCCCTGAAACAGTTAAAGAAGAGGGGGAGATGAAACGAAAATGTGATTCACATGATTAAGTTTGTAATTTTACATGAATTCAATTTTACAATTCAATGAATAAATGTACACCAACAATGGCAAACATTTTACAATACTTACTAATATATCTCCTGAGTACACTTTCCATTTGTTTTTGTTGGAAGCGACCTTTGATAATGAGCTGGTTATTTCCGTCTATGGACCCGCTCGTCCCTAACTCGGCTAATAAGAAGTTGAGCAGATGCTCTGTGGGTCTATGAAGCCTGTGTGGAAAAAAAAAATTATGAATAAAACCTAGAATTATCACCTAATGCGATTCAAGCTGAAACCAATCACATAGTTGCAGCAAACAATTTCATGAGAAAACTGTTAAAACTCAAGGCTAATTGTCACCATAATGTTGAAGATCAAGATCTGGTACATTTAAGCATACCGTACTCTGTGAAGCTGAACACACTATCATACTGAAGATTGCCAATATGCATGTGAGATAACTGATTGGAAAACGACCCTATAAGGTACCTTGCGAGAATGCAGGCAGAAATTAAGTTCTTATTTTCCGGGGGCTACTTTTCAAAACTTTTGCCTAAATCTGCAAAATTTGATAAGCTTTAACATTGCATTGAGTAATGGCTGGAGATTTTCCGGGGCTCCTTTTCGAGTTTCGAGGGCTATTTTAAGCATATTGGGGGCAAAATCATGACAAGCCCCGTGTAATTTTTCCGTGCTAGAATGCCATGTTTACTTGGAGACATTTTCTTCCAGAATCCTTAGCGCGTATTTTCTAGTTACACATACAAACAATCATTTGCGACCGTTACCACAAATGTCATTTATGTTTAATATCCAAGCCCCATGATGAGGACTCATTGCCACAATATACCACTGCCATGGCATCGCAGTTTCCGACACTTTAATAAATGCTTTTGCATTTCACTCTAAGATCAATATATGGGCCAAGTCTCATGAGCACCAGTTTGCTGTGTACAATTTTCCAAGGTTTATTGCTGTAATGTGCCACTACCATGGCAATGCCATTTCTGACACATTATAAAATGTCTTCACTCTATGTTCATGTAAAATAATTGAAATATGTCAGTAAAATGAATCTTCACACTCACATTTTACAAATTTCTGTGAAGTTGACAAAGGAGCTTTTCTTGGTTCCAATCCTAACGACCTGAGGAGGCCTCATGATGAATCTCTTCTTCTCTCCTGTTACCATGTCGGGATTCTTTGATCTCATGATGTCAAATGCCCTCGTTAGTAACTAAATAAAGAACAAGAAAAGAAAAATAATAAAAGCGAACGGAAGTATAAAGATTCTATAATAGTATGACATCAAATACACTTGTATTTGAATAAAGAAAAGGAACAATAATAAACAAAATACAGTTTTTTTCTTTCCTTTGCTTTATCTCATATGAAATGTAATGAACAAAATTCAGGAAAACCACAATTTTATTCAATGTACTATTCTCTTGGTAGCAATATGATGATGATGAAGATGATGATGACCGTATTGCCAAAAGTATCAATGAATGTGCTTTAGCTTCACAATATCATGAATTATGTTAATATTCTGTGATCATGTAAATGTGGTCATCATTGCCAACATCATCATTATCATTTTCACAATAACTGCACATGTACATCATCACAAAATACTAGTATTGACATACAATATTAGTGTTACATTCATCATCATCTCTGTATTAAAAATGCATATGCTGTCTTTTTTTCTATACATTTATACATTATACACAGATGTATGTCCATAAATACACACAACTATAATCAAGTGTTTATAATCCTTAAATAAATGATAATGGTCAATATTCCTGGAGCAACTTTTCCACAAGATACAAAGCTCTTTGAGAAGCTATCCCAGGTCAGCACAATACCAGTCAGTGACAGTATCGGTCAACACATGTAAGTTCTGTACATACATTACAACTTACTTCATCATATGTGTAATCACGTTCTGTTCCAGCCCACGTTGTACCACTTGTGTCCTTTAATTCTGAATTATCTATAAATAAAAAAAAACATGAAAAAAAACCTTGATCAAAAGATCCAAAATAGATTTCAAATTGTGGCAAAAAAAAAAAAAGAACAAAAATTAAGTCTTGCAATACATGTATTGTGATACAAAACAGTTTACAAAGCATGACTGCAACTTTACGAGTGCAATGCACATAGCAACCTTGCAACATAATTGAATAAAAGTATCAAGCATACATGTTACAGGGATTATTAGAAATTGACATGAGAAATTATTGGCAATATACACAAGTGAACCAAGACAAATAATACTGTAAAAGTAAAAGAAAACAAGGAAACCAGGGCATTATAAGGGAAAGAAGATAGGTTCTGTACAGTCCTGCAGTGAAAATAAGACCAATCATACGTTTCCTACGATTGACTTACCATCTTCTTTTCCAATGACAGGTTCGACAACATCATCTCCATCCAAGTCTTCGATTCGCTTCTTCTTTTTCTTTTTCTTCTTCTTCTGTTTTGTGATATCTAGATCCTCCATCTCTGGCATATCTTCCAGTGCCATGGGAGCGTCTTCCTCAGCCGGCTCTTTGCTGGTGTTATCATCCACATCCTAGAAAGATATGAGAGATGGATGACACTTGATAAGAGACGCAAACTCACATGACCAATCATTTGATTGCATCAACATCATAAATTGTCTTAGCTCTGTGCACGTTAATAAGAGACCCGAAAGGGGGCTGTATCCCCAAAATAATTGGCAATTTTCCTCCAACTTTGCCATTTTGAGCATTTATCTAGACCCATTCTTGTTCATTGGTAATTCAAGACAGTGTGGCCAATCTTCCTAAAATGTGCACTATCAGCAATTTTTTTCTCATGAAAAACTGAATTTAAAGGCCCGAATTCACAAAGGTGTTTTTGAAAACCCACGGTTGAGTCCATGGTTTATGCAGATTTCCTGTATGAATTACGCTTTTATTAGCGCGTATCGGGCGCGTGTATAAGAAATGTCCAATGCTGATGCGCGCTTTTGTCACAGTGCGCCAAATTGACGCATGTTACCATGGTTTTATTCATGAGTCCACTGTTTTTATTCATGAGTCCACTCTTCAAACAGTGGACTCATGAATAAAACAGCGTATATAACCATGGTAACATGCGTCAATTTGGCGCACTGTGACAAAAGCGCGCATCAGCATTGGACATTTTTTATACACGCGCCCGATACGCGCTAATATAAGCGTAATTCATACAGGAAATCTGCATAAACCATGGACTCAACCGTGGGTTTTCAAAACCACCTTTGTGAATTCGGGCCAGAGTGTCTGCAAATCATACAAAACAAAATCTAAGACTAATGTACACTGCATCCCAGCTCAAATCTATTCAGACCAAGGCCAATAGTACTTGCCACATGGCACACTCAAAACTAGGCTCTTTTTACCATCCTATTCTGCTTCATCTTTGTAATATACCTCTCTGCACTTGGATAAGTCATTTGGCCTCTCCAAACCTATGTTTCTGGCTTTCAAAACTTCAACAGCTTCGAGCCGAGATTGCATAATGCAATATGATGCAATGTGCACAGCAGATTGCCACATAGCCTGATATTAAAACACAGATTCTCAAGCATGATGAAAGGGATGATACTCATGAAGATATGCAAAGAACTGTTTCACCGTCATAATGCAAAAACTTTGAATTTTCCTAACTTTGTTATTCCTTGTCTGATTTTGATAAGATTTTCAGTGTTTTGTGTGTCTATTTTTACTCTTTTTGTTCAAATCACATAATTTTCTACCTGGAGTATCCCTTCAAAGGTGCTACTTACTGGTAAGGCCGACTCCAAACCATCCATCACAAAAGCCGTCTTCTTCTTTTTCTTCTTCTTTTTCAACGCTGTGAAATCTTCCAGGTCAAGTTCATCGACTGCAAAAACAATTCAATGAAGAAATGTACACCAATAATGGCAAACGTTCATGTTGTAGCATTAGGGTTACAAGCTGAAAATAACTTTTTCTCAAAATAAACATGGCAGGTATTCCTAACACAGAAATGGAACCATATGAAACCTACATGTGTCACTATATTACATTTAAACTAAAAGTGGCCAAAGAAGTATGCTGATCTTTATGGATATGTTTCCTTCATTGCATGATCCTTTGGAAAACAATGTTGAAGGTGGAGAAAATACGGCCTTAGAGGCATTGGCTAGCTTTGCGAACAACCAATTTAATATTCTCCAACAGAGATGAAACATGTGTATGAGTAAATCATTACATTTATTAGATCTATAAAAAAAAATACCCGGAAAACAACCATTATTGAGAATAAAAAGCTACAAGTACAGCGCAAACCACAATTTTATAATTTTGTATCTGGACAATTTTTTATGGGCTTCACTTTTGTAAGATATCACAGACTCGTGTGAAGGGACCTTGCAGCTAAGACTTATTTAAAGGGGAATGAAACCTTTGGAATAAGTAGGCTTGTGTCAAAACAGAAAAATAAAAGAAACAGATCAACGAAAGTTTGAGAGAAATGGGACAAAAAATGAGGAAGTTATGAGCATTTGAATATTGCAATCACTAATGCTATGGAGATCCTCACATTGGCAATGCGACAAGGATCTGTGATATCACATGCGAACAACTTTTCCTTTGATGGACTATAAAATACCCCCAAAATGTCTCTTTTTGCTTTTTCTTATGGTGATACAAACTCTTTATCCATAATGTTTTTTTTTTTTTAATCTGTATTACATGCGCTCCTATATAAAGAATATATAATCTACTGATAGATGTGATAAAAGAGGCAATTTAAGTGAAATATATATTAATGTAATGGGGAGAGTTGTTCACAAGTGACATCACACATCTTTGTCGCATTGCCATTGTGAGGATCTCCATAGCATTAGTGATCGCAATATTCAAATGCCCATAACTTTCTCATTTTTTGTCCGATTCTTCTCAAACTTTTGTTGATCTGTTTCTTTGATTTTTCTGTTATCAAACAAGCTATCTTGTTCGAAAGGTTTAATTCTCCTTTAAGTCGAATCAATGTTAGCCTATAGATGCCAGGATATAGACATGTATGGTTGCTAAAAGCAATACGATGATGATTAATTCCATACCAACCAAAAGCTGTCAAGTTTGTGCGTGTGTTTTGAACCTTGCCTTAATGTGCTTTTTTCACCTTACACTTCAATTTCATCAATTCTTTACGTATCTATTCATGGTATTGTGCTACTCTAGCTAGGTTACAGAATTACTACCGAATGGTGCCATGGTCAGGCTACCAAAATGTCATCTAAAATCAAAACCAGTTATACTAAAAACTGACTATAGTTGACTCCAATTTTTGAAGCTTATTTTAATTACATGATTTTGCTGAATTCAGGACTTATCAAAATGATCAATTTGATGCATATTCAGAGTATCTATTGTTTCTCTCCTGTGGAATTACCCTAAATCAGGTTTGACTGAATCAAACATTTGTCATGTACTGTAGCTAACTCAACTACAAATTAAATAACACAATACAATTAATAAACTTACAATTATCTGCTGATGCTTTTTCTTTCTTTTTCTTCTTCTCTCCTTCCCCTTGCGTCTCCTCGGTTGGTTTTGTCTCTGAATCCACATTCTCTGCTGCTGCTGCCGGTGCATCAGCTTCCTCATTCTGAGTTTCACCACCGAGGGCAGCATCTAAATCAAAGGGCGTCTTCTTCTTCTTCTTTTTCTTCTTCATAGAAGGATCAAAGATCTGTATAATATACAAACAAGTAAAAAATTGATGGTTACCACTTACCAGCATAATCATATATATTTGAGTTTATATACTCCGTACTTTTTTTTTCCTTTCTAAGACAAGTGTATGCTCATGAAATTAAAAAAAAAAAAAAAAAAAAAACTTTTAAAACTTTATCACAAAGACATCAATTACATACAAATAAAGCAGATCTAAAGAACTCTATATTTGGTCAATCACATGTACACAAAACAGACCAATGGGCAGTTCCACGGTTACGGAGTGACATTCAGAAACAAGTTTTTAGCATTCAAACAAAGATATCACCTATATTTAAATAGTTATTTGCAAAGAAATGGTACCTGACAGTAGTTGCTGAAACCCACTTTTCAAAATAATATTTGTTATTTTGATCCACTGAATTAATGAGATATGAATATTCATAATCATGGTTACAAAGTGACGTAAAATGGACATGCATATTTGAAGAAAAAACATATTGCTCAAACTCTGTGAACTTTAAATGGCTATCACAATGTTGAGTTATTGATTGGATTCTATGTTGTTCTAGCTTTAATATGCTGCATTACATTAAAAAATTGACCTATTTTTTCGTTAATTACAACTTAAAACATAAACCCATACCCGGTTACGGAGTGACATCTGAAATATTCACACACAGGCGACGTAAAATGAACTTATATTTTAAAATTTTCTTTTGATATGATGTAAAATGATGACCTTCAAATTATCCAAAAGAAAATTTTTACAAAACAAGCAAAAGTTTTCTGATAAATTGAAATTAAGTAAAAAACAATATATGTAGTCCCATGTATAGAATTTTTTGTATGATTTGGATTCTCCTATGAGGAGATGCGAAAGAAAACAAAATTTTGGCTAATTATGTTCCCCTCTTGTATTTATGAAATCCCATATGAGTTTTAATAGAAAAATTTGATCCAGATTTGAAATAGAGCCAATATAAATTTTTGGAAAATGTCCACTTTTGCTTGGAATTGCCCCAATATATTATATTGTGAATGAATCCATACATTTCATTAACAAAATAAATTGTAAATTATGTACTGTAGACTAGAGGATACACCAGTGTATGTTGCAAGCACGATAATACACTATCATTGAGATGTTTTCTATTTAATGTAGTGTATACACTGTATAATAACAAAGTGTTTTGAATTGGGAACATGTTTTAAATGTACATTCATTTTGATATAAATAAATGAATGGAGTAACTTGAATTTATTTGGTGGTATTGTGTTTATAAATGTTAAATGTCAACCATAATCTTGAAAGGCAATGGATCTTTTTAGGTTTTATGTTTATTTACTTGTACATGTATTTGAAATGTGGAGGGTTTGAACATGTATGTAGTTTTGGAAACCTACTTGAATTGGATCTACTTTAGTTTATTTTGAAGGGCTAAGTTAAAAAATAACATTACCTTCCGTTGATATCGCATGAAAAGCATTTTTTTTTCTTTAGTATTTTAGAGCTACATGTACTTGACAATATTGCTCTACGTAAAAATAACCATTGATACACAGCTTGATAAGGCATCTTCTATTTGTTTGTTTTTTCTTTATAGTGTTTTGGATCTGCTTAACATAATTGATGCCCCCCCCCCCATAGGGATAGTAACTTTTATTTTGCTTGTGATAGAAATTTGCACCAGACGATCCTGTCCGTTTTCTTCGGGGACTTCACATTTAACAGTATTTTTACCCAGACCAGTAGGCAGTTCCCTCAAGGAGAAAAGCCAGCAAAAAAACCCTGATGGATATAGTCAAAGCGTGGCGGACACAGCAAAATCATGACGGACAAATGGCAGTTTGGCAAATTAAGGATTACAAGATGCGTGTAGGGCATACATGTAGATCTACAGTGTACTATCATTCGATACTAAGTACCGACTTCCAAGTTCCAGTATCAATCGCAGTGTCGCTCATTATGTGCTATTGCGCTCATTTTTTCAGACATGATAGATTCAGCTTTAAAATGATACAAATTTCAAGACAATATCTCTCCGTTCAACTGAGATATCATATGTTAAACTGAATGAAAATGGGAAAAGCGTAAGAAAACAACCTTTTTATAGGGCAAGTTCAAGACGCATGGCCATCTAATTAGTATTTGATCGAAATATTGGTCTTACAGTGTACCTGATTTTAGTAAGCATAAGCTGCAGTTTCAAAATAATTTGAAAGGCTCATGTAATACTAATATCCACGGGACTGCCACAGATACATGATGTAGCATGTTCATCTGAGTAAGTTGAATATGCCAAAATATTGAGCCAATTTTCATGAACAATATTATATCTCACTGTTTCAAATTAGTTTTACAATTTTTATCTGATCATTTGTGATGAAAAATATTTTTTTCTGACTTCAGATATGTTATACGGTAATAAGGTCCCCGAAGTCTGTGCGTACGCTTATCTGCGCGATTCTAGCAAAAGAACATATGCGACAGCCCCTCTTTATAAATTCAATTCAGACATTGATAATACTATCATGATAACAGACTCTAGTCTCTACAAAATTTATTTAATTTTACCCTAAGCCTCATAATCATATTCACATAAGGTCCCTAACTTTCATGACTTTGTTGTTACTGTTACTTAGGCAAAGTTGAAATTGAACAATAAAAAACAGGGCATATTATACACTTGGCCCTAATATCATAATTAAAATATCATGATTATGGCATAATTATTGGGGATAAAAAAAAATCCTTCATGTGGAAACAGAAATTGAACATTCATTTTTTAATTTTATTCTTGTCTTGGAAATTATTTAGCATGTTTAGGCCCTTCATTACAATCATGATTTAGCATGGCTATGCCTATGGTGAATATTAGTCATGTTAGTAGATCTAAACAATGGTAGGTTTAACTTAGTCTAGTCGTTAATCTATAGAAAAAATAAAGGATTCACTTAGTAGAATAAATTAAATACAAAATTAAGATCCTATGAAAACATTTTGGTCTTTTTTGTCATTACCGCTTCATTGTCTTCCTGAACTTCGTCCGTCATTTTCTTCGAGTTCGACTTCGTTTCTGTCTCCGACTTTTCAGCTTCGTTTTTACTAATATTAATAATACCGGTACTAATACTAGATAAAAGAAACTCTCTCCCTTTTCTTCAGAATGTTGAAATACAGATGCAAATCTACTGATGTGATAATTAGTACACAACAACTAGTAGATCTATAGTAACTTGTCAAATGTCCAGTTCCTATTCCGCAGCACAGCTGGTTTGTTCAATAGTGCAATGCATGCAATGCAGATAGATTGGATTACCGGTTTTACACACATGTGTGGTCGATATCGCGCGAGTGCGTGTGCATGCCTAGTCTATAGGCTAGGCATCGCGGGGGATTGCATCAGAAATTCATGTGCGAGGCAAATCTCCATTGAACTGTGCACAAATCTCCATTGAACTGTCCACTAAAAACGAACGGAGGGTACAGAAATGGTTATGGAGAGCCATTGTGGGTGGATTTTTTTTTTGGCTTAGCTTTTGTTTCCTGCGAAATACTTGTACAGTACATCTTCTCATGGTAAAAAATAATAGTACTAAAAAACATAACAACAAACAAATAGAAGGAGAAATCAGTGGGGTCGAGCAGTGAGAAGGCATCCCAAACGATCTCTTTACCAGACACCCCCATAGGCGCGGATCAAGAGGGGCCCGCCCCCCCCTATTGGCGGAGCAAAAAATGAAGAAAAAAGGGGGAAGAAAGAAAAAGAAAGGAAAAGAGAGGAGAAAAAAAGAAGGGGAAACATAAGAGGAGGAAAACGAGTGAATGAAATAATAAAAAAATATTTCATGTCACTTTATAAAATTTTCGCTCGCGCTTCACGCTCGCATTGCCTTTTAGGTGATTTACATATCTTGCTGAATATGGAGATTAAAATATCGAATTTTCAAGTCAAGTTCGTAAATCGAACTTCCAATTTTTTTATTTACAAATTGATTTTTAAAAAGTGCTCTGTAAAAATGTATGTTTTATGGGCTGAATAGTAACATTTTCTGATCGCGCAGTGCGCTCGCAAAATTTGATTTGTATAGGTACCGGCCTATTATTTTGCTTTATTCCATAAAGTTCTCAAAATATCCCTATTCAGATCAGAGTGTCGAAACGAGTCGAAATTAACGTACAGCTAGCGCTGTACGCTGGTATTTTGATTTGTGCGTTATGTATATCTCAATATTATTCTATAATAAACTACTTAAAATCCCCATTTCATGACAGTTTATCAAAAATTTCGGCTCGCGATTTGCGATGGCATTGATTGTTGAACATATATTAAGTCATGCATCTTATTCATAATTAAAAAGTGTTTTAAGGACGTTCCACAGTTATGTTTGTGCACATTATGATCTGCGCATAATTTACACTCTGCGCGCTGACGTCACAATGGATGAACAGGTGATTAATTAGCTGCGGGTATGAGCTGATTTTTAACTGCAGATCCGATGCGTTATTTCATGAATATAAAAAATGGAATTATCCCATGGACCATTCAAAAAAATATTCTCTACAATTTCAAAATACTTTACTCTGCAGTGCTGCCAAGAATCACGAATATTAGCCCGAGTTTGAATAAATGGTAGAGTGGTTTTGATTTTTTCTTCACATAGATACTAAGCATTCGGCGCATTTTTGGTGTTTTAAAAAGCACATTTGCTCTAATAAAAATGGTGATAGTTTAAAAACAAGCACATGAACCCCTATTTTTTAATGTTTGTACCTCTTAGGTATACCTTCCTCTACAACTCTGCAAATTTTTGTGAAAATGACATGGATTTTGAATAAAGTGCAGCATTTATTGTACGTTTGTAGTTTGTTACTGAAATTTTACATTTTTTAGATTGGGATTTTGTTATCTTTTACGCCATTTTTAAGAACTGACAGTGCTGTTAAACTTAAAATTGCAAACAAATAGCACTATAAATATATTCTCCATTCTAACGATACAATTATTAACTCTCTTGCGAAATTTGATGACTTTTTCATGTATTTTGACTGAGTAATAGAGGTTTAAACTCATTGTAGTAATCTTGGGCGGTCTAAAAATGCCAAATTCTTTTGAATGCGCAATTCTTAAAAACATCAATTTGGGTGAACTTTGAAGCTCTATAGCAAAAATTCAAGCACATGGACCTATGTTAATTTTTGCATATTTCGAATATTAAGGTTCTAAAGTATCTATGTGCAAAGTTTGGTGAAAATGACATGGATTTCACTTTAACTGTGGAACGTCCTTAAATGTCCAGTTTTCAGGCTATAATATTGACAGATTTCGCGCTTTTATTGGGCTTATATTATATTAATAAATTAATTCAATAATTAAATTGTCCCTTTTTCAGAATGGAATATTGACAAGTTTCATCTCGCGCTTATAGGAAGAGAAATCAGATAGTCATTATATTCATATGATGACATAATGTTCTGAGAATGTCCCGGTCCTTAATAAACCGACACATGGTTATCTCAGGAATCTGATGGTTTATACTTATCTCCTGGTTTTACGTTCGTAGAAAACCATAGGGGTAATAGACGAGGAGGAGGGGTATAGGTATCTATATGAATGAAAAACTAGAATATTTTACTCACAGTGATCTTACTTGTATGAATGAAATTGCTGAATCTCTTATCATTGAAATTCGGGTACCAAAATCTAATAACATAATGATCATCATATTTTATAGACCTCCTAACTCCAACACAAATATTTTTTTTGGATACTTGAAAGTTCTACAAAATCCGTTTTTTATAATAAAGATTGTTATGTAGTATTTTAGGTGACTTTAATATAGACATTATCTAAATCTAATCACAATAGGTCACATGAATTTTTGGATACCATGCTTTCATCATCCTTTTTACCATTGATAATATTTTTGTAATGTTTCTCCTTTACCCGAGTATGGAATAATTTTTTTCTGACAATTTCCCGATATTTTCAAGAACTCCGTATAGGTAAGCAAAAAAAAAGACACCCCGCAACATAAATTCCGACGGCTATAACACCAAATAATTTACAGAGCTTAAAAGATGGTCTTGAAGACGCGGATTGGTCTGAAGCGTTCAGTTCTCAAGATACAAATACAGCACATGTATATTCATGAAAAATTTTACTTCACATTTAAATATACATGTACCATTGGTCAGTAAATGTAATAATTATAAAAAGAGTCCAAGACTTCCTTGGATATCGAAATAAATATTACGATCAATAAATCGCAAAAACAACTTGTACTATATGCAGATAAAATTAATCGCTCAGAAAAGTCACATCGTAAATATACACATGATACCCTCACTAAATCATTGCGGAGTGAAAAACGAAAATATTTCACAAATCAATTAATTTGTTTCAAACACGACATCAATAAAACATGGAAAACAATAAACACTGCCATAAATAAAGCACAAAAGCACGCATAAAAACAATAAAGCACAATAATGTTGAAATTCATGATTCTTTTCGTATAGCTGATATATTTGATCAATACTTTACACAAATTGGAAAAAGTCTTGCAGACAATTTATCATTAACACAAAAGAAATTTACGGATTTCATTCACCAACCAAACCCTAATTCTTTTTTTTTTAATAGGAATGAAATACTAAATATAGTGAACAACTAAAAAACAAAAAAAGCTGTGGTCATGATGGTATTGACAATATTTTGTTAAAGAATTAATGTTATAGAATATATTGTTGATCCATTAGTATATAATACCTTTCTTTAATAATGGCGTCGTGCCTGACAATATGAAAATATCAAAGATAATACCAGTGTACAATAAAGGAGAAAAGATTAATGTGTGTAACTATAGACCGAGAGCATTATCGCCTACTTTGTCTAAAGTTATGGAAATGGTGAAGATTATTAAATTTTTTGAATAAATATGATATAATTTTCAATTTGGATTTCGCCAAAAATATAGTATATCTCATTCCACTCTCTCATTTATTGACAAAATCACAAAAGCTAATGACAACTTTGAACATACAAGAGGCGTTTTTCTGGACCTCTCCAAGGCCTTTGACACTATCATGAAATACTTCTCTACAAACTTGAAAATCACGGAGTTCTAATTGAGAAGGCCTTGGAGTGGTTCAGAAACTACCTCGCAAATCGTAAACAATTCGTAAGCATCAATGATCAAAATTCTTCTCTACAAAATGTTAACTGGGGTGTTCCCCAAGGCAGCTTACTGGGCCCACTTTTATTTATAATATAAATGACATCCAGAACTCCTCTGAAATATTATCTTATGCCCTTTTTGCAGATGATTCAATGTACTCTATACTCTCATCCTAACCCCGATATTTTAATTAATGTACTGAACACTTGATACAATATAGGGCAAACAAATTGTCAATTAATGTACAAAAACGTAATGCATGCTTTTTAGCATTTCTTTAGAACAACTGCCATTTCATTTTAAACTGGACATTATAGACATTGAAGTTGTTACTACAACAACAAAACATTTTATTTTGGAAAAAGACAACAAATTATCTTGGAAAACACACATGGACCGTTAATTGTACACACTAGCGTACCTACGGGGGGTGGGCAAAGGGGGCAGTCTGCCCCCCCTGACGAGCCACAACCCATGCAAAACACGTATCCCTGCCCCCCTGACGAGTTTGAAGACCTTTATTGCCCCCCCTGACGAGCTTGAATACTTTTTTTTTTTTTTTTTTTTTTTTTTTTTTGCTTGTCAAATTATTTTCTGGTACGAAATCCTTCATTTGTGATTGAAGACCTTGTTTTTTTTTGTTTTATTTGCTTGTCAAATTTTTTTCTGGTACGAAATCCTTCATTTGTGATTGAAGACCTTTTTTTTTTTTTTTTTTTTTTTTTTTTTTTTTTTGCTTGTCAAATTTTTTGGCGGACGGTTTTGCCCCCCCCCTGTGAAAAATCCCAGGTACGCCACTGATTGTACAACATATAAATGTACAATTTCACGCAATATTAGTGTTATCAACAAAGTTAAGTTTTTTCTTCCAACTTCCTCCCTAAACAACATTAATTTTACCATATCTTAATTATGGAGCAATTGTTTGGGGAAATACACACTCAACCTACCTAGATAGAATATTTGCTTTTACAAAAGAAGGCGTTGCGTGTTATTTTCAACTTGT
The DNA here is from genome assembly GCF_037042905.1 of Lytechinus pictus. NCBI lineage: Eukaryota > Metazoa > Echinodermata > Echinoidea > Temnopleuroida > Toxopneustidae > Lytechinus > Lytechinus pictus. Next base: position 44,828,212 of record NC_087246.1, on the reverse strand, counting down.
CCTGGAGATCCCACTCAGATCGCTTGTTTTTCAACAATAACATTCTAAAAATAAAAACACTGTACCATAACTTAGGTCAATTCATATGTTACCACCCTTTAATTATTCATTTAAAGGACAATTCCACCCCAACAAAAAGATTATTTGAATAAAAAGAGAAAAATCCAACAAGCATAACATTGAAAATTTCATCAAAATCGGATGTAAAATAAGAAAGTTATGACATTTCAAAGTTTCCCTTAATTTCACAAAACAGTTGTATGCACATCCTGGTCGGTATGCAAATGAGGAGACTATGACGTCATCCATTCACTATTTCTTTTGTATTTTATTATATGAAATATGAAATATTCTAAATTTCTCCTCATTGTCAAGTGAAACAGCGATTAATTCCTCCCTATACATATGGAATTAGCATAGTTTAATACTATATGGTTCAGTCAAGTCGGTCCCTACAGTCAGATCTGTAAAAAATGAAATATTGTATAATTCAAACAATAAAAAAACAAAAGAAATAGTGAGTGATGGACATCACTGAGTTGTGCACATCACTGTTTTGTGAAAAATAAGCGAAACTTTAAAATGCCATAACTTTCTTATTTTACATCCGATTTTAATGAAATTTTCAGTGTTATGCTAGTTTGATTTTTATCTATTTATTCAAATCAACATTTTGCTGGGGTGGACTTGACCTTTAACAAAAACAAAACTCTTCACAAATATCCCCCACGTCAATCAGATGAATTCCTTTTTACCACTACCCCGGACCGTCCTTGCAAAATTAATTTTTACTTTTGAAGGCCCTAGACTCTGGGGAACTATTAATAATAACATCAAAGAATCACCTAGCCTAAATTATTCCAAATATAAGTTTAAAAATTTTCTCCAAGATAACCATTGATTTAACTTGTTTCATTCATTTCTCTCCCTCAGACTTCTTCTTCTCCTCTACTTTGCGTTTTCTTCTTCCCATTCTTTTTTAAATTCTTTTCCATATGCCCTTGTTTTTTGTGCCGCCAATAACGGCCAGGGGGGGGGGGCCTTCGGCCCTCATGGGTCCACCAATGAACATACACTTTTTTTACACGATGAAGGCATATAGTAGCATTATGAGCCTTGGGGGCTGGGTCGTTGTTGTAAATACACTGTAAAAAATATTGGGTAAAATTTTAACCAGTACGAGGGTAATTATGTGTCCAGGCAATTTGGGGCAGTAGTATTTGACCCCACGCGGGAAGCGTATTGTCCAGTAAGGTTAAAAAATAAGCAGCAATTACAGGTGTACTTTAAAATGGGCATACTTTTCATCACACAGGATAAATAAAAATGCCCAAAAGGAATGCCCAATGCTGGTTGGACACATACCTTCATGGAAAATTTTTACCCGATATTTTTTCGAGTGTAGTTCTGTCAAGTCCAAGAAGGATCAACATGATTGACGCTGTCGATCAACGCATTGTGAGCCCTGTGAGTTCCCTTAGTTCTGTGAAGTGATAACAGAAATGTCACTCAAAATTACATTGGATTTACATCTGTGTAGACTTTCCATTTTCTAAATTTAGTCTGCTTGTTGTTTTTTTCTCAGTCATTTTCACCAAAGAGAAAAAAATATTTTATTGGTGAATTTATGAAAATCTCTCAAAAAGAGGAAAGATATTTCAATAAATCATTGATAAAGATATCTTCGAGAGAGGAGGGATATTTTCATGATGGAAATTATCCTCAACTCGTTATATTTTCATCGCCATGAAATGATTAGGTAAATTTTCATCATAGAGCCCAAAGTTAACTTTAAAAGTAAAGTAAAATCCTAAATAAGAGATAGTCTTGTCAAATTGACTAAAATTGAATTGGCATGGGCAGCGTACCATAGAACATCATGACGTCATTGAAAAAAATGTCTAAAATTTGACGCAGATGGAGACGTGGTCGAGTTGCCTGTTGTTATATTCGTCTAATTACATAATGCATGACTGATCTGCTGCTGGCATCGTCGAGACTCAAGGCCTTTGACACTATCATGAAATACTTCTCTACAAACTTGAAAATCACGGAGTTCTAATTGAGAAGGCCTTGGAGTGGTTCAGAAACTACCTCGCAAATCGTAAACAATTCGTAAGCATCAATGATCAAAATTCTTCTCTACAAAATGTTAACTGGGGTGTTCCCCAAGGCAGCTTACTGGGCCCACTTTTATTTATAATATAAATGACATCCAGAACTCCTCTGAAATATTATCTTATGCCCTTTTTGCAGATGATTCAATGTACTCTATACTCTCATCCTAACCCCGATATTTTAATTAATGTACTGAACACTTGATACAATATAGGGCAAACAAATTGTCAATTAATGTACAAAAACGTAATGCATGCTTTTTAGCATTTCTTTAGAACAACTGCCATTTCATTTTAAACTGGACATTATAGACATTGAAGTTGTTACTACAACAACAAAACATTTTATTTTGGAAAAAGACAACAAATTATCTTGGAAAACACACATGGACCGTTAATTGTACACACTAGCGTACCTACGGGGGGTGGGCAAAGGGGGCAGTCTGCCCCCCCTGACGAGCCACAACCCATGCAAAACACGTATCCCTGCCCCCCTGACGAGTTTGAAGACCTTTATTGCCCCCCCTGACGAGCTAGCTTGAATACTTTTTTTTTTTTTTTTTTTTTTTTTTTTTTGCTTGTCAAATTATTTTCTGGTACGAAATCCTTCATTTGTGATTGAAGACCTTGTTTTTTTTTGTTTTATTTGCTTGTCAAATTTTTTTCTGGTACGAAATCCTTCATTTGTGATTGAAGACCTTTTTTTTTTTTTTTTTTTTTTTTTTTTTTTTTTTTGCTTGTCAAATTTTTTGGCGGACGGTTTTGCCCCCCCCCTGTGAAAAATCCCAGGTACGCCACTGATTGTACAACATATAAATGTACAATTTCACGCAATATTAGTGTTATCAACAAAGTTAAGTTTTTTCTTCCAACTTCCTCCCTAAACAACATTAATTTTACCATATCTTAATTATGGAGCAATTGTTTGGGGAAATACACACTCAACCTACCTAGATAGAATATTTGCTTTTACAAAAGAAGGCGTTGCGTGTTATTTTCAACTTGTCCTGGAGATCCCACTCAGATCGCTTGTTTTTCAACAATAACATTCTAAAAATAAAAACACTGTACCATAACTTAGGTCAATTCATATGTTACCACCCTTTAATTATTCATTTAAAGGACAATTCCACCCCAACAAAAAGATTATTTGAATAAAAAGAGAAAAATCCAACAAGCATAACATTGAAAATTTCATCAAAATCGGATGTAAAATAAGAAAGTTATGACATTTCAAAGTTTCCCTTAATTTCACAAAACAGTTGTATGCACATCCTGGTCGGTATGCAAATGAGGAGACTATGACGTCATCCATTCACTATTTCTTTTGTATTTTATTATATGAAATATGAAATATTCTAAATTTCTCCTCATTGTCAAGTGAAACAGCGATTAATTCCTCCCTATACATATGGAATTAGCATAGTTTAATACTATATGGTTCAGTCAAGTCGGTCCCTACAGTCAGATCTGTAAAAAATGAAATATTGTATAATTCAAACAATAAAAAAACAAAAGAAATAGTGAGTGATGGACATCACTGAGTTGTGCACATCACTGTTTTGTGAAAAATAAGCGAAACTTTAAAATGCCATAACTTTCTTATTTTACATCCGATTTTAATGAAATTTTCAGTGTTATGCTAGTTTGATTTTTATCTATTTATTCAAATCAACATTTTGCTGGGGTGGACTTGACCTTTAACAAAAACAAAACTCTTCACAAATATCCCCCACGTCAATCAGATGAATTCCTTTTTACCACTACCCCGGACCGTCCTTGCAAAATTAATTTTTACTTTTGAAGGCCCTAGACTCTGGGGAACTATTAATAATAACATCAAAGAATCACCTAGCCTAAATTATTCCAAATATAAGTTTAAAAATTTTCTCCAAGATAACCATTGATTTAACTTGTTTCATTCATTTCTCTCCCTCAGACTTCTTCTTCTCCTCTACTTTGCGTTTTCTTCTTCCCATTCTTTTTTAAATTCTTTTCCATATGCCCTTGTTTTTTGTGCCGCCAATAACGGCCAGGGGGGGGGGGGGGCCCTTCGGCCCTCATGGGTCCACCAATGAACATACACTTTTTTTACACGATGAAGGCATATAGTAGCATTATGAGCCTTGGGGGCTGGGTCGTTGTTGTAAATACACTGTAAAAAATATTGGGTAAAATTTTAACCAGTACGAGGGTAATTATGTGTCCAGGCAATTTGGGGCAGTAGTATTTGACCCCACGCGGGAAGCGTATTGTCCAGTAAGGTTAAAAAATAAGCAGCAATTACAGGTGTACTTTAAAATGGGCATACTTTTCATCACACAGGATAAATAAAAATGCCCAAAAGGAATGCCCAATGCTGGTTGGACACATACCTTCATGGAAAATTTTTACCCGATATTTTTTCGAGTGTAGTTCTGTCAAGTCCAAGAAGGATCAACATGATTGACGCTGTCGATCAACGCATTGTGAGCCCTGTGAGTTCCCTTAGTTCTGTGAAGTGATAACAGAAATGTCACTCAAAATTACATTGGATTTACATCTGTGTAGACTTTCCATTTTCTAAATTTAGTCTGCTTGTTGTTTTTTTCTCAGTCATTTTCACCAAAGAGAAAAAAATATTTTATTGGTGAATTTATGAAAATCTCTCAAAAAGAGGAAAGATATTTCAATAAATCATTGATAAAGATATCTTCGAGAGAGGAGGGATATTTTCATGATGGAAATTATCCTCAACTCGTTATATTTTCATCGCCATGAAATGATTAGGTAAATTTTCATCATAGAGCCCAAAGTTAACTTTAAAAGTAAAGTAAAATCCTAAATAAGAGATAGTCTTGTCAAATTGACTAAAATTGAATTGGCATGGGCAGCGTACCATAGAACATCATGACGTCATTGAAAAAAATGTCTAAAATTTGACGCAGATGGAGACGTGGTCGAGTTGCCTGTTGTTACAGGTGCCACGCGCGTAAAACATTCCCCATAGACTTGTGTGTTAAAATGGCACTTTTAAAAATTCATCAAAAATAAATGTGAAATTAGAGGGTGGAATGTTTACTACCATTGGATAGGATATATATCTGACATTCCATATCTGACCAGGAAAGGGTACCGTAGCCAGCTCATTTTGAAAATAAATCGCCATTTATGAAGATAACTATGAATGGATCAAATTCATCAACTGAAACAGTAAAATAGCCCTAATTAGTCCGCCAGTCAAAAAATAGTTCCAAGTCACTTATTTATCTTCCCAATTTGGACGAAGGAAGTTCAGTAGTTACCATTTCTAGAATCAGTGTTAGATTTTGAATCATATTCATACATTTTTGTCAATCAGCAACATCAAATTGAAAAAATTCGAATGGGTTGGGTCGAACGAATATCTTTAGCCATCCTGATGTAATTAGGCTCATGGCACCTATATTATATGACATATGAATTTTATTTTTTTGAATAGCTATTTTGCTATTCTTTTATATCTGTACACTCACACTAGCACAAAGAAATGCATTGAAAATGCCTATTTTCTATGCAATGACCCATTTTAATGTGTTACTCGTACATGTTATATTCACTATAATTATGGATGTATACATATCCTACCTGCATACAGCCAAACAGTGAATGCAAATGACAATAGGTCCCTATTAATTGTAATATAAAGGTGTATGTAAATTTTGTGTAGATATCAGAATACCAGAACTGCCCCAAACACAATTACCAGATATACATGAGATTGAATGAGGAAACAATAAAAGAATGAGATCATACTAATTAAGTACATTTGCATTTGACCTATATTATATCAAAATCTTCTATAGGGCTATTGCCTCTCATATGTAAGAAGGTAGAGATACATAAATAGATAGAAAGAGAGAGAGAGATAGAGAAAGAAAGATAATTTTATAGATGGCATGGCTTATAAAGAGGGGGGGGTAGACTAAGATAGCACACAGCCACCCCCCCTCCCTCCTTAGTTGAGCAATATTAGATGCCTTACCTTACTCTGTGCCTTAATTTTTCTAAATATCTTCTTGAAGGTACCACTCTAGTCCTTTTCAGTAAAGTTCTCAAAGTTCTATCTCCTCTTACCCCCCTTCTTTATCATGAGCAATTTGTAAAGGTCTTTCTAACACTAAGTAGGTGATGTACACTAACACAAAACAATGATGAATCAGAACATAAAGAGGCATATATAGACTCTCTATACATTGACCTGTCTACATACATTCCTAGGCTTACATATACACAGACCTACTAACTTTACCTGATATGGCCTTACTATAGCCATTAAATCAATTTTTTGCACCACTTGCTGACTTAACATATTGATATCAGTGAGAAATTGTTTGCTACTGAAGAGTTTGGCCAGGTATTCCATCCACTACTAGGGATTTCCCATATTACTTACAGGTGCCACGCGCGTAAAACATTCCCCATAGACTTGTGTGTTAAAATGGCACTTTTAAAAATTCATCAAAAATAAATGTGAAATTAGAGGGTGGAATGTTTACTACCATTGGATAGGATATATATCTGACATTCCATATCTGACCAGGAAAGGGTACCGTAGCCAGCTCATTTTGAAAATAAATCGCCATTTATGAAGATAACTATGAATGGATCAAATTCATCAACTGAAACAGTAAAATAGCCCTAATTAGTCCGCCAGTCAAAAAATAGTTCCAAGTCACTTATTTATCTTCCCAATTTGGACGAAGGAAGTTCAGTAGTTACCATTTCTAGAATCAGTGTTAGATTTTGAATCATATTCATACATTTTTGTCAATCAGCAACATCAAATTGAAAAAATTCGAATGGGTTGGGTCGAACGAATATCTTTAGCCATCCTGATGTAATTAGGCTCATGGCACCTATAGAACTTTGGCTCCAGAGACAAGTTGTCAAATAACGTGTGTGTGTGTGCGTGTGTGTACCATCGGCTGGTAGTATGCCATGCTGTCTAAGACTTCAAACGCGTCGGAGAGAGTGCATGGCAATTCGGTAAAACGAAGTTTCCCATATAAAGAGATAATAAAATAACACTATGTACAGTACGCCCGGGGGGCCACTTATATTGACGAGTGGATACCATGCATGCGCGACCAAAAAAACACGTAAAAAGGATGTCTTTTTCAAGAGAGGGCACGTTACGTACGTAACGTGATAAGGGTGTCAAAAACACAAAAATATTGAAAAAAGGGTATCTATTTCCAGTACGTTGAGAGGCAAATGTCAGATCAGGGGAGGCAGCTGGGAGTACAATCAGGTTTTTTTAAAGGGAAGAATAGTGTAGAATAAATTAAAGGTATTATATATAGCCAAATGATCTAGGTGAGGGAAGTGAACAATGATGTTTTAAAAAAAAAGAATGAATATACCTTACCTGAATATTATGGTGAAGCCAATTTAAAAGGAGGTGAGACAAGTTTCAATGGAGGTTTAAAAAAAGAATAAACTGTATATGGTGAAGCCAATTTAAAAGGAGGTGAGGCAAGTTTTAATGGAGGTTTTTAAAAAGAATAAACTGTATTATGGTGAAGCCAATTTAAAAGGAGGTGAGGCAAGTTTTAATGGAGGTTTTTAAAAAGAATAAACTGTATTATGGTGAAGCCAATTTAAAAGGATGTGAGGCAAGTTTCAATGGAGGTTTTTAAAAAGAATAAACTGTATATGGTGAAGCCAATTTAAAAGGAGGTGAGGCAAGTTTCAATGGAGGTTTTTAAAAAGAATAAACTGTATTATGGTGAAGCCAATTTAAAAGGAGGTGAGGCAAGTTTCAATGGAGGTTTTTAAAAAGAATAAACTGTATTATGGTGAAGCCAATTTAAAAGGAGGTGAGGCAAGTTTCAATGGAGGTTTTTAAAAAGAATAAACTGTATTATGGTGAAGCCAATTTAAAAGGAGGTGAGGCAAGTTTCAATGGAGGTTTTTAAAAAGAATAAACTGTATTATGGTGAAGCCAATTTAAAAGGAGGTGAGGCAAGTTTCAATGGAGGTTTTTAAAAAGAATAAACTGTATATATGGTGAAGCCAATTTAAAAGGAGGTGAGGCAAGTTTCAATGGAGGTTTTTAAAAAGAATAAACTGTATTATGGTGAAGCCAGTTTAAAAGGAGGTGAGGCAAGTTTCAATGGAATTAAGTTTTTAAAAAAGAATAAACTGTACTACAAATTTAAAAGGAGGCGAGGCAAGTTGATCAATTGAGGTTTTTAAAAAAGAATAAACTGTACTACAAATTATGGTGAAGCCAATTCAAAAGGAGGTGAGGCAAGTTTCAATGGAGGTTTAAAAAAAAGAATAAACTGTACTACAAATTATGGTGAAGCCAATTTAAAAGGAGGTGAGGCAAGTTTCAATTGAGGTTTTTTACTGTACTACAAATTTGAAAGGAGGTGAGGCAAGTTTCAATGGAGGTTTTTAAAAAGAATAAACTGTATTACAAGTTATGCTGGTGAAGCCAATTTAAAAGGAGGTGAGGCAAGCCTCAATGGAGGTTTTTGAAAAGAATAAACTGTATTATGGTGAAGCCAATTTAAAAGGAGGTGAGACAAGTTTCAATGGAGGTTTTAAAAAAGAATAAACTGTATTATGGTGAAGCCAATTTAAAAGGAGGTGAGGCAAGTTTTAATGGAGGTTTTTAAAAAGAATAAACTGTATTATGGTGAAGCCAATTTAAAAGGATGTGAGGCAAGTTTCAATGGAGGTTTTTAAAAAGAATAAACTGTATATGGTGAAGCCAATTTAAAAGGAGGTGAGGCAAGTTTCAATGGAGGTTTTTAAAAAGAATAAACTGTATTATGGTGAAGCCAATTTAAAAGGAGGTGAGGCAAGTTTCAATGGAGGTTTTTAAAAAGAATAAACTGTATTATGGTGAAGCCAATTTAAAAGGAGGTGAGGCAAGTTTCAATGGAGGTTTTTAAAAAGAATAAACTGTATATATGGTGAAGCCAATTTAAAAGGAGGTGAGGCAAGTTTCAATGGAGGTTTTTAAAAAGAATAAACTGTATTATGGTGAAGCCAGTTTAAAAGGAGGTGAGGCAAGTTTCAATGGAATTAAGTTTTTAAAAAAGAATAAACTGTACTACAAATTTAAAAGGAGGCGAGGCAAGTTGATCAATTGAGGTTTTTAAAAAAGAATAAACTGTACTACAAATTATGGTGAAGCCAATTCAAAAGGAGGTGAGGCAAGTTTCAATGGAGGTTTAAAAAAAAGAATAAACTGTACTACAAATTATGGTGAAGCCAATTTAAAAGGAGGTGAGGCAAGTTTCAATTGAGGTTTTTTAAAAGAATAAACTGTACTACAAATTTGAAAGGAGGTGAGGCAAGTTTCAATGGAGGTTTTTAAAAAGAATAAACTGTATTACAAGTTATGGTGAAGCCAATTTAAAAGGAGGTGAGGCAAGCCTCAATGGAGGTTTTTGAAAAGAATAAACTGTATTATGGTGAAGCCAATTTAAAAGGAGGTGAGACAAGTTTCAATGGAGGTTTTAAAAAAGAATAAACTGTATTATGGTGAAGCCAATTTAAAAGGAGGTGAGGCAAGTTTTAATGGAGGTTTTTAAAAAGAATAAACTGTATTATGGTGAAGCCAATTTAAAAGGAGGTGAGGCAAGTTTCAATGGAGGTTTTTAAAAAGAATAAACTGTATTACAAGTTATGGTGAACCATATAGTATTAAACAAAGCTAATTCCACATGTTCAGGGAGGAATTAATCGTTGTATCACTTGACATTGAGGAGAAAATTAGAATATTTCATATTTCCTATAATAAAATACAAAAGAAATAGTGAGAGGATGACGTCATCAGTCTCCTCAGGTGCATACAGACCTGGTGGGTGTTTCATAAAGCTGTTCGTAAGTTAAGAGCGACTTTAAGAACGACTGGTGATCCCATCTTGTGGTAAATGGTATTGAATAGACGATTGTTTAGCGCGTAAAAGGGTTCACCAGTCGTTCTTAAAGTCGCTCTTAACTTACGAACAGCTTTATGAAACGGCCCCCAGGATGTGCATATAACTGTTTTTTTTAATTAAGCAAAACTTTAAAATGTCATAACTTTCTTATTTTACATCCGATTTTGATGAAATTTTCAGTGTTATGCTTGTTGATTTTTTCTCTTTTTATTCAAATCAACTTTTTGTTGGGGTGGACTTGTCCTTTAATGTAATTGTTGTAAAACAGTACTAAATTACTCCATAACAGTATCTCTTGTGAAAAAAATATTTGATTTGTATTAGGTCTACTCTGTGATTGTGTAGTTATACCTTGTTTCAATAAGTTCATTACAAGTTGAACATTAAACTACATCACACCAATGACAAAAGGGGTAGAAGCATAGTTTTGCAACCTTTACTTAAAAGTTCAGCTCTTTCAAGAAAAAGCTAATCTTCACCATACAAAATGTGAATATGGATTGTTTAACAACTATATACAAGATTATGTTCTGCCTTCTTGAAATGGTTGCAGGAGGCTTATTCCAGCTTGTGTGGCTAATTTTATCTCCCGACAACTTAACCTTAACTAGGCCGGGCTTTTAGGGCTGTTCAGTGGCCAGGGGGGGGGGGGTTGATTCCACCCCCCCCCCCCAAGACCTCGGTCGCCGATGGCGCGAGTGCCGCAAAAATTTGCACGCTGGTAGTGTGCGATGTGATCTACAAGGCTGTATGATAAAATTTTCAAAAATAATGAGATTTTATTTGATATGAGTTAATTATGCTAATTTATGCATAAATCATACTTTTTGTTCTAATTCACTAAATAAAGCTCCTAGAATGCAAATTTTTTGTAAAATTATTCTTTGTAGCATTCTTAACAATCTCAATTGAAAAAAATTTGTTTTGGAAATCAATTTCTTATGTATTTCATTGTTTTATAAATTTCTTATGAATTTCTTTGTTTTTCAACCTTTTGTTTTTCTTTGTTTTTTTTCACCAGATTTATTGCACAACCTTTTTGAAGCATAATTATGCTAAAATCAATTGATTTCAGCTGTTTAAAGTAAAAATAATCATATCTTTATGACTAAGATGAGAAAACTCAATTCGCATTGACTTTGTATATAAAATCCCGTTTAGGAACAATTTTTGGTCAGATATGCACTTACAAAATGTTGCGTAATTTCAGAACCGTGTACATGGGGTCGTAAATTTGGTCTCAAAAGATGCGCAAGACTTTTTTTTTGCAAGTGGTGCAGTCAAAAAAATTTGCGCGGCGGAATGATCGCAGAAAATGTTGAGGGGGGAGTTGATTCAACCCCCCCCCCCCCCGGCCTGTTTAGGGTTAAGAATAGTTGGTCTAATCAACTTTAGACTTGGTCTAAGTGTGTATAATTGAGTAGAGACGATCTGATCAGATTTTGGGGTTAAAAGTCAATGACTCATCAAATACATAATATATCCTGTTCTTGCCGTAACTCAGTAAAGAATCATGGATGGGATCAACTTCATAATCAAAGTTTAGCTAAGGATCTGATTATATTGCAAGATTACAGATATGCAGTCGTTATATAAATTCAAATAGTTCATTTTCATATTAACTGTACAGTTGTCAATAGGGTGAAATTCAAGCTTGGTTTCTGAATGCACATTTAAGGCAGATAATCTCAGTAAATAGTAGTAGTTCAAGTTCATAGGTCACAGACATCAATATACATGTATACCCAAAATATCTCCTATTCCCAAGTCTTATAGAATCATTTGAGGGTTCTACTTCCAATATGGCTTATCTGTGCATATGACTGGTGAAATGTTAGCCCATGAGGTCAAAGTGCATGGTATAACAGTATGTCCTCAAAAAGCGTATTCTTTCTTCCAAGTGATATTTGTGACTACAGATGTTTTGCATATGTAATGAGCTTGATGAAGACCAAAACACAAGCCACGAGAGGATTAGGATGAATCTGCACTCTGACTGATAACTTTTTAATCTCCTGAATTCTTTGAAAGGATCAATTTGAAAATTACCTCTTGTGTGAGTGAAGATTTTTAGTCAAATTTCTATTGTCAGCAAGGTCATGTTAAAAATGTAAATATATAATATATTCTTGGTCTAGCAAAGGCAGTGCCATAAATTTTGACTGCATGTAGTTGAGAATCCATCTAGTTAGTCATAAAACATCAACGGCTAATTGTATCCATTCAACTTAGGGTTTCTTATTCCTACGATACTTGCTACTGTTAAATCATGGAGAATCACCTGTGTAAATAATGATACATTGTTTGTTAGCATTAATCGGCATTGAGGCTGATAAATTTCTTTGATAACTATTTGATGCAAGATTATATGACCTTTGTGTTTTATTCAGTATTTTTAGACTGTCTCATATCATTTTGAACATAATTTGCGACCATTTTTGCTGCCCACTCAACAGTCTTTGTAGATGTTTGTGCAAAAACTTGATTAGAATGCATGCCGTTATCACACAGTACTTGCTAACATTTATTATCTTTTATCATGATCCTAGGCCTGCCAGTACTGAAAATAAACGTATTTTAAACTGTATTATAGCGTATATTTTTATTTACTCAAGCTGCAGTTGCTTTCCATGATCATGAATTGGTTTTATAATACTTGCTGTTAACTAATGTAATTGTCACTTGTTTTTTCTAACAGCGAGAATATATTGCTATATGTGTCCAGCCACCCCAATACCAACAATAAATACATTGATTTAAAGATTCTCATTGATCTTGAGCGATCACATCCTAAGCTGTAAAATGATTTATCTTGTTAATATTGATCAATAATATCCCTCGCTAGTACTTCATTGAATGCAGAAGAAGTTTGGTGAGAGCTTCAACAAATAAGAGAACAAGATTTGGGGTTCACTTAAGCATGCGATGTGTAATATGTAGTTCAACTACTTAGCAGTGAGCAAAACACGGATATCAAAGTCTTGTATTTTGTCTTCAACTTTTACAACCTCACATTTTGACAGTATGAAGAAATTTCTTTTTTTTTCGGATAAACCAATATTCTAAATATGCGTTTGGAAAACTGAATTACTATTTTGGTTATTTTCTACGAACCTTCCCTGGCAACTTATTGTTGATATTTGGGTGGCTGGCCACATTTGTTTTGAGAAAAAATATCAAAGAGTATATGAAAAAAATATTTATGTAAAAAAGCTTGCCTAGCTGTTGGTATTTTCTTCTATTGTACTTTGTCATGTAACTCTGGTAGATTTCATTTCGTTACACAAAATGGGGTTCAGTATTCAGAAAAACCATTAACCTTGCCTCAACCACAACAGTACTTGCCAAACTGGATAAATCAACATTATATCAAGCTATGTAGAAGAACTTAATGATCATGTAGATACCATTAAGTGCATACATATATAATGTCTTTCAAGCTGTATGACAAAAATATTCTTTTCCATCCAACATCAGCTTCTACTATTTTTTAAGGTTAGTTTTTATTGTCATGTTGGCAAATTGTGAAATAGTTCATGTTGAAATATGTTGTATTACCTGTCATGCATTTGTAATGTTATTTTTTTAGAATATATTCTGTCATCATTTTCAGTACATAAAAGTGTATTCAATGTATGCCTTTACCAAAGTTGGCCATAAGCACAGTGGGTACCAACTATCACTGAAGACAACACAACAATTACTCAAAATATATGCATAGCCTTATGAATGTACAAGTCAATAAAATCTACTATGACTACATAGCTTTTTTTTGTGCAACACAGTCATATTTCATTTGGATCAATTCAAAATTGAGTGGTGTTTTGGGGGTAATGCTATGGTAACTGCAGTTCTGTTGTCCTCTGACAGTTGGTGTTGTAAGGATGTGATTGGCAGTGTGTGGACGTCATGTTATAAGAGAAAAAAGAAAGTTAAAGTGAGAGTGTTGGCTTTGAAATGGACTCAACCTATGAAAGTTAAAGTTTGTGCTGCAGAAACTGGTGTGGTAGTGGGATGATAATGATGATGAGGAACAGGGCCGGTATTCAATGCTACTCTTAAAGCCACAATTTCAAGTATATTTTACTCAGTATTTTGCAAAAGTAAAATACTTATTCATCTTTGGTATTCAATTGCATTTTTTTTTTGGCTAAATATTTTGCTTAAATGTAAGTCAGCCATCTACTAGACTTAAGTCTATATACAAAAATGATACGCACAGAAATACATTCACACATTTGGCACTATTTGGCTCAAAATTTATAACATCACAATGGGTATTAGTATTTAGTTCAATTTGGATAAGGTAAATTCTGAGATCTGATCTGCATACAAGTTTAAGCATTTTGATAAGCCAGTCAAATTGCTAAGTAAAATACTTACAAAATCAAAACTTAGAATTTAATAGGCGGCCGAGGTATTATTTTCTTCCAGAGGACATGTACAGATTTCTTGTTGACAAAGGATGACATGATGATTATTTTGCAAATATGGCTTATTAAAAAATATATTATGTATATTCCATTTCAGTGACAATTGCATTTTTGGGGAGGGGATATTACGTATTTGGGAATGGAAAAGTTCAAAATTAATGCAAACTTAACCTATTTACGCAGGGGGGGGGGGGGCTCTGAGCTCTGCGATTTTAAAAAAAAAAGTCTTTTGCATGTTTTGAGACCAGTTTTGCGAAGCCCGGGTACTGCATGGGTTCTGAAAATTACCAAACAATTTGTAAGTGCATATCAGACAAAAATGGCTCAAAATTGTGATATTTGTGTACCACGTCAATGGAATATGCGTTTTCAACCAAAATTCATGAATGCCTAATTGTTTTTAGTTTTGTTGAACTAAACTGATTTATTTTATGCTGTTACGAGAGTCCGAGCATCGTTGAAAAAAAACAATGCAATACAAGGGTAAAAACACAAGAAATACATTATCGAAGAACACCACAAAGAGTTTCTAAACCAAAAATTAGAACATTTGGAGCTTTATTTAGGGAGTTAGAGGAATAGGTATAGTATACTAATTATGCACAAATGAGCATAATCAATAAATAGCAATTTGCATGAAATAAATAACTACACAATTTTGTGGATTATTAAAAGCAATTGCGATCTTTTTCTTCACTATTCATTGTTTTTAGAAACCTCATTGTAGACTTGCCTCATGCACCTCTCAAGATGGCTTCATCATTTGAATTATATTCTACACTTATCATTCTTTTAAAAAAATCATTGTAGACATGCCTCACCTCCTCTCAATTTGCCTTCACCATAACTTGTAATACAGTTTATTCTTTTTAAAAACCTCCATTAACTAATTGCCTCACCTCCTTTTAAATTGGCTTCACCATAATTTGTAATACAGATTATTCTTTTTAAAAACCTCTATTGAAACTTGCGTCGCCTCCTTTTAAATTTGTAGTACAGTTTATTCTTTTTTAAAAACCTCCATTGAAACTTGCCTCACCTCCTTTTAAATATGCTTCACCATATACAGTTTATTCTTTTTAAAAACCTCCATTGAAACTTGCCTCATCTCCTTTTAAATTGGCTTCACCATAATACAGTTTATTCTTTTTAAAAACCTCCATTGAAACTTGCCTCACCTCCTTTTAAATTGGCTTCACCATAATTCTTAGTACAGTTTATTCTTTTAAAAAACCTCCATTAAAACTTGCCTCACCTCCTTTTAAATTGGCTTCACCATAATTTGTAGTACAGTTTATTCTTTTTAAAAACCTCCATTGAAACTTGCCTCGCCTCCTTTTAAATTTGTAGTACAGTTTATTCTTTTAAAAAACCTCCATTGAAACTTGCCTCACCTCCTTTTAAACTGGCTTCACCATAAATTGTAGTACAGTTTATTCTTTTTAAAAACCTCCATTGAAACTTGCCTCGCCTCCTTTTAAATTTGTAGTACAGTTTATTCTTTTAAAAAACCTCCATTGAAACTTGCCTCGCCTCCTTTTAAATTTGTAGTCCACCCTGATAGCAGAAACTGGTAAAAATGACGTCATAATTACGTCAGTTTAACGACGAGTGTCACGTCATTTTGACGTCGTAACATGACGTCTTATTGACGGGATCTTGCACCCGCGAATAACGTCATTATGACGTCGTATATTGACGTCATTATGACGTCTCCAAGAGTGACTACGACGTCTTAATGACGTCTTGGCAACGTTTTTACAACGTTTTCCTGACCAGTATCAAGGGTCAGATTGACGTCGTGTATTGACGTGATTATGACGTCTTCGAGAGTCAACAACGACGTCTTAATGACATCCTTGCAACGTGTTCCTGACCGGTTTTAGACGTCATATTGATGTAATTATGACGTCTTTAAAAGTCATCTACGACGTCTTAATGACAACTTTGCGACTTATTCCTGACCAGTTTCAGACGTCATATTGATGTAATTATGACGTCTTTATAAGTCAACTACGACGTCTGAATGACGACTTTGCAACATATTGCTGACTAGTAATAGACGTCATATTGACGTCGCATATTGAAATGAATATGACGTCTTTTGGAGTCAACTATGATATCTTAACGTATTCTGACGTGATAATGACCTAAACATTAAATTCTACATGCAATGTACATACACACATCACTTCAAAGACCTTGTCATTGAGGATTATCTATATTTGGTGAATACTGAGGTGGTCTGACAATGTCCAGCATTCCCAGTAACAATATAATGATCCTCCATGCCAGGGCCTTGCATAACTTGTCACGGTCTCAAGAACATGACCCCCCCCCCCCCCCCGAAAAAGAATATATACAAAAATGGAAAACGAAATCAAATACATGTACGCATTTCAATTACGAAATCGTGGCAAATATTCTATTAATAAATAAAAGTTGCATAACATATCACCAGCAAAAAAAAAAAGGAATACAAAATGTTGAAAACTCTAAATAGATTGAAAAAAAAAACACTTTTCTATGAAAATGCAGTATTAGGGTCAAAGGAATGAAATTACAATGTTTGTTATACCAATACATACAATTGTACATGTATAAATACACATTAATACATAACAGAGGCATAATGATCTCCAAGAATAAAGCTTTTTCGTTGAAATTGTAATTAAATATACCTTCAACTTTAGACAACTATGTAATGTAGGTAAAAATATACTGTATGTAAAAAAAAAATACCCGAGTTGGAATAGTTTCAGGATTTATGGAAGCTCGCATTTGGGTGAAAGAATCATACATGTACATTAATTCTTATGAAATGTTTGGGTTGTATTACACTATCACTTAGGGCCAGGGGTAAAAGACAGTAGTTGCAGCAAACAATTATTTCTTCGGAAAGTCTTTTAAATTAAGGTTAATTGTCAAAATATTGTACATAATCTAGATCTGGGACCCGTTGCAGAAAGAGTTGCAATCAATCGCAACTCTAAAAATCATGCGCAACTTGATTTTCAACCAATCAACAGCGCGCATTTGGGACTTGCGATTGATTTTTTGACTTGCGTTTAAGCGCAACTCTTTCTGCAACGGACCCCTGGGCCCTGTCTTACAAAGAGTTACGATTGATCCGATCAATCATAACTCTATGGAAATCCATCAGTGTCATAATTTTTTTCTACGAAAAATTTGCACAATGTCCTTTGTATGCAAAGAGAAACGCAGCGAATTTTTGAGAAAACAATGAATGCATGAACATACATCATAGCTAGAAAATATTTTGAACATGCTTAATAGATGTTAACGTTGCTGACCGTCCATAGTTGCGATTGATCGGATCAATCATAACTCTTTGTAAGACGGGGCCCTGGTAAATTAATGTAAACTTGTATCTTTGTAAAATCATGAATTTTGATCTTAAAATCAATAATTCTGATGATCACTAACACAGAAAAGCATATGTGGGACAGGACAGTGTATTATGATTGATTTTAAAAATACCCGACATTTGATAGAATTACATGCTTATTTTGCTCATTTCTCAGCAATTACACATTTTCTTCCCAAGCTTTTTGGCACACATCTTTTATATATACATACACTTTGCTGGTAATTCTGTTGGATTCTGTTCGAACTCATTTTAAGATAGTTACTACTAGAGGTGCGCTATTAACTTAAGGCAACTATGTAATGTAGGAAAAAATATACTGTATGTAAAAAAAAAAATACCTGAGTTGCAAAGTTTTCAGGATTTATGGAAGCTTGCATTTGGGTGAAAGAATCATGCATCAATAAGTCTGATGAAAATAGTTTGTGGAACTGTTGTATTACACTATCACTTAGAAGGAAAAGACAGTAGTTGCAGCAAACAATTATTTCTTGAGAAAATCTATAAAATCAAAGTTAATTGTCAATATATTGTACATAATCTACATCTGGTACATTAATGTAAACTTGTATCTTTGTAAAATCATTAATTTTTAAACTTAAAATCGATAATTCTGACGATCGCTGTAAACACAGAAAAGCATATGTGGGACAGTGTATTATAATCGATTAGAAAAATACCTGACATTTGATAGAATTACATGCTTATTTTGCTCATTTCTCAGCAATTACGCATTTTCTTCCCTACATGTAGCTACGTAGGCTTTTTATGTGAGCTGAGAGATTTCATACCAGATTTCCTTAGCTTGATAAAGTTCTTATGATAGTCTGTGTATCAGCATAGCATGTGTTCAGTGTTTTGAACCCACTGGAGATTGTGCATCATATCTTTATGTATGGAATTCATTTTGCGTCTGCGGTCTCCATGGTTTTTTCAGGATCTATGTGTTGACTAGACCAGTCCCATATTGATATTTTCGTGCTGTGTCACTTTGGAAGGCCGTCTCTAATTGGTTGACTGGTGAGTTGGCAGATGCACAGCCCATCCCACTTTTCAATTATATCATTACGTAATCTCTAACATGTCTAAGATATCCACCAGATCAAGAGGCCGCTTGCACTCGGCTAACGCATGTACACAATCCTCTGCTTCATCATTAACTGGATCTAAACAAAGCCCAGCATACCTAGATCATATTGATACAGTCGTTCAAAGAGCGGTGGCCGTGGCAATGGAACGCGAGAGACAAAAACTCAATGATGACATGGATAAGCGCGAAAATAAATTGCGTGAAATTCTTGATGAAAAGCTCACTAGTCTACACGTTCTTGAAATATCTATCGATACTTAATTGAAGCAACTCCGTGATTTTGAAAAATCGGTTTCTGATAACATGACTAACACCATAATGCTTTGTCAAATAGGCTTGACCACATCGAGCAGTACTCCTGTCGCAATAATATCCGTATCCGTATGAGATTGTTCGAAATGTAGCAAAGCAGATTGGTATCGATCTTACTCCATGTGACATTGATCGATCCCATCACCTTTGCCGACCAACTAGCAGTCATGATGTTCAACCCAAAGGATCATACCCCGGCGTGGCCCTGTAATGCCAACTTAGCAGCTCCACCAATCAATGTGAAATTCACTTCATACAGGCCGAAACAAACGATGATGAAAAATAGAGGAAAATGAAAATGCTCAGGAACAGATGACTGGGTGCAGGCAGGCAAGGCAGTTCAGGTGGGATGAAAATTTATTGGCAGGACACCTTCCGTTTCAAATTACAGCATCTGCAAAAATAACAGAAGAGGAGAAACATAAAAACTTTTTCTACATAAACTATTTATTAATCTTCATTAAAAACTAGATGGTTTCAATATTAATTTCCAATTTATTTTAAATGATTAAAAAACGATGTGGGGTTTGTTACATATTTTATACTTCAAATATTAACATGTTAAGTCAAGTCGGGGGGGGGGGCATGATGCCCTCAAGACCTTTAACCATCTCTGTATAAGGAAGGAAATTTTAGAATCAATTTATTTGACACATAAAACATTATTTTTTTATAATTACAATTTTAATTCATGCCTTTTTTATGTGTTTTAAATGGTTATGGGGTAACCAGGACTGTCAGGACCGAGAATTCGAACTTCGAGGCTGAAATACAGCCATTCCCTATGCCTGATTTGGCTTAAATTCAGGTCAAGGATCAATTAAATATATATTTTGCAAAAAAAATCTGACAAATTTTGAGGTGGAATTAGTTTTCTGGCATCGCGAGATCGACCAATGCAAAATTTTATTAGCGCCAATTTACCATCTAAACTTGTCATTGAAATTAGAACGTCCAAACCGATCTAGTACCAGTACTAGCACAATGAATCAATCAGCTATGCATGTGCACCAATTCTGTATTTCTTGCATACGTACGTCACTCGAGTTAAAGTTCATGTCATTGCGTTATATAGCGTGGGAATTGTAAGAAAGTGATCCTTCAAAATTTTTACCTTCCAACAATTAACATTTTTAAAGCCTTTGTATGCATTTAGAGTACAAAAGCTTACAAATTGGACAAATTAAATGTTTGCCCCAAAATTATTGTGGGAAGGGTGGATTTTCTAGGGAAATCCATCTTAGTGTACAAAGTTCTACAGGCAACAGAGACTTGTCTAGGCTCCGTGAATGAAAATACAATGAAAAAATATCACAGAGTCCTCGAAGTACAGTCAGGACCATTAACAGATTATAAGGTGACCCGAGTTTGTGCACACCCAAATCTGCGTGATTCTGATAATAGAGATTCCCAATGATCCCCCCCCCCCGAAAAAAAGGCTTTACATCTGAAATAGCCTTCTAACTTACCTACTGCCCGATGCCGCCTATCATGTAGGGCAGCAACGAAGGATCTCCACTCCTGGCATCCAGCGATTCTGGGCCTTCTTCTGGAAACTCCCCCAGGCCAGGTCATATTCACTGACTTCATCTCCTCCTCAACTCCTCATGTGTGACACCGAGACAGGTGGTTTTGTGTCTCCCTCTCTTTCTCCTGAAATGTCAAACAGATCTATTCATTAAAAATCTTACTAAAAATTGTGCTTTTGGTAGAAAAATAATGAATATAGGGCATTTCATGTGACGGCCTTAACCCTTATTAAACTGGGGGGGGGGTCAATTTGACCCCCCCCCTCAACAAATTTCATCACTACGCTGTCGCGCAAAAAATTTTGATCGAGCCGCTCACTGACTTTTTACTTTCAAGTCTCACGCAAATTTTGAGACCAAATTTGTGACGCCCGGGTACGCGGTTACGACATTACGCAACATTATGTAAGTGCATGTCAGACCCAAAATTGCTCATAAACATGATTTCATGTACAAATCCAATGCAAATTGTGTATTTAGCCAAAATTCATAAATTTATCATTATTTCTACTTTTACTGATTAAACTTAATTAATTTTGCCTTGTTTATGATTAGAATTAAGTCTAGAACGATTTCCATCGAAAATACAATAAAAAACAAAATGTAAAAAAACAAAGAAATACACGATTTAAAAAAAAAAAAAATACATAAGAAATCGGTCTTGGTACCAGATTTTTTTTCATTCACAATTGTTAGGAATGCTATAAAGAATATTTTCACCCAAAAAATAGCATTCTAGGAGCTTTATTTAGTGAATCAGAGCAAAAAGTATGATCTCATGAATAAATTAGCATAATTAATTCATATATAAAATAAAAAATATGAATTCAGTGAAATTTACCAATGCAACTACGTAGATTACGTCATTCTCTACCATCATGCAAATTTTCGTTGTGATCGTGCAATCCACGGCCGAGATCTTATAAGGGGGGGGCAATAATACCCCCCCCCCCCCAGGAATAACAAGAATCAAAATACCCCGGTAGATTTAGGATTAAAAAATTGTCAGTACGGTATATCATCGAGGATCTACATAGTAGTAGATCTGGTACAGTTACATAAACTGAACTTTGTGAAATCTTGAAATCTACACTGAAGAATGTTCAAACTGAAGATCACCAACACAGATAAGAGCACGTGGGACAGTTATTATTGCTCTGATTAATGTCGGCCCGACGCTTGCCTTGGCTCGAGTTGACCCGAATCCTGTGCTTTTTTTGCTTATTTCGCAGCAATTACACAATTTCTTCCTGAATCCTTTGGCACATACGGTATATTATTTATAAATATAGACAGACACTTTGGTGGTCATTTCATTGGATTCTGTACGAACTCATTTTGATATCGTTACCACAACTGGCATTTACCTTAAACTGTGCACTGTGTCTGTGCAGACTTGGGCCCTGAGCCCACCAGCGCAGCCTGTCCTATTCAGCATGCCGGCGCTCGGGGCAGCCACCCCGGCCGGGCAGTGTCAGTGCACGAAATCTAAAGCCAAAGGCAAGCCGCGCTCCGAAAAGAAAATCTTAGAAGATGGTTATCTAACTTACTGTTTGGTCTCCTGCGAATGCCTTCGAAGTCGTTATCCAAATCTGAATCGTGTTCTTAAAGTAGTAGAACTATTATTAACGGCCATCTTCGTCGCACTTAATTCTCGATCCAAAATTAGGCTGCAACATTTAACGGCGAAAAACGGGAGCATTCCTTTTTCAAATTAAATGGTTGCGACTGCGCCAGTTGCATGCAGTGCAGCGCGCATGCGCAGGCTCGACGCCCGGCGGCGAATTAATTCTGCGGATCATGAATTTTTTATAGGGGGTGAGCCCGGGGGGGGGGGGGGGCGTGCATGGGGGGGGGGTGAGCTAACTAGATAGGGGGTTTGCATGACACCGGGGCATGACACCACTTGCGAAAAAAAAAGTTTTAAGATAGATACAAACTTCTTTGACATATAAAGCTTCCTCTTGTTTGGTTTGGTTGGCAACCAGTTAAGAAATGATTATTTTTGCCACTGCTTTTGAAACTTTTTTCTTTGAAGAATTATATACTTTACCTAAAATAAAAAAAAATCTGTACTATTTTTTTTTAGTTTTACTTTTCCTTTTATAAGTAGAAATAGCCTTGCTAACATGGCAAGGTTGAAAAAAATGGCAAAATAGTATGTGGCTTTGAAATTAAACTTGTAAATTTCCTCGTCGTTGATTGGTAAAATTTGATGTCATAATCACGTCGTAATGTGGTCATATGAAAACGCAAATTTCTTTGTCGTTGTTTGGTAAATAAATGATGTCATAATCACGTCATAATGTGGTCATATAAAAATGCAAATTCATTTGTTGCAGATTGGTCGATAAATGACGTCGTAATCACGTAATAATCTGGTCATATAAGAAAGCAAATTTACTTGTCGTAAATTGGTCAGTAAATGGCGTCGTAATCACGTCATAATCTGGTCATATAAGCGAGCAAATTTACTTGTCGTAAATTGGTCAGTAAATGACGTCGAAATCACGTCATAATCTGGTCAAATAAAAATGCAAATGAAAGTTGCCATTCTAAGTCGTCAAAATGACGTCGTAAGAACGTCATAAATACGACGACATGACGAGTATTACCACTTTACGATCAGTTAATGACGTCATTACGACCGTGTCTGCTATCAGGGCAGTTTATTCTTTTTAAAAACCTCCATTGACACTTGCGTCGCCTCCTTTTAAATTTGTAGTACAGTTTATTCTTTTTAAAAACCTCCATTGAAACTTGCCTCACCTCCTTTTAAACTGGCTTCACCATAATACAGTTTATTCTTTTTAAAAACCTCCATTGAAACTTGCCTCACATCCTTTTAAATTGGCTTCACCATTTACAGTTTATTCTTTTTAAAAACCTCCATTAAAACTTGCCTCACCTCCTTTTAAATTGGCTTCACCATAATTTGTAGTACAGTTTATTCTTTTTAAAAACCTCAATTGAAACTTGCCTCACCTCCTTTTAAATTGGCTTCACCATAATACAGTTTATTCTTTTTTAAAAACTTCCATTGAAACTTGCCTCACCTCCTTTTAAACTGGCTTCACCATAATACAGTTTATTCTTTTTAAAAACCTCCATTGAAACTTGCCTCACCTCCTTTTAAATTGGCTTCACCATATACAGTTTATTCTTTTTTAAAACCTCCATTGAAACTTGCCTCACCTCCTTTTAAATTGGCTTCACCATAATACAGTTTATTCTTTTTAAAAACCTCCATTAAAACTTGCCTCACCTCCTTTCAAACTGGCTTCACCAAAATTGTAGTACAGTTTATTCTTTTTAAAAACCTCCATTAAAACTTGCCTCACCTCCTTTTAAACTGGCTTCACCATAATACAGTTTATTCTTTTTAAAAACCTCCATTAAAACTTGCCTCACCTCCTTTTAAATTGGCTTCACCATAATTTGTAGTACAGTTTATTCTTTTTAAAAACCTCAATTGAAACTTGCCTCACCTCCTTTTAAATTGGCTTCACCATAATACAGTTTATTCTTTTTAAAAACCTCCATTAAAACTTGCCTCACCTCCTTTTAAATTGGCTTCACCATAATTTGTAGTACAGTTTATTCTTTTTTAAAAACCTCCATTGAAACTTGCCTCGCCTCCTTTTAAATTTGTAGTACATGCAGTTTATTCTTTTTAAAAACCTCAATTGATCAAACTTGCCTCACCTCCTTTTAAATTGGTTTCACCATAATTTGTAGTACAGTTTATTCTTTTTAAAAACCTCCATTGAAACTTGCCTCACCTCCTTTTAAATTGGCTTCACCATAATACAGTTTATTCTTTTTAAAAACCTCCATTAAAACTTGCCTCACCTCCTTTTAAATTGGCTTCACCATAATACAGTTTATTCTTTTTTTAAACCTCCATTGAAACTTGTCTCACCTCCTTTTAAATTGGCTTCACCATAATATTCAGGTAAGGTATATTCATTCTTTTTTTTAAAAACATCATTGTTCACTTCCCTCACCTATAGATCATTTGGCTATATATAATACCTTTTATTCTACACTATTCTTCCCTTTAAAAAAACCTGATTGTACTCCCAGCTGCCTCCCCTGATCTGACATTTGCCTCTCAACGTACTGGAAATAGATACCCTTTTTTCAATATTTTTGTGTTTTTGACACCCTTATCACGTTACGTACGTAACGTGCCCTCTCTTGAAAAAGACATCCTTTTTACGTGTTTTTTTGGTCGCGCATGGTATCCACTCGTCAATATAAGTGGCCCCCCCGGGCCTACTGTACATAGTGTTATTTTATTATCTCTTTATATGGGAAACTTCGTTTTACCGAATTGCCATGCACTCTCTCCGACGCGTTTGAAGTCTTAGACAGCATGGCATACTACCAGCCGATGGTACACACACGCACACACACACACACGTTATTTGACAACTTGTCTCTGGAGCCAAAGTTCCTCGCATATAACTATCTGCACGCCTGCACGCAGTGTGTATTGAACACGCACGACCACGATCTAATGAATATTCATCGGCGAGACTGACGTCATTTTACGAGTCTCCTTTCAAACTTGGATCATAAGTGCCTACCGTTGTTATATTCGTCTAATTACATAATGCATGACTGATCTGCTGCTGGCATCGTCGAGACTCAATCGTCAACAGGAGATTACACATCCTGGAGCCAAAATTATCCTATTTGACATATAGTGTCTAACTAGGAACATCTTTAACGTCGTTCTAACTATGAAAATGAATCTGAAGAGAAGAAGGTGTGCAGAGCTGGGGCGTTTTGGTGCCATCTTGTTGGCAGCGGTGTTTGCCGGATGCATGACCATGAGCCACGCCGAAGCTTCGGGGCAAGAAGCAACCGGTCCAGCGCCCGAGACGGCACCATCCCCAGGGAAGATCACTCCTGGTGAACACCAAGAAGCTTCTATTTCGTCTGGATATGATGGTGGTGGCGATGATTTAAGGTTAGTTTTGAAATGATGTTCTAACCTTGAATACTTTTATGGGGAGCAGCTAGCAGAGTATTTACACTACAGTAGTACAGACTACCTCGAGTGAAGTTCGTGCAGGCTCCACTCCACTTCACTACCGCTAGGCGCTACACTAGCCAGGCGGCTTCTAGAGAGTAAAAATCATTTACTAACGTAAGGTTACTCTCATACGAAGCCAGGGAGTCCTCCCTATTCATCTGCGTGTACGCAAAAAACCCTGAAAGTGAAACTTTCGCCCCCGAGATTTCCACTTTCCTTCTAAAAGATCTAGCTCTAATTTCATGTACATGGGGTAAAACTTCATTTCCGACATTTCTACGTTCTCGTTGTTATTTTTAAACAAGAATTCATCAAAAAAAAAGAAAAAATATTGTGAAAAGATGGAAGAGACTTGCCCGATGTTTACGCCGCCATCTTGTTTCTTATTGTACTTCCCCAACGTTACGCGACGCTCACGTTTTTTTCAATTTTTTCAATTTGAATTCTTATAATTGTCAAACTATTGCATGCATCCTCTATCTGCTTTGTCAAAGGCTTGTAAAAGAGTAACCCAGAGAGCTCCCGCCCGCGCAGCGGGCGGGAGCCCAGAAGCTTACCGTGTATTTGACCATTGTCACCGGACTAGGGTGATTTATGGTCTAAATATTTCTCCAAATGAATTTTGAAAACAGAAAGTATACAATTACCACGATTATATGGATGAAGGTCTAACGAGTGGCAGTTTCCTGACATCTGGGAACAGACTGGAACCTCAAAAAAACGAAAAGTTCTCTCCTTCTACCCCCGTTTCGATCGGCCATTTTTGCGGGCGGGAGCTCTCTGGGTTAGTAAAAGAGTAACAATTCTTATGACATACAGCAGTTTACTTACTACAGTGATGAACCTTTCCTCACGTCAAACTGCTACACATTTGTTAAAGTATTTTAGAGTTTTTACTTTCATATTTCACTGAAATGAAATGTGGTCCCACACTAACACACATAACACATTATTTTAGGTTATGACATCAAATATTGAAGGTCGCAGGTCAATGAGGTCATAGGCCTATATTCTTAAGTTCCATTCTGTCTTCTCAAAGATACCCATAACCTTAAAGGTTTCTTTTCTTTATAGGTTAAAGTCTCAGAGTCTGAATGTCCCATGTATGCAACACACCGTACACTTTATCTTGGAGTCTAGGGTGCTTACACCCTATTGGAATTTCACGACACATAGGTACCACAAATGCACCTCAAAACTGACAAAACATCCCTCAATTTATTTTTTTTTAATGGAAATCATGCACCCACCACAATTCTATTGTTTGTCCTCATGGTCCATATCATTAAATGGTAGAAAAAAAAAGCTTGACCCTGAAAAAAAAGAAAAATACTTCGGTGTCATTTCTCTCCCATTCAAAGTGGCAAACCACTGAAGTTAGGGATCAAAAGATCTGCTTGCAGCAGCTCACCCGTTTGTTTGCCCATGTTTGTTTGATTTTAGTTGCTAACTTCAGTCCTTATGATCATAATTTGTTATGGAATGAAGTGGTAATTCTGTGTCGCGAAAGTCCAATAGTGTGTTAGCATCCTAGGCTCCCACCTGCTTTGCCGGCATGAGAGCCTGCCTTGGTTAGGACTTGACTTGCCTGTTAACATGTTAACATCATTGCATTTTTAAAACTGAAATTTATCCTACTTACAAGTAAAATATAGCCATGAACAACCTGGTCTTGTACTCTTGTACATATTGAAATGGCCAATGTATTGACACTTTATTAATATTCTTTACTCTCATTTGCAGGTCAAATGATACAAGTAGTTCAACCCATGCACCAAGCACAACCAAAAAGATTACAGAACCATCTGACGAGCAGTTACCAGACATTGGCTCTGCCGAGGAGGAGCATTCTTCAAGTTTAGCTCTCTTTTTTATCTTGGGTATCATAGGTAAGATTGTTGATAGCATCTTCCTCCATCTTCTTTTTTTCTCTCTCTCACTCTCTCTGTCACACCCCCCCCCCCTCTTTATATTCTTCTCCCTTCCCCTCTCAAAAAAAAATTATTAAATATTGTAATAAAATAAGAAAAAATTATAATCATTTTTTTTTCTTGCTTATCTCTTGATGTTATGGAAGTTACTGATATTTGGAAGTGTATTGCAAATCTGCACTCTGCTGTCCTATTTCCTTTGCAGCCTATTTTGGATACTGTGGTAAAGAGTCACTGATTGATTTTATTCCAGTTTGCATTTACCATATTTTATTTTGATTTGCATATTAATTCATAAATGTTTGCATGCCATGTATGATTTATATACCTTTGGTTACCTGTTTTACAGTACATGTATAATTCACTTTCCATTATACACCCTCTTCTATTCACCTGTTTACTACCCTCTGCCTCTCCAAAAATTTCTTAACTTGTCTACACCCCTGCCCCCCTCCTGTGCTGTTACCAGTCCCCTTCTTTCTCCTACATGTATTTTTTTTTTTTATTATATGATATAAACTCTATCTAATGTAGCTGTTGGCTGAAATGTGATTTTCAATACCTTTTCAAGTTCGGGTTTATTCAGTTTACAAGACTAGGTCTCAACAATCACCAATTTTCATTCTTGGTATTAAGGAATCCATGTCAAATTAAGTTCATAATCTAGGGGCCTGTTTCATAAGAAACGTAGGATTTTGGGTAACTTTGGTAATAGGTCTAAGCAGCCAATCATAACCATGATTTTTCATGGCTATTACATGATATGTTTTCATGAAGTGGGATCCTGGATTGGATCTGATGCTATTCAAAATGGCTGACATAATGCCTTTAAAAAATAATGTGATTATTTGTTTGATTTTCAGGAGTGTGCATCCTGTTAACTCATCTCCTGATTAAGCTCAAGTTCCACTATCTCCCTGAGAGTGTTGCAGTGGTCTGCCTTGGTGTTCTAGTGGGTCTTATTATCCTTGCTCTAAAACACACCAATCTCAGTAACCATGATTTCACGGTAAGCTTATTTGCATTGAATTTTGTAACATACTTGAGGGTTTTAACTCATTAGTTAATGAAAATTGTGCTTTTGATAAGAGATTTTATTTTTGATGATTTTTTAATGCAGATTTTGCTTGTGATGAAGATTTGTATTTATTGAAGATTTTGTTTTTATGAAGAACTTTTTATATGATTTCATGGTTTAGGTATTAAATGAAGATTCATTTTGATATTCAAACATACATTGTATTATTGTATGTGAATGTTAACACCAGCATATACAGTAGTTTGGGTTTCAGTTTTTTATGAGATATTTCAGGAACTGTACAATATCTATGAGAATCGAAACATAACCGGTATATCTCATTCATTATGAACAAAATTAATTGAAACAATCCACCTTTTAGAACAGTGCGACATGATCAAAACTCAAAAAGTTTATTATCAATAAATGGTATAAAATGTTGTTAAATATCTAACTCATAATCATTGAATATATTAAGTTAAAGACCTTTTAAACCCACATTCACATGCAGTTACGACAAATAGCGTTTCGTTAGATATTGGGATACAGTAAAATTCACATGTTTGGACAGTTTTATTAAACCTTGGATAAGATATCTAGGTTACACCATACATGGCATGCAGAAAGAGGAGAATGTTGTACATTATGATTATAAATAAATTATGTTAAGGGGTCCTAAAGCTGTGCACCACTGTTTGCACATATAGGCCTATTAGTTTCAATGGCAAAATGCTTTAATACTCTCTGAGGCTGTTCTCACTACGTTCCTTAAACTAGTTCAGTGGACACTAGTTTAACACGTAGTGAGAACGGTCAAAGCGGTCTTGGAAGCGATCTTCCAAACCAGTTTGGAAAACCACCTCGCGATGTAGTTTTCAAGATCGCTTTGCCTCGTTAAACTTGTTTTAGCGTAAGTGAGGACACAACCATTCTTTGGGAAGCGATCTTCGCACATTTTGAGCGCGCTACTCCACTTGACAGGTGTAGAATGCCTATGCTGCGGTTTCGAATTTCGCGCGAAACGTGTCACCCCACTGAGAGCGTTTCCATAGCAACAAGAGCACTTTACGTGAAGTGATTTTGAAAACCACTTTCGTGTGATCAAGTGGGAACGCTAGCAAAGCGATCTTCCAAAGTGGTTTCCTGAATCGGTTTCCAGTAAACTAGTTTTAGAAAGCGTAATGAGAACGGCCTCTCTGTGACTGTAGAATTGTGACTGCAGTGTGACAGACAATTCGTATTCAGATTTTCTACAGATGCTGTGCATACATGTAAATCACAAAATGCTGAGAAAATGCGCAAATGTTTGGAGTTGTAGTCACTTTAATAACGGGGCTTCAGCAATACTTACGGCTACCCTGATGGAACGCTCAAGCATTCAAGGAATTTCTTCCTACTTGGTACCCTTTTACTACACTTGGTCTGAGAGTGGCAAATGTAAATAGGCGCCTTGCAAAAGGACCCAAGTGCTGTGGGGGGTTTGAACCCTGGCACTTGTGGTTCAAAGTCCAGAGACATTTTAAAAATTTACCCTTTTCTGCAGTGCATCAATTGCATAAATGCAACACTGGTTGAACTATTAATATCTTTGAAAACCATGTTGAAAGAGTATTAGGTGTTGATTGAATGGGGGCTTAATTTATTATTATATATTATTTGCCAAGGTATGCATACATGTACATGTAGTTTCATAGCTGGAATTCATGTCTTGGATCATGCATTATTTGATTGGCCTGGCTGCCCACATTACTGGGGCCTTGGATCTTTTGTGCCCTTCCTATTTTTGTCCTAGGTATGTATCATGAAATTTTGCCCTTTTAAAAAGTGTCCTTACCCTAGAAATGTGACGCTACATGTAGCTATGTAGATTTGTTTTGTACGTGGATATGTATTTCAGTATGGATCAACCAAGGGGGGGGGATATTCTATATTAAACTTAAAAGCATACAGTTGAATATTTATTTACCAGAGATATATTCCAAGAGTTAGGGGTGATAGTGCATGAATCGTAGATGAGTGCTATGCCGGCCCCAACAAGTAGAACATTTCTGGTGTTCCATAAATAAGGCCATCCAATATAAATACTATTTCTACCCCCCCCCCCCACAAAAGGGTGGAGGAATTGATTGAGCAGGTTATGTCACTTACCATAATCCGTTTTTAGTATGGCCTCACTTCATAGATCAATAATCATTGATATGCAACTTACAGGTAGCTCATTATGACATCATCAAGTATCATTGTGCTCTATGCTGCGCATCGCTTGGCATTAATTGTTGTACACATTGTATTTTTCGAGCATTCACTCACGTGCATTAGATTGGTACCACGATAGCAGGTTCAGCAATCTGTGCGATATTAGTAAGATTTTTTTTGTTCAATATATGCTCAAGATTGTATTCAACAGGCATATGATCATGAATGCAGACCAAGATATATATGTTTTTAATGCATAGCTAAAACACTCTTATTTGAGGAATATTTTGAGCCTTTAGGAAATTAAATGGCCTGCATTGTTTGATATGACATGGGTTGTCCCAATTTGATCATCAAAATGATCTTCAAAATGTTGTAAGGAAATATTTTTAGGACTTGTTCCATGTACAATATTGGGATTTGTACCAGGAAATACTTACAGATTCATATTTATATTAGGGATGTTATCTATGAAGAGTTTTTGTACACAAATCAAATAATCAAGGGAAAGTTATTGTATGATGATACAATGCAATTGTAAGGAAGTTTGGATTTAATCTCAGCCATGGCATGTTTTCCTTCAAAATGAAATTTACCTACATTGTTCTGCACTCAACCCAGGTGAGGTGAATGGGTACCCAGCAGGATTAATTCCTTGAATGCACCAAGCACCTTTATCAGCTGGAGCTACAGCTAGGAATGCAGCATCAGGGTTGGGCTCAATTACTTTCTTCAATTACAATTACAATTACAGTTACGTAATTGAAGAAATGTTCAATTACAATTACTCTTCAATTAAACTACATATTTTCAATTACAAAATTGTACCAATTACTTTTGTCAATTACAATTTCAATTGCTTTTTACAAAGTCATTTTATGAAATCAATTTATATTTTGTATGTAGTGTCACCCATTTCAGCATAATTCTAAGTTTGAGAGAAACTGACAACATGAAGGTTTTATTAGTCTAGAGAGCATTGATCCTGCCTATTGCTCTGTTTAAATTAATATTCTCAATAAAATGTAGATCTGCATGCTCTCTTCATTTGTAGAAATCATGTTTTACAACATGTAAACTTGACTTGTGAGTCGTGACCTTGCTCATCAAGGGGCCGGCGTATCCAGCTTTCGCCTATAATAGGGGAGGGGGGCAGGAAAAAAAGTATTTTCATCCACATTTTCCCCGATCACCCACTTTATGCTGATTTTTTAGGGGGGTATTCCAAATTTAAGTATAAAGGTTTTAATAAACATCTTGTATATTCTTAGAAACAAATATGCATGAGTTTATAAGAATTGTATTACTTTGCTAGTATGAAAAATTACATAGTTCGATAACTTCGATTTATTTTTGGAACCTATGACCTTTTGCAAGATTTCTCAAATATTTCAAATGGTCAAATTTGTGCACTTCTTTTATAGCAATAGTGTCTCCTCTTTCCTCCACATCATGGGAAAGAATACAGTTGCATGCAAAAGATATGTACATGTATAGCTATGGAAAAAGGGAAATAAGCAATCCAGAATAAATTAGATAATAAAGTTAGTAATAAAGTAAATGTAATTGACTGTAATTGAAGTAAATTACAATTTTTCAATTACAATAACAATTACTTTCCCTTTAAAAAATTCAATTACAAATTACAATTACTTGAAAAATGTAGCCCAACCACCATTGAATATTCAACTACATGTACATGTAGATAATCGGCTCCTCATAAATGTTATATACATGTAGATATAATTGTTATTATTATGATAAAATTCTGACTGATTTGTATTGATGCTATAGGTTTTTAAAGCCTAATTTAACTAAGCGTATTGGTTTGATATTTTGCCAGCACTATTCTATTCATTACTTTCTGAATAAAGTGATTAGTCGAGGAATTATAATCCCATTGAAGTATAAATTCTCCCCAATCTGTACATGTGCAGGTAAATTTCTGGAAGAATTTGCCCTCTGATCTGTGAAATTGACTTTTTATTTTGATTTAAAAAGCAAATTATACATTTTTTGCCCCAGATAGAGTTAGTTTCATGGGGGTTGATCAAGTGTGGTCTTAATTAATCATGGTTTGTTCAATTAAAGGCCTTCATGCATGTATATCCACCAAAGAAAATTTGTGTTATTGTAGATGGTGCATCATTATGTTCCAAAAATGTACTTTATATGCATGAATGTGTTTATTTATTGTAAATGATACAAAATAATTTTCAATTTCACATACAATGTACTGGATGGCATACATGTACAAGATCCCTTTCATGAATTCATTTCATTCCTTTTTTATGTGTGACTATATCAGAGCATTAATTCAGCATTAAAATGAATAAATCTCAACAGCGGACCTACATGTACGAACTAGTATAAGGAAGGAAGTTATAATGCATTGAGTTTAATACTGAACAAAATATTAAACTAATTGTCTGTTTGTCTAAAATCTATGGTGTGTAAAGGAAATATAGTAATAGTAAAGGCCTACACTGAAAAATTATTAACATGACATGGGAATGCAATAGTGAATCAAATAACAATAAAAAGGAATATTTATTGGTAATTTGGTAGGGAATACAAATACATGTTGCAGGTGGATTACAGATTAGGTATAAAAAACACACCAGAAATGGAATAGTTGATATCTTGAAACATTCTCTTTCAGATTTATTTTTTTATTGCTCTATATAAAAAATACAGGGTGTATGGAAATTTGTCCCCCACTTGCAGTACACAATAATATATAAATGAAGACTGAAGACAAAAATTTGGTGTATATTAGTCATTGAAAGAAAATATAAATAAACATGCATTGCAATACAACAAATTACCCTTTAAAGACAGAGAATGAGAAACAACTTAAATTGAATGAATGTTGATTTTAATAGGTTATTATATATTTGATTGTCTATTGTATTTTTTTCTTTTTATGCAAACATGTCTGCACTTTTGCAAGTAGAAAACCCTAATTGAACGTGTTTTTAATATCTTATTTTCACTATCGTACATGTACTAGTAAATTCCTGTATTCACCTTAACCCTGATATTCAGATTTTTAAATGAAATCAGAGTTCTCAGGGTCAAAACAAATGCCAATCTATCTAAAATAATTTAGCAATTTTGTATATTGACCACATTGTAATAAAAGAATGATTTGAAATAAAACCACATTTTTTCCCCTTCATTTTCACAAGGCAAGAAATGTCCTTCTATCTCTCATGGCTTTTGTACAAATATGGAAATCACTCTTGCAAACAATGTGGTATACCTAGACACACACCTTTGTTATGTGTATACTATTGAGCTATGCATACATGTACAAGTCACTCAATTTATTATTTGTTTTATGGGGGGGGGGAGGGCTGATGTACATGTATTTCAAAGAGTTGAGATGAAGTTTAAAGATGGATGTGCATGGAGAAGAAGTGCTCATTTTACTTGCTGAACTAATTTCCCCAAACCACTTCCCAAATCCAGATTCCCTTTATGGTCTTTCTCATCACCATCTAATGATCTGGTTTCCAGACTCACTTCACGTAAATTGGTCTTGTTGCTTGAAGGGAGTGAGCACTGTCAATGGGGCCATACGCCAAGTGTGATGTTTACACACTGTTTGTACCAGTTGAGTAGTGCACCCAACATGCAGACACTAAGACATCGTTCTCATGATATTTTCTAAAACTAGTTTACTGGAAACCGGTTCAGGACACCAGTTTGGAAGATCGCTTTGCTAGCATTCCCATTTGATCAGCCAAAAGTGGTTTTCAGTACCACCTCACGTAAATTGGCCTTGTTGCTATGGGAACGCTCTCAGTGGGGGTGACATATTCCGTGCGAAATTCGAAACCGCAGCATAGACATTCTACACACAGAGTGTGGAGTAGCACGCTCAAAATGTCCAAAGATTGCTTCCCGAAGAACGGTTGTGTCCTCACTTCCGCTAAAACCAGTTTAACGAGGCAAAGCGATCTTGAAAACTACATGTACATCGCAAGGTTTTGCGAACTGGTTTGGAAGATAATAATAATATAGGTATATTTACCCAGGGAAGCCACTTCAGTTCTGAAAATTGTTCTCCCAGCGGGTCCTGCTATTATTATTACCCCGGAAGACCGTCTCGACCATTCTCATTACTCGTAAACTAGTTTTAGTGCGTTAATGAGAACAGGGTCTAAGTTTAAACGTACTTGTGCCGGGTGAGGTTGCTTCCGGAAAAAGTTGTGTCCTTATCTACAGTTAAACACATTTATCAATGAAAAGCAGTCTTAAAAACCACATCATGAGGTGGATTACCTAACTGGTTTGGAAGACTGCTTAAGATCGCTTCCAAGACTCCTTCAAGCATTCCCATTACCGGTACACGTTAAACCGGTTTTCACTAAACCGGTTTTAGAAAATAGATGAGAATGGGGTCTTTATTTCCCAATTATGTTCAGTGTGACTCAATACAGAAAAAGGATAACAGATCTGATATTGTGAGCTACATGTTAGATGTGTGGTAATGACTAATCTCTCCATATTACCATTGGATATTAAAATAATATATTTTTATAGATTCTCTAATAATTGATCATATATCTGTTTTGTTTCTTTCCTTACAGCAAGATGAAATCCTTGATCCTACAACATTCTTTCTCGTTCTACTTCCTCCAATTATATTTGAATCTGGATATTCCTTGCACAAGGTAATCTAATGTAGCAGTAGCAGAATGAAATCATTTTTTTTTCTTTTTCAAGATTTATTTAGTTCTCAACACAAACATAAGTATCACATGCACAGATACATCATAATTGAAAAAATAGCATACATTTCAAACAAATTCAAATAAATGGTTAATTTTGTATACAAAATATTCAATTTTTTTCGATGCACGTTCATCAAATTACGTTTAAAAGTGCTCAATAATTCTCTCGGTTGTTTCGATTTTTTCCAAACCAAGCATAAAATGAGCAAAAGTGGGTTTAATATTTCTGTATTTACATGAATAAATGAAATATTTTGCAAACAACACAATTATATTGCTAAGATGAAAGTTATTGAGGTTTATAACTCCAAAACAAATTTCAATGTCAAAGAACAAATTTCAATGTTTTTAGAATGAAATCATTATCTAAAGTTAGATGTCCATGTGTGAATCAAATGGTTTTGCTATATCTGTGTATCCATCTACTTTCTATACTTTCTATCATTTCTATCTTTCTTTCCTTCTATCTTTCTTTCTTTTTCTGTGTAGTTAACAAGTTCTGAATCTGGACATTTTATGTAACTTTGATTACATGTATCTAGACTAAGCATGTAAATAAGATCACATATAATTGGTAAATGCAAGATTTGTGATTGAAAGTGGCCTACAAATTGCATGGAAGTTATGTTTACAATCCAAACTGTGAAAATCCATATTGAGAGAAATGCTGTGTAAATTACAGAAAAATCAAACATTTACACACATTGGGTGCCCTATTGAGATTGAAATTCACACTTCAATATTATTCATGTTTGCATAGTATCATATATTGAATAAGCACTTAGCTTGGGTGATATGTGATATCTACCAATCAATATTTCTTTCAAAGGAAATATGATGGGGTTATTTTGGGAAATGCAAATTGAAATTGTTTATGATTCATCACTCATAATATATCATATGTATTTTGACAAGTGACATACAGTTTTTGATTATATATCATGTTTTTCCTAGGCGATATTCAGGCCTGATTATGTAAACACATATTCTGCCATGTGACATGGATGCTAAATGATAACCCTCATGATACCATATTTATATCTAAACAATTATTACTCGAAAACTTTGGGGGGGGGGGGGTTCACAAGAAATATCACTTTATACATGTAAAAGAGAAATTATTAGGGCAGATTTGCTCTCAGAGCATAGGTTTAGGCAGAAGCAAATAAAGGTGGAGGGGGCACATCAGCCCGGCCCCCCCTTTGCAAAAACTGCATTGTGTTTCCCTCTTTTCTTGGAAGTACTGCCCCTTTGAGAGTGAAAAGCCTTACTCCTCCTTCCTTCCTTATACCTCAGTCACATTTGTTCTACGGCGGCCGTACGGCAAGTCGAAAACAGCAGTTTTAAAATTTTTTCTACCAGCTCCATACAAGTGGTTTGAATAAAAATGAATGAAATGGCAGTTTTCGACTCCCCGTACGGTTGCTGTTGAGCAAATGTGACTGAGGTATTATGCGTCCTGTAAATAACAATTAGGACCAGATGACCATGCATTTTAGCTGGTATCTCCTATCTTCAATCCCTTCATTGAATCCATCCTTTGTTTCTTTTTTCTCTCCTCATCAGGGTAATTTCTTCCAGAATATTGGTTCCATCTTGGTGTTTGCGATCTTCGGTACCATCATCTCCACTCTCATCGTAGGAGGGGGTGTGTATCTCCTCGGGCAGGTAAGGTATCTTCAAACAATCAACATGACTAACAAGCACCCCCTGCAGTAAACCTGGCACGGTGGAAATATGTTTAATACTGGCACGATAAGGGATAAATAAGATTGAGACTATTTATTTATAGAGATACACATTGTCATCTATCCTATCCCTCCTATTCTATATTCACGCTTTCATTATATGCTTCTATAAAAGTGAAGAAATATATTCTTCTCAATAGTCTAAACAATTATATCAAGTTAATACAGGCAGGGGGGGTTACTACAGGGGTTCAACCCCCCCCCAGTTTTTTTTTTTGGAGAACTTTTTTTTTTGCTTGTCAAATTTTCATTCAACTCAACCCCCCCTTAAAAAAATCCTGCGTGCGCTACTGAGTGCTGAGTGAATATAAACCAAAATATGTAGGCTAGAAGCTAGAGATGAGTAATGTACAGTATATCTCAAACATATTGTTTCACTTTAATTTGTGCCTCAGTATGGGAAATTCATGAGAGAAATTTGTTGCGTTTCATTCACTTTATTCATGTACATTTGAATGTCCGGAAGATATGATTTTTACAGTTGCTTTTCAGTAGTCACAAAATTTTGTGAAAATACATACATCACTGCAAAGTGTTGAGCTCTAGTGACACAGTCTAGTTATTCTGCTTTTTCATGTAACTGTAGTATGGATGATGCAGGTATGCATTCCAATACATGAGTACACAATGAGATTTGAAGCCCTTGTGATTTATATGAGAACTATTGAAGGAAATACTTGGCAAGAGGATGGAGGAAAAGAACTCCAGAAGGAAATGAGTCTAGGGGATGTTTCACAAGGACTAAACTTGATTGCAATCACATAGACATTCAAAGAAATACTTAAGAGAAGGAGGAAAGAAAAACCAAAAGGAAACATTTCTAGGGGATGTTTTCACAGAGACTAAAATTTATTACAATCACATATAATTTGAAATATTATTCAAATAAATACTTGGCAAGAGGAGGGCAGAAAGGAAAACCAGAAGGAAATTAGTTCAGGGGATGTTTTCGCAAAAACTAAATTTGATTGTAATGACATAGAAATTGAAATATTGAAAGAAATACGTGGCAAGAGGAGGGAGAGAAGGATAACCAGAAAGAAGTGAGTCTAGGGGAATGTTTCACAAAGACTAAAATTGATTGCAATCACATAGAAATTGAAATGATAGGTCACTCATGCCTCTGTCTTCTATTATCATTGAAGAGACCATTCTTTCTCCTAACTTGTTCCATGGATTTTGTTTCGTTATCATGTTACCAGGAAAGTTCTGAAATATCTGTCTGCATTTCAAAATGGCATTATTGTATTATTTAATTGGAATGGCAATAATGATTAAAACGAATAGTCAGACAGGTTGTGAAATGATTAAAATTCCCATATGAAATTCCACGTATCAAATTTAAGCATTTCAGATGTCAGTAATGATCAAAATGAAGAGTAAGTTTGTGGAATGGTTAAAAGTTACACATTTACACATATCAAATTTTAGCATTTGGTTCCCTTTACTTATTGCATTCCGGGGAAGGGGGGGGGGCGCTCACATTAATCGGTGGTACAGGACATGCCGCTCTGGTGATCCCGGCCGCCCCGCCCCATTCACACTCCCCAACCCTGTCAAAATAATCCAGCCCGAGCACTGCAAAGCTAGCTGCATGCACGGCTTCACAAATCCCTCCATACCATGATGCCACAAACGTTGTGCATGGCTGGCCCACGTGCACAGCGCTAAAAGCGCATCGTACCCCATAGTACAGTACAGTACAGCGATCCCGTTTCGTAGATCCTGTTTTTCACACCACCGGGTATATTTTTAGTTCCCAAGACCCTGTATTTTACCTTTGTAGTCAGTTCCTTAGTTTCCCATTTAAGGGTTTCGTGAGGCACACCCCCATCAAAATATAGTTCAAGTGCCCCCCCCCCCCTTCGGGATTGTATTATCGTATTTTAATATCGGTATCAGTGTTTCCTCATTATAATAATGCTCAATTTGTAATGGTATGACATAGCATTTAATGAGCTATACAGTGCTCAATAATAAAAATATAAAGTCCAGCACAAAATTATGCAAATGCTATCAAAATTGATTGATTATAGGAAATAGATTTTAACAATCAATTCAGCAATATTTAGGTAATAAAGCTGGGCCTCATCTTACAAAGAGTTATGATTGATCCGATCAACCTCAACTGCATGGAAATCCATCACTGTCATACTTTTTACTACAGGAGATTTGCACAATGTCCTTTGTAAACATAGAAAATTACACTAAATATTCAAGAAAATGATGAATGTATGAATATACAGCATGTCTCGAAAATATTTTGAGTATTTATGTATTTTTTATGTTGCTAGCTTTCCATAGTTGTTGTTGATTGGATCATTGTAACACTTTGTAAGAAGGGGCCCTGGTCTTTATTGAGTTCCAATCTACATCCATAATTGCACTGTAATTAGAAAGAAATTAAGGGGATGGGGACTTTGGTTCAGAGTGGAACGAAATGGGATATTTAATGACATTAGTAAATTAATGCACTTTAAAGAGAAATATTAGATCTATAGATACCTTTTTTCTCTATTTTTTTTTTGGGTGCATGTATATATTTGAATACATTCTTGGAAAATTGTAAAAGTCAGAAATAAGAAATAAATTATGATGGTTGTCAAAATGTTTGTTAATTTGTTTCAGCTTGTATTTATTACTTCTTCCCTTTTTTGTTGTTTTTACTCAAGTAGTATATTCATAATTTTTTAGGTGAGCAGAAGTGGAATGCTAGGGTAGTCTGGTAGAATCAATTAAAAAGTAAATGACCAAATATTGAGAAAAAAAACATGCTGAGCCACTAATGCATGATCCGATGATCTTGTGATAATGAATTTAATGGGTTTGCATGTATGTTGGAGCATGTTTACTTTGTAGAACTACATGTACATGTACCAGCAAATTGACGGACCATTAGACTCATTAACTCATTCTAAACGACACAAGGAATGCATCAGATATATGCTGGTACAGGGTAGTAGAGTATGGCTGGTCACTGTTCTGAGGTCAGATTAACCCATTGCCTACTGGAATCAAGTGGTTCCTGTACAAAATAATGTAGAATTACAGAAATTCAGTAGTCAACAGGTTAACATTCATCCATTGATTGATTCTATGTATCAAGTGGCTGGACTCCTTGGGCAGGGGGTTAGCAGCAACACAGCAATACAACAGGAAGAATCAGAATCCCCTTCCCGTCCAATAAACCCAACCTTTTTTTGTGCAGTTGTTGTGGGACAGATCTTTGCTTACATAATATCTGCAAATTATTTGATTGTACCCCCCCCCCAAAAAAAAAGAAAGAAGAGTAACAACAAAATAATCATAATGTTAATGATAACATCACAATTTGTTGCAGCTATTTAACTTACAACTCTTGTGGGTACTTGATCCTGTTTAAAACCTGTTTCCATGGAGATTTATGGTTGTGAAATCACATTTCTTTACTTTGTAACCACAGGGGAGTATAACATCAGTGAATTAAAGCTGAGTTATTAAAGCTCCCTGATAGTATAAAGACATGTATGTAGATGCTTGATATCTAAGTAACAATCCCTTATACAACCAATGTACTTCATGAAGGGCGTTTATGATAGGAATAACACGCAGAGGGTACCTTGGAACAGTTGTAAGACTGCCAATGCATGTCCCAAGGCTTTTGAACTGTTTCAAAGGTAGTTATTATTCTAATGCTCAAGCAAGTTGGTGTGGATTATTTGTTTTATAAAAGACAATTCTGTGTATCCCTGTAATTTGACAAAACCATGATGACTCAATGGACCTAGTCATAAGTACTTGCTAGTAGAAAATGTTCATGTTAGCTTCAATTGATAACCAGTAAATAGATGGTTCATTTTGACCAATCATTTGACTAGGATCCGTATCAATTTTATAATAACTCTTTTGTACTTGGTTTGCAATAGATTTACAGTTACGCTTTAATTGAAAAATTATGTTTCATGTCACAGGGCACTTGTCCTACAACTGAAGGCTAATCCTTGCATCTTTCTTTTATGATCTTTACTCACTGCAGGCTAAGGTGGCCTACGAGTTGACTTTGGTAGAGAGTTTTGCGTTCGGTTCACTGATCTCAGCCGTTGATCCTGTCGCGACCCTCGCCATTTTCTCAGCTCTTGACGTTCATCCTTTACTGAACATGTTGGTGTTTGGTGAGAGCATCCTCAATGATGCCGTCTCAATTGTACTTTCAAAGTAAGTACAGAAATACAGGTGACTCTTTCTATTAAAGTCAAATCTCTTGGGGCCATCAAAATCTGCTTGATTTAGCGAAAATTCAGCTGAGAAGATGTTATTAAAACATTTTTTGCATATTCTTGTCTGAATGAAATACCACGATATTAGTTGATAAATTGATTTATAGAAGCTCAACTTATGCAAAGTCTATTATATGATCCATTTGGGACAGCTAAAATTGCAGATTGGTCAAACCCGTTTTGTCTTCTTTCCATTTGGTCTCATCCCACATGACCTGAACCTACTTCATCTACAACCAGTTTGTCTATTATCCATCTGGTGCTCATTTCATTAAGAGTTACACTGTTGTAACTTTGTCATTATGGCAACTACATGTACCATGGTAACAGGAGTCATCAGCCAAATAAAATCAAGGTTATCATGGTAGTTGCCATAATGGCAAAATTACAACAGTTGCAAATCTTTATGAAAAGGGCCCCTGATCTACCAGTAATTGTCATTTAGCCCATATACCACTTTGTCTAATATCCCCTTCGTCTAACATCACTCAGTCTATATGATTATAAGAACTATTTATGGAACAATTTTTCATTTGAAAAAGTATTAAATAATGAGTACTGTAAAAGAAGTGGAACTTAGACCCACTGGGCATTAGACTAAATGAGAATAGCCTACATGTAGGTGGCTAATTAGACCAAGTCTAGTGTAAACCAAGCAGTAATTAGACCAAATGGGTTTAGCCCAATGGGTTTAGCCCATGTGGTACATGTATAAGACTGTGTGAGAGGTAAACCAAATGCTAACAGACCAAGTGAATATGGACCACATCACCAAGTGTTGCTATGACATGGTTGAACAAGCCCTTATTTTGTGGTTTATGGAGCATTGAAAGAAGCCTGCATCAATTGTAAGTCAATTTGTGTTCTAAAATCAACCAAAAGTCTTGCTATTCATTGAAATTTGCATTCAATAGCTGGGCCCTGTCTTACAAAGAGTTCTGATCGATCCGATCAATCGTAAGTATATGGAAATCCATCAACGTCATAATTTTTTCTCCAGGAAATTTGAATGATGTCCTTTGTAAACAAAGAGAAGCAGCCTGCATTTTCAAGAAAACTATGAATGTATGAATATACATCACATCTAGAAAATATTTTGAACAAACGTGTGTTTTAGATGTTGACGTTGCTGGCTTTCCATAGTTGTGATTGATTGGATCAAGTAAGATGGGACCCTGGTCAGTTTTTGAAACAAGAAGTTAATTTTAATTTTTTACAGTTAGAATTTATCTTGA
Source organism: Lytechinus pictus (assembly GCF_037042905.1). Lineage (NCBI taxonomy): Eukaryota > Metazoa > Echinodermata > Echinoidea > Temnopleuroida > Toxopneustidae > Lytechinus > Lytechinus pictus. Next base: position 44,785,251 of record NC_087246.1, on the reverse strand, counting down.
TTATACATTGACATAGTAAATCAATTTAAAGTGACTGTTATTTTTATTTTTGTTTGTTAGTACTGTAATAGCCCTAGACTCTCCTGCGATGGCCGATGTATCAGCTCTCCATGCCATCGGTTATGCAGTCGGATCATTCTGTATCATGTTCTTTGCTTCATCTCTCCTTGGTATTGCTATTGGACTTATCAGCGCTCTCATATCCTTTTGAAATTCACTATTTTTCAATTGTAGATGAAGAGAATTGTGAAAATGTCCAGGGACGGGGGGAGGGGGGTGTACTATTTCTGACTAATGCCAGTGGGCAATTACATCTTCAATTTTTATAAAAATGTGTAAAAGGGTGTGTGTTTTTTTTTTTTTTTTTTGGGGGGGGGGCAACCAGCCATTTAACACACATATCATGTTAAGGAAATCAAAATGCAAAAAATCTGAAATATGGTATCAAACTCAATGGTATTGACAATTTGAAGATACGCAGAATGGGGAGGGCATTTTGAGATGTTTATCGAAACCATGTAAGAAATGAAAGGGTTTAAAAATCTGGAATGTGAAGTGGGCTTCTCTGTTTTGGGCATAGGGTTACTCGATACTTCAATCCTTGTTTGGCTTGCCTTTCAGACATTAATGTGCATTGGATGATGCATAGTCTCAATTATAATCTCAATTATGATTACGCAATAGTGCATATCCCATCAGCATAATTCAACCCATGCGATGATGTGTCGTTTATAGGGACGTGGGGATTCGTATGATTTTCTTATTATTCACATATTATACTGTGTGAAACAGCCCCCGGCCCCAGGGAGCATACTCTTTGACTTCCCTGTATTAACGGTTTATTTCCAATTCCTCTTCTTCCAATTGCCAACTCATCTACTATCATTTGATCTACCACCAGTTTGTCCACTATCCACATGGTCTTATTGCCAATTCATCCACTCACCATTTGTCTAATAACCAGTTGGTCCAATAGTCCATATACCATTTGGTCTAATTGGACTAAGTGTTAAAAGTGCAAAATGAATGAAAATGAAATGGATATTAGATCAACTGGTTACGAGATGAAATGGTCATAGACAAAATGGTGATTAGACAAAGTGATGACTGGACCAATTGGTTATTGGACGGAACGTGATGGACGGAATGGCATTAGACTAAATAAAAGTAGACAATGTGGTGAGTGGACGAGTTGGCAATTTACCGTATCAACATGGGGTGATTCATTTTTAAGGTAATTTCCTTAACTCCCACCCTTACATATTGAAGCATGTTGATCTGAGGAAGACGCCATCACTTGAGTTTGGTATCATGCTCATCTTTGCTTATCTGCCATACGCACTGGCTGAAGGCATCAAACTCTCAGGTATTGATTGGCATTCATAATCGGCGATGGGTGTTTCATAAGGCTGTTCGTAAGTTACAAATGGCTTTACACACACGACTGGCATCCATTTCTTGTGCTGTTATTATTACCCTTATGTGTATGTAGCTAGCACCTAAGAACTTGTTCCAGTCATGCGTAAGTCCAATGCAAATTTACATCTTTATGAATTACCCACACGTTCAGGGTTGTTAGGTTGTGTTTTCTGAAGTATATCTTAAGTGCCCTAATAGTCTCTGCATATTTCATTACAAGTGGTTAAAGATATAATAATTAACTTTATTATATATTTTTGCCATAAAATGTTAAATTCAAGTGTCTATGCACTTTTGATTATTTGAAAAAAGAAAAAGAAAAGAATAAAAAAGCAGATCATAAAACTTCAGTGTCAATCCAATCCTTTTGTTCATTTATGTTATTTTTGTAGATTTTCAACAAATTAGTACCAGTAATCCCCAGAGAATATAAGTTTGTCATTGGCCATGAAATTATTCCATGTATGGTATATTTCAAACCGAAAATTACCAGGAAGCAATGATATTTACTTTCATTCCATACCTATTATTATCTGTTGGTCATGTGTTCATGAGAGAAAATCAATCTAGTTCACATGCAATCTTCATGTTCAAATATGCAATGTCAGGAGTCAGCAACATACTTTGTCAATATTTTGGACCATACGTGACCCAACTGCATGAAAGCAAGCGTTTGTTGAGAATAATAACAATTTGAGGGGAATTGCCTTTAATATTACAGATGTCTTGGGCCTATAATTACTAATTTCTACTCGATAAAAAAATTGATCCTTTTGTTGTGCATGAGTGAGTACGCATTAAATGCAAAGTTGTCTTTTCAGAGTTGCCATGTTCTTTTTCTGATGTATGTACTGTACAAGGTTGTGTATCATCCGTAACTAGACCCAGTCGCATCTATCCTGACACTTCTCCAATGTAGCACAGCTTGATGAATATATTAGTTCAAGAGAACTTCTGTTCATCAATTTCCAATATTACAGATCCTTGTTGCAGAGTAACTATGTGCGCTGACTGACTTATTTTTCATCAATCCACTATGCTCAACAGAATATGATTATTTATGCACCATCACATCACAGGACTTTCCCTATAGAGGCACCTCGCTGTCCAGTGCATCTGAGACATTGCATGATCTATGACATCAAAGTAAATTTTCTTCACTGCCGTTTTTGTTTTTAAACATCATAGCTAGGACATGTTTGGTCACATGATGCTATTTCAACCAATCGATACAGGATTTAAATGATTTAATATTATATCTTTGTTTCATACAGGCATCATGGCTATCCTATTTTGTGGTATTGTGATGTCACACTACACCCATTACAACCTATCACCCGTCACACAGATCAACATGCAGCACTCCTTCAGAACAATGGCTTTCTTAGCAGGTAAATTCCCTCAATTTTTTAGAAAAAATGTTTTTAAGAAAAAATGATAAAATAAGAATGCTGGATAAGAACAGATTTGATTAAACTCTATCAAAACTTGATTGGGAGAATGAGAGTCTTATCATTAAAGGTAAAAGAAAGTAGTTGCAGTAAACAATTATTTTGGGAGAAAGTCTATAAAATCAAGGTTAATTGTCACCATATTATCATATACACTGTACCTAGATCTGGTACATTAATGTCAACTTATCTTTGTCAAATCATGAAATTTTAGCGGAAAGAAAATAATTCTGATGATCACTAATACAGGAAAGCATATGTGGGACAGTTTATTGATATTGCTTGGAAAAATATCAGTTATATCGGGAGGAGAGACTTGCGGGTCATAGTGATTCAGTTCGCTTTTTGCCTCCCAGGCACAGGTGATGCCAAACAGATAATAATAAATACCCAACATTTGATGGAATTCCGTGCTTATATTGCTCATTTCTCAGCAATTACGCATTTTCTTCCGGAGCCACTTGACACATATTTTTTATTCATACATACAAACACTTGGGTGGTAATTTGATTGGATTCTGTTCAAACTCATTTTGAGATCGTTACCAAAACTGGTATTTATTTTTAACATAGAATTAGGTAACACTAATGATTATGTGTTTGAAAACAAATCTGAAACCCCTGCTCTACCGACTGAGCTATAGCGCTTCCTCTAAGAAAGAACACTGAATTGGCATTGTAGAAAATAGAAGAATGGGGTCTCTAGATATATTATTACCGACATTGTGATTTGGTCATGAACTAGTCTACAGTGATATTATTTATCTTCTTATTTATCTTTTTATTTACTCTCCTTACAGAAACTTGTGTATTCATGTACCTAGGGTTGGCTATTCCGAGCTTCAATCATAGATTTGAACCAGCTTTAATACTTTGGAGCATAGTAAGTAATATCTGTGTTTATGTCATGTACATGAACCTTCAGGGCCGTTATGCCTGGGCGATTTGGCCAGCGTATACCAGCGTATGCCAGCGTATGGCATGCCATTTGATCCTGAAATCCAAAATCTCTTGATATAAAAAAGTATTTCTATGCTGTTAAAGAGATGGCACTTCTTGAAATATAACTCAATGATAAATGGTTATTTTAATATCCCATTATATTGTGGTTCATAATGTTTGCTTTCAACAAAGAGATTGGGCATTGAGTTATGTATGACATATATGACCCTTTGCCTGAATTTATGAAGTTGGGTTAATCTTAACCCATGGGCTGAATATAATACCTTGGTGTTAATTCTGCATTTTTGAAAAGTAGGTTAAGTAAAGTTCACCTGTTGGATAATTTTGTCTGTTGATGTTAGAAGATATGTTAGGTTACGCACTCTGATGCACTTTAATCTCTGGGTCAACTGAAACCACTTTTGTGAATTTCAAATTTAAAACCTCTAGATTTAATTTAGCTCATGACATTAAATGACACAATTAAATCCATGTTAAATCATGGACTCTGATGCATTTCAACAAATGGGTTATCCCAGTTTTGTTATTGCAGATTTGAACACCCAGAGATTAAATTAAGCCCATGATGTCAAATGACACAACTCAACCCATGGATGAAAGTTACCCTCACCTTTGTGAATTCAGACCTTTAAGATTGGAGAAAAAATAAGGATTATAAGATTGACATTGTGATATGCTCTTGTAAAAAAGCAGATGTAGGGCATTTTTTGTAACCAAGTGTATTGAAAGATAATAATCTTTAATACAGATAATTAAAACCAGGATATTTCAAAGTCCACAAATGCATTGTTATCATATTAGATATCCTTTGCAAACATACCATAACATAGTACCATAGTAGTAATATAAAATACAATATTGACCCTGAACACTGTACTGTAATTCATGTCTATATACATGTACTAGATCTAGAGAAAAATGCCGGTCTTCATTATGTAAAGATGTAGGTTTAGTATATAAGGCATATATATATATATATATATATATATATATATATATATATATATATATATATATATATATATATATACATGCATACATCCTACGTAAGGGCGAAGTCTATGAATGGGTTTATTCCGTTATAATACACATTTAGACGTTAAGACAAAGGTAGAGGACATTAAGGCGCATTTCGAACATTGAAAGAAGACAAAAAAATTCACCGTAAATGCAGATGAAGAAAGATATACATGTATATATAGATATATATATATATAAATATATACACATATATATATATATATATTCTTGTTTTTTATACTGGATAGGGTCTTTTTGTAATGATGATACATATGACTAATCCAAGAACTATGTACAAATAAACTAAACTGTGAATTGGACTTAATTTAACAATTTTAATTCCAGTCTATGACTTATATAACTTTTTTTCATATGCTTCATTAAAATCAGCAATGCATAATGAAGAGAGTAGTTTTGCAATTAAATTGAATATCTAAATTATCATTAAATAATAAAAAAGAACGTTGGGTTTGAATTATTGCTTGTTATTCTTGATATCGGGGAAAAGCAATGAAAAGACTAATTAGAAGACTAAAATATTCTTATCTAATGACATTGAATTTGAACATCAGTGGTAAAAATTCTTTTCTTTATTATGTTTTCTTTCAGGTCCTTATTCTGGTTGGGCGAGCCTTCAACACATTTCCACTGTCTTTCATCTGTAATAAATTTAGAGAACATAAAATCACCTTTAAAATGCAGTTTGTTATGTGGTTTAGTGGTGAGTAGATGGAAAAGTTAATTTTCAATCAAACCTGTCTTAGTGGCCAGCTGTCCATTGTAACAACCTGTTTTAAGTGGACACCAAAGCTACCTCTCATTCAAAAGATATGCTTCAGGTCACTTATTCCAGTGGCCTCTTTGTATGTTACCAGAGGGTTTTTTTTTATATACTTTGTACTTTTTGTACTTTGTACTTTGTGTTATTCTTCACTGTCCTGTTATAACGAGTTACAGACATTTTTATTCTTTTTATCAAAGAAGTGCAAAATCCAATTTTGTATCTGAAGAACAGAATAAATGTGTTTTTCTAACTATGTACATATTTTAGGGAGCAGTTCATTGGATATATGATTTATTTAGAAAACAAAATAAAGAACAAAGATTTTATTTTGACAAGTGCTGGAACTGTGAACTTGAACAGCATGAAGTCATGAAAGTTTAACTTTGTAGTTAAAATAAGAGATAATTCTTATTTTGTTGGAAAGATGAGCACAGAAGAATGCAGTTTTCAATTTCATACATTCATGGTCAGTGATTTTTATCATTGTTTATATCAAAATGAGCAAGGTAGCAACCGTGTTAACTACATGCATCCTTTGAAAACGCCTGCCTTCAATCCCAAAAGGATGAATATTCACCCACCCATAACTCAAATGAAAAAAAATGTTTCTTTAGGTTAAGTGGCTGTCACAACTGGATATGTTAGCCAGCATATTCCCAACGTATGTATGGCAAGCTGTTTTCTTATTTATTCCTATTTCAAATTCAAATTCTTTTATTTCACATCTCTTAAATAACAGGATACGATACATTGTGAATTAATGCAGTAAAACCAAACAACAATGACTGTTGTCCATTTTAGATAAAAAAACAATAAACATAAAGTAATGAATGGGATGTGAGGGAGTAACAGAAAGCCATTGGCCTATCAAGGCTACTCTCTGATTTACATTCATTACTGAATTTCTTGATATAAAGAATATGATTTCTTGATGTGTTGTCAACAAAACCAATTTGTATTGTTAACATGAGGCAATTTGTGATATCAAGAAGGATTGCTTGATATCAATAAATTTGATTAAATGAGAAAACAGTTTCCTATATATGTATAACACCCAGGGGAGCATTTCATCAATATATTTGTCCCAAAAGTTGTCAGATCTGACAAGTTTCCTTCATTTTGATTGGATGAGAAGTACCGTTACTGTGGTAGCTGTCGAGTAATTAAGACTTTGTTGACCAATGTGGTGATGTCTTATATACCGTACACAACTAGACATTTAAGTGCGACTCATATTCTGTTGCAATTTTACAACTGATAGATCAACGTTAGTTATAGCAAATCAGATTAAACTTCTTGTTTCAAGAAGCAGATAAGCAATCAACCACTAATTTGCAATTAACTGCAATAAATATGATTGTTTTAGGGACCAAAAATAGACTTGCAATTGATCGCAGGTTTCTTGCAACGCCCCATAAGTCACACTTAAATCTTTGTGAAACACCCCCCCCCCCCCCCAGGTGTGATGGCCCTTTAATCAGGCTGTTCACAGGTCAAACTGTGACATACATTCCTCCTTGTTTACCCATTGGGAGTATATTTCACTAGCTTCCTGAAAGAGGTTGCTTGTTGATTTCACCAAGCATGAGAGTTCATTTCACTCTTTGTTAGGCAGATGGAATGTGGAAAAATGCATTCCTTTGCTCATTTTATTGTAGATTTACATGGTTATCTTTCCCTTGGGGTAGTCTACATCCATGAGCTACCTGCAGATTTCTTTTTTAAATTGGAATATTTGATCTAGCCTAGATAATTTATTACATGTTGTGGTTAGGTGCAATTTCTTTGCAGAGCCATCAATCATACAATATACAAGGATAGAAACAGTAGATTTAAAAGTATGCTTTCTGCGCTCACATTTATTCCATGAGTATCTTCCATTTGATTCCATTTGAAAAAAAGGAAAAGGGTCACTAAAATCCTCAACTTGGCAATGTATTCGAGATGGCATAATCATTGTTATCTAAAGAAATTTACCACATTTGAATTTCTAAAGCATTTGCAATTTTTTCTTTTAAGAGCTGTGAGCACTGTTGTTGCGACCTTACATGGTGGAAATGTGCTCTATACAATTCCCTATAGTATTATCATTATTAATTACTTTTGCATAAATTTCATAAGGAAAAATAGACAAAAATCATTTTTGTCATATGATGGATTAAAACTGATCAAATATGGCTACAGATAATTAATTTTGTTTAATAGGATAAAGTGTGCTCAATTTGATCCTAACCAGGAAATTTTAGAGAGTTATATATGCAAAAGATGAGCAAATATATTCTTAATTATCATTACTAACCATTATCGCAAAAAAAGAACCCCCACCTTAAAGTAGGAAGCAAAAGGGAGAAAAAATGTTTATACATATTTTCCTCATAGTGATCATTTATAGGGACATATCATTTTCAAAGAAATGAGTCATTCTAAAAAGATTTCTGAAGGATGTAAAATTTCAAAGGTAAAATAAAGTAGTTGCAGCAAACAATTATTTCATGAGAACATTTTTAAAATCAAGATTAACTGCCACCATATTATCACAGATTGAGATCTGGTACATAAACCTATCTTTGTGAAATCACGAAATATTAACTGAAAACTGACCACACTTATGATCACCAACACAGAAGGGCATATATGTGGGACAGTGTATTAATATTGCTTGGGAAAATACCGGACATTTGATGGAACTCCATGCTTATTTTGCTCATTTCTCAACAATTACACATTTTCTTCCAGAGTAATTTTTGAAAATATTTTGTACTTATACATACATATTCAAACACCTGGGTAGTCATTTTATTGGATTCTGTTTGAACTCATTTTGAGACTGTTACCACAACTGACATTACTAATTAAGTAGAGATCTCAACAATGTAAGATATTAAGAAGGTAGTTATGGTTGAGGTACAGTTAAACCTTAAAATGACTGGGGGGCCATGATCGCCCCCCCCTCGACGCTTCGCGCGATATTTCTGAAACGCAAAAAGATAGTGCTGCAAAATTTTATGACTTTTTTCTTTAAAGTCTCGCGCAACTTTTGAGACCAAATTCGCGACATACGGGTATACCATCGCGACGTCACGTGACTTTTTATGAGGCAATGTCATGCCGAAAATGGCTCATTTTTATCTTTTGTGTACAAAGTCTATGGGAGATGAAATTCATAAAAGGGTGATTATTTTTCGTTCTAGTTGGTCAGCTTAATGAATTTAGGGTTTAATTTAGTTGTTAAATGGTCTGTAATAATTTCCATTGAAAAAACAAAAACAAAAGATGAAAAAAACAAAGAAATGCACAAGAAATTCATGTATATAAGGAAAAAAATTGGCTTTCACAATATTTCTTTGTGATTTGTAATTAGATTACAAAGATGACTTCTGCAAAAAAAGAACAAAATTTGAAGTGAAATAGGGTGTTAAATATGCAAATAATGTTTTCGGTGAATAAATTTGCATATTTTATTCATAATAATTAAAAAATAGTTATTTTCAGAATTTTTATTTTATACTAGCTTGTAGTTTATGTGGTAAAGAATGTGCGTGCCAAATTTCGGCGCGATCACGCTAACGGCGGCCGAGATCAGAAGGGGGGGGGCCATGATGGCCCCCCCTTCTGTCCTCAATACATCTCAAATAGCCCAGTCCTTTTAGGGTTAAGATCCCATTATATGTATTTATTGGCAGAACAATTAAAACAATTTCTTGTTTTTGTTTTCACACAGGTTTAAGAGGGGCTATTGCCTATGCTCTGAGCATGCACTTAGAGTTTGGCAATGATACAAGACATGTTCTCGTCACCACTACTCTGGTCATTGTCTTGTTCACAGTCTTAGGTTTGGGAGGATCAACTCTCCCACTCTTAAAGGTAAATTTTTATTTATTTATTTATATATCTATTTATTTATTTAATTCTATTATTTATTTATTTGGTATTATTTATACAGGGTAACCCCATCAGTAGTCAAATACTGTTGTACTTGGGGGCCCTGTATAACATAAAACAAAACAAAATTCAAGCATATATACAATACAAATGGAAAATACAAATCCTGAACATAAACAGATGGAAATTTCAGGTATAAATCTAATAAGATAAAATTGTGTATGAAATTGAGAACAATAATTTAAACCAGAGCTACAAGTTGAAAGCGATAGGGGAAAGAAAGATAGAAGGTAAGGATGAGTTGAGGTAGAAAGAACACGGCAGAGAGCTAGAGCGGGAGAAGAAGGCACATCACCATTTACACTATAATGCAATATTATAATAATATCTTTCTTTTATATGAGATTATATTACTTAATAAAGATATTAAAGGGAAAGTTCACCTTTATAATAGGTTGGTTGTAATGAATGCAGAAAATTATAGAAAAATATCTGTGAAAGTTTTTTTACAATCCCAATAACAAATATATGAATGTTTAACCTTGAGATTTTGGGACCTCATAGATGAGTAGCTACTCTGTATGTTGTGTGATATTGATTCCAAAACAAGTAAATTTCTATTAAAAAAAAAACCATGAAAGTGATTTTATTTGTGGGTTGGACAATTAACCAGACATATCATTTTATACCTCCTTCTATCGGAGAAATTTTTTCATTATGTTGCATTAAAAAAATTGAATTTGCCATCATCAACATCATCATCACCATCATTATCATCATCATCATCACCACCATCATCATCATCACCATCATCACCAGCATCATCATCATCATCAGCATTATCATCATCATCAACATCATCATCATCAGCATCATCATGTAATGTGTCAAATGATGACCTGCTTCCACTGCCCAGAACCGTGCCTGCAGGCATGGTAGGTTTGACACATAATTCGGTTAGACAGTTAAACACTTCATTGGATGAGCTAAATTTGTTATATCCTTTATATTTAATTTGTAGTGTATTGGAGCAGAAAGTAAATCAAAGAAGGAAATCTCACTCAGCAAAACAGAAGAGATGGTAAGTATATAATAGTTCCTGCAATTTCATGAAAAAAAAAATTCTTTAAGATTTGATTTGATTTATTTATTTACCAACAATATTCATGTGTTTACAGGTTATGAAACAAATTGCATAACAGTTGCACATACATGTATAAAAATACTATGGTAAATGGGACAGAAAATAGCACAAGTGCTAATCGAGCCTGGCCCCACAAATAATACAAAATGCATATTTAAGAAGGAAAAACAAAACAAAAATTTAAATTGCAATATATTCCTTGTAAAGGGTTGTCATCAACATTTTTTTTAAGTATCTTAATTGTATTAATTATCTACTGTAGACTTACATGTTGATGGTGTGCATTTATGAAAACAAATAACTTTTTAGAGAATTCCTAAAACTTTTTCTTGATTTCTTCAATTTTATTTCAACCGGTACTTTATTCCAGAAATTCTACCTAGAAAAGAAAGTGAAAACTGGCCTTGAGTTGTTTTTAGTCTTGGAAAAAAAAATCAAGGATAATAGCCACCATATCATCACAGATCTAGATATGGTTCAGTGACATCAATCTAACTTTATGAAAACATGAACTATCAGCTGACATATGATCACACTGAATATTACCTACACAGATAAGGACATTTGGGATAGTGTATTATTATTATCATTGCTTGGAATGCCCTGCTTAATGTTGTATGTGTAAATTTCCGTGTAGAAATAAAACCTGTATCTTTCATAAGTACCACTATGTATTATCTTGAAATGCCTGATATATTTCCCTCCCATTAGGGCAGTGCATTGGATGCTGAGCACCTCTCTGAACTAACTGAAGAAGAATATGAAGTGAACTACATAAGACCAGGTCTTAAAGGCTTTCTGAGATGGGACACCAAGTACTTAACACCTTTCTTCACCAGAAGACTCACAAATAAGGTAGGGTAGATGTAAATATACTCAAGGGATCACTGCGCTTTGCAATCGGCTGATTTAAAAAAAATCTAAAACTAAGATGAAACGTGTTTGAGTGCTTGTATTTGTCCTCAAAACAAACCCTGAAACACATCACAATATAGGATGAAAAACTATGATTGAGACTCGTAGCAATTTATTAGCCTGATTTTGAAATCCGTCTTTGAGAGGCATTTAGCTTGTGCCCTATTTTCTCAAAAAGCTTTGGTTTACATCTCAAAAGATTTAAAATAATTCCTGGAGGAATGATACTTTGAAACTTTTGGAGTGGTATTTTTACACTATAAGCCGTACGTTTAGCCCATTTCTAGAAATCAAAATGATAATTTTTTTAAATCAAAGTGAAATGATCAGTTTAATAGTTCTTACAGGGAGCAAATAATAGGTTACACAAAATTGCAACATGGATCCGGGCCCTGTTACATGAAGATATACAATCACTATTTACAGTATCTTTTTGGTTTGCCATTAATGGACAGTAATACTTAAATGTGTCATTGGTTTTATCCCCTTTCCGATCTGTGGCCCTGTATAGAACTTATGCATCGACGTCATGGTGCCGCCACCTCAGAGGCTTAAGCCATTGCCTTGCATGCGTTGGTGATCTGCAGCTGGCCCATCTCTGACAACTCTGTTTATGCACATTCCTATATCCTCTGAGGGAGGGCGCTATGAGATTACAATGTAACATGCATAAGGTCTATAAAGAGAAAATATATAATTAATTTTACACAGAAGCTGTAGTAAATTCAGTAGCAAACTGAGTACAAAAAGTTACAATTAACTATACTTGTTAGTTTTGTCTTTTTTCAGGCCCTCTTCCCAATACAGTAACTTAACTAAGCTATTCTTCTTGCTAAACTCTCAGTCCCTGTAATAGCAGTTCTAAGAATTATGCTTTCGATCACAGATTGTAATGAAATTATTAACAATGTATGCTCTGAAATTCTTCTCACAGGAAATCACCGATGGGCGTTACCAGATGCGGCAGCTGGCCAACCGGTGGTACTCTGAGGTGCGTGGCCCCGCGTCGGATACGGAAGATGAAACAGAACTGCTCGGCAACTGAAGAAATGAGATGACAGAAGTTGGAGTGTGTGAATATCTTGAACATGAAACGTTTCAAAGAGATCATAAGCTCATGTGTGAAGAGGAATTGCGTCATCCAGGAAGGTCAAAGGTCGCATCAATGTTATAGATAACTCCACGAAGGCATTCAGCCAAATACCCTACAGATGACTGGCTGGTTCAAATGATTGCATTCCACAGTTACAGTGCAAGTGTATAGAAAACTTGCTGCTATGCCTGACAGAGCTCTGGACAGCTCTGTGGTGATTATTTATCAACTAGTACAAGTTATTTTATTATTTATTCATTTTACTAAGTTATTTTTTGGTTGAAAACTGGCAAGAATTACTCATAGTAGTGATGAAAGCTCTTGCATTGAGAAGAATTTTGGAGATGCAGTACAGAGCAAAATAAAACAATGAACTTTGATAGAACACTACGTCAAATGACTGAGAATTGAAAATAGCCTAAAGCTCAAGGAGGGAATGTCAATTTTATAATAAAAATATCTATCAGGATCATAATAATTCTTGAGTTGCATAAGAGGCAGATACATGCACTTATAAATCTTGAATGACTATTATTGATCATCATGTGGGTTTTAAAAAGTTACAGGCAATTAAACTCTTTAAAAGTGCGAAGTACACATTTATAATTCCATTAGTCTGTGTGTGCAACTTTTTTGATAGACAGAGTAGTTTAATTTGGAAAGTGGCACTGTGAGTTTTTCATAGATGTTAATAGGGACTTTACGCACAGTGACACGGAATGAATACTGCAAAATGCAAAATTTTTCAAAACGGCAGTCTTGTCTCCGGACAAATGTCATTTGTCATTTATCTCTGGACAAATGACATATTTGCAATTTTTTGTCACTTCTGAAATGTTGGACGAAACTACTGGAATGATTCCCTGACCCTCGACAAAGACTTCTGTGTTGTTTGACTTGCAAGGTTTTGTTGCATTTAGATGATCAGGGCCCTGTTGCTTGAATATATATCACATGTCCATGCAATAGTACATTTTGGATGGTACATTTTGGATGGTAGGCATGTTGCACATTTGAGCTCCCATAGGCTCTTGCACTATTAGCTGAGTGGACCTTCCTCGAGTACTCTCTTTTATCCGTCTTGATTTCATTTGCGAGTGTGTGATCGCTTTCATTTCCATAAACTCTTTTCTGTGATTGTTTTACTTTAATAGGTATTTATGGTGCATACAATCTGAAAAAAATGTATTCATAGAATTCAAGTTTTTTAAAAGATAAAGAGTGAGAATACTTATAAATGCGGTGCAATGCAGTTTCCTTTGCTATTATGTGAAGTCTGTACTATACATTACATTTTCAGTTGTGTAACATTTCTATAATATATGCATATTTGATGCGTTGTTTTGTTGTCATTTAAGAAAATATATTTGTTTGCAGGGTATGAGAAGTATATTAATATAATAATATAATATAACAATAGCAGGGCCCGCTGGGAGAACAGTTTTCGGAACTGAAGCGGCTTCCCTGGGTAAATATACCTGTATTATTATTATTATTATTATTATTATTATTATTATATGCAGTAGTAAAGTCGTACTAAGATTAAGAGTACTTTTCCAATTATTTCTTATGATTTTTTTTCCTAGTTTGATGGTTCATCTGATATTTTCTGTTATTGTAATTATATGATTTAGAATGATGCTGAACTATTAAAAGCATCATGAAGATTTAAATGAAGAGCTCTTTCTTGAAATTAATGCATTCATGGTAACTCATACGTTATCTTGGGGTCTGTAAAACAAAACAAAATTGGGCAATAGATAATAGAGTTGAATTGAACATATGCTTGCATGGCCGTACACAGCGGGGAGGGAGGATGCAACATGGGCAGTTGCCCCCCCCCCTCCCCCCCAAAATTATGGAAACCTACATTTTTTATTGTAAAAAACTGCTCATGAAATCCTTCAATTTCACTTTAGAAAATGCAAAAGTGCCCCATAGGGCCCATAGGGGAAACAGTTAGTCCACGCTTCTGAACAGTCTCTGTTTCACTTTATTCATCAATATTAACAATGATGAAAATAGTATTTATATCATAATTCGGCAATGACATGTAAAAATAAAATAGTTTTTCACTTTTTTAGATTTTATGATAGAGTGTTAAAAGCTCTTTCTGGTGATCACAAAATCACTGTACCTTTGTACAAAAAAGATGATTATGAAAGGGCAAATTGCTGCCAAATGTCTATTTTGGCTAAAGGAAGGGCAATATGGGGTGTGCCCTTATTCCACTCAGAAAACCTCATGAATATATATATACCATAGAAAAGGCAATTTAAACTGGTATTTTTTTTGCAATCAATATTGTCATAGTGCCCTTTTACTTCCCAAACGACAATATGATGCCATCTATCGAGAATTAATGTCCGAGGTGCACAATATTATGATTTCCAAAGCTTTAGCTTAAGTTGGTGAATAGGTTGTCTCCAGGCACTCGATGAAAAGTCATCTCACTTCACCTAGGTTAAATGTAATGATACATGTATTTAGAACACCAACCAAAATGGATTCACCAATTATTGTATTATTACTCTTTGAAGGACTGTCTTGATTATTATTAGTATTTATGAGATTTTGAATGATTGCTGCAGTAAAATTAATTTCTTTTATCTTTTTTAGATAAATTGTGTTTTTAAATTTTTTTTCTTCATAAGAAGGGGATAATTCATAATAATATTTATTTTTGAGTTTATGGTATTAAGAGTTATTTTGGGAATGTAAAGTACTATATTGCTTCTACTTATATTTTTTGTCACGTTTTACTCATTCTTTATTATTTCATATTTGTCAGGAAAGTCCAACTATGTGTCCAATTTGAAGATTTTCTATGTCCTGTTATTGCATGAAACTGATGTTTATAATTATTGTTAAAGCAAAGAAGGTACAAGTAATTACCGGTTAAAGGGGGTACATGTATCTCACTGGACCTGCAACTAGTTTACGACTCCAGATTTGGCTAGTTGCAGCAAGATATCTTCAAAATATAAAGAAAATATCAACTAGAACAAAGTATTGAATATTAAAGAAAAGTATTTTTAATCTTAGATTCAGATTACGGTGCGCTGACAGTGGGGCCCCCTTTAAAGTGGCTCAGTATGTGAAAAATCTGAGTTTTATTAGTTCATGCAAGTATGTTTCTCTATAATTTTATACTAGTCAACCCTGGTGCTTCTCCTTACCCACCCACCGATTGCCACTCATGGATTTCATTTAATACCACCCGTTCTTTGCCACACCTCTTCCTCTTTTTTTTTCTTTTTTCCTTTTTTTTTGCAGATGAGTTAAATGGAATATCATGCTCAAGAATAAAAACAAAAATGTACTGCAATATATAACCTCATTGAAATCTAAATATTTAGATTATTGTTGTCAACATCTATTCGTCTTGAGAGGCGATGGTGTAGCGCAAGATATTAAATTTTCTAGAGTGGCTGCAGAGTGTCCCATTCTAGAGGGGCCAGCTCTAGAGTACTTCATACAGAAGTATGAGGTTTGTGCTTAATCAGATAGGCTGATAGGAATTCTGCCATTGCCTTTCTCCCAGCTCTTTTATCTGCCAGTTGAGCATTCTATGTGGCTCCGGCCGTCTTGGCACCTACATTCACTGTAGCTGTCCACGGTTGTCAACTCTTGGCTACATTTCCCTAAGTATTAACTGAGGAAAATGTAACTGAGAGTTTCCAGCTGTGGAAAGTTGGGGTCAATGCTGGCAAACTTGGGTGTCCTTGAAACAGAGTTGTGGTATTCCAATGGGACGAGACCCATCACTTAGCTCAGCTTGCAGCATATGCCTTCTGTGTAATCGTCAAATACACACTGGCGAAGCATGGAGAAGAATATCCTGAAAGCCTTTGAGTTTAGTAGGAAAGAGAATAAAGTGTAAATATCTTCATTTTCTATATTTGCCAAATAGTATACCATGAATTCTAATCTGTTCAAATGTTTTCGTACATTACAATATGAAGTCATATTTTGATAGCCATTAATAACACAAAGATAAGTATTATATCTTTCATAATTTATCCAATGTGTACACTTTGATATATCAATTACAAGCTATATCTTAACATAATTTATTATTTTTTTGTAGCCAGGCGCGGGGCTGTCACTTTATCGGTCATGCTAATAATCTGCTGTATATTCACTCGGTGTACAAGTAGTTGGTCTAACTTTTAGATTGTCTAACACCGCGCCACTTAGTCTACACTGTACATGGTCTAATACCAACTTAATATAATTCTAATTTGGTATAATGCTCAGTTTGTATAATTTCCACTTCATCTAACCCAGCCCCATAGCCAGGGTTTTCAATTAAAGGGGGTTCGCTTCCCTCTCTTCCTTGGCTGACAATTTCGATAAGTAAAAAAAAAAGGGGGAAAAATGGTAGTCCGATCAAAACTGTTGGGCATTTCATCTCCGAAGAATTTGACAAGCCAAAAACCTGTTTTCCTCCCCTATTTTTTCTTGCTTTTGAAAATTTAGGGGGTTCAATCGAACCCCCAAACCCCCTGGCTACAGGCTTGTAACCATAATATTGTGAGACCAAGTGTATTTACATGTATGATGAAATGGTAATATAGCCTAACAGGCTAATGGCAGTTAGATTGACCAACAGATTAGTAGACACTTTTGGTTGTTGACAAAGTTAGGATGAGACCACATTGGATTAGAAGAAATGGAAAGTAGAATGATGAAGTTGGTGTAGACCAATGTGTAATTTACCCCAGACTGATGATTGCTGCTGATTGCAAGTTAACTACGACCTTTGTCATCATTACCATGAATGATGTTTGATTTTTTTTAATAATCATAAATGTTATTTGCATGTTTATCAATTTTTTTGTTCTTGTTATGGTATCACTAATATTGGTTACTATTATTTATGAACATTCTTGTTTGTAACTCTTTTTTTCTTTCAGAATTAATTATATTAATTCTTTGATCACAATTATTTATTGTATATATTTCATTTGTATATCTTTATGATCAAAAAGTACATGAAGTAAGAGAATATAAAAACCATTATATTTAGATACAATATGGCACTGTCCACACTCTCAAATCAATATTTCACTTCTACTATTATTTGTCTAAATCTTGATTACTCAGTTGTATGCTTCAATACATTGTTTGACTTGTGATGTAATATATAACATTATCATTATAGTAATAGAGGGAAGAAATTATAATGGGGAAATAGGAAGCTTCAGGATTTGCTCGCAATGTCATCAGCTCAATGATATGCAGTCAGATTCTTTCATGAAACAAGGCAAGAATTTTGAATGCCTTTTTTTTTCTTTCAACTTTTGTATTCAAATAATATGATGATTTGTCGAAACCTGTTTTATTTGAATCAATTGATCCAGCTAGGGTCCTATTTATGGGATGTTTTGACCTGTAGCATGGATTGTATTACCAACAAACTAGACTAACATTTGAAGAATGAGTGCGAAATGACGGTTACACTTCGTAATTCCGAAGGTTCGTAATTCCGAAACACGTAAATTGCCTATACCTCGATGTTCGTTAATCCGAAAACGTAAAAGGATTCGTTAATCCGAACATTTGTGGCGTTATTCCGAAGGTTTGATAATCCGAATACGAAATAAGGTTTGATGTTCCTAAGGTTCGTTAGTCCAAAAACGAAATAAGGTTCGTTAATCATTTCTTTTTCGGACTAACGAACCTTCGGAATTACGAACCTCATTTCGTTTTCGGATTAACGAACCTTCGGAATTACGAACCTTAATTCGTTTTCGGACTAATGAACCTTCGGAATTACGAACCTTAATTCGTTTTCGGATTAATGAACCATCGGAATTACGAACCTTTGGAAATACGAACCTTCGGAATAACCGAACCTTCGGAATAACGAAGCTTCGGAATTACGAATGTATGCGGAAATGACAATGGCCTTGATCTGGATTATGTCCAGGGCATGGTTTCACTAAACATTAAAGAATACAATTAATGACATTTGATATCCACAATCTGATGAGATATCAGGAAATGCTATAGCTCTGATGATTTCGTGAAAGGCTGCACTGCTGATGTTCATTTTACCGTGGAGGCAAAAAAAGGAAAGCTCCATGGATTTACTGTGCATTGTGCAATCAAAATTTGCTGGTCAAATACTAGTATATAATACCCCTCATTTTTTTGAGGTGATAAAATGTACGAAAACAATATGGTACTAAGTGTATATACTTCAATTTCAAGATGAAATAAATTAAATATCTACTTTACACTTTGTTTGCTTTCTGAGATTGTTGTGATTATTATTTTTCAGCTTTTTATGAGTTAAGCATACATAGTGGTGATATGGGACTTAGGGTGTGTTTATGCTTCCATAATGAAAGTAAGCATGGACGCAGCCATGTTTTGGACTAATCACGTATGAAAACGCTGATTCTGGCCTGAAAAGTGGAAGCATAAACACGGCCTTAGATTGTGAAGAAAGTGTGAAAGGATTCTTTTGATTCTCATTTTAGGTCAGCTGTATGGAAATTTGCTTTTTACCAGCTTTACAAACATTTCATAAGATACAAGATGCAATGATGTAGTGATGATATCAAACTAAACAAACAAACAAAAATCCTATATCTTAGCGGTGACATGATGTTTGCTCCTAGAAAATTACCCCTGCTGTAGTTTCTGTGGAGATATATGGGATTGATAAGGGTTTTGGAATACTATAGGCATTATATTATGTTAAGGATGATATTATATGACTTGTGTTATTTAGCTCATATTAATGTACATGTATGCCATTGGAGCAATTGTCCTGAAAATGATATGTACCAAATATTTTTTAGCTCTCCTGCATTGGCATATTGCAATACATTCTTTGTATAGGCCTCAGTACCAAAAAACACAGAACAGGGTGCCAAAATGGATTAAATCTCTTTTTTTTTGTCTCACCTGCATAGCAGAGTGAGACTATAGGCGCCGCTTTTCCGACGGCGCGCGGCGGCGTCAACACCAAATCTTAACCGAAGGTTAAGTTTTTTTTACAAAGGACCCGTCTACTATTTTCTATTTCATTGGCATACGACCAATTCTGTCAAAATATTTCATGTCATCCTTAAACGTCGCAATCGTGAACAGCAATATAATAGACGGGTCTTCTTTCCTTCTTTCTTTCTCTTATGTTTTGTCTTGTCTTCCTTGTCTTGTCTAGTAACCTGTGTGTCCCTGTTCTTTGTAACGTTCTCTGTTTTCGCCCTTGTCCATTTATGTAACTTTCTCCGAGCTCAGCTCTATTTTTTCTGTAACTATTTTTAGCTATCAATGATTACACATTAATTATTTGTTAAGGGCCTATCCACAACAAACTTTTGCTTTACTTTAGGTCCATCCACTTTGAATCTGCATTTATATTGTAATTATGCATACTATTTTGGAATGAGTTATATGTTTTTGTATTTTGATTGATTGATTGGAAAATAAATGAAATGAAATGAATGAAATGAAATGAAATATGAATGGTGTTTTTTGTGAATATTATTTCATAGTAGTTTTCAAAGCACTGCTGCTATATTGAATCGCGTGATGCAGGTGAGACTGCCAGAGGCGCTCCACTTGTTATTGCATATAAGTTACGACTAATTAATCATAAATTATGATACACCTATAGAAACTTGGTAATGAATCTAATTTTAGCTTTCATTTTATTTTTTATTCATCACAGCAAATAATATGAAACTCTGGAATTATAATATCGCCTAATGATGCTATTTGAACAAATTCATAACTTAAATTTTTTCAACACAAATATTGTGTCTTTTTTATCAATTGAAAATGTCATATTTAATATCCATTATGGTAATATTATTATTATCATTACCCCGGCTTTAGCTCGAGCTGCCTTTCAGCGCTCAGTGCATTCAAGGTATTAATCCTGCCGGGTACCCATTCACCTCACCTGGGTTGAGTGCAGCAAAATGTAGATAAATTTCTTGTTGAAGGAAATTACGCCATGGCTGGGATTCGAACCCACGACCCTCTGTTTCAAAGTCAGAAGACTAATCCACTGGGCCACAACGCTGCACTGAGCGCTGAAAGGCAGCTCGAGCTAAAGCCGGGGTAATAATAATAATAAACAATGCGCCTCGGAATAGAATATTTCTAGATAGATGGCGCTATATAAATGCCTATTATTATTATTATTATTATTTAATTAATGGGAAACTTTTCATCACAAACACTCCAATTTATCCCCAAATAATCAGTGATCAGTTGTGTTAATGACAAATTGCGACCACACTCTACTGAAATCAATCAAATGAAAACATTATTTTGATATAAGATAATTTTATTTGGCCCATTAAAGAGAACGCCGTTAAAAACCAGTCAACAATAACAACATTGCAGGAATGACCTTCAAATCGGTTTTTATTTCTCACTCACAAATTGACAATTTATCAATGCAATATTTTTCTAGTTGTTAAAGAAACTACACGTGTATGAAGTTAAAATTACTATCAGAATTGACTCTGAGGCAGTTTCATACTACAAATTTATTCATGTGTCACAATTACTTCTTCTTCTTTGTCCGATTTTGTCTCTTCATTATTGCGGTCAACGATGTTGAGAACAAGACGCTTTATTATTATTTTCATTTCCATTTTTTATATTTCATAAGCCAGCAGGGCGGCTCCGGTGTATATTGGTAGGGGGGCGAAACGACAATTTTCCCCAGTTGAATAGAGTTATTTGACCTTCACCTCTTCTAAATAATAAAAACTAACATTGGCATTATATAGCGCTTCATACCTTGGTTTCTAAGCGCTTTACATTGTAATTATTATATTTTATTCTCTTCTTTTCGTTCATTTTCTTCCCCTGTTTCTTACCTTTTCACCCTTTTCTCCAAACCCCTTAACAAGTTGTGATTTTATATCCTATGTGAAAAATTATTAAGCAGGGATCAAATTTAAGTTAATTTCCACTTGTAAAAAGTATCATGATGTATGAAATAAAAACAAACAAAACATGCACAAATGCAACGATTGTTAATCGCAGCTATTGACGTAAAGATGGTAGATGCAATACAATGGCAGGTAATGGCTGTGAAAGCTAGCAAACTTAAGTGATATTCGAAACTGTAGCTGCCATTTTTTTCTTTCACCCAGAACGGGCATTCAGTTTCATTAAGTATTCGTTCACGTTCCAGGATGACAGTTTTCTTTCTTATTAATATCTGATTTTAATTTCAATTCCTTGACAAGGTAACAATTTCGTTTCTCTTTCTTCCATAACCATGCGTGTTTCTGAAATTAACATTTTATAATTACCCAAATTGTGATAGTAGTGTTAAAATCATCAATAGTCTTATTTTCCTTGTACTTTTCAACAAAACGTCAATTAAATCTAAGGTCTACTTTATACACATTTTTTATAATGAATAGATTGTGGAGGAAAGGCACATTTAAGCTATAATGCCAGAAAGCATGTATCGTCATAGATATTACATACTCTAGTTGCGATATGAAATGAAAACACATTCACATTGATCTCAATATGTTTTTTTTTTTCAAATCTAAATCTACAGTATAAGACTAATAATAGCTCCATGGTCAAACTCTCATAGCGCAGCTTCCTGCCTCGAGACATTTACATTATTGATATAAGAAGCGATAACCATAAACAGTAGCTAACAATAGAGGGTAACCATGACAATACAATAAAAATACTAATTTGTCACCCCTTTCGATCTCCAAGGCAACTAGGCACTTAATTGTTCCTGAGGTGTAAATTTAACCCTGACTTGAAAATAACAATCACGCTTCACACAAGAGGCCGCCCATCGTTGTTAGGAGTATTCAAAAAAAGAAAAAAACACCCGAACAGCCAAATGAAAGAAAAAAAGGTAAAAGGATGAAGGAAAATTTCAAGCCTTGGGTGAATAAAAACAGTAAAATTTCCTTTTTGGCAATGTGTCCGCCCGGAAGCCATAGAAACGACACAACCGATGTCTTAAAAAAAAAAACTCCATTATAAACAAACTCTCTCACTATGGGAACAAAAAAGGGGTAGAGTATCCTTGAAGAAAAATGAACATTTTGAAGTGTGAATAGAAATATAGTGCTGTTCTGGAATTTTCTATTTGGGGGCGGAGGACTCTATAAGTAAACCTGGAAATAAACTAAATGTGTTCTTATAAAAGAAATAACACAAAGTTGAAATTCATTCGATCAGTAACTAGGCCAAATTTACTGCAACGTGCGATATCATTCGGTGCAGTGGCTATAAGACCTTTGCTTTGCTTGGCGTCTTCAATTTGAAAAACAGGTTGCATATTCCTGCAATTTGAAGTCCGGCGCGGCGCCACTCTGTGCACGTATCGTCCGCGTTCCAATGTTAGGATAAGTACATAGTTGCGATCGTCGCATTGTGTCCATTTGACTATAATTTTTGTTGAGGATCTCTTTCGTGAACTACTCTCTCGACCTCTATTTAAGGAAGAATTCATTATCACTTTCTCTTTCAAGTTTTTTTAACACACGTGTATACAATATGGAAAGGAAAGTGGTCACTAAACACAGTAGGTAAGTTAACAATTACATTATGGATTTTCAATGTGTGGATTTATTACGTTATACAATTAGCTTAAATGATAGGAGATGATGTGTAATTTACATCATAAGTTAACCCCAAGACTCTTGATCGTGAGGTTGTGGGTTCAAATCCCGGATCAGCCATGTCTCAACTTTGATAACAAAACCCGAGAGTAATTTCTGTCGTCAGCCACTATGACTGATTAAAGGTCAAGTCTACCCCAGAAAAAATATTGATTTGAATCAATAGAGGAAATTCCAACAAACATTACGCTGAAAATTTCTTCACAATCGGATGTAAAGTAAGAAAGTTATGACAATTTTACGCTTCGTTTGAATTATACAATATTTCAATTTTTACAAAATAGGGACCAACTTGACAGAGCCATAAAATGTTGAAACAATGGTAATTCCACATGTTCAGAAAGGAATAAAACTTTCTTTCACATGACAATGTGAAACATACAATAAAATACAAAAGAAAGAGTGAGTGGACGACATCATCACTTCCCTCATTTGCATACAGACCAGGATGTGCATAATAACTGTTTTGTGAAATTAAACGAAATCTTAAAATGTCATAACTTTCTTATTTTACATCTGATTTTGATGAAATTTTCAGTGTTATGCTTGTTGGATTTTTCTCTTTTTATTCAAAACAACTTTTTATTGGGGTAGACTTGTCCTTTAACTATTTTTTTTTGCTGTGTAATTGGTTATAACAGCTTGGCGTTATGCAGCGAAAATTTGTCCTGTCGAATTCCTACATGAGTCTCTCTGTAACAGATACAGACATGACAGAAACTCTTTGCAAGGGTTTATCTTTTCTCAATCGCGACACATGACGGATTCAAGAACACAGTTAATCTATTGACAATGCCCATCATTCAAATGACAAAGGACAGCTTGGTGAACTATTACAGCAGTTTCGTCCTAATTTTTTTTTTTGAACAAGAACTGTGCCAATCTTTGCTGGAATCATGGACCCATATACCACTGTGGGCCCATGCTGGAATGATGCTCGTTCCTGATCGATGGTCCAGTAAAATACTAACTATAAATGACGATCTTAACAATATTATTCATTTATTGCTACAATAACTATATTGTGATACAAGCCCTCGACCGTTCTTCAAGATTCTCATCAATTTTCGCAGCATGGTGACGTCTTATTTTCTTCATGGAATTATAGAGCTTCAATCAGATGCATGTTGACTTGTAAAACAGATATGACTTACTTCTTTTCAAATTGAATGATATTTCAAGTAATAATGGACACTGATCATGATTGAATAATTATGACATTCAAACGGGTATTCATAATTTGACTTAAGCAAAGATATTTTTTAAGCAAACGGAATGTGACTTAACTGTTGATGGGGATGAAAATTATAAGAACCAATATCACTGGGGAATAATGAAGTAGAGTATAGATCAACTGTGTATCCATGGTATAGTATGAAGTATAATCACAACTAGCATGTCTAATATCGAGAGAATATCATTACACGTCTTTGAAAAACATTAATTATTCATTTATTTAGAATGTAGGTGTTGCTCTAGCACAACCATAATTTAGGTTTCGCGCAAACATAAATAGGAAAAGCTCCTGGCAAAGGTCTATAACGCTTAGAAAGGATTAGTCGAAATAACCAATATGTTGGTAAATATATGTCCTTATAAAAAAAAACTGTTGGTTAGGATCTACCAGATATTTGAACTTTACCTTTAAGTCGGAAAAAGCTTTCAACACATAGCAATTCTGTCTTAATCATATTAATCATCTGACCAGAGAAATGGCGGATGTGATGGGTATGGTAATGGGGTGAGGTTGAGGAAGGGAAGAGGGGGGGGGGTACTCGATACCCTTATCATCCTTCCCGTTGCTCTCATTGAAAACAACATAATTAATTCAAACAGAGTTAGAACATGCTTCATTAATGGCAGAGTGAGGTTAATTGCTATAGTCATTGTAAGCCATATCATGCCATACGGTTTCCTCATCTTCAATGCCAGGAGGTAAATTCATCATTCAAGTGGACTAACTCAGAGGGGGAACGGGGGACACGCCCCTTTTGAAGCAGTTGCCCCCTTTTCTTTACTTGTTTTCTTGCTTGCCGGCTCCTTTACGGTAATAAAGACTTCTATTTCGGAGTGATAAGGTTTTGGGGGTACTTTTGCTTCTCATTATTAATTTGAGAGAAATTGACAAAATTGTTTGTACTCCGTGTGTGAATACTGGATCCGCCCCTGCCTATTGCCCCATGAAACAACGATGAGACATATATAAGTCACCTTCGATTGTAATGATAATAGCAGGCTTGTAGGTAATACTGTTGTGCATTTCAGTTTTATGTAGGCCTATAATATGTTTCGTTTATTTTTGGATTAGTTTTTATTAACATTTGATAGAGGTTAGTTCCTCCATTGTCAGGTATCATTATTTAGTGGCCGCGATACCATGGTCCGCGTTATTATTAGGAAAATCATCGTGGATTCCGACGTCATTACCATCATATGTATTTGCACCAACATCATCATCATCATTGTCGTCATCATCATCATCGTCGTCATTATCATCATCATTGCCCTACTCATCCACCACTTCCACATCTTCGCCATTATCACCTTCACCATGGTCATAAGCATCATAATCACCACCACCATCATCATCATCATCACTGATAGCCCCATTTGTCATGATCGTTACCATAAATATCTTTATTACACACTGATCATTATCATTGTGGTCACCATCATAACTCTCGTGGCCTTTCTAATCATCATCATAATCATCATAATCATCATCATTATCATCATCATCCTCAAAATCATAATCATCCTCGTCATCCTCATCATTGTCATCGTCGTCACCACCATCACCATCATCATTATCAACAGCATCATCATCATCACTATCATCGTTTTACCACCATCGTCGTCGTCGTCGTCATCATCATCACCACCACCACCATCATCATCAACAACAACACCAACACAATGACAGTCACCTTGCAACATTACCTTCACTGTTGAAAATAATTTAAACAACGCTGTTTACTATGTGAATAGCACGGTAGTTGTTTAAAAAAAATTAACAAGTGTTTAAAATCTTAAACAACACAGTTAAATTCAAATATTTAATTATCAATAATTCAAGCATGGTTGTTTAAGATTTTAAACACTTGTTTAAACTGTTTAAACAACTACTGTGCGATTCACACAGTAAACAGCGTTGTTTAAATTATTATTTAAATTATATAACAGTGTTGTTCATTATTTTTTTCATCGTAAGGAATGTTTATATCATGTCCTATTTTACCTATGCCTTCCTCCTTCTCTTTCTGTCTTCACTGCTCTGTTTACTCTACACCCCCATCTCTCCCCCTATCTCTCTCTCTCTCTCTCTTAATCTGAAATCTCTATCCGGCATCTTTTTTCTTCCTCATTCTTCCTCCCCCTTCTCCATCGTCATCATCTTACTACCACCCATGAATCCTCGAATCCTCAGATGTACTGTTATTATATCGATTTCTAATTTGGATGCCCTCGATTACCGATATATTTCACGAGGGAACATTGGCTGCTTCGGGAACATCTGATTATAATGCAACATCGCAAGTAGCAATGTAAGAAAATATTTTGAAGTAAGGGCTATAGTTCGCCACGGCAAGATCAATGGCGGGTGTGCGGATTCATTCTTGTCATGTGTAGGTGTTTTTCTCTATATTCTAATAAATGAAAAATAGAGAAATAGTAGGTTGATTATTTTTTAGGTAGGTCTTACTCTATATTTTTTAAATAGAAAAATCCTCCATCCAGCTCTCTCTCTCTCTTTCTCTCTCTTGCTTCCTCCTTCACTCTTCTTTCTCTCCTATCTCTCCCCCTCCCCATCCCCCCTCTCTCTCTCTTTTCCCTCTCACCCTCTCTCAATCACCATATCCATACATCTATATCGTCTTTAAGTCTTTATCTGTTCCTCATCTTCCCTTTTTTCTGCATTTCTTTATCCTTGTTATTGGCAGCTCCATTTCTATTTCAAACCACACGGTGGAGATTAACGAACGATAAAACCTTGATATTATCCTACCATCTACCCTAATTTACTACAAAATGATCACAATATGTATCAGACTCTCCTTTCCTAGAAGCAATAAATCCATCCGTCTCAATTTCAGTCTATATACTTCTTGGCTACTTTATCATATACGTGATGTCAATTCCCTGAACTGGGAGATTTTCTGTATAAAGGAGCTTTTGTCAAGGGACGTGGACATTTATTCTTAGTCGATCTGTATCTGGAGGTGTTTATTTAGTTTTAATTCCACACCGACTACTATGTCTGTTTGGAGATTTAGATTTAGAGGAAATGTGTGCTCGATGGTGATCAAGTGGTAGATCGTCGGACACCCCTATACATGAATCTATGTTTTTAATGAATTGGGTGAACAGGCTGATAGCCAATTATCAACAAATTCGTCTGCTCTGTATAAGTCAATCTGTCTTTCTGTCAACTTCCCCTCTCTCTGTCTGTCTGTCTGTCTCTCTCTCTTTGGAGATCGGAATTACTTCTTATCTTAATATGAAGATTTTGTTAGGCAACACTCCAAAGTACACTGGTTGTGTCATATTTCCTAAACTGACCCCCTTCTCCCCCCCCCTCTCTATCTTTCTCTTTGACGATCGAAGTCATTTCATATCAACAACACTCCTACGTACACTGTTTGTTTCATTTCTTGATCGACCCCCCCCCCCCTCTCGCTCTCTCTCACACACACACGCACCCTTCGACAATCGACCATAATCACTTCACATCTTATGAAGATCTTCTTTAGGCGCCAATCCTACGTACACCGGTTGTCTCATTATAATCTTGAATAATGATCTACTCCCCCTTCACTCTCTTCCCATGTCTCTTGGTACCCCCTTCGTCTTGCCCCCCCCCCCCTTAACCATACCATTTCCTCCACAGTTATTATTTTCAATTCGCTTGCTTTACGACACCATTTCCTGAAATTGATGTGCCTTCGTTTCGATTTGCTGTACCAATCATTGCCATGAATCGCAATTTTTCCAAATAATTTCCTTCCAGTTTCCTTTCAATTTCCCTTCTTCATCGCTGTATATCTATCTATCTCACCAGCCAGAATGCACATGTAAGGTAGGCTGAGACCCATTCAGATTATGTGTTCTAGTCATGCACTTTGCACCACGATTTACAAGAGGGGCCAATATAAGGGCAGTGGAGAGAACAAGACTGATTTGAAATCTTTAGGGGCGATTGAAGGGGTGCGAAAGCTGACAATGCTGGTAACTAAATACATATAGTCTCTTCACGGTGAACTAAGCTGTGCAAAAAGTATTTTTTTAAATGCCGCCTTGTTGCCTTTTTATGAATTAAAGCTTAGGCCCTATTGAGAAAACTAAATGGACAAAATTTACCGCTTTCTTGTTATTTTTAAAAGGGGCTATACATGGATTACAAACCTGTCAGTTGTTCACATTTTGGGGGACAAACACCGGGGCTCAGACTTTTGTCCTAACGTCATGGTACACTCTGTCATTTATATATATATATATATATATATATATACATGTATATATATATATATATATATAAATGTATATGTTAAAAGTGCAGTTCACGGGTATATTGTTAATATGACAAATTAATTTCTTCATATTGATTCTAACACTATTAATCAATTTGTATCAAGATTGCATGTTGGTCGCAAATCAACCCAGTGAACCTTTCAAACAAATTATTTGCATATTACATTATAAACTGCTGCAATTAAGTTTTGCTTTGTCATGTTCGTATAGACCTATACTCTTTAAAATCACCCTGGCCCTTCACTCAACACTTCACTCCACCATGCCACTGACGATAACGACGGACTGTGTCATATGATATGGGTCTTGTCACACGAAGATTAGCCATTGATTGCAATGTTGATCTTTACGATCGTTTGCACTGATCACTACGTAAAATCATATGTGTACATGAACGTTACGATCAATCGCCAAGCTTTGTGTGACATATTCATGGATGATGGAAACAGAAGCTAACTTTCATTTGCAGACGTTCGTTCTGCTTGCTGGGCTCTCACAGACCAGAAGAGAGGCTCGAAAAGAGGGATACAGTGAGATATCGATATCTACATTTATTCGCGCCCAAAGCTTGGGAAGAATACATTCAGATCCGACGTAGATTACAGCATAAGTACAGCATTAATCATGTGAAGTGTACTGCTCTGCCTGGGGAAAGCTCTTCAGACTGGTTTTATTGGCTCTACCCCGAGACTTAGAGATGAGAAATGTTTTTTTTACAAAGTATACAGTAATTAAAGGGGAAAATTAAAGGCCTTTACTCTGAGAATCACTCACATTCGTATGAAATTATAGGTTTAAAAGCTCGAGGTTTAGATGAGAATTTCCAAGTCCTTACAAGATTACCACTCATTGTAAACTAAAATAGAAAACAGCGCATATCAATATTATACAAAAAGGTGTAATAAACATTTCAATTCTAAACACTATTTATCTTTATTGTTTAAAAAAATATAAACATAGAAAAATATAACTTTGCTATAATTATCAATTTAAAAAAAATCTTTTTCTTTCTTTTTATTATCAAACTTTACATGGAGACAACAATTAAGGTGAGGTTTCATTTCTTTTTCAATTTTATCAATATGCACGGTTACTATCAATTTCATGAAAAAATAATATAATTTTCACATATTTCTATCCAATTATTAAATTCGTTTAATTCTTTCAATAATGCATACATTTAATCATTTAATCTTATTGCAAATTAGGATTTTTTAGGTTTTATTATTTCATAGCCTGTTTTCTCCTCTCTCTATATTTCAAATCCTTTTGTCTATCCCACAATTCCAAGTATTAATAATCATAAAAGTAAATAAAACAAGGTGGACAAATTTTCTTAAGAAACGAAATGCGAATGCGATTTGAATAAGGAATGTGGATTAAATATGTTAAAATGTAATAAAAAATGTATGTTTTTGAAAGTATATTTCAAACCTGAATGATCCACAATTTATATAATTGTATGAATCATTTATATCAATTTTGAATCAATTTATAAATTGATGAAAATGATTTTTTTATGTCACAATCACTAATTAATTCACTTTTTTATTCTTGAAGTAGGGAATTATTATGATTATTTATACTTTCACATGATACCATAGCGAAGAAACTCACCTCGGTCACTATTCACCAAATAATTCAAAATTTCACATTTCCATAACTGCGTCGTTTACCATCCGATTTTGAATAAATTTTCATTGCTTTGCTTGTTTGATTCCACTCTATTTATATATTTCGATTTTGTCAAATATGTGTATGTGTAAACATTTTTTTTGTAAAAAATAGTTAAATAGTTAAAGTGATTTTTTATGTCAAAATCACTTATTCATTCACTGTTTTATTCTTGAAGTAGGAAATTATTATGATTATAATTTCACATGACACGATTACGACGAAACTGAAGGATGGGAGCATCACGTCGGTCACTATTTCACCAAAATAATTCAAAAATGTTAATTTCCATAGCTGCGTCGTTTTCCAACCGATTTGTTAATAAATTTTCATTGATTCCACTATATTAATTCTATCCGAATTCTTCTCAGCCTATATAGGGTGTCCTTGTAAAATGAAATGAGGAATCATGGCTAATAGAAAGCAAATAGTCATTCCATCACGAAATATCTATTGGGCGAATGCTTGGCGCTTAATTTCACTTCCCGATTGGGGAACATACCCGACAAGAAACGATTCATATCCAGGATAAACATGATTAATGTTTCCTTCTTGATGGGATTTTTTCAAGAGATTTATATGAGATAGTTAAAGGCCCTTTTATATAAAAAAGACGGGTAAATAAAGATAACATAGATGTTACTGATCAGAGTACCCCTGACCGCGACTTCTGTAGATTTATATCTTTAAGTGAGACACGCCGTGAAACAGACTTAATAATGGATTGTATATAATAGTAAATTTAAATTTGCATAATAATTATGTCATGATATAAATTGGATAAGAATGATTGCGATAATGAATACTTTATATGGTACATTCCTTACCGTTTAGTGCGATGGTAATTTTGTATTTAAGAGTATGTCCCCTTCAACATTGATCAGGCTCCAACAAAATGTATGTGGAATGAATGTTATGCACGTCTCATAATCGGATTAGTACTGTCCATGGAATTGTAACGATTTCATTCCTCCAAATTTGCCGAGAGGTAGAAGGCCAAAAGAGAACCCTACTATCAGTACGGCATACCTCTATACGGGAGAGGATGTATAATGCATGGGCCGCGGCCCCTGTAATGGCGTGTAGGTATTTGTAGCAGCCTCGGGTATATGAAGTGATTTCAGTAGAGGAACATCCCCTTCTTATATCCCCTCAAATCACCTCTGTATCGAAGATGAAGCTTCTTTCATCCGACCATAACACCACTCTACCAGCGGCGGGTTATTGGTAATGTTTATCAAGGCGTGTAGGTATTTTGTAGCGGCCTAGGGTGGATGTCGGGATTTCTGGAATCTGACACGGTTAGTCTATATTCCGTTCAGTATATTGACATGCTTATGATAGATAGGACCATCAGAGAGCTGTGTGTTTAGGAGTGACATGATACAATCGACCCCCTTTCTATCCCATTTGTCGGAGTCCTCTTGACTCTTTCCCCTTCTCTCCGCTCTCCCCCTTTGTATAAAGCATTACACTAGTGACGTCACTCCATTCTAATTTTTCTTTTAAAATTGT
Source organism: Lytechinus pictus (assembly GCF_037042905.1). Taxonomy (NCBI): domain Eukaryota; kingdom Metazoa; phylum Echinodermata; class Echinoidea; order Temnopleuroida; family Toxopneustidae; genus Lytechinus; species Lytechinus pictus. The sequence continues at coordinate 44,753,219 of NC_087246.1, read as the reverse complement.
ATTCCTCCCCCTCTTTTCCCCTTGTTTTGTCTCCGTTTCACTCCTTCTAATCTTCTATTTCACGCTCTGCTCTTCATGGTCTTCTCCTCCCCCTCTCTCTCTCAATCTTTCTCTCTCTCTTGTTTGCCCCCTTCCCTCCCTGGTACCACAGTTCTCTCACTTTAACACATACCCCCATTATGCTACAATTGTCTTAGACCATGTAATTGCAATCCTCGTTTGATTCACAATGATTCACAATCCATTAGTGTAATTGCATTTAAAAGCACCGCTATTTTGTTCAACAAGTATTCTCTCTGGAACGAATATACATTTTCAGAAATAAAACAGGTTGGTTAATAATAATTATAAACGTTTAAATGTTGGTTACAATGAAATAAGCGAATATAGATTTTTAATTAACCAATATTTGATACAGGTTCATAATTATGCTAACCAACATGATAGGCCCGTCAAAACATTTCTGAGACGGTGTGACATAGATGTACGGATAACCATTATCATTCCCCGGTATTAATTTGCACCTCGACGGTCGCCCCCCGGTCCCCTTTCTGATGCCTGATGTCAGGTGGATGGAATTCATTGCATGATCTAGATACCAGTGCAGGGTAGGAGGGAATAAAACCCAGCTCCAGTTGTAGAGAGCTACCGTTAACACACCCATTCTCTACATCAAGTGCCGGTCGCTTCTAATTCCTCTTGCTATCCGGACCAACTATTTCCTTATGCATCTTGGAGGACCTATATACTTTCGCTCTAGTTTTGGGTGTTCTGAACATCTCACCAAAGGGAAACAATTTGAGTTTTATTAAAGTTTATTTATGTATTTTGGACTTAAGAACGATTATACCACGTTTACACTACGATTATATTACGATAACGCTACGAGCACACTGTAGTTCAAGTTCTTCTGTCCATAATTCCCTTTGCTTTCGCAATCCTGGAGCCCGATAATCAAAACTTTGGAATGGCTTTACGACGAGATCCTTACAATTATTCTTACAGCTCTCGACGTCGATTCACCGACGACGGCGGATGGGATCATCAACCAATGCCTAGTCGACTCGGTCTCGAGCAACGCTTCGGCGACGCCGTCCATTTCGAGGACGACTTCGGCGACTTCCCGTCTCACCCGAGTTCTTCGCAGTACTACGTGACATCGAGGCCGACGACGGCGATGGTGCCTTCGAGGAGGATGGAAGTCGCCAGCATGCCTCCGATGAGGATGGGGAGGACACCCATTCCCGTGTCGACGGGGGATGTCATGATGACGGATACCGACTTCAAAGTGGCTGTCGACGTCAGTAACTTTGACCCGGAGGACATCGAAATCAAGGTAAAAGGAATTGATGACCCTCTTATTTCTCCTGGTTTTGGTGGGTGTTTAATAAAACTGTTGATAAGTGACGAGCAACTTTACGAATAACTGGTGATCCTTTCTTGTGGTATATGATAAACACCAAATTTTCATTGATGTTGAATTAGCTTCTAAGAAAAGATCACCAGTCGTTCTTAAAATCGCTCGTAAGTTACGAACAGGTATATGAAACACCTATCAGGATCACCGAACCATCCTTGTGACTCTATCCCCTTCCCCCCAAAAAAAATTACCAAGGGGGAAGAAAGGGGACTTTAAACAAAACGGGGCCTTGGTCATGTAACTCTTAAATTCAATAATCATATTTTTCATGCAAGAATGGACTTCCCCTTCGGGACGTCTTGCCCCTTTATCAAAATACCCCTGGTGCCGCCCATCGTGTATACGAGTCTCATGTGTCTTTGTTTGATTGGATATCAGGGGCCGCGGAACCGGGGGGGGGGGGGGGCTGGGGGCTTCAGTTCCCACTTTTTTTCTAAATAGTGTACAAAAACGAAAAAAAAATGACCATCTGATTGTGATTTTTTTGCATGGTCAGCCCCCCCCCCCCACTTTCAAAGCCGTTCCGCGGCCCCTGGATATTATGCATGTTGTGTGAATGCCAATCATAATCAGAAAATTATTTCCCATTATGGAAAAGCTTTATGACGTGTTACAGAAAAAATTGAGACCCATTTTATTTCTGTTATAACTCATATTTGTGGGAAAAAATTATAACAACCAACATTTGAATCGAAATAAGGAATCTACATTAAATAGGTTCATGTATCTTCAGAATGTGGACAACTGTCATAGATTAAAGATGACAATCCTCAAAATAATGCTTTATTAAATGAGATTACATGTAATATTCATGGCGGTCACGTATGTATTTCTTAGCTTTCTCCATAGCAAATCATGCAAATCTACACAGCACATCAATTTAATACTGTATGATAAGAAGGACATAACACCTGAAAATAAATAGGCCTCTAATATGTAACTTTGTGGTTGGATGCCTTAAATTTACAAGTGGTTTCATGGCAATGGAAATAACTTTGATCCAAGAACATGACAAACAATAAATAAAATATTTTTTGTTAATAGTATAGGTTGGTGTGGACTTATATTCGGCCGGGTGAACTAGTTAGAACAGCACTCACTTTAATATTTCATTTCATTTCATTTATTGGTTTTTGCAACATTTTTCATAACAAAATTCTGGACAAGAAAATACATATCTGAAATTTTACATCAAGATAATGAACAATAGTTTTGTATATAAATCATCAAATATATCATACATAAATGAAAAATATTAAGTGGTATTTTCTGTTACACAATAAATAGGATGGTTGCAAGGGTCTTCACAAAAGCAAAGCTTGAAAACGTAACAGCCCTGGAAAATAGCCAAAATAATTAATATCTATTGTCATAAAACGTGCAAGTGCATGAGGGACTGGGAGGGGGGGGGGGGGGGCAAGGGAGATGCTTGGTCCTTGGCATGAAATGTTAGAAAAAAACACGTTTTGTTGTTTGATTTTAATTTATACATGTTCTAGATAAAAGTAAATGTCTAATTAAAATAACGATAACAATGATAATGATTTTCTTTTTTTTATTTGTTAGGTATTGGTTTAATTGCAATTCTTTTATAGTTCGTTTAAAGGAATAAAATGATCTTGTCAGCTTGAGTGAATCTGGCAATGCATTCCAAATATCACTATATCAGGTCCATGATGTCTTAGTGTTTTATGTGCAAATAGTGTCCTGGGATTGTTTAAGTGAATATTATTGCATGTTCTTGTTGGATTTGAGTGTAGATTGTTATTATATGAAAATAAATCCGTGAATCGATCCGCTATTACATTAATGGCCGTCCAAACTACCGTAGACCGCAATTTATCACCATACTACCAAAGTAAGAAACTCCTCCTCACTCCCACACCCACACCCATGTCAAAAACAATCCCTCTCTACAAACTTTTCACGTTACCATGCAATACTACAAGTTGTATTTCGAACTTGAAGAGAGGGTGTTTGGGCACACACTAACTGTTATTTTTACCGTGTTGGTATAACCATGGAGGTAGAAAGAAAGGTATAACGCACCTCTGTGACTCGAGTTGACGCCGCCACCTATTTAGGCTATGTACATTTATTTTGCGTAGAAACAAAGTCAAGGTCATTAATGCGTTTTGGCTTAATAGGTTGTGTACACGTGAAAAATAGAGCATAATTATTATTTTCAATTTTTGAAGGGAGAAGTAAGGAAAAATGACAAATTAGATATAGGCTAGTATACATGTTTTGTATATATATTGTTGTACGGGATAACTCCTGGTCTTTGGATGTTAATAATTACTTTGGAGTTCTATGAAGCATTTGTTTTTAATAAAAAATGGATTTAACAAAATCAATGACAATAAACGCATACAAATAACAAGGGAAAGAGAAGGAATATGTAAATGGTCAAGTAGGCCTAACCAAACTTGAGGGTGGATTGATAAAGAAATACATGAGAAATTATGACTACTTTTGCATGACGGTTTTCAAAAATCTCAAACGGTTTTCAAAATCTCAAAGTATCATTAAATACATAATGATTTTCTATTATTTGTTATTTCATATTTGGGGTGGTGAAGGTTGGAGATCGTGTTTAGTAGTAAAGGACCATCCGTCAGTATCCACTTTCATATACCTCGATTGTTACGTGCTGTATCCAACTTTGATGGAATTTTCGTGAGGGCAATGTAATGATCCCCGCTGATTTAATTGCATGGGGGCGAACATTCCTATACGTGCAGTCATCAAACTAGAATATTCTTGCATACGTTTCGGTGTGTGTGTGGGTGTTCATTCGGAGAAGGTATTTTTAGAAGACGTCTCCCCCGATATATCGTATGGCTATTATGATCACGATGATGGTGCTTGCGATGACGATGATGATGACGATGATGAAAATGATGGTGGTGGTGGTGATGATGATGGTGATGATAATGATGGTGATGATGATAATGATGATGATGATAATGATGGTGAAAATGACGATGATGATAATGATGATGACGACGAAGATGATGATGAAAATGATGATGGTGATGATGATGATGATAATGACGATGATAATGATGATGAAGATGATGATAATGTTAGTGATGATGGTGATAATGATGATCGTGATGATGTTGATAGTGATAATGATGATGAAGTTGATGATGATGTTGATGGCGAAGATGATGACGATGATGATAATGATGACGGGAACATTGGCGTATAAGCCTATATTGGGGTTTGGGGCCCGAAATATTCCACGACCAAGAGAAATAAAAAAACAAAATGTTGGAATATGACATGACTTCCAAATATTGCCCCATACACAATGTTCAGCCCTTATTTTTTGTTTTTGGCTCATTACGTCATTGATGACAGTGATACATAATAAAGCAATGAATGAGATGCAAGATGGAATATGCACAATAAACACGCTGTTTAAAATGTTTATACGATGCTGTTTACTGCATGAATTTTCAACACTTTAAACAATGAAGCTTAATTTATCAAAGATTAAATAAATTAAAGAAAATATATATTTTTGTTTAAACTGCTATAAAACAACTTCTGTAGACTTCATATACTAAACAGCCTTGTTTGAATATTATAATTAACGTCATATATCTTTATTACAAAAATGTGCCTATAGGTGCTTCGACTCAGACCATTATATTGAATTGAATTGAATTTAATTTATTACCAACTATTACTGTCAGGTACAATAACATGGAATAGTACATTACATATAAACACAGCATTTAGTAATTGGAGCTAACATAATAGCAAGGTGCTAGTCGAGGTTAGCCCCAAATAATGTCATTATCATAGTTTAAACAATAATATTAACCAAATCTCAATATTGTACATCAAATTCAGTACTAATTCTACTTATTACTGATGCAGACAATTGCGATCATTTTTAGTGAACATAAAATACACTATTTACAAGAAAAAATATCTTAATCTGTTGATACCATTTTTTTTCTATCACCCCTCCCCCTCCCAGATCGTTGAAACCGAACTCACCGTGCACGGCAAGCACATGGAAAAACAGGACGACCACGGCAAGATCTCCCGGGAGTTTACCCGTCGCTATACCCTCCCACCCGATGTCGACCCTACCACTGTGACGTCATCACTGGGCCAAGATGGCATCCTGGCTATCCAAGCTCCCCGCAATCCTCCCAAACCAAAGAACCAAAACATCCCCATCAAGGTTGAGAGTAAGCCAGCCATCGGAGGGGCTAAGAAGTAAAATCACCGAAAGTTCTGGGGCCCCGTTTCATAAAACTTGTTATAATAACAAATTCGCAATAACAGTTTAAAGCAACTGGAATCATACAATATTATGATTGGCTGATAGTAAACTTGTTATAGACATTGTGCGTTTGCTATAATAACAAGTTTTTATTTTATGAAACGGGCCCCTGGTGGTATTATAGTCAAGCCACCAGAACAAACTCCAAACCGATTTCACCCCAGCTGGTTACAAACTTTAATGTGCCATGAAAATAAATTTTAACGAGATGGGGAGATATGTTACCTCGCCATGTCGACTTTTACAGAGTCTGTTGTATGTCGACATGGCGAGATACGTGATCGACGTTTACTGTTTACTGGGCAAGATTGTTATCTCGCCGTATCATCATATCGCCTTTTCTGGGGCTGACTTGACAAGATCTCGCCATGACGACATATAATTTTTTTATAGGACGACTTGTCAAAATTTTACCATGCCAAAATAAACCTTTTTGTAAGTCGACATGGAGAGATAACGCATTTCCATGTTGACATACAACTTTTGTGTGTCAGTTTTCACAAAACAACATATCTCGCAACATAATGAGTGTATTAAAGTCGACTTGGCAAGGTGACGTATCTCGCCATGTCACTATCGGGCCGACTTCGGTTTCACTGATGTGACCGTATATGTTCCCAAAGTTATGTTACACAAAGCTTTATAACGAATGCCGGTAATAGCCCATAAAGTGTAAACATATAGTCCCAAAGTCGTACCGGACGGTGTAGTAAATCGTTACTGCGACAAAGGTAATTTCACTAACAGAAAATATTTATTTTACGTCTCTAAATGAGAGATCGCAATATACAAAAGTGCTAATTGATATCTGCTTATTCAGATTTTAGGTCATGCGATTAAAACCATTGGAGAACTCGATGGCTTGCCATAAAACAGTTGTTCGTAACATGTCATTGTAACTTTAAAACCAGCTTTGTGAAACACCTCCTGCATGGAGCACCGACTTGTAAAGAGTTGTGATCGATCGATTTAAATCGAATTAAAATTGATATTGATCTCAAGTTGTGTTGTTAAAATATAGGAATTGATAACAATCCCGGTTTGTGTTTGATTTAAATCAATAGCAACTCTACGCAAGATATAGGGACATGGTGTATCATTAAGCACCTTCTGTGATATATTTTCTTTAATATTTCGTTTCTTTAATTCACATGGTAAGCCTATATTGGGACAGGCGATCGGCCTCTATAACATTGCATTTTTTATTTTTTAAGTATTGTACAATTTTGTTGTTAATTAGCAGAGTTTGCTTGTTTCTTTATTTCGATTATAAATGGCAAATTCCTAGGCTTATCAAGAAGCAATCATTAAGACCCTGTTAAGGATTAGAAATTCTGTAACTTTAAATTGTTTTACAAAGATGTCAAGTAAAATTTTTTGTTTGCTTAATATTGATTTCTATTTACAAATTCATAGATAAATCTTCTGTAAATCATAGCTTGACTTGAATTTAATTTATGCGTCAATACATAAATAAAATAAATCTTTGAATTTTGTCTTCCATTGAGTAAGATCCAATTTCAAATCAAACCGCTTTTATTTGGCTCCGAGCTATATCATTTATCACTAAAAGTTTACACAAAAATAATTTCACAAAATCATGTGATCTCATTGCACTGATGCGGTAGGCCTAAGGCCTACAAAAAACCTTAGACACCTTGCACCAATTCTAGTTGAAAGTAACTGAAATGCATATTTTTAAAATGAATTATGTTAGAAGTTTGAATGGATGATTTTAGGAGATTTAAGAAATTATTGTTTATAAAACAGATCAGCGCTATTCAAATCTGAATATTTTTTTCATACACTCTTAAAACATTGGGTAAAAATGCTCCATGAGGGTAATTATGTGTCCAACTAAAATTTGGCATTTGTTTTGGGCATTTTTATTTATCCATTGTGATGAAAATTTTGCCCATTCTAAAGTAATTGCTGCTTATTTTTTTAACCTTACTGGACAATATGCTTCCCGCATTGGGTAAAATGCTGCCACAAATTGGTTGGACACATAATTACCCTCGTGCTGGTTAAAATGTTACCCAATATTTTTTACAGCGTATAGTGTAGGATGTAATTGGCTGTTACGTAGTTATGTTTATACATGCCTACTCGTCAATAGCCTAATATTTACACTTAAAAGTGATTGGTCAAAATAATCAAAGTGTTTGGTGTGTGTGGAAATTAAACATTTCGAAATGAACTGATGATTCCCAATAATTACCATCTAAATCATTGATCTTCTTCTCAATGATTTTGGCTGGACACATGCATTCACCACGTCATTATTCGTTTATACACCAATCATTTCAAGAGTCTAAAAGTGTAAACGTTTGGTCTTTATCTTCCGTAATAACGTAACGCCTATTATTGTAGATGTTTGTGAATATTAATGTGTCAAATATACTCAGATTTAAAAGTACAATTTATGTAATTTCTTCCTTATTGCTTATAGCATTTCGTGGTTCTTTTGCAATAAAACAGTCAAAATTGGACAAAGTTTTGATCGAAAATTAAAAATTGAACTGTCGTTATTGTCATTTTGGGGGGTTCGTTTAAAACCGAAAAGCTTGTATTTCTAATCCTGTGATTTTTTTGGACCAAACCTTGTCCTTGTCCCTTAGATCTACATTCACTAGCGTACCTACGGGGGGGGGGGGCAGGGGGGGGCACTCTGCCCCCCCCCTGACGAGTCAAAACCCATGCAAAAACGTATCTTTGCCCCCCCCCCCTGACGGGCTTGAAAAACCTTTTTTGCCCCCCTGACGAGCTTTAAGACCTTCAATGCCCCCCTGACGAGCTTGAAGACCTTCTTTTTTTTTTTTTTTTTTGCTCGTCAAATTTTTTGGGGACGGTTTTGCCCCCCCTGTGGAAAATCCTAGGTACGCCACTGCCTACATTTCTCGTTTGTTTCGCCTGCCAACATTTTTTTGGAGGGGGGGGGGGTAATTGCTTCTATTGTGGTCACCTATATTTCTTTTGGCATGGCAGAATTTTTGTACACCACTGCCCCCTACATTGTTCAATTCTGGATCTCTCCTTGAATACCACATAGCCTAAACTGTGGCAGTGGCGTATCTAGGGGGGTCAAGGGGGCACGGGCCTGACTCTCAGGGGCGCAAAAAGGGAAAAGGGCGCAAATAAAGAAAAGGATCCCCCCCCCCAAAGAAAAAAAAAAAACGAAGAGAAAAGCAAAGGACACAGCTGAAGGTGATTAATACCCCCGTCTTATGCTATTACCATGGTAATGCAGTTCCCAACACAGTTTATTATCTTAGGCCCGTATTCTGAAGGTTTAACTTAGACCATATGGTCTAACTCTGTGCTAAAATTATGGGAAGCCAAAAGTGTCAAAATTTTTATTCAGTTGTCTGTTTCTTATGTTTGCTGTGCTCTTTCCTGATTCATCGATGGTGAAGAAAATAATCTTTTTATACTTCCTAGACAATCATGAATTATTTGAGAGCCAAATGAGCTGAAATATGGTATCTCTACCGTTAGTGATTTATGTAAGAATTGGCTATCCATACTTAAACCACAACTTTAAACCTGAGTTTAAGTTAAACCCGACTTCAGAATACGGGCCTTAATGTTTTCGTGAAAAGATTCTGAACGAACTTTTTGCCATTTGAAAAAGAAATAAAGAAACAACTTTTCGTTTTAGATTGTTATGAAATGCCCCACTACATACGATGCAGAAAGAAGACAGCAAAATAAAAAGAATTAAGTAGAGAACAAAAAATTAATCTCTGAAATATTACGATTATTGCAAAAATCTAGGGGCGGCGACAGGAAAATTCGATAGGATTATTGGAGAGCCAAATACACCAAACTCTCTTTCATATTCATACCCCCACCCGTTTCTGGTCTTTGCAATATCAGCACCCTGTTCTATCATGGACCTATCATAGAAAGCTCCATGGTTATATCAAAATATTAACGTAAAACATTGCTTTAAAATTTCTAATTTGCCTAAACTAATGAAAGAAAAGAAAGGTAATTTTTACAAAGTTGTCCATAAAGTAACTATGAACTGGCTTATTTCCTTGAGTTTGATTGAGTGAGAGGCATTGCGGGGTTGCTGGGGGTACTGAAGCTTCCCCAAGATTTTCCCAGGGGGTGCTGCGTGTATTATTTTCCTTAAGCAGCAACCCATGGAATTCTGTAAAATTGAATAAATGTATGGAAAATGACCAACATTTTGTTTTTGCTTGGCCAAATTTTTTTAATCAAAACGAAACGACCTGCATTTTATAGTGAAACCTTTTTTCCTAAGAGACCAAAACGGGCTTAAATTGTGTGTGAGAACCTTTTTTTTTTGCTTGTCAAATTGACTTCAGCACCCCCACCAAAAATATCGTTCCTAGGGCCCTGTCCTATCTGCCGATGAAACGTCTTTCACCTTTCATAAAGCACTCCGGCGCTCGATAATTCGGAGTTCCATTCTGCGCATGATCAGAAGAAGGTTATTCGTCGGACATGGTGGTTTGATATATAGTATAGTGGGTAACCCATGAAAACAAAACAAGTATATGCTTGCCTGGTGATGTCGTAAGATTTTAAATCAATCCCTCATGGTGACGAGACGACTCTCTCCCACAGGCAAGTTTCGAAAATTTAGGAGGACACATCGCCACCCCCCCCCCCCCCGCTCCTCATCGCCGTGTGTAAATATCATAATCGTTGGGGGTATTTTTGATAAAGGTGGTAGATATGCATTATTGGTCTGATAACATAGCTCGCAATTGGCGAGAAGGGAAAGGAATCTCCTTGAAAGACCCAGATAAAAGGCACCGATATACCTTCCGAAAATCAGCATGTCTGACGGCATAGATGAGCGGGTTCATTGCAGAGCTGCTCCAAACCAAACAAATATTAATCATAAGCAGATATGGGTTAGAACGGTTTGGTATGAAGGGGAGAGGTAGAAAAGATACGAGAAACACCGCAGTAATTAATACCAAATTCTTTGTGACCTTGACTTCACGAGCCCGAAATCTGTTGTCTGCCATCTGATTGGGACGTTCTTGCCTTGCAGCCTGTCCTTGGTTCCTATTTTCAAGAGCTATCGGGGGCTGATTCTGAAGTGCTGCTGGGTGTACATCTACGAGGGCGGCTATTCGTCTTGTATTTGCTTTTATATAAAAAATAATCTTGATGTAAGAGATGAATATGATCGAGATAGAAAGAATGACACAAGCTCCATCAGTAATATAACAAGCAACCGCAGCGATCTTTGATACGGCGGTTACGCTGGGCCTGAACAGTCTTGCATCAGAGTCATAACGAATATGCGATCCTCTTAAAAAGAATATAACGGCACTGATCACTGCTGACAAGGCCCAAGAACCGCCAACGATGACTGATATTCTTGGTTTGGTGAAAAGATCGTCGAAGATACCCAATGGTTTTGTAATCTTAACACACATCAGAAAGGCAATAACAGCTAAGGTGAAGCATGTGTTCAACAATAACACCTTCGCCACCACTCCAATCAGTTGTATTAGAATATCTGGTATGGGCGGCTCACGGGGTGATAATAGAGTCACGATCTGCACTGGAATATTACACAAGCAAACCATCAAATCTCCGAATGCCAGGTTGACCAAAAAGACATTGGTTTTGGTTCTTAGTTTGGTCGAGAACAATACAGACAGAATGGTTAGGCCGTTGCCTACAATACCAGTGATAGATACCAAGATAAAAAATGACGCAGAAATGATAAACACAGAAGGATGAATCGGTGTTCGACCGCCAGATACCGTTGAATTATCCATAACCTCTGCCGAAAAAAAATATCAGACTGCTACAAAATGTTTGAAAATAATTTTGTTGGCGTTGTGATACTGGATCAACAGGATATGTGAACGCAAACGATGTTTCAGGTGCTATGAAGCTAGCGTATTGCGTTCGTCCACTTCTAAGTAATCGATCGATCAAATTTTCCTTCTCGATTTCAAGTTAATGGACGAAAATTTGTATTCCATTTTCAATCTAAGCAAACTTCAAAGTCTTATTAGCTTCATAAGTTCATCTGACCTCTAAAAATCAATCAACAGAGTAATTATGTAAACTTCTTCAAGGTAGCGAAAACCGTCCATCAACTCTGTGAGAAACATTGCTACTTTAAAACAATAGCGAATGATACCGGATATTACTATCGACATGGGACTGCAAGGTAATGCAGAAGATTGCAATTATAGCTTCTTCTTTTTTTTTGGGTGTATTGTTGGTTGTTTTTGCCAATTTCCCTCGTAACTCTGCATGTCTCATTAACACACAAACCACCACCTTTTTTTCAACTAAGTCATGTTTTATTAAGGATTTCATCCAAAATCAATTACATAAACTTAAGGTTAACAATTACAACAGAATTTAAAAATCTTCATTTTGTGTTATCAAAGGTCTACCAAAATATTTACAAACAGATGATTGTGGAATAATATCCCTAAAAATATGCTATGTATAGACTTCACAATATATTATGATAATTAATCTGCATGAACTTGTTTTGCAAAAAAAAAAATACATCAAGTTCCCACAATAAAAAAAGTACATACATGTTATGTGAAATATGAACATGTTCATGTGTTTAACTTTCCACAATAGAGGGCAAATAAAAAAAGAGGCTGCACATCAGATTGTTAGAAGAGAAGCGGAAATAGAAAGAAACATTTTCACCCCCCCCCTCCCTCCACCACAAACTCTAACAATCGCACCATACTGGACACATATACTACGTTTATATTCACATCCCAATTCACCTCCAGTTCATCTCATTTTTGTGTATGTAAAACTTGCCCGAAATCGTTGCCAGACGACTTTCAACCTTTATACAACTCAAATTATAAATTTGTATTGTAATGAATGAGGATACCCGGCCATAGGCTCTGGGATTTAGAAAAATGCCTATATGAATACGGTAACAAAATTGACACATTTATTTCTATTTGAAATTCCTGGTAACCCCAAGAATAGATCCTTGCCATGCTTGCAATATATAGTTTTTAATTCAACTGAACAAAAAATAATTTATACAAAATTGCCAGCGGTCCACCTTTCATACAATCCATGAGTATATGAAAGTATGATTCAGTTCCTTTACAACAAAAAAAGCATTAAAGGAGAATGAAACCCTTAAAACAAGATAGCTTGTGAAAACAGAAAAATCTAAGAAACAGATCAACGAAAGTTTGAGAAAAATAAGACAAATAATGAGAAGGTTATGAGCATTTTGAATATTGCGATCACTAATGCTATGGAGATCCTCACATTGGAAATGCGACAAAGATGTGTGATGTCACTTGTGAACAACTCTCCCCATTACTTTAGTATATATTTCACTTAAATTGCCTCTTTTATTACATCTATCAGTAGATCATGTGTTCTTTATATATAAACTCCTCAAAAAAGTTTGGAAATCTGACTTTGATCGATAATCCCTCCTCGGTTATAGTAAATATCAATGTATAATTGATACAAATGAATAGATCATTTATTTTTCTTTAAAATGATACACTACATGATATGTTTATTGTTCACATGGAGGTGCAGTGCCTTGAAATATGGGGCAAGGTCAAAATTCAAAAGTTGCAAAATGACACAATATTGAAAGTCACTGTTCTTTTTTCCGTGGTGATGAGTGCGTGGTGATGAGTGAGTTTCTCAGCGGTTTCGTTTGACTTTGATCGATAATTCCTCATCGGTTTTAGTAAACATCAATGTTTACTTAATATCAATGAATGGATCATTTAATTTTCTTTGAAATGATACCCTACATGATATGATTATGGTTCACATGGAGGTGCAGTTCCTTGAAATGTAGGGCAAGGTCAAATTTCAAAAGTTGCAAAATGGCACAATATTGAAAGTCACTGTTCTTTTTTCATTAATGGTGATGAGTGAGTTTCTTAGCGGTTTCTTTTGTTTTCATGCACATTAACATTAACATGGAATCAACACACCTCTGCACAAGAAAACACATAACAAACAAACAAACATGCATGGGTATTTTAAACCACGACTCAAACCATGTTATCTCACAGAACCATCACTACCATGACTACAGAAGCAGGGGCTTGATTTGAGTGGATTTTCATCTCTATTGACACAGACAAAAGAATCATGTTCTGTATTGACCCTTCATGAATATTTCTGCTCGTTTTGCAGCTTTTCAATTCAGACCTCATCCAACACTTTTGAATCCTGCTCTTTTCATGATGGCATGATCATAACAAGCATGGTATCATTTTAAAGAGAATTAAATGATCTTTTGAATGATGTAAAATATGTATTGTGTAAAATTGGGAATTGGGAGAAATTAATGGCCAAAACAGATTTCCAATTTTTTTTTAGTTTGTATCACCATAAGAAAAAGCCAAAGGAGACATTTTGGGGGTATTTCATAGTCCATCAAAGGGAATGTTGTTCACATGTGACATCACACATCCTTGCTGCATTGCCAAAGGGAGGATCTCCATAGCATTAGTGAGTGCAATATTCAAATGCTCATAACTTTCTCACTGTCTGATTTTTCTCAAATTTCGTTGATCTGTTTCTTTGATTTTTCTGTTTTGACACAAGCCTACTTATTCCAACGGTTTCATTCCCCTTTAATTGTCCCCACAAACCAAAATATCTTCAAATGTTCCTTTGTTATATACGGTGCTCTATGTAAAAGCATATACTAACATTTCCTTTTAAAACAGTTGTACTCCTGATATGTTCAAATAATTTACGGATTTCTACATTAGTAAAATTAAAATCATTGTGACCATCCTTGAGTGTTAATTTTTTACAATTCTTGTAAACTGGTGATAAACAACTTATAAATTGCTTTTGTTTATTTCATTACCTAAAAAACTATTACCTGCCTACCAATATTCATACGTATCCCAAAGTCTATAGTACAAATAAACGTTTAACACTAAATTGAACCTTCTCCAAATTGGTTGGTATAGCAAGAATGATTATTTGGAGAAGTTGATTTGCAGTAATACCAAGATTTAAGAACAAGTTAAAGGTTTCACGTGTCCATCATCAAAGATTCGACTCACCCTGTATATCCCTTTATTAAAAAAAATCATTATCAAATATTTTCCATCACTTACACAAATATCTTGATTATTAAATATAATAGAGTTCATCTCCTCGTCTAAATATCGATATTTCCTCAAGAATTGCTAAACCTTCTTCATTTCTCAATAGCATTATGATATTTTTAATTTAATGTGGAAGTGTCAAAGTCACATAGAATTCTCCCCCAACTAATCGACAACAGAAATCAAAATATATCCTCCATCCTGCATCCCATTCTCCATATATTAATCGTTTAAGCCACATCAAACGTTGAGACTTTACAAACAACTTAACATTCATAATTTTTAGACATCCTTATGTGTAATCCTGGTACATTATATTTCTCCTTATCCGATCTTTTCCTGACTATAAAAATTAAAACGCAATCTTTTCCACCTCAGCAAACAACGACTGAGTTCACCGTAAGTGGCGAACACAATTTAATTTTGAAAATGCATTCGTGTATTTTTCCCCTAAATGTGAGATCCTTTTTGTTTCCACCATGCAAAGAATCTTGTTATTTTACTAAGTATTTCTTTAAACTTCAAGTCTTCTTTTAAAATAAAAAAGCAAACGCCGAAAATTTAAATTTGCTGAACAAAGTTTCCAAACAACAGTATCTGAGGTCGATCATTATCGCTACCCATCCACAACTTTTAAAGGACTTTAAAAAAAATAATGTTTTATGCAATCTTCAGGATATGTTTAAAAGTGCAGAGCTAATGGATAATATTTATGCTTGCCCGGCGGCGAAATTATTTTTCCCACCGCAGTTGTGAAAGCCAATATAAATATTCATGACTTGCGTCTTCGGAATAAGAGTACGCATGCGCCTATCTTCACAAAATTTATTGTCAGTGGTCGTCGACGTTAGCGTTCACGTTGCCACAAAATGAACCAGCACCCTCAAATTACTGGTACCCTTACATTAGTTACATAGGCCTTATAGGCTTAGATCTATACATATGCGCTTATCAAACTGCCATTAATGACAAGACAAAATGCTAGACTAGGGCTAGCTTAGGCTAGCGCATTAACTGTATCTCAAATCTGGACCTGATTATGCCTTATGCCGACTAATGCCATGGTTAACTTGGAACTGGTTAATTCCGAACTTTACGTTTAATTGGGTTAGACCAATAAGCTTAGGCCTAAAGTCGCCTTTAATTGGTCTAGTCCGTGTACAGAACTAGTCCTAGATCTAAAATTTATCTTAGATCTAGTCTAGTCTCTAGACCTTGATAGAGTACGCTGTATCAGCATGGAACGTTTTCAAACGTCAGGCACAGTGAACAGAACATGCACGTTAATGGACGGCTCTGCATTACATTGCAACCGCAGAGTACTCTCGATCTTGATCCCCGTCTTGATCAACAAAATATAATAGATCCATCTGCATTTTCTTTACCAATATTAAGTTTTCCGTGCTCCAAATCGGCAATTGTGTTACTAGAATCGAGATCTAGTTCTAAAACGGACTAAACCTATTAAACCAAGGCGACCAAGCTCATTTAATTACAAGTAAACGTAAAGTTCGGAATTAACCAATTCTAAGTTAACCATGTCATTAGTCAGCCGCTATGGCATTTTATAGGCCTAAACAGGTCCATATATTTTTTTTGGTTGTGTGCGCCAGCGGCGGCCCGCCTACACTGCACTGCTCTGTTATTTTTGTTCCATTTATCTTAATTTTGGTATGATTTGTGTATGTAGTTATTTGCATATGTTTGTACTTATCTCCTGGAAGCTACTAGACTAATTTGGAGTAATATTGGTTTGTACTTTTCTTACATTTACTCTGTGAATTTTTTTGAGTTTGGCTAATTGTTGAGTGTACATGCATGCAGCCATGTTACACATGCTATACATGTAGATCTATTCACTACTTTGTACAGTGAAGCTGTTCACTCAAGCCTATACCATTCCTTTGTATTGCTATTGTAAACTTGGTGATCATTCACCTCACAATGAAGATCACCTCTTTTGTAGCATTGTTGTTGCCTTTTTGTATACTGCACTGCAAGTGCTACCCAGTTAATCAAGGCTATGTATTAGACTCTGTACATGATGTTACTGGTGTTTATGTTAAACCTTCACCCAAGAAATACATGCTGACTCATAAGTTCATTGGTTCTCCTGTTCAGTATTATTCTAACGCTGATTCTGCTTCAAGGATTTTAATCTTGATTTCTGGTGATGTAAATCCAAATCCTGGGCCAGTCAATCTAGGACAAGGCTCTCATGGCGAAATAAGATCTCCAATAGTTAATGTCAAAACTTATACCTATGATATTGATACTCTGTATTCCTTAAACACAGGATATTCTTCTCAATTTCGCTCCATAAATAAGGAGCTGTACAACAGGTTATTGTCTCTAAGTATTAATAGACGGAAGACACATCGAGGTAAGAGGGGTGGTCGCGATTGATTCAAAGATAATTTGAAATTAGGTTTACTTAATTGCCGATCTGTTCGAAATAAATCCTCGCAGTTGCAAGATTTTATCATTGATCATAAATTTGATTTTTCATGTATTTGTGAAACGTGGTTGACTTCATCAGATGATGCTGTCATAGCTGATCTTTTACCATGTGGATACACATTCAAGCATCGCCCCAGGGCTTCAAGGCGTGGAGGTGGAGTTGCTTTTTTTGTACAGGGACAGTCTCCATGTTGACATCAATGACCCAGGTCATTTCAACACCTTCGAACTGATGTCGGGAACAATATCTAATGGTCAGGTCAAGCTCGAGGTCATCATGATCTACCGACCACCTGGATTTCAAGGATTTTCAGTTCCTGGAGGACTTTTCTTCACTCCTAGATGAGAGGATGTTCCGGCCTTATCCACTTGTGATAACGGGTGACCTGAACATTCATCTTGACAATCTTTCATCTCTTTATACTGTCCGGTTTCTTGACGTCATCAACAGTTATGGTCTGACTCAGCTGGTTACATCACCCACACATGATCATGGTCACATCTTAGATGTTGTTCTTGTGCGGAGCTCGGACAGGTTGCAGATATCATCACCTCGAGTTGTTCCAGGTATATCAGATCATTCTGCGGTTACATGCTTCCTTCGACTTCCCAAGGCCCCACGGCTTGACAGAGTATGTACATCGCGTAACATCAAAGATGTTGACCGGGAAGCCTTCGCGAAAGACGTTGCTGAGAGTGACATTATACCTTCCTTGTTACAGAATGTCGACACTGCAGTGAGCAATTACAACTCGATTCTATCTTCTCTTCTTGACGCCATGCTCCTGCTAGGACCTGTAAGATCAAGAATAGGGTTGACAGTCCATGGTACACTCCTGAGATCACTGATGCTAAACGAAAACGTAGGCAACTTGAGCGTAGATGGCGGTGTAACGGCAAACTTCAGTCTGATCGTCTGACGTACTCGGCACAACGCAATCTCGTGAAGCATCTAGTGGAAGAATCCAAGCGTGCGTACTACACCAAGTTAATCACGGACTGCGGTGATGACGCCAAGAAACTCTTTTCAACAGCTAATTTTCTCCTGAACCGGAAGCAGTGTTCTCCTCTTCCTTCACATGTCGACAGTGAAGAGATGGCACAACGCTTTATCAACTTCTTCCACTCCAAGGTCCATTCTATATGTGACTCCCTTACTCCTGATGAGTCATTACATGATCCTCTTACAGCATCATCGTTTGAGACGATTCAACCAACCACGCAAGATGAAGTTCACAAACTACTCCGTAGACTTCCTGCCAAGTCATGTGTACTCGACCCGATCAACACCATTCTTATTAAAGATTGTTCTTCATCTTTTGCATATATTTCTTCTCAGATTTTAAACCTAAGTATTGATCATGCTCATGTTCCTTCTGTGCTGAAAACTGCCCACATCATTCCTGTACTTAAAAAGCCTAATCTTGATCCAGAAATTCTGTCTAACTATCGCCCTGTCTCCAACATTCCATTTTTGTTTAAATTGCTTGAAAGAATAGTTTTTGCTAGATTAACAGACTACTGTCTTGAAAATAACCTACTCGACCCATTTCAATCTGCCTACCGTCCCCACCACAGTGTAGAGACCCTCCTTCTTAATGTATCTAGTTCCATTCTCCATGAAATGGATGTGGGAAAGGTAACTGCCATGATACTCCTCGATCTGTCTTCTGCCTTCGACACTGTTAACCATAATTTTTTGTTGAATTCTCTTAAATCTCTCGGAGTAAAAGGTAGAGCCTTAGAGTGGTTCAGGTCATATTTGTCATGTCATTCACAAGCAGTCATGATCAATGGCTGTTCTTCTGAGTTTTTACCTCTGACCTGTGGTGTTCCGCAAGGCTCTGTGGGCGGGCCGGTCCGCTTCTCATTATACCTGATAGGACTGAAAAACGTTTTCCGGAATTACTCTCTGCATTATCATATTTACGCAGACGATATCCAGATTTTTGTATCCTTCAAGCCCCATTCAGCCGCTAGCGCGATTTACAATCTTGAAAGATGTGTAAGAGATGTTCATACTTGGTTAAGTTCACATTCTTTGAAGTTAAACTTTGCTAAATGTGAATTCTTATTGTTCGGTTCGAAGAGTCAGTTGTCTAAAATAACTGATACATCTATTAACATTGCAGGTCATAATATTGCCGTATCTCAAGCTTGTCGTAATCTTGGCGTGTTCCTCGATTCAAGCATGACTATGTCTTCTCATATTCAACATGTTTGCAAATCTGTCCGTTACCAGTTACGTAACCTTGGTTTCATACGTAAATACCTGACCCCTAGTGCCACAGAGAAGATTGTACATGCTTTAATATCATCTAGACTTGATTTTGGCAATGCCCTACTGTTCAACCTTCCCAAATCTCAATTAACATGTTTACAGAAACTTCAGAATGCTGCTGCTCGTATAATATCGTTGAGTACCAAATCAAGCCACATCACCCCTGTACTTAAAGATCTGCACTGGTTGCATGGGTGTCGATCACGGGGGGGGGGGGGGGGGGGATGGGGGGGATATATCCCCCCCCCCCAATATTTCAAGTGGGGGGGGGGATGGCCTGTATTATCATCCCCCCCCCCCAATAATTTAGGGTAGAAAATTTATAATAATATGATGATGAAAAAATGAAAAGTTTGATCATGATGATTATAGTATGCCATCAATCAATTTGTTTCCCTCGCAATTTGTGTATATTGTTTAAAATAAAAACATTCTTTTCCAGGACTTTTAAACAGATGGGTGGAGGTTCAAGATGAAAAAGAATGAAATGTTTATGTATATGATATTTTTTAACACATGACATAAAAGGACCCCGACAAAAAACAACTTTTGTTGATAGGGTGTTCCATCCCACCAGTAATATGATCATATTTTTACAATTTGTTAATAAGTGAAATCAATTAATGGTTTCAGAAAGAATAATCATTCATTTCTCTCTAAAGCGTATCTTCGGATATAAACATCGGATGTTTTTTTTCATGTTATTCTTGTTATTGTTATGGACTTGAATAACTAAACTTGATTGATTTTTTCTTATTTTGGCAAAAAGAAATCTCTTTTGAGTTTGGAAAGGGATGACAGTTTTGCATTCTATATGAGCACACTCATGCGGTACGTAAATTTCATTTTAACACTGATGGTTCAAGAAAATGTTGGAGAAATATCATAACATGACAGTTGAGTTTTGATTGTTTTTATGTTTGTTTTTGTTTCATGCACTTATAAAGCATTTAAAACATGTTAAAATCGTCTAAGGAATGACGGTAAGCCCGATGGCGCACGAGAAGCCACACAGTTTGTAATTTGTGCTAGTCTTAATTTGTCCGAATCTGCATTTTATCATCATGCATTAAGAAGAAAAAAGATATTGCCAGTCGGGTTAGATTTAAGAGAGAAGTTGTATACATCATGTTCGATAAACAGATCACTTTGTACATGGTCCAGACAATTTTTGTCATTTTTTCTTTTGCCAGCCGATGGGGGGGGGGCACGTGCCCCCATGCCCCCCCCCCGTAGTTACGCCACTGTGTTCTCGGACATTCTTTCATTGTTGCAGTGTACTGTACTTATATAATTTTTTTGAAAATTCAATTTGTGTTACAAGAAGCCTATTCTAAACTCATACAGTATGAGTTTAGAATATAGGCTTCTTGTAACACAAATTGAATTTTCAAAAAAATTATATAAGTACAGTACACTGCAACAATGAAAGAATGTCCGAGAACACAGTGGCGTAACTACGGGGGGGGCATGGGGGCACGTGCCCCCCCCCCCAATCGGCTGGCAAAAGAAAAACGGGGAAGAGGAGAAAGGAAGAGAAACGTATATAGTGGGAATGAAGAAATTATTGTTCATTATAATGTTAAATTGTAATAATGTTATGTTATAATACATAAGAAACATTTTTTCATAACTTTATTTTGCTCAGGTCTTCATTGTTCCCGGTACTCGCATTGTCTGTTTAACGTTTTTAAGTCAATATACACCAAATATATTTCCTCGCACTTCGACTTATTATTGTTTTATGTAGTGACATACGGTTCTTTTTCATGACTACTTAAAGTGATTGCCCCATTTTAAGGTGTTAATATAAAACATTTCCTGTCCGTGCTTACGTTCGCACTAGTAGATTGGTGAGATATGTCTGCTCTTCATGAATTCCTAAAAATCAGTCCTTAAAATGTCCCTTTTTCTGATCTGAATATAAAAAAATTTCAGCTCGTGCTTCGCGCTCCTATCATTTGTTTAGTGAAATACGTATCGTACGGTCTTAGTGAATTCTTACAAACAGGCCTTAGAATGCCTCTCTTCAGGTCTGAATATCCTAAATTTTCAGCTCGCGCTTCGCGCCCGCAACATTTGATGAGTGAGATGCGTATTATCATGATTACAATGACTACAAAAAGTGCTTCATGTGTTTAGATGTAGCAAAATCAGCAAACGCTTTGCACTCGCATTAGATGACTATGGTGAGATATGTATACTCTTAATGGATTCCGTAAAATCCGATTCCGAAGCCGTAATCTAGCCTAGCATTAAGTTGTGTTCTTGTCATTGATGGCAAGTTGATAAGTGTTTAAGAATTGGATCTATATAATATAAGGGTACCGGCAAGTCCACGCGCATGCTTACTCATATTCCGAAGACGCAAGTCATGAATATTCATATTGGCTTCCACAGCTGCGTTGGGAAAAATAATTTCGCGTCCCGGACGTCGGTTTTACCTTTACCTACATCATTGGGTTTAGTACGGCACCACTTCATACACCTCGCGCAAATCGGACTCTAAACACGTAGTGTTGACAGTTGGGACAAAAAATACATCCTTTATATAACATTCAAGTCTTTTTCATACCCTCGCAAATTTGACTATAAACACGTAGCATTCCTAGCGAAATAGATACAATTTTTCAATTTTTAAGTGTTTTTGACACCCTTATTACGTTACGTACGTAACGTGCCCTATCTTGAAAAAGACATCATTTTTACGTGTTTTTTTTTTGGTCGCACATGGTATCCACTCGTTAATGTAAGTGCCCCCCCCCCCCCCCGATCCATATCCACTTCACAATTTTCCTACAAAGTGCTGGAAATACAGAGCTCAAATTGACTTTTTTTGTTCGGAATATCAAATATCTTAGGCTTGCGCTTGCTTTATTGATTTCCATGATAAAAAGGTATTTAGAATGCCCAGATTCTAGGTCAAAATCTGAAACACAAGCGCGCATGTCTATTAAAATTCTCTATTCAAATCATTATCCAGTTTCAGATCACAATATCAACAATTTTCTGCTCGCGCTTTGCGCTCGCATTATTAATGTAAGAAGATTTCCAATTACTCATCCTTTTCATGATTTGTAAAAAATGAATAGAGTGTCTCATGTTTATGTCTAAATCTCGAAATTTTCCGCTCGCGCTTCACGCTCGCATCAAGTGTTCATTTATTTACTTATCCTTATCGCGATTACAAAAAGTGCTTATATAGAATTTCCATTCTTCAAGTAAAAATGTCAAAATTTTCAGCACGCGCTCGCATTATTCGATTGTTGAAAAATGTAACGTCTTCATGGCTAACTGCGAGCAGCCGTTAACAGATCCTTTTTATATCAGATCAAAACTTAGGCCTATATTACAAATTTCTGCTCGAGCATCACGCTCGCATAAATATTTCGTCGGATACACACATCTCGTTTAGGATCACAAATATTGCCCAGAATTTTTAAATTTTAGGACAAAAAAACATGAAATAGAAAAAAAATACTATTAAAAATTTATTTTTTTAGGACAAAAAAACATGAAATAGAATAAAAATTACTATTAAAAATTTATTTATTTGAATAAGGCTTATGAGATAATGATATATTTATACATTTCATAAGAATAAAGCTTAGAAGTGAATATTAGGACTACCCCTTCAAAGAAACAAACAAAAATCAACTTCGAGTGGCCGATCGGGAAAAATGTGGCTGAAAAAATAATTCCGCCCCCCCCCCCCCCCCCATTGGCGAAGGCTGATGGATCCGCCCCTGAAGTATCAATAAAAAATATTATTTGCTTTTTCATATATAAAAGTAAATAGTATTATCCACTGATTTTTTCTCATATTTTTATTTTGACACATATTGTTCAACTTTGTTATAATATGAATACTTTACTCACGAAGACAACAATGCACTGTGTATAGTACACAAATAGTGAATGTTCATTCGTGCAATGGACAGAATACTTCACGAGGTGAAAGATGAAATGAATGATCCATTCAACTCGGCTACGTACGCCTCGTTGAATGGATCATTTCATATTTCACCTCGTGAAGTACTCTGTCCATTGCACGAATGAAAAGAACATTCATTATTTGGTTTATATGACACCTAGAAATAGATTCTTTTTCATAAGAAATTTGTGAATTTCGATGCAAAATATGCTCATGCAGTGCGAGCTCGGTTTGTTGATTTTGCGCGCTGCAAACACGAGTGGTGCCTGCATGCAGCCTGTAGGCTGGGTGCGCGCGTGCAATGGACAAAATCGTATGGATCCAAAATTGCACGATGAATGGATCTAAAATTGCACGGTTGATGACGTCATTGTATTTTTTTTTTTTACAAGTGCACACCTAGTTACCAATAATGCATATAGCATTTCCATTTATTTGAAAGCAGGATAAAAGAGCATTGTAGATTAAATGCCTTGCTCACGGGCATAGGTGCCGCGGCCGGGATCGAACCCCAAACTTTCCATGTATAGCCAGGCGCCTTAGACCACTCAGCCACGGCACCTAAAATGTGAAAAAAGAAAGAATGATCGATATCTGGATATCGACCAACCAAGGTGCCGTGGCCGAGTGGTCTAAGGCGCCTGGCTATACATGGAAAGTCCGGGGTTCGATCCCCGGCCGCGGCACCTATGTCCATGAGCAAGGCATTTAATCGACAATGCTCTTTTATCCTACATTCGAATAAATGGAAATGCTATATGCATTATGGTAACTAGGTGTGCACTTGTTTAAAAAAAAATCAGTTCTCCACCGGAAAGGGGGTGGGGTGTTTTAGGGAGGGTCGATCGGGGGGGGGGGGTAGGGTCCAGGGCTGAGTTTGTTGTTGAGATTGAAATTAGCCACCTTTCGCAAACCTCAGGGACGGTAACATTAGGGTCCCCTAACACAAAAGTTAATGATTAATCATACACTTGATTTTAAGATTGATTGTACATTATACCAAGGAAGTTTCAAAGATGGAGTAACAGCAAATAAAATCTCTTTGAACAAGGTTAAAAGCCGCCAGCAGAAAGTATGTCAGGCATGCACTTTGCTCAACATCTCTTGCAATTGTGAAGACAAATGATTCCCGCATGACTCCGCAGCTAATACTAGGTCATACATAAAGAGAAATATGCTTTTGTGATGATAATTACTTTTTCGCTGCATCTTGGTCTGGTTATATGTGTAGTACATAATTCGGAGGCATGCGAAAATAAACTATGCAATATGTCCCGAAATATGACTCAAATTTGCTCGACTGGGCATTTGCGGGCACTCATCTGGCATATACAGTAATGAACAACAAATATTCTACAGACCACATTTGAAATTTTCATTCGCCGCAAACGATCTGAAAAGTGTTAAAATCTGGTTTTAGTAAAGGTCAAATTCTTTCTTTTTTCACTAATTACAGGTTATTGATATAATTTGGGCAAATATCTCGTCGTAATAGTGCTTGGTTATTGATGTTTTGTCATGCATTCAAATTTCAGTTTGTTTATTAATATGAAAGATGGAAAATTGATACAAATTGATATTCGTAAAATTCACCCCTCTGCTTTCTTAACTGAAACTGGCGGCTTCGAAGGCGGACATCAAAAGGTCCTTATTGCCGTTCTTTCTGTTGCGCTTCTTTAGAAATGAATAGCTGCTTGAATAAATTTGTTGCCTGTTGGAACTCCAGTCATAGAATCTTCTTGATTATACACTGTAAAAAATAAAGTGCTAATTTAGCACTTACAGTGCTTGTATAGTGACTGCACTACGAGTGCTATTTTCTAGTTTGAATTTGAACTACGAGGCGATGTGTTTTTAAAAAAATGTTGATGGCTTCAATTCGTTTAGGTTTTATTAATGATTTATTTTTTTGTACAGGGTATTTGGAAAATCTCTTTTTTATTTTAATATTTGACACTGGGAAAAAATTGAATATGTTGAATTTATTACAGAAGTTTATTTTTAATGCATATTATTATCATTAATATTGTTTATAATTATGTATTGGAAGATGTCTGACATTGTGTTTTATTGTAACACTTAAGGGAAAAATAGTGTTAAATTTATGAGTTGTCAAGGTATTTATCAATTTGTAAAGTTTTATTTGTTATATGTATTTTATTTTGTATATGAATTGAAGTTGTCAATAAAAACTACTTAATACAAAAAAAAATCAAATGACAAGGATCTATCTAGGTGTCATATAATAATCTTTATCAATCTATACATAGGTTACTACGCACAAATCCTAAGTTTGGCTCTACAATGGCTCATGTACGCAAACAACACCAAAACAGCGCACCGATCAAGCTAACGTCGCTTTCTGTGCGGACAGTGCATGCGGTTATCCTATCCATCAGTGGCTGAGTTGTTAGGGAAATGTTAGCACTAACTATAGCTCCCACTAACAGCGTTTCTGTGCAGCCGGTACAGGTGGACACAATATTTTAGTCAATAATTTATTGAAGGGAAAACTGATTTGATCGTATTTGAAAAGTCCAATTCCCGAATTATCACTTGAATGGATATAATTATACCATTTGAACCAAAAAAAAAATGCTCTTTTAATTTGGCAGGCATCATCTTGAGATGGAAATATTATGGATTCATAATAATACTCCTCAAATAAAGAGATCAAACAAAAAATACGACTTCAAAATATTCACGTTTATTCAGAACATTCTCACTTGTAAAATATAACCAATATTTTTTAGTATAATATCTTAGATTTATTGTACAAACACTACACATCGGTCGAATTGCACTGAGAATCGTTACATAAATCATTTCCTTTAAATATCACTCTGAATCGAAACTAAATCACATGTCATCATGACGATCATTAAAAAAATGATACTAGAAAATAGTAATAACCAAAATTATAAGCATAAACAATTTTGAATTCTCTGTTTGAAAAGTGAAACCATTTATATGCAGAAAATTAACTTTTCAAAGAACATTTGAAACGTACAGAAAATGTAAAAGGATACGATAAAAGGATTGTTTCTTTCAAAATAGTCATAAAAAGTGTGCCTGTCTGATCCCTGATGAAGGAATGGGGGGGGCGGGGGAGGATAATGTGTAGGTAGCTAATGGGCACCAGCAGCTGCACTCTAAAAACACTGAACCCCATATTGGGCTATTTCAACGCAACATTGCGTAAAACTTACAAAATATCTTTTTACCCAACCGACATGCATGTTCACATTTTACCCAATATTGGGTAAACCTTTTTTTTTCAGATTGTATATAGACCCGGTTTATTTCAAGGTTTTTTTTAAAACACGTGTACATGTTGGTATCAATAATGCACAAAGCATTTTCATTTATTTGATGCAAGATAAAAGAGCATTGAATAGAAATACGCCTCGGTCAAGGGCCGTACGTGAAGGGAATCGAAACCCGGACTTTCATTGTACATGTTGTATAGTCGGCCGCTTTAGACCACTCGGCCACGACACCACGCCTAGTTTCCTAGATAGCTATCGATCGAGCGGAGGTGCCGTGGCCGAGTGGTCTAAGGCGCCTGGCTATACATGAAAAGTCCGCGCGGGGTTCGATCCCCGGCCGCGGCAGCTATGCCCCGTGAGCAAGGCATTTAATCTACAATGCTCCTTTATCCTGCTTTCAAATAAATGCAAATGCTATATGCATTATTGGTAACAGGGTGTGAACTTGTTTAAAAAAAATATATATATATCGAAGTAAGTTATTGAGTGACATCATTATTTTTTATTGGTAAATATATGTATAGTGTAAGAAACACAATACCATCATTCTCATTACAATGATTATTATTGTTATCAATATAATCATCATTATTTAAATGACTACAATCATAATAATGTAACTGTTACTAAAATGATCATTATTTCGTGCTAATATTCACTACTACTTTCTTCGTTATTTTAATTATTAATATCATTATGGCTATCAGTGATTATCGTTATAATTTATTATTATCAATAAGATTATTCCTATCATTATCACTGCCATCATCATCATCCTTATTCAATATTAATATGTTTATTATTAGAATAGAAAATGATCTGCTCAGACTTCGATAGATTTCGGGCATGTTACGATATTTTCATATTTTCAAAAGGGCTTAACAGGTGGAATTTTCTTAGGGTAGCGTATTGGATGGCAGGTAATGGGGACGTTGCAAAATGATTTTTAATGAACAATTATGCACAGGTTGGTTGCTGTTCTTTAAAAAATACATACCTTGATGAGGAGGGGTGGGGGGGGGGGGTTACCAACTAAACGATGTAATGGGAAAGTGCATGCACCCTACAATCAAGTTGGTTTAAAAAACAGACAGAAAATAGGATTACACGCGAGGGGTTGACAAAAATCCGCCAATATACAACAACAGATCAAAAGTTATGAATGTTTAAACCTCAATTATGTGACGCCATATGCGAGCAACTGCGTCTTTAAATGTAATATATATTCCAAAAATTTTTATATTTATGGTACATGATCGATGAATGAAAATGTTTTTTTCACTATGTAAAGAGGCGTTTCATATTATATGAAATACTGAGGTAAAATATTCATTTCTGATTTTCTGAGAAAATTGCATCTTTTAATGAAAATTCCACAAATTTCCATATTTAGTGGTGAATGATCGACGAATGTAACAATCTGTTTTATCATAGAAGTATGACATGATAAGTCTCATATTACAGAAAAAGCATAAGTTAAATCCTTTTCGATTTTCATGAGAAAAAATGCATTTTATGGATTTTATGACTTAGGCGTAAAACGTTTCCTACGTAATTGGTTATGTACCAGTGCCTGGCGTTATTATCAGCAAAAAGCTGTCGTGTCGAGTTCTTACGGGAGTTACCACATCAGAAACACAACAGATACAGCGGAGCTGCTCGTATGCGGCGTCGCAAAATAAACAAATATATATGTGACGTGAAGGTGGGGCGCATCAACCGTCATCGTCAAGGAAACATAATTCGAGTTGTCCAGTTGGGGACGTAATGAGGATTTATGATATTTCTTACAACAATCATGACCATAACATTTACATTAATATTTGTTTTAATTCTTGTATGTTGTTCAGTGTTGTATCCGAGCCCGACTCAACCGAGACCCGGCTCTACCGAGACCCGGCTCTCGGAGAACGAGGCCACGGTTGGCCGGGAAATTCAAGCTTCGAAGCAGAGGCCGATGACGTAAGTTACTGCCTCGAGACCGGCCTCAAGGAGGCCTTGAGGGCGAGGCCTGTTTCGATACAGACCACACTGATCTCGTTTCTCTAATTCTTTTTCAGTTCTATCGAATTGGTCCACCTTGCCAGCAATAGTTGGCGCCCTATACAATTAAAACAAAGCTTCTACAGACCGACCGTCATCACTGTTATAGAAATAATGCGTATCCCCTCAAGCTTACATAAATTGCACGACGAATAAAATATATAAAACAAGTAATGCATAATTCGAAGTATAAAATATCCATAGTCTTAAACATGATTAAACATTATGTAAACAAAGTATACAACATCTTGTCCATACATATAATAAGATATTTTTCTGAGAGTGAAACACTATACAGAACGTTACCAAAAAAAGAAAACTTTGCTAGAAAGTCATAAAAATAATTATCCCTATTCTGTACCAAGAAATGAAAATAAAAATCTAATTCATAAGTCATAAAAGAAGTAAAACGGCGATGTGTTTGTGACAAAGTGGTTGAGCAACCACCCCCCCCCCCCAAAAAAAAAAAAATGTAGGCATATTAATCCTTCTGAACATTTGATTTCCTTAATTGACAGAGATTGTGAATGACTGAACAATGCTGATCATTGACATCTTTATTTCAGGGGCGGTGATCGGGATTTTGTCACAGCCGAGGAGGGGGGGGGGGGCAAACGGCTCTCTTGAGTTCATCCGACTTCTTTAGATGCCTTCTTTTTGGAAGTGTTGCCTCGAGTATTAGATTGCATTAGTGATCCAAGTCAAACGAATCCTACGCAAGGTGAGCGTTTCTAGGAAGGACTTGTCGGACTTTTTATCCAACAAGTCTTTGTTTTATCCGACAATTACATTAGTAACAGTCCTTCTAAGCCAATCAAAATCTAGGAATGTTATCAAATCTGACAACTTTTGTCGGACAAAAATGTTGATGAAACACTCCCCAGGCCAACCAAAGCTATTACATTATTTCCAAAATCATAGCATCAGTCGGTTTGCATGATGTTGGTTTCGTTGGTGTGACTAGCACAAGTCTTTGTCGGCGGCACCGTCAACGTATAGTACAATGTATATTCAGTCAACGTATAGTCCGTGGTGGTCAGAGCGTGGAAATGGGGAGTTTTCACAACATAGAAAATCTATTGTCAAAAGCCCTTCATGACCAAGCAGACTTTGTCGAAAATCAGTGAATCAAAACAGCAGTGTCGTCCTGGACTCTGGACAAAGTAACGACATATTTGCCATTTTTCTTCAGCTCAAAATCTTAGGACGTTCTGTTGTCCCGGTTCGCCAATAATTTCGACAGTGACCTCAAATCTGTTCATTGTGGTTTTACGGGCATTTTCAATAGATTTTCAACGTTCCACAAAGGGTCTGTGTAGTTCTTGCGAAAACTCGCTAAAGCCACAGGAACACCGGCGAAACCAACTCCTGACCGACCACATATCACCTTATTATTTCCAATGACATACCATCGGTCAGTTTGGAGTTTGTATAGTTGGTGTGACCTAGGACATATTTTGTAGAATAAAATCAACGTACAGTCTGTGCGTCTCGGTGAAAGACATACCATAAACTCATTGCCTACGAGAATACGGTCTTCCCTGTATAAACCCTATGCAAATCACATAATCCAGTAGTCAACAGGTTAAAGTCACAGTCGAGTAGTGACAATGTGACATGATTTGAGATGTAGTCTTTTAAAATAAAGACGATTGGTTATCAAACCACCATGGATAAAAATGTAAAAAGGGGAAATTCCAGTCTGTTCCGTCATAATTTAAAGTCCGTGTTATTTTGAGGAAAGTTGGATGGATTCTTCTCGTCAGCTTTTGCAAGGTTGAAATGATGAAGAAAAGGGGGAAATGATTCCTTTAAAAGAGTGTTTATAAATCAGTATCGTGAGGATCTCGTCATTTGTGCTTTCATGAATTTCGGCCAACTGCATGAGTCCAGTGAAAAATACACAAAACATTAAAAAAAAATAAAACAACCAACCAAAAATAAAACAGTCATGTTTGAAATACCAGACAGTCTTGAAGTCACTATGTGACGTATCAAAATGTACAGAGAATCATATATCAGTAGCCTAATACCACGTTACGGCCACACCAACGAAACTGATTCCAAACCGACCGATAATGAGCCATTCAATATAACACAATAGCTTTGATCGGCCTGGAGTCGGTCTCGACGCGTTGTGACCGTGACAAGATTTTGCGGCGAGGTCAAGATTGGTCTTGTATTGGTGCATGTTTTGCGTTAAGAAAGTAAGGTTGCCTTGCAGTTGATGTTCAGTCAGTCATCATTAGTCTGTCCGCGCGTCCGGGCCAGACAACATGACATATATATATATATATATATATTTATTTATATAAAATATTTCCCTTATCCCGTACAAATCGGCGGCACCCCTCATTAGGCCACACACAAATACTTTATATATAAAACAAACACTTATACTGGGCACCATTCTGTATTTCCATTGGCTTTCAAAATACGAAGCATGCATGCGCTTTTCAAAAAGTAGGTATAATCAGTGGCGTACCTAGGATTTTCCACAGGGGGCAAAATCGGCCGCCAAAAAAATTGACAAGCAAAAAAAAAAAAAAAAAAAAAAAAAAGGGGGGGGGGCAATAAAGGTCTTCAAGCTCGTCAGGGGGGCATTAAAGGTCTTTCAAGCTCGTCAGGGGGGGCAGTGATATGTATTTTGTATGGGTTGTGGCTCGTCAGGGGGGGAAGAGTGCTCCCCCTGCCCCCCCCCCCCCCCGTAGGTACGCTAGTGGGTATAATGTTGCCATGGAACATGATACACAAATGGGCATCTACTACATACATCATAATTCAAAATAAACATTTCCGATGAAAAATGATATCGAAATATCTCGGCTCATTCTCAATATAATGGGGTAAATGATGTACATGCATCGTATTCAAACAGGAGAATCACTGTGAACATGGCGAAAATAAGAAAACGCAAACTCTGGTCAAATTTAAATAAAAAATCTGCATGATGACATCATTTTGATCGTGTTCTTGGTGTTTTCACAATCGTAATATTCATAGGTAAATAAATCCACGAATATATACATAATATATAAATGTTAGTGTCCTTATATTTAGCTGATTGTCTTAAATCCGATATACAAGGCATTCACAGTTAGAATTACACCATAAGATCTATTACAAGATAACAATATAAAATTGAATCATACATTTGAAATAATTGTTTTCAAGGTGTACAGATGAGACAAAAACCTGGACATATTTTGCCATTTTAGCAGTTTAACAGCTTAAGTGATTACATACAGTGACTACTTTGGGAAGTGATGCAAGTTGAAAAAAAAACCTTTCATTCTCGTATATAAGTGTGACCAAAGCAACCACAACTGAGGCTTGACGTAAGAAAAGTTCGTTTGTAAATATTTATACACTACTCGATAAATTAAAACACATTTCAAATTCTGTTGTAGGACTTAATATACATGATATAACTCGGAAGGGAAAGCTTGAGCACATAACCCCTATCTTATCTGACCTTTACTATATCTACCCGGATCAATAGATATCGTATTAATACCTAAATTTACAGTGTCCGTGATATCCCTCCTCGTCTTCAGGACCTCCATAATTAGTCATATAATTTTTTTTTAGAGTTCCCGTAAAAAATTGGTTTGAAAGGAAACATATATAACTGTTGCGTAAAACAACGCCAAATACTATTTGTAAAAAATACCCATGAAACGTGTTCTTTGTTACTCCATAAAGTGCTTGTTCTTATTTAGCCCAATATTTGGGCAACTTTTATTCAAACTTTCAAATATATTCTCTTTCATCTATGTGAATAAATCTTGGAGATGGGAATTTCCAGAAGGTTGCACCATCAGTAAGGAATTCCCTCCCACCATACATTCAGAAATATTACCTGACAAAACAGATTCAAAGTATAATGAAAAACTCACCTATTTCTGAATGCCCATTTGAGTTGAATATAATTATATCTATTGTATTGGTTTAAATTTTCTCATATTATTTTTAACCCTTTGTCCAGAATGATTTTTTTTTAATGAGACTAAGATCGTGTTTTTCACTATCATATTAAAAATCAGTTGCAGTAATCTGAGTAAACTCAACGCAACTAAAAAACACAACGATGTAACTATAAGCAAGTGTAGTTCTAACCAAGTGAGCCCCGGTCCGCTTCTCGGGCCGGAACTCCCTGTGTAGTTCCGAATCTTCAATTAAAGAAAATACAATCTAACTACAGATTGTGATGAAAATGCACAATAAAGATACCAATTATGACTATAATAACATGTTACGAAAAATACATTTACTAATTTTCGACGGGTGTTTAGGCCTTCCACGATAAATATAAAGCTTGATTTTTTTCCTTAAATTTAAATCTTTGAAAGAAATTTGTATGTAACACGTTTCGAAAAAGTATGTGTTCTAGTATGAGATCCAAAAACTAACAAGTGCTCATTATCTATACATAAAATACTCTCATATACATGATATAATTGTGATGTGACACTTATTCTGTTAACTTTCATTTAAAACAAAATAAAAAAATGAACTTCTCAGCTTGTTCGTTGACTAATGGTTTCGAAAGTTCTCAAAGCGAGGATCATCGAGGGTACACGAGACCGATTTGCTCGTATTTTCTTTCATCGGAGATTTCCAGCTTAGTTATTATTCAATATAAACTGAAATTTATCCTCGATCACTTGACTAAGTTGTGGTTAGTTATAAACAATTATGATTAAAAATATTACGAGGAAATAATATCAGCCTTTTGGACCCTTGGTCTCGCGGCCGTGTACTAGATGGTAACGAGATAACATATTCTTTTCTCCAAAGCGTTCTATACATTTGGAATAACTATTTCTTTAAATTAACTATACGACCTTGACCGGGGGTCCAGACGATGCTCTAAACAGTTGCAGAATATACATAAACTTCTTGCATGTCTTGAGAAAGATTCCCTATGATTAAAAATAATTTCAACTCTGGCATCTGTTGTTGTTATTGTTGTTCTTATTTGGGAACCAAAATGGCCTTCGAAACGCTCATTTTGGAGATGTAAGGACTACGATGTAACGCAACAACAGTCGGTGTTGTGAGAGTAAAGAATCTCTATTTTCATGCAATACTGTACCATCATAATTAATGTTGAAACACGATGTTACACCTTGAAATTTGAATATAACACCAACATAGTGTCAATATTACAAAATGAATAACGCCAATGGTTGTTGAACCTACTGGTGTTCGATGTTTGGTGTGGTCTTCTCACAAAACCGACTGGAGTATTTTTTACAGTATTTTTTCAGTGTAGATGATAACAATGGACCTCAATGGCGTTCACACCTTGAGTGACGTTACTGATCGAAATTGAGGTACTCTCTCCATAGAGGTGGACCTCTCTATCATGTCTCTTGAGAACTGTAATAGCGCCCTCTATGATTCGAGCAGTCCAATTGCTGTTGCCGAAAATGTAAACATTTCTTCGAAACCTCTGGCAGGATATAAGGTCATAGATATTCGTGTCACCTTTATACTCTTGAAGGAGATTCCACACATCGAAATCCAAGGAAGCAGCCTATTTTGGGGATAATCTGACGATGTTAGAATTTCATAAAAAGTAAAGAATCTCTATTTGCATGCAATACTGTCATGACTTATCGAGACCGATCCCATGCAGGATCGACCCCGAATCTCGAAATTAGACTTGCATGGCTCCTTAATTTTGCCGAGATTGACGAGTTACACGAAAATAGGTCATCGGGTGATAATAATGAAACCATGGAGATCTGTGTTTGTGAAACCATGTCCGTTTCTTCTCCGCATCGTAATCAACGAATATGTACCGGAGAGTCATGCTGCGTACCATGGAATATCTCACGAAAATACGTCGATCTCAGAAAGATGTACGCTCGGTTAGGAGAACGCCGTCATTCGACCCCGATAGATATCATCTCAATGCAGCGAGTGTGATACTCGTCTCTGAAACGATTTCCTCTGAAGTTGTAACTGGGACGACATCTCTCTCCCGGATGATGTTACCATGATGTATATCACACGCTTATATCCTCACCGAACATCTCATAAATACGATGTCGGATTCGATAGTCCGTGTCGGGGGTGCTTGTTGACAAGTTCCAGTCATTACAATAAAATGTGAATTGCAAGGGATAATAAAATCGCAAGTGAAAGAGTCCATCGTGTGGTTCCTATATGGGGATTATAAGAAAATGGAACAAGATTATTAAATACTCAGTAAGAAAATAAATCAGCGTATCCATGTATGAAAATTCCAAAGTAGACTCTGAAATATAATATTAGTTAGGTTTTGAATGGCTTAAAAACTATTTATTGAAAAAATATAAAGGGTATTCATTTGTAATTCTTTGTCTTCTTTTTATTCGCATTTCTACCTTTTCGTTTCTTTTCTTTTTTATTCTTTTTTTTTTTTATTCTTTCCTTTTTTTATTCTTTTCTTTTTTATTCTTTTCTTTTCTTACCCTCCACCACTACCTCCTTCATATGTTTTCTTGTTGTGATTGTTTTTGTTGTTGTTGTTCTTCTTCTACTTCTTTCTCTTCTTTTTTTCTCTGACTTCTTCTTTTTCTTCTTCTTCTTCTTCTTCTCCTTCTCCTCCTCCTTCTTCTTCTTCTCCTTCGTTTTTGTCCTCTTCCTCTTCCTTTCTTCTCTTCCTTAATATTTCTTTCCATAATGTCTTACAACAACTTCAAGTCAGTCAGACCAACAAATCCTCCTCCAAACCAAACAATGGTAGCCTACATTTGTGTGTCATTCAAAATGACCTAACAGCTTTGTTCGATCAGGCCCCGTCTTACAAAGAGTTGCGATTGATCAGAACTATGGAAAGCCAGCAACATTAACATCTAAAATGCATGTTTGTGCGAAATATTATATGCTGTATACTCATACATTCAAGTTTTTTTTAATGTGTGCTTCTCTTTATTTACAAAGGACATCGACAAATTTCCTGTATAAAAATAATGACATTGATGGATTGATCCATATAGTTGAGGCTGATCGGATCCATCGTAACTCTTTGTAAGATGAGACCCCGATCGAACAAAGCTGTTACGTCATTTGGAATGACATACATGTAGGCGACCGTTGGTCCGTTAGTAGCTCTATGATTGGTCGGTTTGGAGTCGGATCCATTGGTCTCGCCATAGTCTGACCATCGGAGATTGTAATATAATTATCTCTATGAGTCTGACTGACTTCCACATTAAGTCATGTTATTATAAAATGCACTTGTACTTGTTTTAAGATATTAGGGAAGAGAATAAAACATCGTGCAAATTTCCTGTAAAAAAAATATGACGTTGATGGATTTCCATACAGTTGAGGTCGATCGGATCAATCCTAACTCTTTGTGAGATGAGGCCCTGAGCTCCGTAATACGAAGGTTTGCGATGAATTCCGGGGGATAGGGGCACATAGGCATTGACGAGTGCGCGACCAACACGTAAAAGGGATATCTTTTTCAAGATAGGGCACGTTACGTACGTAACGTAATAAGGGTGTCAAAAACACTAAAATAATGAAAAAAGGGTATCTATTTCGCAAGGAAAGCTACGTATTTAGGGTCAAATTTGCGAGGGTAAAAAGACTAAAATGTTATATGAAGGAAGTACTTTCTGCCCCAACAGTCAACACTACGTGTTTAGAGTCAGATTTGCGCGAGGTGTGGGAGGTGGGGCCGTACTAAGCCCAATGATGTAGGTAAGGTAAAACCCACGTCCGTGACATTAAAATATTGCTGTACTTGTTTAGGGTTCACTTCAGGGAATACTTGCTGAGGGTATCGTTTTGTTTCCAATACTTGTTAAGGGTAGGGTTTCACACGTCAATTTTCAGGATATGGGAAATACTTGTTTAGGGTGCTTTTTCGGGACCCCATGGTCGCGCATGGCATCCACTCGTCAACGGAAGTGGCCCCCGGGGATGAATTGTAAATATGAAAGAACCGCACTGATTGGTTCCCGGTCAGCATTTTAAACAGAGTGCGCATGTAAAGATGATCTTGATTGGTCATTGGTATTTAGCGATAGATTGCAAACCTTTGTGTAACGGAGCCTTGGTACTGTACCACCATTTGACTCACCATATAAATGACTCACAGCAGACCCACTTTCATCGCTCGAATGATCTGTGCTACACGTCGTAGGCATTCCTGTAAGGTGGAGGAAAATGGTCCATTTTTGTTATAGATTATCAAGCAAATTGAATGCAAAGTGCAGAATCAGCTGCATAAGCGCGAGTGTTGCTGACAATCATGATCACGTGTTCTCGGGGCTGGATCCCCGTATTTCATAATCAAGGGAGGGAGTGGGTAGATTTTTAACTAGCCCCCAATGTATATATATATATATATAAATGTGAGACATTATACATATACAACAGCTTTGGCAACTCTTTGTATTTAAATATGTTGTGAAAGAAATGAATGAAGAGAACAATGGTATATAGACGTAGCTTCAAATCAAGGTTCCCCAGAGCTATCTACCCTTTGGAAAAATTGGTGATGCCGAAAAAATGTCTCTGCCGGGAATCGAACCCGGGCCCCCAGCTTTGAACGCCGCAGAGACCACATAGACGGGTCAGTGGCTAGGGCGACCCCGATCCGATTGACCGTCAGATAAACAGATTCTCGACACCACCAATTAACTTTCCTTTGTCGGGTGTAGGTGAGTATTGACCAATGACAAGCCGCCATGCCTCAGCTGGATCAAAGCCACTAACCCATCTCTGTTGTCTAGTGGTTAAGGCATCGGCGTTCAAAGCTGGGGGCCCGGGTTCGATTCCCGGCAGAGACATTTTTTCGGCATCACCAATTTTTCCAAGGGTAGATAGCACTGGGGAACCTTGATTTGAAGCTACGCCTACCATTGTACTCTTCATTCATTTCTTTCACAATATATATATGTATATTGTATATCCTGCAATAAGAAATTAATGAATAGATTCATATAGAAGGAAACCTAAGTAAAGAGTTTTAATTATTTGCTTTGATATATGAAACTAGATTTTCAACATTTGTCAGGTTGCTAAGTAAAAGCAATCAAAGAACTTTGTGGAATTTGTGGAAATGAAAGAGATCAGACCCCCCCCCCTATATCCCCGCCCCCATCCCGCCGGATATTCACATTGGCGATGACAGTTCAATATGAAAGCTTTGTCACTGATAGCGAGGCTATGATCGATCAATATTACAATGCAAACACTACAAGTTATATCTGAAAACGAATCATTGACGACCGTGGATGCTAAAATAGCATTTATTTACCCTAATCCACTGTCGTTTTTTCAAAATAGCTTGATCTTTTTAACAAACAACTGCGCCCCCAGTCCACCCACGGGGGAAACGCACAGGAAATTAAAAACTTGAAAAGTCGGTTATAAGCAGACCAGTGTATTGACAATCCTAGCTTTCTACAATCTAATCTCAGCACACTTTGGTAGACAAGAATTGTTAATACCAAGGTCTAGCAAACAACCATTTTATTAGTCTTCATATCACGTGGAGTTATAAGATTAATAGGCCTGCTTCTTTATTTTCAAAATGACAACACTGCGCAAGTCTACTCGGGGAGTCTAACTAAGCACACTTTTTGGCCTTCCACCCACACCTACATAGCATGTCGCTTTGTAATTGCAGATGAGCTGTGTCTACAAAGCAACTTATTTTCATTCCTGGTTTCCTAATATTCTATATTTGAATGGGGTAGGGTGTGGTGCTGTTGACGACATTCACAAGAAAGGTCATGTGAAGAGAGAGAGAAAAAAAATAAAACAGATAAAATGAAGCAGAAAGAGAAAGAAACACCACAAAGATAAAACGCGAGAGGGGGAGAGGGACAGAAAGGGTCAGAAATGGAGGGGGGGAGAGAGAGACAAACAAACAGAGACAGAGAGTGACAAAATTATATAGAAAGAGAAAACACAGAACTACTATAGATTCGGGGAGACATAGGAGAAAGAGAGAGGGAGAGACAGAGAGGCGGATTCAGTGGAATTTACACTTTTTCTTTCAATTTATCAAATCATCATTACCATGGTTACTGTGAAGAGATCTACTGTTGATGTGAAACTCGTCATCAATAGTCCTCTCTCTCTCTCTTTCTCTCTCTCCCTCTCCCCCTCTCTCCTCTATGACCAGCAGGCCCCTCCTTCTCCTTTATCTTC
This sequence comes from Lytechinus pictus, assembly GCF_037042905.1. Taxonomy (NCBI): domain Eukaryota; kingdom Metazoa; phylum Echinodermata; class Echinoidea; order Temnopleuroida; family Toxopneustidae; genus Lytechinus; species Lytechinus pictus. The sequence continues at coordinate 44,714,238 of NC_087246.1, read as the reverse complement.
TATTTACCCCTCTCAGACTCTTATCTTTACTCATAAAACCTGCCTCAAGTCGAGATGATGGCCATTTGAATCTGACTAACGAATCAAGTGTCTAAAAGCATAACCTCTGGGCAAAGATCACCTTATAAAATATGACCCCGATCCGTGTTAACAACCATTCTTTTAGTTCACAAGTAATCACGCGAGAAGAAACACTGTCAAGCATGTGTTCTGGAGTTCGGGCAAGCTCGTGGTGACGCGGGAAAAAAACGTGTTTCTGGAGGGGAATTCTTGCTTTTCTTCTTTTCGAATAAAACCTCTTTCAAATGTCATTCCTTATGTTGTGACATTACTATGCAAGCCTATCTGTCGACGATACTTGTTAGATATCATGCTCCCGGGGCTTGTACGAGCTTATACATCATAGTTTATTGATATCTCAAATTATTATATGGTTTCTATAAGAAAATGCTGAGACGAAATGGGGCCATACCATTTTCTAAAAGGGTGTATTTGAAAATTGCAACTTTTGAGTGAAAATGTCCGTCCATGCTACCCTCTTCTTGAAAGCATTAACTGTTCAATTAAATTAACATGGTGATTGGGAAGCCTGTATGTACCAACCTGTGATCTGAATCAGTGAAACAGATGAAAGACAACAAACATTGAAAAATGGCCGAGAAAAAGTGTTTGCCATGATAACCTTCTCTACTTCTCTCGATCCACATTATTTCCACATTTGCCTGCATGCAACAGCATTATAACTCCCACTATTTCTTTGTTTTCAATAATTCTAAATTACATAAAATATTCAGCCTACTTCTGTCATTTGATAGAAAGTAAAAGGTCAGAGTCTTTTGAGAGTATGAGCATGCTGTCACTCAAATAGAAAACTGGACTGGCTTATAAGCTTTGATACTATTTGATGATTTTTGTTGAGTGTTTTGTGTCTGCATTTGATCGCCAAGACAATCAAAACTTTTGTGTTTTCGAAAAGGGCAGTGCTTGAAAAGACATTTCAAGCCATGGAATGAGAGAGGGTGGATGTGCGATAGGACTACCCAAGAAAGCAATGAAAAGCAAAATAAATGGACAATAATCATATAATAGAGAAAGGGAAGATGAAAGAAAGAGAATTATATAAAACAGCAAAGCTAAGAGACCTTTATTGATTTAACTCAAATGAGAGACAGAGAGAGAAAGAGAAGGGAGGACAAGATTAAAAACTCGTGAGATAAGCGGAATAAATGAGCGTAATGGCCTCGCTTACTTATATTACCGCTTTTTTTACACAGTAATGTTAGTTCAGGGAGAGCGAAACCAAGGGGGCTTCAGCCCTCCCCCCCACTTTTTTTTAAAACTAAGTACAAAAGAGTAAAAATTACCATCTGATTGTGATTTTTTGTATGATCAGCCCCCCCCCCCCGCTCGCTTTCAAAACCGTTCCGCGGTCCCTGTAGTGAAATGTTGAGAAGTGAGTTTTTGTTGACTTTTAAGTTTTTCGTGCATGGTTATAAAAAAGTGAAGGCAGTGTCCTCCTCCCCTTAATACAGAAATTACGGTCTAATTTGAATGAATCAGGATAAATTCCAACAACCCCCCCCAAAAAAAAAACAATTTGATTAAGATAATCATAGGCCTATGGGAGGTGAGGGTAAATCTTCAAGTGAACAGATTTTTTTGTTACAATATATATTGAAAGAAAACAAACACCCGCATATAATATACTTACTGGTAGTTTGCGTTTTGGGATTACCACCGTTACTATCCGCGACCTGACCGAGAGGAAACTGGTAGGGGAAGTGGCTAGGGGGCGGCACACTCATCCATGGGGGGTCGCCATCCATTATCGGTGGGGGCGGATGGGTGGCTAAAGAATGAGAGGGTGGTAGTGGGGCACCGGGCCCGTCCCGCTTGCCCCGTTTGTGATGGACCTTCGAATCTATGTTCTCCTGTGCCGATGTCCTGTCGTGTCTGCCGCGGCCTGTGCCTCCGTGCCGTATTCGTTGATGAGCTTTCTCTATGTTATCTGGAATAGAAAGGGATTCATTGCTTAGTTGAAAGGTTAAAAATTACATTTTTCCAATTTACATTTTAGATTTTGCAGAAGGCCTATATATTATGTTTGCATCTTTTGTACTGTATATAAGGCCCTACTTTGTTCAAAAGTTTTGATGATGCAACAATTCCATGTTTCCAAGTAGCCTATCAATATGTCTTTTGAGGCTGCAGTATGTGCATTGCTTTGTTATATTTAATGCAGATGTGGAAATAAAGCTGAAAATATGAAATGAAATAATCTATTTCATAGATCTTACACTAGCATTAGAGGGCCTCTGATCGGTACATGCAACTCAACGAACTTTGCAAAGTTTTGATGTACACCCTCAACGTTCGTTGGAAAAACCTTAAAACGCTTGTTAGAATTTGACCACTGGTCAAATATTTTTTGAAAAAAAAAATTTGACCAGGAAAAAACAGTTGACATACCATTTCATCCTTCTCCCAACAATTCTTCAAATCCTCTCTTTTTCACATCATACCCTGATATATAACATGTATTTTCTACCTTTTAAAAAAATATCAGGAATTTTCTAATGGCTCATTAGCTACTGCAGCAGAAAGTATTCGAGTACCTGATGTATCATTAAGACCGTATTGCAACATTAAAAACAAAGAAATTAAAATTAAAAATTGAAAAAAGTACAGTGAAAATATTACCAATCGTCACACTGCAAAATTAAATTTACCATCATCCTTCAGTAGCTTCGTCTTATTATAATCATCTGTTCTCGTGGATTTTAAAGTTCTTTCTTTGTCACGGACTTTCTTGTCTCTCAGCTGATCCCACTTGTCTTGTTGTCGTTGATGATGATGTCGATGATGATGGCGATGATGATTTCCCCTTAGTCGTCCTACAAGTCCATCTTCATGTTTGGAATCAATCCCAGACGTAGACGGCGGTATTGATTTTGCCCCCGTCTCGATGTTGTCGACATTATCGAAAGCAGCATCGGTTGTCCTTGATAGACGGAGCTCGACATCGGGTTCTTCCTTGATCAAAGGAGAATGGGGTTTACGATGTCGACGCGGCACTTTGTGGAAATCGACTGTGAAAGAAGAAAATACACCAATGATATGCATCAAAGCCTTTCCATTTAATATGTTGAATTCTTTCTTTGGGAAATGAGGAATGTGAATCTATTGCACTGCGTTTGTCTCTTCTTCTTCTTCTTCTTTGTAGTCTGCTTCCTTCAATCCTGAAGATTCTTGCAGAACTTGGTGAAGTGTGTGTCACAAGGGTAAAGTGCATGTGCCAAATATATACATGGTGCGAGTAAAAACAGGTATGGATCTAGCTGTTGTTGCCTTTCGTCAGTTGCAGACGAAAGGCTTCGGTTGATGGGGCTGTCACAACATTTACTGGGAGAGTGTTCCACATCTTGATGGTTCTGGGGAAGAAGGAGCATTGATGTTGTTGGGTCCGTGATTGTGGCATGAGATATCCTTGAATGTGAACAGCTCTTGTTGATCTGGTACATTTGGTGATGTATGCATCAGAGTTGAATGGGACAAGCTCGTTGTGGATCTTGTAGAACATCACAAGGCGAGAGATTTCCCGTCGTTGTTGAAGGGATGTCCATCCTAGCTCCTGCAGCATCGATGACACACTTGATGTATTGTGATATCGATTCAGTGTGAATCTAGCTGCTCTGCGTTGGATCATTTCAAGCTTGTGGATGTTCTTGGAGGTTGATGGATCCCAGACAGTAGATGCATATTCCACCAAAGGTCTGACGAGTGATTGGTATGCTGTAGCTTTCAACTTGGGAGAGTTTACTCGCAGGTTTCTTCGTAGGAAGGCAAGGGTGTTGTTAGCCTTTTGACAAACATTGCTGATGTGACTGTTCCATTTTAGGTCTGATGTGATAGTGACACCAAGATATTTTGTTGCTTCTACAGGAGTAAGGATAGCATCTTTGAGTTTGTACTGGTGTACAATCCTGTTTCGCTTCCTGGTGACTGTGATGACTTCACACTTATTGGTGTTCAATTCCATCATCCATTTACTGGTCCACTCACATAGTCTGTTGAGGTCTTGTTGCAGCTGGTCAGCATCAGCATCTGACTGAACTGTGAGGTAGATGATAGCATCATCAGCAAACAGTCGAACTCTTGACTTGAGTTGATCAGGCAGATCATTGATATAGTAGAGAAAGAGGCAGGGGCCGAGGACAGAGCCCTGTGGCACGCCTGAAGTTACGTCGACTTGAGATGAACTACAACCATCCAGGAGCACTTGCTGCTTCCTGTTATGAAGAAAGTTGGCAATCCAGCGGTTGTTATGTCCTCTAACTCCATAGAACTCCAGTTTCCGGAGAAGGCGTTGGTGACCCACCTTGTCAAATGCCTTGCTAAAGTCCAGCACTAAGATGTCTGTCTGCTTTCCATCTTGAAGGTTGTTGGTCAGGTCACTTACCAGTCCTAACAATTGTAGCTCACATGACCTGTGTTGTCTAAAGCCATGCTGAAGAGGGTACAGAATATCCTGGTGGTTTCCATGCTTCATGATGTTACTTGCAAGGATATGTTCCATCAACTTACATGCGATGCAAGTTAGTGAGATGGGTCGGTAGTTGTTTGGTTCTGCTCTATCTCCCTTCTTGTAGACAGGCACTACATTGGCATTTCTCCAGTCCTCTGGTATCTCCCCGGTGCTATAGGACTTCCTGAAGATGTCCCTCAGGGACGGTGCGATAATGCCTGATAGCTCCTTGAGTACTCGAGGGGTGATGCCATCGGGACCAGGTGCTTTCCTTGGCTTCAGATTGTCAAGCAGTTTCTTGATACCATTCGTTGTAATGATGACATCTGGCATGGTTTCATAAGGTGAAGAAGGGGGAAGCAAGTCAGGAGGCACTGGAGTCTCTTCAGTGAATACTGATTGGAATTGATGGTTGAGTGCATTGGCCTTTTCAGTGGGGTCGGTAAGCTTCTTTCCGGCGGACTTAAGATGTGAAATTCCTCCACTGTCACTTCGGTTGAACTTAATGAAGCTCCAAAATCGTTTCATTGCCATGAATTGATTGTCTTCATCATCAGATCCATCAAAGATAGACTCAAGATATTTCCAGTATTCTTTCCTGATCTCTGTCTGGATGATCCTCTTAAGACTGTTGCTATACTCTTCAAGGTTATATGAAAGAAGTCCTCTAGATTTCAAGATGTTTTTACATTTCTTGACAACCCTACTCCTTTTCTTGATGAGCTTTCTAATTCTTGCAGTCACCCAAGGTAGGTTGGCTCTGGGCTTCAACATTGCATGAGGAATGTGTGCCTCGATACCATTCTTGATTCCTGCTTGAAATATGTCCCACAATTCACTAGTGGAGGCTTCCTCAAGCTTGGATGATATTTCATCAGCTACTTTTGACATGCTGTCCTTGAACCCTTCCCAGTCTGCTTTGCTGTAGACTGGGACCTTTCTAGGCATTTGATGTCTTCTTGATGGTTTCATGTCAAAGGTCAGCAGAGGACAGTCATGATCCGATATGCCAGGAAGGACACACACATTGAAGGCAAGGGTGGGATTGTTGGTGAGGAACAAGTCCAGAGTGTGATGCCGTCTTGTAGGTTCTTCTACAAGTTGGGTAAGGCCATGATCATCCAACATTTCCCCAAACTTATGGTGAAGAGCAGGATGGCTGCACGCTTTTACTGTCTGGTTTGTCCAGTCCCAGCCTGGTAGGTTGAAGTCGCCCCCGATGACAACAAGCTGACTTGGATTCAATCTTGACAGTGATTGTTGAAGCGCAAGTAGGCTGGTCTCATCACCTTCGTGTGGTTTGTAGTATGATGCAATATGCAGCGTCCTGGATCCAGTCATCTCAAGCTTGCACCATACAATCTCGCAGTTTGTCTCCAGTTCTTCGACTCTGCTAGAAATCAAGTCTTTCTTGGCTGCAATAAAAACACCTCCATGGGCGTCGCCTGGTCTGTCCCTCCGATAGATGTCATATATATCAGTTTGGAAAATTTCATTATCTAGAATGTTATTTGAAAGCCAGGACTCTGTACCTAGGATGACATCTGGGTCATGTTTTGCGACAAAGACTTGAAATGACAGTTTCTTGGCCCGAAGGCTTTGACAGTTGACATTAAGTATTCGTAGCTGGCGTCCCTTTGCTTTCGTAGCCTTTCGAAGCGGTGCCATATTAGGTCTGGTTGGAGTTGAGGCAAGACGTGGCAAGTCAAAGCTTTCGTCCAGCATGGATGAAGATGTAGACGATTCAATGTCATCATGATCCAGGGAGCTGTAGGCATTTTCTTCACTGATATCAGCCAGTCCTGAGACCGAGAGATTGGATCTGCTTATGTTGTGGATACCACAATGATTACATATCCAGACCACTGAGCTGTTTCCAAGAGTATTATACTCCGTGGAGTATAATACTCCGTGGAGTCTCGATATTACCCATTCGGAATTGAAGGTTTGTTTATCATTGATTTGCATTCCTGTATGCTTTGTATGTTGAAAATTGAAAACGAAATGAAATAATTAGACCAATGAAAAAAAATTAAACCAAATTTTCAAATAAAAAATGCAACATTGGACACAACGAATTAGTCAGGTGGATACCCCCACAAAGTAAGATTATATCAAGTGATTTAAACAAGAACTGAAGAGAAAAGAGGGGGAAAGAGGAAGGGAGGAGGAGAAAGATAAGCATTCAAAAACAAAAGTTTGGTCATAGAGAAATGCGACATCTATGTCTCCCTCATAGACATACGCACCTCTGATGACGTATACACTATATTGTACACACTATAAAATAAAGAGTTGCACTGGAAGTTTCTATTTGGTGCAATTTTGCACCCTCAGATAGATGTTCCACACCTACAAGAGGGTGTAGTAACATTTTTGCGCCCTATAACGGGTGCAGAGTTGTAAAATGGAATATGCATCTTTGCATTTTTCCACGCAAACATTAAGCACCCTAAAAAGAGTTGCACGTTTTAGGGTGCAAAGAAGACTTTGCACCCTTCTCACACTTTGCGATCCGGTGACTTCTAACACTTTGCGATCCGGTGCGACGCAATTTTTCAAGAAATCGCAATTTGCATTAAATATGAAAGTTCCAAGATGTAAATCATTTTCATTTAAAGTTTTGCATAGTGTTAGAAAAACTAAAATCATATTTTCACTTTGCGGCAAGCCCTATGGTCGGAGTAAAGTCCAAATCGGCTTCAAGTCGCAGCCGATGATGACGTCATTACGATTTGGAATTGATTTTTTTTAAATTCATTCATGGAGGCTCTAACTGGACTGAATTTCGATTTCAGTAGTCCTACCACTATTCTGAACTCTGATCCGTAATATTTTATTAGTAGAATATCCATATCAAATGTTATCATAATTAATTTGAAATTCGGATCGCAACGAATCGCATAGTGTGAGACGGGCTTTAGGTACAAGAATCCAACTCAACAGGTGCAGCCAGTGATCCAATTAAGATACAAACTTAAACCTTTTTTTTATAAGTGTGTAATGCATAGACAAAATTCAAATAATTCATTTTGGACCCACCGCGGTATTGAAGGAAGTGATGGGAATAATAAATCAGATTATGCATGAGCAGTGATTGTTGAACTCGAAGTGAAAAAAATGAACTAGATTTCATTTAGGATATTTCTTTTACGAAATTAAATGCAATTTTCTTAACACAGAATCAACGGGGAAAGACTAAAAAATACTTTGCCTTTCTAGCCTGGACCATGCATGCATTCCGTTTATTGATGATGTTAATGATTGTTTTTACTTCGTGATTGTATTGTCTTAACATAATTTTATTCAATAAATTGGGTCAATATTGAGAAATGTATGATATTCTCACACTGTAATTTGTTTTTACAGGCGATTTCTAATGAAATTTGAACGATATTAATACGACTACTTAAAAGCATTCTAAACTGTATAGCGATAATGAATGGATCATATTTCAAATATATGTTACGAATCTCTAGATTATTATTCGCGGAATCACCATGATACAAAAACATACGGTACTCATAAAAAGTTTCGAATCGGCACAACCGAATCTTGAACCAAGTGCTAAGAACCCCCTTTAATCGCAGATATCAAAAGACTCTTTATATTGTATTCGTGCGTGGGACGGCGGAAAAATCAATGCAAAGCGCATATTTCAAAGCTATTTTAGGAAAATTCCTTGCGGGCTTGGGCTGATGTCACATCTAATACGACTGCAAACTGTGTAAAGTGCATGTCTACCTGCATAATTAGTGGTGGTATTAGTAGTAGTAGTAGTAGTAGTAGTAGTAGTAGTAGTAGTAGTAGTAGTAGTAGTAGTAGTAGTAGTAGTAGTAGTAGTTGTAGTAGTAGTAATAGTAGTAGTAGTAGTAGTAAAAGAAGTAGTGGTAGTAGTGGTGGTGGTGGTGGTGGTGGTGGTGGTGGTAGTAGTAGTAGTAGTAGAAGTAGTAGTAGTAGTAGTAGTAGTAGTAGTAGTAGTAGTAGTAGTAGTAGTAGTAGTAGTAGTAGTAGTAGTAGCTGTGGTATAGTAGCGGTAGAAGTGGTATTAGTAGTATAGTGGTAGTAGTGGTAGTAGTGGTAGTAGTAGTAGTAGTAGTAGTAGTAGTAGTAGTAGTAGTAGTAGTAGTAGTAGTAGTATGGTATTTATTCAATAAGAAAACTGGCAAAACAGTCCAAAGACTGAAAAATCCAGTGCACAGTATAAACAAAGGCAAATTACAATATTATAAAGATGAAATAAAAGCAAAAAGTTACAACCAACCGATAATCATATTACACAATCATAAAAGATATACCAAAAGAAAAAAAAAGAAACTTTAAAAAGAAACATATTGATCAACATATTGAACGACGAAGAAGAAGACGAAGAAGGAGGAGGAGGAGAAGAGGTCAATAAGGAAAAGAAGAAGGGATATTATTCAAGTAAAGGAAAGGGAGGATAATATACATGTCAAATGATGAGTGGGAGAGAAAACAGGAGCACATTATCTCATTTGAAAACAGAAAGCTAAAAATGATACGCCATGAAATGGCATTTATACACTTTTCTGCTTGATCGATTTCCGCACGTGAGCGGAACGTGTAGTGGAATTCAATTTGGCTGATCACAATACATGATTAATGATTAACTTATCAATTTTACGTGATCCTGAATAATAGTTTGTATGGGGAGGGAATTATGCGGCAAATATTACAATCGCCTATTAGAATGATCACGTTCATGATGATATTGAATGTTTCTTTTTTTGTAATCGCTTTAAATAATAAGCTCCATATTAGAAACTGGCTTGGTTTGAGGGTAAAATAACACATTAATAACTACAAATTGCTGTCTAAAATAATTATTATATAACCGTTTTGACTGTGTATATCAGCATCAAAGGTAGATATGAACATACTATCAAACACTCTTTTTATTCAGCAGAGTCAGATTTGACTTGGAATATTGTCAGCTGCGAGTCGAATCTATTTAGTCACAATGATTCATGTTCAGTTAGTTTTAAATGGATATAGGGTCTATTCTCAGTTGAAGACCTTTGCAATTACAATGACTGAGATTATATTTAGGAGTCTAATTTTTTTTTAATCGGAGTAGAATTGACTCCCAGCAGACTCCATTGACAGTTAAAATTTGATTCAGCGGAAATATCATTTTCTCACTCTATCTATTTCGAAAGAAGTTTTGTCCAGTTTTCGTTCGCATGCATATCGAAATTGAGAAAATTGAGAACCATCCTAGCTTCTGAATAAAACATTTATTTTTACCGGTACACAACTTTGGAACTCTCTTTTGGAATCCGTGCGCAATAAACCGACACATTTTAGCTTCAGTAATGGGTTAAAGGAAATTCTTCTCCACAAATATAAACCGCAGATATCCAACGTCTCTACTTAAGCAGCATTCTCTTTTTGTTTTTATTTTTTTCTTATTTTCTATTCCCCTCTCCTCACATTTTCATCTTCTCTTTCTATTCTTAATGTGCAGATTTCTTGTTTGTTTTGTCTGTTCTGGTCTTTTGGCTTGTTATCTGTAGTGTTTGTTTTGTTTTTTGTTTCTCTGTCCTGTTTTGTCCTGTCTTGTCCTCTTCGGTACACTGTCTTTGTTTTGTTTTGTGTTTTTTTCTCTGTTAATATTCCCTCTTGTCTTGTTAAATTTATCTTACATACAATATTTGAAATGTTATCTTGTATATATATATATCTGTATACCATGGGTATGAATATATTGTCTTGATTGTATTATTTTTTGTATATTGCATAAACATACGAAGCTTGACCCCATTAGTAGTCTTCAAATATTTTATTGAACATTGTTAATTTATATTTGTATTTGATAAATTTTAATCAGTTATTTATTTCAGGGGACTCACATAAACAAGCGAAGCTTTCCAGTGAGTTCCCTTTTTTTTCATTTCTGTTATTCATATTGTGTTTTGTTCCTACTTACTTTGTCAATTTGTTTGAAATGAAGAAAAAAAATAAATTCAATCAATCAATCAATCAAAAAATATGCGCCACTTTTTCCGATGCTATCTGCGGCGGGATCCTCAACATTGAAATCTTAACCAAGGTTGAAGTTCTTGAAATGACAACATAACTTTGAATGGGTTTGCATATGGATTAAAAAATAAAACTGATCTTCATTTTCCACGGGTGGTCATATTGATATCACATAATTTTGATATCACAATTAATATGAATAAAGAGCAAGTATCTCAATCAAGGTCGACTTTCATTTTTAAGGTCAACGAACCTTTTACTTTATTGTCAAATAAATGTTATTTGTTTCTCCATTTGCGAAAAAAATATATATTCATTTCAGTTGTTTTCGAAAGCAGTCGGTGCTTCTTTTTTTAATTGCGTAATGCAGGCGAGATTGCCAGAGGCGCTCCCACTTGCAATTCCCTTTAAGTGCAATCAAGTGGAATGAGATCTGGGTTGATGGTAATGTTAAATGAATAATAAAGGGAATGAAAAATTATATAAGTGATTGAAAATATGACCAATTAATCTAGGCAAATCTGTAATTGGCAATTTAGAAGGCATTGTGTATGGACAACTCTTCAGTTTGTCGCGTACCAATTATAATGAATATCAGTAATTTATTTCGGTTTTCCTTCGCGGGCTTTTTTCCCTGTGAAGTAATATGTGATGGGTATAGTATATATCATCATTAGCACATGCTATATGTAATAGGCCTTATGTAAGTCCTTGTTAAAGATGAAACATCATTACGAATCAATGCATTCATATAAATAGTTTTCTGTATTGGAGAAAGTATGCAAGAAGTACTTCCCTGACATAATCATACCGGGCATGATGGCTCACTGGTAGAGCGCCCGCCTCAAGAACGGGAGGTCGTGGGTTCGATCCCGGCCGATTCATTTCACAAAAAAATACCTTCTGTCTTCTTACTAGGCGCTCAGCATTATCACAGTGGCATTAGATATTCGGCAAATTTGAAATCCTTTTGCATCATTAAAAATTCATAACTTTCTGATTCTTTCTCTAATTATTAATTTCCCCAATAATACAATTGTGTTGGCTAATGATCTAATAAGATTTTTTTTTAGTGATAGTCTGTTAATGTGGAGTACACACCGCTATTGCGTTTTTAATCTAATTTAAGATGTAAAAGAACACATTAAGTCTCATTGTTCTTTTTGTACTTGTATGTTTTTCCCTTTCTTCTTCCATTCCCTTATCATATTCTTGAATACCACACATTTCCATCTCCAATCCCCTTTCAAATTCCAGAACGTTTTTTTTTTTTGGTATCATCTTTCAAATTCTCCCCCTCTCTCCCCCTCCTTGTCTTCTTTTTTCTCTTTCTCTCAATGCTGATATAATTTAAGCTTGTTGGTTTAACTAAATCTTCTCTCTTTGCATCTTAAAAGCTTAGTTTTCAACCTGTCCATCTCCTATATTGCATTGTTACCCTCTCTGTACAATTATTCCCCCTTCCTCTTTCTATTTTCTGTAAGCCCCTCTTTTCACCTGCTTCGCGATTGATTTACGTTAATCAATTCCCTCCCCCTTTTACACTAATCCATCGTTCCTCCCGCTCACATATTATGCCCAGATCTAAAATACCAGCTGGTCTCATCATCGCATGCCTGTCATTGAAGTTCAAAGATTTAAAAGAGATCAGAATTATTGATACGATAAGTAAAAGACAGTGAGTGACGGATATTCACCACTAATTTGATAAAATCATAAGTGTTATATCTTTATAACGTCATCTGTGCTTTCCATTTTACCCATCGTAGCCGCTGCTCAAGGATGTCTAAACTATAACCATTTTCACAAAGTTTGCACATCTGTTTCAGGCTTTTGTTTTAAAAACACATTTATTTCCTTGGGGGGGGGGTAGCAGGGGGTTCTTTTTCAAATTTCGTAAATACATAAAGACTTAATTTTTTAAGTATTAATTCATTAATACAATAAAAGATTACATGTATGTCATGAAACACACATAGCGTTTAGGATCTGATAATGTGCAATCCAAATGGCTCAATTATAGTACGTCGTGAGTACGAATTTGCAGCACATTTTTTTTAGTACGAAACCATGCACTTCTCAAGAATGATATGAAAATAAAATCTGATATACAAAATGATATCGAAAAAAAGTATTCTAAGAGTCATTACTAAGAAATACAACGCACAGAGAGAGTAAATCAAATCCAATATTACAGCCGTTGGTTTTTCCTTTTTTCCACAATGAATCAATCACTGCAAATCGATATGACATTAAAAGAATGCATTTGTTAGATTTGAATGTCAGAACTATGCATTGTTATCAACAATTTTATACCTTTACCAAAAACTACTACTACTATACTACTACTACTCCTACTACTACTACTACTACTACTACTACTACTACTACTACTACTACTACTACTACTACTACCACTACTACTACTATATTACTACTACTACTACCACTGCCACTACTACTAATACTATACTAATACTACTACTACTAGTAGTAGTACTACAACTACTACTACTACTTCTACTACTACTACTACTACTACTACTACTACTACTACTACTACTATACTACTACTTTACTACTACTACTACTACTACTACTACTACTACTACTACTACTACTACCACTACTACTACTATATTACTACTACTACTACCACTGCCACTACTACTAATACTATACTAATACTACTACTACTAGTAGTAGTACTACAACTACTACTACTACTACTTACTACTACTACTTCTACTTCTACTTCTACTACTACTACTACTACTACTACTACTACTACTACTACTACTACTACTACTATACTACTACTACTACTACTACTACTACTACTACTACTACTACTAGTATAATAGTAGTAGTATTACTACTTCTACTACTACTACTTGTATTACTACTACTAATACTACTACAACTACTACGGTAGTAATTATAGTAGTGATAAAGTTAAAGATCAAAACAATGACGATGATAATAATGAAAACAACAACAGCAATAAATATAATGATAATAATAGTAACAATACTTTATAACAATGATAACAAAAATAATAATAACAATAATGATAATAATGATAACAATAACTACAACAATAATTATCCCAATAATAAATCACTATACTAAAACTATAGATATTTCACCACATTCCTTCTATAGGCTGAAAGGGGAATTTGATCCCACAACTTCTTATTTAAGAGCTGTACATAATCAGCAGGGTCATTATCATAGCAAACTTGACAAATTAAGCAGTACCTTACGAACCACTTGGGACTGTCCCATTTTATTCAAGTTTCTTCATTCTCTCTTAAGTTCGTATATGATGGCCATTCTATCTACTTATTGGTTTTCATATAGCCCTTAGCAGAGTTCATAGATCCACTAATGATGACTGGATACAAATCCTTGACTTTTTATATCGGATTTCCTTTTTTAATATATCTATTTGTTTTTATAGTAGAGATCGATATCGCTTTCTGGGAGTATCAGATCGCATCGCTCACAAACTGTAAGTTACATGAATTAAGGTTTATTGCTTAGGGGTTGTAATGAAAACAAAAAAGGAGAAAGAGAAGAATATCATTACAGAGAAAACAAATCAAATCACACGAGTGGGAATTGATTGTCTTTCCGTGAATAAAATACACCTCTGGTCACATCGAGTGAAGAGTTGATGAAATCAAATCAACCAATTAGAGATGAAACGAGTGACCTGAAGAAAACTGTTGTATAACTGCTTAAAAAGCTTTCTTAATAGATCTATTGATATATTCGATTAATTGATTGATTGATTTATTTTATTTGGCAAGTCACCATAGCATAATTATGTACGTTAGCGTTAAAAAACAACACGCGAGAAAGAAAAAGAACAACAAGAAGAACAACAACGAACAGCAACAACTACAAAAAGAACACGAAGAAGAAAAGGGGAGGAAGCGAAAAATATAAAGAAGGAAAAGAAAAAAGACATACCGATAAAAAAACTTCAATCATTTTATACAAAATACATAATAATACTTGACAGGGAAGAGAAAAGAACATGGTCAGTATTCAGGCAAAATCAGGCTAAATGACATATCATTTGCATCTTCCCTTTGACTCTCAAGTGAAAGATATTCCTTCAATTTTCTCTTAAAATGAAAAAAAAAGTTTCCTATACCCTCTAGATCATCAGAAAGAGAATTTCAATGTTTTATAGCATTGTAACAAAAAGATTTACCAATGCTACATACCCTTTCTGGTAAGCAGTAGTTGAAATAACTCTTTCTTGTATTTTGGTTATGTAACTGGGTAACAAGATTAAAGTTTGATCCAATATAATGATTCGATATATTGTTTTAAATTTTATGCACGTTGTGCAAAATAAGCTGTTTTGATCTCTTGTTGACTTCAAGAAAAATTTCCTACATAGAGTTCGGTGAAGCCAACGTGGGTTCGAGGACCAGAACAGTAAATGAATCTAACCACTTTATTCTGTATAATTTTCAACTTCTTTTGATCGGATTTGCTAATCTCACTAAACCATAGCATAGTAAAATAAACCCTGAATAAGAGCAATTAAAACAGAGAATACGTCTTTCTGGACCATACAAATTTCAGACGAGCATTTGCTTTTTTTTTACGATGGATTCTACTTAAGATGAAAAGGAAACGGAGCTGGCCAGCTCAATGCCTGATTCTTCTACAGATTCCTTTCTCTGATTGTACGTCAATGCAAATTTAAATGACTTTTTCTAACTACTTTTAGAACAAAACAGAATGCTTTGTAACGATTATCTATTATCAGTCATCCAATCGACACATGTGGACAGCTGTTCGCTGAGTTTTTCATCAACAAATTTTGGGTTGGAATTTGAACAAAGCATATACAATGATAGTTTGCGGTCAGGTTTGCAGTCAGCTTTTATAAAAATAGACATTGTCATTGCTGAAAATATAATTGGGCCTAAGATGCTTTCCCGTAGAACACCACACGTTATAGGCATGGCTTTGGAACGAATATCGCGCATATCCACTATTTGATGTCGATTCGAAAAGTAGGATTTGAACCATGCTAAAGTAGCCTGGTTAAAACCCATTATTTGTATTTAAAAAAAAATAAAATGCCATGATTAACTAGTATTTTCCAGCTTCAAATTTATATTTAATGCGCTCGTAGTCGCGTGAGAATCAACGTCATAAAACATATCTTTAGAGCAGTGCCGTATGATTACGATGATACCGTACGATTCACTTAAACATGAGTTCCAATGAATATTAATAAGCATTTATAGAAAGCCATCTAATGATGCGCACTATTATCATTATTACCCAAGTCTTAGGTCGAGCTGGCTTCCAGTGCTAAGCAGGGCCCTGGGAACGATTTTTCAATAGGGGATGATGGGATGATGCGATTTTGTTCGGGGATTGTCGTCAGAAGAAAAATAACAATAATAGGGGGTATCGCTCTCATTTTTTTCTTCAATATGGCAAATAACATTCGCAGCACCCCCTAAAAAATCATGAGGGGTGCTTTCAGAACCCCCGCTTCCCGGAGCCATGGTACTAAGTGCATTCAAGGAGTACCCATTCACCTCACCTGTGTTGGATTTAGCACCATGTGGGAAAATGTCTTGCTGAAGGAATTACATTAATATAAATGGCAAAGTCTAAAGCCCAGCGCGCACTACGCGATCCGATATGACGCAATTAAAAAAAAAATCGCATTTTGCATTAAATATGAAAGTTCCAAAAAGAGAAATCACTTTATTTGAAGTTCGGCATAATGTTAGGAATAATAAAACCATCAATTCGCTTTGCGGCAAGCCCTAGCTGTTTTAGGAGTAAAGTTCAAATCAGCCGATGATGACGTCATTGCGATTTTGGAATTGAATTTGCTCTTCTTTCTACAGGGAGGCTCGAACTAGACTGAATTATTGCTTCCAATAGTCCTACCACTATTCTTATATCTGATCGCTAAGATTTATTTGGATGAAATCTTTGAAAATCGGATCGCAACGAATCGCACATCAGTGTGCACCGGGCTTAAATGCAGTCACATCTACCAAACCGACGTCAAACTGACCAATCTTATGTCATTGGTAATAACGTAACAGATTATATCGGTGTATGGAAACGAATTCGTTGGTGTGACTGGTGTGACAAAACCACTAGACAGACGCATTCTGGAACAGTGAGAATCTATTGTCAAGAGCCCTTTATCGAAAATTGGTGAATCAAAACAGCTGTTTCGTCCGTGACTCTGGACAAACGACACAATTTGCAATTTTCGTCCGGCTCCGAATCTAAAGACGATCTGCTGTCCCGGAACGTTGACCAATTTTTGACAAAGACCTCTTAACATGTCTTAGCTGTTCATTGTGATTCGACGGACATTTTCAAGGCATTTTATTATGTCCTAGAATCTACCCCCGTTGCAACTGAGAAAAACTCGCTTATAGCTCCCGTTTCGAGTTCAGGAACATGCATGGTCAGTTTGTCAAGGCTAATGCTTTCAAGCAAAGTGAGCTCATTTCATATTGGCATCTGTCGTCTATAAGGTCAGTCAATATGACTGATTAACCTAGACGTAAAATATGTCCTATAGTAAGTAAATGGTTACATACCAGCTTGGCGTTTACCAGCAAAATGCTGTCCTTCCGAGTTCCTACGGGAGTTACCATAAACAGAAACAGAAACATCATCATTTTATACGTACCTTGGACGGCGTATGACAGAGAAGGAATCAAGCAGGCCATCACCATAGCAACCAGAAATTGTAATATTGTTTGTTCCAAGAGCATGATGATTATAGTGATCAGGAGCAAATCGTTAGCATAGCACAAAGAGAAACCGCTTCGTGTTTGAAATAATCCTGTGTATAAAACAAAAAATTAATACAAGGTCATTGTAAATGGATGAATTATTTTGCACATACATGTAGTTAACCATTTTTTTTCAACTCAAGCCACTTAATATGAAATTAAATCTGTATTCTTCTTTAAGATAAATCATAATGAAGATGAATTACTATTTCATGTTATCAAACGAAAGTGCTTGAAATTAACATTCTTTCCATATCCTCGTATCTTTGTTGAACTGATCCAAGATCTCATGAACCTGATCATGGAGTAGAGGGGGAGCTAGGCAAGGAAACTTGTTCGTTTTTTGCCAGATTTTAAATTAAATTTAATTTAATTTTAATCCATATCCAACAACGAATTTAATTCAAGTGACATAGTACGCATTGTTCAATGTTACCATTAAATCTAATTAACAATGAGTTACTATAATACTCGATTTCCTTGAAATGCAAAAGAAAGGAAGTTACTGACAAAAACCTACAAAATTGTCTCCAAGAAAGATTTGAAGAGCAAGAAAATGGTATGTAAACAATTGTAATGATTAAAAAAAATGTGAAATAGAAAATCATGATTACAATCAATAGTGCACACGTTTAGGTCAAAAGGATGCCTTGTACATGTACCTCCCCCCCCCCCTCTCTCTCTCTCTCTCTCTCTTCTCGGAACTGAGGCGGCTTACCCTTTAATACTTTTGCAACCCAATATTGTTATGTAGAACCTCTGTGTTAATCCTTATAGATGTTTGGGTTAAGATCCAATCTATACATGTCAAATACATGATAATAGGCGGTGATTTCTTTGACGTCCATTTTGTGTGAAACATAAATGGTAAATGACGTCTGTCATCGATTTCCATTCAGCACGCTAAAATCCGGTATTACAGACTTTCAGAAACACTACACTCGACCTTGGTTGCTTTCATCGTAAAGTTCAATGCAATGTGGAGAACGGATTCGATTTTCCAAAAAAAAACAGGGACGTAGTCGAGACCGGCCTTAAGGCCACATTTTGCCGGCCTTGGCTTCGGGCTCGGGTCGAGTCACGTGTATAAAGTCAAAGTCAAAGTTTTCTTCAGCTGCTACGCGACTCGGAAGTACCGTCTTCTACCATATCCCTTTGAAATGATAAACATCATGATATTATATGAGATTGCATAACATAGCCCCTTTGAAATGTTGTAAATAGTGTATTTAGTGTTCTTTTTATTTTCTGAATTGCATCGGAATTTTTATCAATTTCGCTTTTATTGCCATTTATAAGCACAAGAGTTCATGAAAAGAATACTGCATGTCTCGGAAGTATTTTTTACCATTAATCATTATTGCTCGAATAAAAACGAAATTTCACTCATTTCCATGCATTTTTATTTCTGTCAATTTTCATTTTAAATTCCTCTTCTGTTTTTTTTTTCTCCCCGTAGTTTGTCCTTTCTCTACCTCTCTATAGTTCAACTGCTTCTCTCGGCCCCTCCAAACCCCTTATTTTTACCCCCCCCCTCTCTCTCTCTCTCTTTGGTCTGCCTGGTTTATCTCCCCATCTCTCTGTCCGTATGCCTATCTGAACCCCATTCTCCTTTGTTCCCTTTTGGTCTATTTATTTCTCTCAATCCATTTATACACCCGTCCCACACCGTGTACTTTGTCTTCTAAATCTACCCCCGCTCTCCTTCTCTTGTCTGTCTATCTGCCTGGTTTATATTTCTCCCTGTGTCCATTTGCTCTCGCCCCCTCCCCCCCCCCCCTCCCCTCTCTCCCCCTCCTCTCTCTCCTGCTATCGTTGATAACCCCGTCTGGACACTCATCTTAAAGGAAAAAGAAAGTAGTAGCAGCAGACAATTATTTCATGAGCATGAGAAAGTCTTTAAAATCAGGGTTAATTGCCACAATATTATCACAGATCTAGATCTGAAACATTGAAATAATCCTATCTTTGTGAGATTCCGTGCTCATTTTGCTCGTTTCTCAGCGATGAAACAAAATGAATGAGTCATTTGGCACATTTTACCAAAACTGGCATTTATCTTTAATGCATTATTCAGTTTTGATAGTCTCAATACGTCAGTTACTCCTCAGAGGAGAAAATATAATCACCAATTTGTTTTCTTTTCTTTTTTCTCTCAACTTGTTGCTATGGTAACATCATAAATCTTCCGAGGGTAGCAGACAGCAAACAGAATACAAAATGTATCTCGTTCGTTAACGCATCATGCTCAATGAAAATTAAATGTTAATAAAAATGGCAAACATCATTTTTGTGAACAGCCAGTGTCTAATTTCACGTTGATTTTTCAATATAGACACGTCTACTCCATTTTATGGTGTTTGCTATAGAGACCTGATTAGAATATCACGTTCATGGCGTTATGGTTAGGTCAATTCCCTACAGGCATTTATATCTACTTTGCCAAAAAACAAATATTTGACTGTTCACAAATAAAAGGTGTCAAGTTAATGATGGCATGGATTATGATGATGATGATTATGTCGGGAGTAATAGTGGGCCACTCTTGACAAGATTCTCCTCAAAACGAATAGGTCCTAAAGAGGAGGAAATATGTATCTATATATTTTTTGTCAGGAAAGTATATTCATTTTGGAACTGATATTCAATCGAAGGGGAAGTTGGTGTTGATAAAAGTTTTTAAAAAAGTAGATAAAAATATTGATGAAGGTATGATGAATATCCATTAAAGAATAAGAGAATTATGAATTTTTAAAACATTCGTGAGGTCATAATACGAGCAGCCTCCACCTATTATGTACTATAAATTCCATAATCATTTTTTCTACTAATGGAAATGATGAATAAGAAAATTATTGTTACCAAAGCTGGTCAAAGCTTAGACTTCTTAGTATAGGTAATTTCGATGGATATTACAAAATAAGAATTTCAGATTTAACTCTTCACTGTGCTCATATCATTCTCATGTATAAACATTCAATCCCGTATATAAATCTGGAACGAGCTTTCTTTATTATATTTCTATCTTATCCCATTTGATAATTGGATTTACTCGCTGACTTATCCAGTCACAAATAACTTCTAACACGCCACGATGTCGTAATAATTTTCCCTATTCTGCTCTTGATACTTATACGTGAAAGAGAATATTTATTCTGTGATACAGTTTCAGTGAAGTGAGTACAAATTGAATTAAATTTCAACACAGAATAAAAGCACAATTAGTTTTATTATTATACAACGAGAAGTTTTTTTGAAACTTTCGAGACAGTCAAAATAAATAAAAACGTTCGAAAAGTTGAGGAGTGTCCAGTCGTCTTGATGCTGTACCTATTGCTTTTCAGTTTCCTTGGTCGATTCTGACCTTTGGTATTTAGAAATGCAGCTATCATTAATTTTCGATGGAAAATATTAAGAGATAAAAATGATAAAAATGTCTGTATATTCATAGCTCATTTGTTTTGTTTACATTGGAATTCCCACTGAAAAATGTCAAGCTATTGTGTGCCAGTTGAATATGAATGTTATGTAGGCCTATACCAGTCCTGAGTCCCGTAACACAATTAAGGTTAGCGATTAATTGTACGCTAGATTGTAACAATTGATTGTACATTGTAGTCTATGCAATCAATCGTAGAAAAATGTTCTACGATTGATTGCTAAGCTTTGTGTTACGGGGTCCTGATCACAAACGGGTTGGAATCCATTACTAACGTACATGCCATAAGCTGGGGCGGGGAATAGTTTTTGCCATTCACTGTTAATGGTCAATGGTAAATCTTCCAAGGTAATATTTATAATTGGGGGTTCATAATGCCAAATTCAAGCATTTCAGCAAAGGGGGTCTATTTTTCTATGAAGAAAGCATTTCAAGAAAAGTGTTAACTCCTCATGTCAAGACAATGATAAGTATTCATATTATTTTCCTATTTATTTATTTATTTATTTATTTATCTATTTATTTATTCACTTTTATTTAAAACAGGGTAGTCCTTTCAGTGCCCAAATGCCTGCTTTACAAAGGAGCTCTGTGTACGTAGAATGATTTACAAAATGAATGGATTACAATTATAATGAAGCAAAATACAATACACAAACAAAATTAAACAACAAATCAATGCTATCACATTGAATGAATTGATAGACAATGAGCTGGAAGGAAGATTGAATCACATACAAATGTGTACATAACGGATTGTAAATCGGGGTAGGATTATAGCCCAGGATGTGCTATAATTGTTTTGTGAAATTAAGCGAAATTACAAAATGTAATAACTTTCTTATTTTACATCCGATTTTGATGAAATTTTCAGTGTTATGCTTGTTGGATTTTTCTCTTTTTATTTAAATCAACTTTGAATTGGGGTGGACTTGACCTTTTATTGTTTGGATTGTGGCAGGATCTCATCCATGTAGACAATAGGCCTACAAAACACAACCAGAAATAATTTAATTAATTTCGTATTGTATCGTACAACTTTGTGAACTTGATAATTTTTTAACCCAAGGAATGTTTAATAATTGGAATTCGATAAAATTCAGAAAGAGGAGTGGCACTATTAACAGATCGTGACTTGACGAGAAACTTTTTCGTATTTATATTTCACACCCTTGACCACCACAAACATTTTTTTTATTACTCAAAGGAGAGAGAGCACTAATATACAGGCACAGAGCACTAATAACTATTAAAATATATAAAATTGGAATTATTTTTTTTTCTTAAAACAGAATTGAATCAATAAAATATTTTTGAGAGGGAATTCATATCCAGCAATATCGCACACAGACGTAAGGTTTTTACAGGATGCTCTACAAATCACATTTTGAAAAAGAAATGTAAATGAAGTAAAATATCAATGAGCTAAACAATATCCGATTTCAGATGTCTATTCTCACATTTATTCGTGCTTCTTAAAGATCGTGACTTGACGAGACACTTTTTCGTATTTAGATTTGACACCCTTGACCACCACAAACATATTTTTCAATTACTCAAATAACTGTCTTAAAAATTCAAAAGGGGGCCCACGAGAACTCAAATGCGATATTTTTGTGTAGTATCTAGTGGTCAATGGTTTGAAGAACATATACAGTTGCTTGGAAACACATACATTGATTTCGTTCCATATGATATGACTGGTTTAAAGGAGAGAGTGCTAATAAATGATAAAATGTATAAAATTGGAACGATTTGTTTGCTTAAAACAAATGTTGGTTCTATAGAATATCTTTAAGAGGGAATTCATTTCCAGCAATATGGCAGAAAGACGCAAGGTTTTCACATGACGCTTTATAAATCACCTTTTAAAAAGAAAATATAGAAGAAATAAAATATTAATGAGCCAAGCAATATCCAATTTCAGATGTCTATTCTGACATTTATTTGTGCTTCTCAAAAATTCTTAAAATGGTGCTGTCCGACAGGTATAATCCTACCCTGATTTACAATTCGTCCCTAATGGAGAATGCTGACAGGTATACAATACATATACAGCTGGTATTCTTACCAAACCTCTCTGATAGATGATGTAAAGTGTTCGGGGATTAGTAATGAAGCGTACTTATGGTCAATACTACCCGATTCGATTGCTAAAATTGGAATTTATGTCCTTGTTTACGCGTTTAAAGGCATCGCAGACACGGGATACTGGTAAATGGTTTGTGATTGATGTTGAAATTGACACGGCGACGGTGACATTACTTTTGCCCATTTGTCCTGGATTCGTCACAAGTACGCGCGACTCATATTGAATTGAAATGAATGGTTCTGCCTTTCACGCCACGACGTCACCCGTCGATTGGTAACAACGAAGGTTTGAAACGGTAAACGGTAGGAGGAGGAGGAGGTCGGGGGATCCACCATGTTTTGATAGAAACAAATTTCAGTCGCGATCCGAGATGGAAGGGAGATCGAGGACAAATTCCCCGATAAGTGGAAGCGTCGTGTTGCAGCGCTTCCGACTCATACCTTCAATTTGAATAAAAAAATAATAATTAGACAGATATGGAGCCCCTGCTCTTGGTGAAAGTGTTAACATTAGACACTCCCCAAATCTCCAAGAAATCATCTAATTCGATGCATAGGGCCACCAACATTGAGGACACCATGAACAGACAATAATGTGTTCAGAGTCAGTTATTTTCGCCTCTTAAGTTTACTTGAGAATGTCCTCAATTTTGTTACCTTCCTTGGGTAGATCAGTGACCGCCCTCGAAATGTAGACCCATTTCAACCTTTCTTAAGTGAAATAAATATTTATGATTTTCACCAACTACTTTTAGCGTAATCTTACTGTCGCATCGGATGACAACAAGTTCCCATTGAATATCACACCCTGACGAAGGGTGCTTCTTAAAGCTAAAAGCTCCAGCTCATGTGTGAAGAAACACCAGAAACCATGCACGACTATTCACAAAACATTCGATATCCATTACTCATGTTACTCGGAATTAAGACCACAATGTAGATCTTCTGGAGGCCATGAAGAGGGCGCTTCAAGTGGATTCTTGAAAGATTGCCAAACTGATTTGATTCGTTCTTTCTTGGTACGCACGAACTCTTAACGATCATCTTGACCTCTCAACACAGCCCTAGTAGTATACGGGTCAACCAAGTGGCCAATACTCTCAGTAAACAGCGACTATGGTCATAGTGATTTCTTTACTCTCAAAAATCTAGTTTGCTTGAGACATGGAAGTATCATCACAGTCTTTAAAAGAATGAAGGGTTCTTCACTAACACATTGTTTGTTCATTCTGCCTTTCTATACATCGTCGTGTAAACCCATTTTTATGCTTTAAAAACCATCCTTGACATCTTTGTCCTTTGCCCCCCCCCCCCCCCCCATCTCCCTCTCGCTCTCTCTCTGTATAAATGTCCCCGCTGTTTTTCTCATCCTTTGTCTTCTTTCCGAGTAACATTATCATGGAAATTTGCATGCTTTTCTTCTTATGCCGCAATAAGCCCAACAACTTCGACCCCTTGTCCAGCTACACCAAAGAACGAATAATTGCTGTTCGATCATGAATTAGGTACCTTATACTGTAGTGAGTACCCACAGACCGAAAGTGATCGTTGGTCCAGTTTACTCGATGCGACTGCGACATGTATTGTCTCTGGAAGATGAAATCAAGTTTTGAGACCCGCCCACTTGTTGCTCCAATTCGTTGATGATATTCAAATGCCCTTGAGATTATTGGGTTCAGTACACTCAATTTGCAGCTAGAGAGTTTCCCGTCGCCCAACATAAGATGCTTGAACGTAAGCAAACCAAACGTCTCGTATCGATGGCATCAATAAATTCGAGTTGCACGGAAGACGGGACGATGAGAGAAATATATTTGTGTGTGTGTGTGATTTCCCATTCTTTCTATATCAATTCGGCTGAAGGCTTTATAAGAGAATGTCACTTCCATAGAAAGGAGAAATCCAAAATCAAATTGTCCTTATTTTAAAAATCTTATTAAGTTTTACTTGATGTCGGCAATTGCATGTCCGGAATAGATTTGGCAGTATAATATTCACACATACCAGAGTTATATGTTCACGGTTACATATCTCACAAATGCACGTATATTTCATGGTCAGTGAAAAGTAATACAATACCATCAATCCGATGATTATAGTGAGATTATGTGAATAGTCAACTTGTCTAATTTTCCAAATTAATAGTAATAGGGTATTAATATTGAGCACAAAGTCACCTTCTTAGGTGCTCAGGCTCTCTTACCCCCGGCGAAGCTCTGGTAGTAACTTCAGTGCCGATTATTTTTTGATGAATTCCTGTCAGTATACCTATTAATACCCCATTTTACACCAACGCTACGTCCATGCGGTTCTAGATACGTCAACGAAAAACGGCCATGACGCAGTGGGAACTGCTACATCGTACTGAGAGCGTAGTGAGAAACTGTTATTGATGTGGCATAGTCTGCATGATCCCTTGAGACCCATTTTCTGCTCCGTGGATTTTGAACATGTCAAAATTCCACGTAGCAGGAGCGCCGTCTGAACAGTGCGTAGTAATGACCTAGTCATAACCTACTAACAGCTCCAACGACGTAGCATAGACGTGGTGGAACGGAAAAAAGAGCAACAACTCTGTCCATGTCTACTGCGCGGCCGCCACGCTTCTATTCAGTTGTCAGTACGTCCTACGTCAGGTGAAGTTCCCGCTACATTGTTGTAATTCAGAAGAAAACCAAGGACGCGGTGCCAACTTCATTTGACTTTTCTCCAAAAAATTAATGTGAAATTGTCAAATGCATGCTACGTCCGCACCACGTCCTTATGAAGTTCCCATGAGGTTTATTTTGAGCGCAGAAGCGGTCCATGCTGCGTCGAAACAGTTTCCGCTAAGTTCTGAGTACATCCAGCGACTTATTGTACACGTTCGTCTTTTGGACGTAGCGCCAACTGGATGTTCATGGCATCCGCGTAGACATGGACAGAGTTGTTGCCACATTCTTCCTGTGTCCGCTATATACGTCCAAGCTACGTCGATAGAGTTGTTACTATGTCTTTACTGTGTCATACGCACTGTTCAGACTGCGCTCCCGCTACGTAGAATTTGGACATGTTCAAAGTCCACGTAGCGGAAAATGGGTCTCCAGAGATCATGCAGAATGTGCCACGTCAACAACTTTCTCGCTACGCTCTAAGTACGCTATAGCAGTTCCCATTGCGTCATGGCCATTTTTCTTTGACGCAGTGAGAACCGAAGGACGTAGCGTTTGTGTTATGGGGGTATCAGTTGGCGCTCCGTCCAAATAGACGAGGTACAACAAGTCGCGTAATCCGCTGGATGTAGCCAGAACGTAGCGGGAACCGTGTCAACGCAACATGGGCCGCTTTTGCGCGCAGAATAAACTTAGTGGGAACACCGCACATGCCACATAAACTTCACAATGACGTGTCGCGGATTCAGCACGCACGTGAAAATTTATCTCTTTCGAGAAAGTCAACCGAAGTTGGCGCCACGTCCTTGATTTCCTTCTGAATATCAACAACGTAGCGGGAACTTCGTCTGATGCAAAGGGGGCTTAACTAGTCAACAGGGTCGAGTGAATTGCGATGTGGGTGATTTTGTTATCTGAGGGAAATTAACGACGTGACTAACATTCGAACCCCAACTCACTGCTTGCAAGACGAGAAACACTAGACCATGACGCTTCTAATTGCATGACCGGTCCTGTCAATTGCCCTTGCGTCTCTCGAAATACTGGCAACATGGATGCAGAAAGCTCTTTTTATAGATCTTACACAACTAAACAGTAAACAAGAGAAGATAAATAACATCAAACTAAATTTATTCAGTTTGTGGAATACCGGGTATCCATACACCGTGTAATGCCAGCAACTCTCAAAGACAACTCGTCAAAGATCATCTGTTAAAAGAAATCATAATGCAGGGAAATCGTTGACACATAAAGAAGAAAGATACGACTTTCTCGATTGCTGATAAATTGATGCACTTTTGTGTCACAGTCGCTATGACGGGCAATTCCTCTCGAATAAAACAAAACACCGAACCTAAGTGACAGTTTAGTTGTGTCTACCTTTAGATAGGCGAAGCTTTCTTTATCAAATATGACAACCGTAGCTTTTAACCGAGCACGCACTCCTCAAACCTTGTCAGATATCGGAGGCTCGTGTGGGCGAACAAGAAGTCTTTCGCTGTCCTCAGTGATATTGCTTCCAATTTGTTTGCTCTCTTTCGGAGAACCTGTCTGTTAAGATTGCATTTCCATTCAATTCTAGTATCAAAAGAAATATAAAATGGGACAAACGAAGAAAGTTCATAGTATGGAACCTCGTCATGCTCATAGGGGTGGGTTACGTGCATAGTGAGAATGTTGCGTCTGTCCAACAATGAGTTGCAACCGATTGATTTCATTCCTTAAGATTGATCGCAACTCCTCTTGCTTAGTAAATGATTGGGGTCAACCTTAAAATTGCTATGAATTTAACTGCATCAATCGCAAGGCTTTGAAAAAAATGCCTTAAATTTCCTATAGCTTACTTATTAGTCAAAAGGCACAACTTAATATTCATCACGAAGTACTCATCATCATGTCGTGCTCATTGAAAAAGTTGAGACGGAAAAAAGAAATTACGAGAAGACGACGATAAAATTCATATTTTGCTTAAGCTTAGCGTTTGAGCTAAATTCGTGATTTAGGCCACACATAACGTGAAAAAAAATTAAAGATGGATGTTCCGGTTTTACTGAAGAAGTAATTACAAAACAACCGCGAAATCAAATCCTAGCTAAAGGCCCCTTCAAAACTTAATGGTCTCGTATTGTTGCTATGGGAATTTGTTTCCCTGAAGTCCTAACGTAATTTTTTTTTGTATTTTCGCTCTATATAACAACCACTCTTGCGTAATGAAATAATAATTCAATAAGAAGCGAGACATTTGTTGATACTAAAACAAACTTGAAACTGTTCCCTTCCCAATAATGGCTGGCTGATTCTATCATTTTTGCCCAGGGCTACCGTCATTTCGAACTTTACCGTGAAACATATGTTTACCTACATTACCTCCAATCGATGAAAGCATTTTAGTTTGAAAAACAAACGACGATTTCGTTCATCTGAACACCCAATCTTATTGACGATCTAAATAGCACTTGATACCATTATGAGGTAGGGTTTTCCCCCTGCGTGCAATACAATATACATATTTTCTTGAATATTGATGGTAATCTATTCGATCGAGGCAATGGTGCTCGAGTTCTGATAGCGGGGTTTATTCTTTTGTCTATATGCTTTGTTTCAACGAAAGCCAAGAGTGATCTTTGAAAGGTTGTCGCTGTTTATATAGTTTTCTTGTTTAAATATCTTTCAAGGAGCTTATGTCAATTAAAGAATTGCTCTGCAATTACTTTGTTAAAATATATTGTTGTCTGGTGGCGAGGGTGGTCCGTCCTTTTGGACAGATCGTGCACAACGTATATAATTCTCATCTTTGATATGATTGGATATTTTTCTGGTGATGTAAAGATAAAGCTTAAAGATATACGATGTGGAATTGTGCTTTCGAGTATAGGTTTGAGATTCGCTTAACGAAATAACCAAGCAATCGATTTGATAATTTTGATATAATTAATCCTAGGCTTATTCTCTTGGGCAAACAATAGGTCGAGGTAATGAAAAGTTATCAAAAAACTAATATAATGTTCCGAAGTCAAACACCGCGGTGGATTATTGTTGAGAGTGATTCCGAAAATTATGGTGTTATTTTGTATTTAAAAAAAAATCGATTCCATCTATCCAACTGCATCAAAGTACTAATAATCATGATAATATTGATGTTTAATTGTCTTCACATCAGCATGCAATAAAACAAAACACCGAAGTTTGAGGTTGCGTGAAAACTTAAAGAACAAAAATATTAATACTCTCCGAATATGCGCTTTTGTGTTTCATGATGCCGCATTATTCGATATTTTCCCCTATCATTCTAATCGGGTTACGTACCACTTTGACAAATCAAATAAAAGATTTTGAAAACCGAACGATAGCTAAAAAGATCGTCTGAGTGTTACCCGAACATACATGTACATTAAAACGGTCAAATGAATAATAAAATACAACGATCGAAGAAAATATGTGGTTGGCATTATATCCTCTTCATCTTCGCATCAATATCAACATTTGTTTTAAGTAGAGACATATTGCATAAATGTTTTCCAATGTTTTGACATCAGCATGAATTCTTTTTTTATCATTATCGTGTTAGACGCCAAGTTATGAACCATATAATGTAAACGGAAATGAGAATTCTTTCGTGTACTTAGCAGGAAATTACTCCTCTCTGGAGCAGACGATGATTTTGGACATGGTGGAGAGGGGTCATTTTTTAGAATATCGTTTTTTTTTTCTGTTAGATATCGATCTGATCTTCACATTTTGAAAATAGCCTTACTATCACTATTTTATTTTTATTTTACCTGTTTGATATCATTTGGTAGAAATATAAGTTTTAATATCAGTTTTAGTGAATGGGCATTGTGATGTGAGTCTGCTTGTAAGCCAAGCTTCGTGGGGGAAGTAACAAATTTATACAGAAGTTCGAGCCTTGGTCACGTCTCTCGGATGGTGACGTTAAAGGTCGGTCCAAGATGTAAACAATCATATCTGATTTATGCACGTCTGTAAAAGCTCATTTTACACATACACACATACCCACACCCCCTCTCCCTCACGCACACACACACACACACACAGTTTTAATTTCTTGCTAGCACTATTATGTTCAAACTCCATTGTAAGAGACCTGGAGGTCAATTTCACAATTATTGTTATAATAACATATCTGCAATAATAGTTAAAAGCTAAAATCATCTGATTTGCTGATAGTAAATTATATTTTTTTAAATTGTGCATTTTTTTATCAAAACAAATCTTAATGGAACGAAACCCAGAAAGTGCACGCTTTCCGAAACATTATATTGACAAAAATGTAGTTGCTCAGTGTTTTCATATCTAACCTTGATAACCTTCATAAGCCTAGATTACATGGATTTAAACTAAATTTAGATCAGGTATGGATGGAGACCGATTGCGGTGTTCCTATGAGGCCGAGGGTCAACTGGACCGGTGATTCCTTTCGTTAACATCAAAATTATTTCCTGCTTAGCCTAATCTTATAAACCTTATTTTCGGTCTCAAAACATGCCTCGAAGGTGTCTAGTGCCCTACTACGTGATTACCGTTTACTATACAGCGTTTTCTAGGGTGTTTTCAGTTAACAATGAAGGTAAAGCTAAATAGCGGAAACCTGATTATTTTTGTAGACAGACGTACATAACTCTCGGCATCGTGCGCCCTCCCCAACCACTCGAATTCTGGATTTAATTTTCAATCCTGAAGATTTATTGCTATAATCTGAACTTATTAAACACATTTACACTTTACATCTTTAAGATTTGAATCATTGAATCCTCTTGCTCGCCACTCTATTCCACTTTTACGCCTGTCCAGTTTTATCTTAGTAATTTCCAGGACTTTACACAATGGTGTTCCGTAAGCCACTTCCGCGGTCAGATTACCCATTATTGTATAAAATGAGGTAACTTGTACGATTTGGAGAAAATATCTTAGGTAAAATAATGTACTATGGTTAAAACTTCACAGAAATTGCGTATAATGCGTACAGCATTTTGCGATATGACTAAAGCCTAAAATACAACAAAAACATTGGGAGTAACTTTAAAGATAGTCTTCTGAAACATCTCTCTTTTATCCTGTCTAACTAGGAAAGAACATTTGCATCATAATCATTCCCATTCCACTTTTATTTGGAAAACTATGCAAACTACAATGTTTACTGAGTCTACTTTGATTTATTTTGGTTTTAAAACAAGATTATTCTCTCACTGATATCTCGAACTATTTATATATTTACAAATAGTTTTAAAAAAATGTAAATGTTCATCCCTAAATATTAGTTTCAGTTGAACAAATAATGATGCAGATAAATATCTACGAGCTGCGGTTTAGATGCAGGTGAATTACTGAATAAAATCGTCCAAAAACGTCGAGTACCCGTTTGGATTGATATCATATTTAAAAAGTGTCGCATGTTAAACTTTAAGCATGCAACAGGGACGCCGATGCTTTTCTAAATATAGATAGAATGAGATTCATTAAAGGATAATGAAACTCTTGGAGCAAGTTAGCTTTTGTGAAAGCAGAAAAATCAAAGAATAAGATCAACAACAGTTTGAGTAAAATAGGACTAGCAATATAAGAGTTAGGAGCATTTGAATGTCGAGATCACTAATGCTATGGAGATCCTCCCATTGGCAATGCGACCAAGATCTATGATGTCACAGATGAACAACTCTCCCCTTTTGGACACTGAAAATATACCCCAAAACATCTCTTTTTGCTCATTCTAATCATATGACAAACGATTCATCAATGATATAATGTTGTGAAACCTCTGTACTTGTCCTCTCATAAAGAGAACACCTCACCTTGTGATAGACTCTATAAAAATGAGAATATAAGTGAAATAAGTACTAAAGTAATGAGGGAGTTGTACGTGTGTGACATCACAGATCTTGGTCGCATTGCCAATTGGAGGATCTACATGGCATTAGTGATCTCAATATTCAAATGCTCATAACTTTCTTATTATTCATTCGATCTTCCTCAAACTTTCAACAATATGTTTCTTTGATTTTTCTCTTTGATATGGATTCAGCTGGTTTCAAGGGTTTCATTCTCCTTTAAGATTCAAATAATGAGATTGTTTTGATCCTAACTGTCATTTGTTTAGTCACGGGTGGTCTAGATTGCTCGTCTGGCAGGGGGGTGAAGCACGCATGGGCGGGAATTGATATCATTTAACGCTTCAAGTATAACTGATGTGTCCTGACCAAAATTAATGAATCAAAACCACTGAAACGAAATCAACTAGATATGCTCAGATTGTAGTGATCCGATTCCTGCAGATGGAATTGAAGATGACATTTTATTACCACTCAAATTCAAATTTGTACTTAATGATACAAAAGACAGTACAATCTCGTAAGAAAAATGAAAGCTGTATCTTTGATGGCGTGTCTAACGTGTTTGATTTTCATCCATCAATAGCGATTAGCATGATAATACTCATTATATTTGCAATCGAATCTGTGTCAGACTACACATAATGACGAATACGTATGAAGAAACAGAAGATGTATACTGCGCGGGAGTTACAAATGCAAATAAAAGAAACATAGTTTGGTAATTTAATTCAATTTTTCTTTATAAAATCAGTAAAAAGGAAATGAAATAGAAAACGTAATAGTAAATATCTATAAGGATTTTTTTAAAGAAATATGTTTCATGTTTTATCACCTTCTTATCTTTCTCTCTTTTTTTAATCAAAAGAGGAGTTTTAGCACTTTTAAATTCTCTTGCCTCAATTATAAAGATGTAATAGTTCCGTGATTAACTTGTTCTTGTACTAAACTGGAAAATTAAATCAAGTCATCTTAACCTCACATTTTATAAGAAACGCAAAAAGAACAAAAAAAATCAGATTGCACTTTACATGTAACATGGTGGAAAACAACTTTTAGGGTTTTCACCCGAAGTAGAAGAAAAGGTACAAAAATTATAATTTTGTTCATGTTTGCACCCAAAAATGTCAATTTTCACTCGAAAAGGTACAACTCTGCCACTTTTAGAGTTCTTTAATATTCCCCATATTTGGTAAAACCATGACAACTGATGCACAATGTATCTGACCGCACCCTTCAAGGTGTAAAAAAATCTTCTTAAGGTGTAAAATAATGAGCGTCTTTCTGTAATGCAAAAGATCGCAACCGTCATTTTACTGTTTTGAATCATTCTCATGTTCATGGTTCAATGGATCTTAACATATGGCTTCCTGTTCATTCTATCTCTTTTGCTTCACCTATACGATCCAATCAAAATGTGTCTGGAAGGGGGAAAAACAGATCAAGTTTACTCAAGATAGTCACCTTAACCTCAATCAATAATGTAAAAAGCATAGACAATACTCTTTTCATCCCTTTTTCACGCTTCATATCAATTTAAAGGTCATTTTATAAAGCCTGCAGGGATAAGAGATCACTTTTCAAGCCTACCAAAAGGAATAAATATCCAAAGAACTAAAGGCAAGGCCTTAATGTATAGTGGAATTGAAATTTGACGAAAGAAAGGGACATTCTTCTTGAATGGCGGGTACAATCTTAAAAGTTTCATGACTGACTTCTTTCAACAGCGGTAAGATTATATTGAAATTTTCTCGACCCTCTTTGGTATGAGTTTTTGAGGAATTATTTTCTTTCCTGATGGAAAACCTTTATAGTTAAAAGTATTTGTTACAAGCCCCACCCGAAGAGCTTGTGGTATTCAAATAATAGTTGCTTTTGTTGATATATAAGTGTATGATCTATACATTTACCATTAATTTTGAATTTACATTTGGAAATTGTTTATTCAGATCCAACGATACCCCCCCCCCCCGAAAAAAAAATGTACATAAATAAAATAATAATGATGATAATAATAATAATAATAAACATTTTCCCGTGACATCATCAACCAACAATCAAATACACCCAGTATAAAGTATAAGCATGTGTTCCATGGTATAAACAGTAGAATTTCTACTAGAGCGCAGATTATTATGATTTTCATAGTGGTTGCGAATTTGTAAGATTTTTTCGCAATTTCTTATCACCTCATGACAATATCCCAAACATCACGACATTGTATCTACGCTTTCATTTCCGGTTGCATTTTTTTCTTTCTGTACGTTGTTTTAGTCATTCTGACATAGCAGCAACCATTCTTAATACGGGTTTGCAATAATAAGTATTATAGGGAAGCATAAAATGCTATTTGTAATCAATGAAATAACACAGACTTGAACTGTTAAAATTGATAACATATAGGCCTATTACATAATCCAAGGGGTCAGATAAAAATAAACCAAGAAAGGGGTACATACATAGAGTATATATATATATATATATATCCTTAGATTTTTGTAGATGCCGATGATTGTGCAAAGTGCTCAATATTATATAGCAGAGCATATATATAAACTCCTCAAAAAAAGTTTGGAAATCTGACTTTGATCGATTATCCCTCATCGGTTTTAGTAAAAAAATAATAAGCGATTGATATCAATGAATAGATCATTTAATTTTCTTTAAAATGATACCTACAAGCCTACATGATCATTTTGCAGCTTTTCAATTCAGACCTCATCCAACATTTTTTAATCCTGCTCTTTTCGTGATGGCATGATCATATCAAGCATGGTATCATTAAAAAAAAAGAATTAAATGATCTTTTGAATGATATCAAAGATGTATTGTGTAAAATTGGGAGTTGGGAGAAATTATTGGCCAAACTCAGATTTTAAATTTTTTGAGGGGTTTATATACAAATACATACACAATCATGTATGTACTTATTCATAAGCATGTTCTTCACAGGAATATTGACTAATAGATACAAATGAAATAATAAAATGATAAAATAATGAGAGGAAAATTCAAGAGTAGGGAAGAGTAATACAGAGTAAGACACACACGCTCCCCCACCCCCACACACACGCATGCGTACCCCCACACGCGAAAAGAAGACAGGGAGATAAAGGTCATGGCGTTCGTGAAGTTCAAATCAAAGACAAAGAGATAAGGAGAGATTAGAAAATTGATAAAAACCAGTCTTATTCATGGGAAGAAAAAAAATTGTCCAGGGCAATTTTGGGGAGCAGATATATATTAGAATCCTTGCCCATTAAATCTATTTTCTTGGAATTTTTTTTTTTGCAAATTCGTTTATAAGACTATTAAAGAAAACGTCATGTCAAGTTTGTGCAGGAAACGCAAGTGAGCCCCTTGGAGGGCGATCTCGGGCAGACAAACCCCAGAAGACCGGGCGAAAGGCGCCAACAAGAAGGGTAGGAACCCTCGGATGTGCATGAATATACGTAAGCCATGGCAAGATAATCAATCGAGATTTGCTTTTGAGTTTGTAATTATGACATATTGGGTCCTATTTTTGTCGCAAGTTAATCATGATCCAGGGAGAGTGTGTCTGGAATTCGCATTTGGCTAGCTGATAGAGAGAGAGTTTGGGGAGTGAAGGGAAGAAAGACATAATGTGTTTGCCAAAGTTACGAAGGGAGAGAGAGATAGAGAGGGAGAGAGATCATTGGAGGGGAGAAAGTGTGCGTTTGAGACAGAATGAGAGAGAGGGAGAGAGAGAGAGACAGAGACATCAGAAATGCATAGTCAGAGAGGACGTTCGGAGAGACAGGAGAAGAGGGGGATGGGCGGTGGGGAGAGATGTCCTCCACATAACAATACAAACTGAAACCTGTTAATCAGATTCATGTCACAAAGCAAAATATGTTGGCGCGCTTGCCAATAGGTGGAGGGGCGCGAGGTCAACCAAAAATAGAAATGAATGGAAATGTATAATTTCATTTTGTAGGTGAAATATTTTGGATTTTAGTACATGTATGAAACATAGTTAGATAACATCACATGAAATTTGCATTTTATCTGAAATACAGATAATATTGAAAGAAAGAACAAAAAATTAGTATAAGCATGATAACAATAAAAAATTATAATAAAGTGAATCTGGAGAAAATTAATGACGTACAAACGGAGTTGTACACCTAGTTTTATTTTTAAGGTTATGCTAAAGATAAAAGTACAGTTCCTCTTTTTTATTTATCTTTTTGCTACAGATAAAGTGGGCCTCCAATGTTTTTCTTTTTTTTTCAGTTAAAAGGAGCGCCGAATATTTGTGGCCTTTATGCAGGGACCTGGGAGGCGGGGGTGCTGGGGGTGCTGCGTGTATAATTTTCCATAGGCAGCACCCCCACGAAATCAGGTTCCCCCTGTATTTTTTAAAATACGTTATAATGTACATAATTAGCACATCCGACACAATCGCAAATCATTTACATAATAGTCTTTCACATATTCCAATAACATCCCTCCTATAACGCGACTCAATCAAGCTCCGGCATTCCGATACAGACGTGGTCGCACGCGATACGTTATAACCATAGTTTACACACTACTCGATAGCAGGGAGGGACATAATAAGGGTGTGGTTGGACTTGACACAATGACACTTCCAGGTTTTATGTCGAATCAAGTGTGCGCGTGCCCGACCGCCCATGTTTTGTATAAGCAATTACAAGTCAGACAATAGAAATCAAATTTCACAGTCTTTTTCGCCCTGCCCCATGGCCCTGGGAAGCGGGGATGCTGGGGGTGAAGCACCTCCAAAATTTGAGGGTGCTGCATGTGTTATTTTCCACAGGCAGCACCTCCTGGAAAGCTATAGTGGTAGGTATGATAAATGACAGAAATGTAATAAAAATTAACGACGTTTTGTAGAACCCCCCTTCAGAATATTCCAGTTTAAATTCACCCTTTTGTTCAAATCGGAATATCAAATATTTTCTGCTCGCGCTTCGCGCTCGCATTTTTGAATTTTATAATAAAAAAATGTATTTAGAATGCCCATGCAGATACTAGGTCTAACTCTAAACAAGCGCACGCATGTTTATTCAGATACGCAGCTTGTTTTTGGGGTACTCCGGGCTGAAAATATTTATATCAAATACATCTTATCAAAATAAATAAATTTTATGAAAATCTGATAACAAATAGTTAAGTTATTTAATTCTAAAGTTTAGCAATGTTTTATGAAAATGGTGATATGCATGTCGTCATGAATATTTAATAGGTGGGTTGACATGGGCGGAAATCTTTCCCCAAAGGTAGGGGGGACCAGGGCCTGTAAAATTTGACAAGCAAAAAAAAAGGTAATCACCCTAAATGTAAGGTCACATTTTAACCCTAACAAAATTTGACAAGTCCCCCCCCCCCAAAAAAAAAAAAAAGGTTTTCACCCAAAATGTAAGATCATTTAGTCCAAAATACATGTATATTATTTCGATTGTGAACTGATGTATTTTTCTCCATCACGAAAGACCAAAAATAATAGGGGGGACATTTGATATTGTGTCCCCTACTATTTTTGTTAGGGGGGGACACGTCCCCCTGTCCCCTCTGGGATTTCCGCCTATTCATACCAGTGTGAATGATATGTCTCCCTTATAATGAAATAAGATGCAGCAAAAAATATCTAATGGACTAAATCAGTATATAAAAAAAAAAAAAAGTGGGGATATGACATCATCAGTTTGCTCATTGAATATTAATGAAGACATGCTTTAAACTGTTTCACCGGAGTAATGCTAATCTTTAAAATGCAATAACTTTGATATTCTTTGTCGGATTTTGATTAAATCTTTATTCTTATGTTCGTCTGATCTGTTCAAACCATATTCCATTCAGTGCGGAGTTTCAGATCAGAATATCAAAAAATTTCTGCTCGCGCTTCGCGCTCACATTATTAATGTCAGAATATATCCAATTACCCATCATTTTCTTGATTTACAAAACATGAATTGAATGTCCCATTTATAGGTCTGAAATCTCAATTTTGTTTCCGCTCACGCTTTGCGCTCGCATCAATTGTATATAGTTATATACCTATCCTCTTAATGATTGGAAAAGTGCTTAGAATGTCTCGTTTTTTGGTCTGAAATCTCAATTTTGTTTCCGCTCGCGCTTTGCGCTCGCATCAATTGTATATAGTTATATACCTATCCTCTTAATGATTGGAAAAGTGCTTAGAATGTCTCGTTTTTTGGTCTGAAATCTCAATTTTTTTCCGCTCGCGCTTCGCGCTCACATCAATTGTATGATTTATATACCTATCCTGTTCATGATTACAAAAAGTGCTTAGAATGTCCAGTATTTAGGTCGGAATGTCATTTTTTTTAGCTCGCGCTTCGCGCTCGCATTATTTGATTATTGATATATGTATCGTCTTAATGGGTAACTGCAAACAGTCCTTATAACACGTCCCTTTCGATCAGGCCAGAGCGTATATAAAAAATATCTGCTCGCGCTGATCACGTTCGCAGTTATTATTTGTTACATACGCATCTTGTTCAGGACCACAAAACATTGCTCAAAATGTTAAATTTTCAGGACAAAATACATGAAATCCCCCCCCCCAAAAAAAATAGCTCGCGCTTAGCGCTCGAGTTATCTAATTATATATCTATGTTCTTTTATAAGAAGATAGCTAAGAAGTGACTGTCAAATATTTGTATATATATATATATATATATATATTATATATGTGAGTGTGTGTTTGTGTGTGTGAGGTGTGTGTGTGTGGGTGTGGTGCCCTTAGATGTGTGTGTGTAATTATGGAAAACTCAATTGTGTCCCCCCACCATCGAGGAGAGATTTCAGCACCCCCACTGAAAAATCGTTCCCAGGTCCCTGCCTTTATGTGTTTTTCAAATAATCATTCGTAATAAAAATTTTGGGGAGAGGGAGATACATGTATGTGGATCAATATGACCCACTATTAAAAAGATAACCTGTTTCTCATCCCTACGAGTGAATGGACTTTCTTTCACTCGTGAGTGAGTGGTAAGGGAATCCCATTTGATTACTTACTCTCACCCTTGCATTACGATCGAACGCGCCAAGGGAGTCGGGAGGTTGTGAATATTCGCCATGTACTGCGCGAGCGCGAGGTGTGTCGTCAGTGTTACGCACAGAATGACGTGCAGGCAAAAATGCACATTTTAATTGCCAATAGGGTACCGATATATCGTGGTTGGATTAATCATTTTTTACTTCTCCGGATTATTCCATTATTTTGTAGGTATAGAGATCATTAAGGGACAAAACATAAAGATTTGTGTAAAAAGTGAATTGCGTGTCAAGTGGTGATTTTCATGAAGGATCTTGTCAGGGATTTTCATCGTCAAATTGGCACTGAGCCAATCAGATGCAAGGATGTCAGTAGCTTATAACAGACAGACCATAGAAATCATTGCCTATTTGTTTCATAAAATGCCCCCCCCCCCACCCCCTCATCAGGAGTAACTGTCGGCTATATGAACGTATATGGATTCTCGTCTGTTGATATGTTTACAGAATCAGTCTAAATGATTACCGTGCATATTTCCCTCTTTCATAATCAGGGATATTACAGCCACAGGGTTTTAACCTCTTAAGATTTAGGTATTCATCCTGACGAATCTTGGGTTGCCATGGTAAAATTGCTACATGGCATTTCGAGGTGATAAAAAGGTGGTATTTGAATAGTGATTTGAAATATGAATATGATGAATCATTATTCAAAATATTGTTACTCTATAACTTGTTCATTTATAGGCCTGTAATTAGGGCCTATTGTGCTGCGAATGCTGTTATTATCATTAAATTTCATTTACCATCATTACTATATTAGTATTGTACAGAAGGCAACAGTGATTGTAAATTAAATATGTTAGTGTTATTGATGTTGATAATGATGACACTCGTGATGATAACAATGACCATGGAAAGAAATCCAAGGGGGACTGGGGGACGCGTCCCCCTACCATTTACAAAGGGGGGGGGGACCCAATATGAAATGTCCCCCCTACTATTTGTGGTCTTTTATGATGAAAAAAATACATTAAAATCGAAATAACACATATAGGATCCTATACCTTTTTTTTTGCTTGCCAATTTTTTTGGGGGGACGAAATGACCTTACATTTTGGATGATAACCTTTTTTTGCTTGTCAAATTTTCGGGGGAAAATCCTTGAATCCTGGATCCGCCCCTTATCCCACCTATCTTTGGGGAGAGATTTCCTTCACCAATGACAATGACTATACAAATTGATGACAATATCAATGATATAGGTGTAAAAATTTGTTAACTGGATTTATTTTTGTCTTTTGATTACTCGCATTTGTAGCAGTAGCACCCACTATGTTGCTATGGCAACATGGGCGTTGCCATTATAGACATAGATGCACTGTGATTCGCCATTACAGTCATTCTCAAAAGGCAAGGCAAAGTACTTTGGCCGCAATGTTTTTTTTTGGGGGGGGGGGTGATGGAAATCCTGACGGGTCTCTCCATTGACTTAACGGTGTCGTAATCCCACCCATACGGCGCACCCCCTCACGGTTCCATGACATTTGCTCTGGCGACAATTGCTCCGATGGAAAATCTGCACATTAAGCCAAACATAAAAACCTAACCTCCAAGACTAAATAAACCCTGATCCCTATCTTTATTCTCAAACAGAAACTGTATTACAATCTTAACTCTAACCCTATGCCCTTTAATATATTAAGACCAGAGCAATTGTCGCAAGAGAAAATGTTGCGTCACCCCCTCACACACCATGGCACATTCACCCATAATAATTGGTACGCATAATCATGCCTTATCCAATAAAGTACTTTATGCAGACTATAAGAGGAAGATACAAGATAAGAAAAAGACGCCTGAAAAATACTCAAAAACTCCGAAATTTCAGAACATTTTCTCCTTAAAATTTATAAAAGGTGACTCGAATTAAGAATGCAGAATGCAACAAATATCACATCTGGGCCCACTGATGAACTCTATGCTCAGACCTGAAATCGGTGTCACCTTTCTCAATCAACAAACCCTGAAATGCAACTCCTCTTCGAAAATGTTCATTCAACCTGGTTGTTTTATTGGTACATTGAAATGCGTAAAGAATAGGGGATCATAACGAGCCCTATGTATTCCAGGTTGTATTCTTAATCTCCTGAAAAAATGTTAAGAACCCGATACAAAATTGGGACAGTTCTTCACACCATCAAGATACCATTGTAGTTGCACAAAGAACCTTCAAGGGTTCCTTGTACAACCAAAAAAAAACGGTTGTAATGAACTGTTTAGAACCCTTTCCTGCTTCTTAAAACCTTAAGAGGTTCCAAATACGGGACAAAGAAACATTCTAATCAGCCCTCTTTTTTTGTTCTAAGAGTGTGAGTTTCGAAATTCCTTTCAAAATGAGACATTTTCAAGTGTGATACATCGACACATC
Source organism: Lytechinus pictus (assembly GCF_037042905.1). Taxonomy (NCBI): domain Eukaryota; kingdom Metazoa; phylum Echinodermata; class Echinoidea; order Temnopleuroida; family Toxopneustidae; genus Lytechinus; species Lytechinus pictus. The sequence goes on along the minus strand of NC_087246.1, from coordinate 44,673,435 downwards.
CTGTTAGCGCCGCTTTAATTCTCACTATCCCGCAGTGGCGTAATCAGCCAAAAATTTTGAGGGGGCCAGATATTGCGGATCGGGAAAAATTTATAAAAAGATGCGAACAAGCGATGCGAGCTAGCATTCATTTTTGTTATTATTGTTACAAAAATCAAATTTTGTGATAGATTTGACATATTATTTAAAAAATAATATAATACACTTTTATTTCTTATTCCTTTTCTCCTTTTTTTCTTGGTCGTGATTTTTTTTGTGGGGGGAGGAGCAAGCGCCCCAAGCCCCCCACCCCCATCTGTATGCAACTCCCGCGATGATGTAGTAGCGTCTTTAAAGATTTAGCTATGATTATATAAGTGCGAATCTAACGTTTATCTCAAATTCTTGATGAGTGCCCAAGGCGATCACGATGCAATGAACTTCGTGACAACCCATTTCCTTGGGTGATACAAATAATGCGTTGCTGGGAAATTTATTTTAAAAATTGTCAACATTTTTTTACACTAGGTATTACATTCTGACTTCGAGCGCATTTACAGTCTTGTATATCGATAATAGACGTCATAGCTGTTACATCCTAGAAACAAGAGAAATTGGAAGATCTTTGCTTGAATATCTTTTTCGTCTGAGGTAGATTTGCGATTCGGTAACCTTATGCCTTGTATAAAATTTAATGCGTTACAACCGATCAGAGACAAAAGTCTGAAAATCCCAAGCCGGTATTCCCTTACATAGCAACAAAGTTCATCCGACAAGGTAAATCTCAATAATTATTTCTCATGTTTTTTTTAACATTGACACAGTAAAAAAAATCAATGATGACATGGTGAGTAAAATAGTCAATATATCAGTAACCAATTTTCTTATGCATGCAATTTCGTCTATTTTCTTGTGTGTTCGATACGTAAATTAATTGAAAGCTATAAAACTATATTAAACTGAAGAGTCGCTGACTTCTTTTGACATTATTGATTAGAATCTATTAAAGCCATATCGGGAGAAGGGAATTTACAGATTAGACATTATCCATGTAATATGTCAGATCATAAATCATACTTCGCGACCGTTTGTAGTCGAGATCATCTCCGGGGACCCCTTTTTCTAAGAACAATTTCAATATCAAAAGTGTCTGAGCGTTATGGGTACATTTATTACAAAATCTGGGGCTTGCTGCAAACTGAACTAAAATAAACCAAACGAAATTCCCAAACGCACAATTTGGATGAATTGAGAATCCCTCAATTATTTTCTGCAATGAATCCCTGATCAAATCAAATGCCATTTGTTGTATTTAAGAATATTAATATGAATTACAAAATAACTTTCTCTTCTTTGAGATACCATAAGTCAAGTCTACGACATTAATTTTTGGCCCTACGGGCATTCCATTTTTACATCAGCCCTCTACAGTGCGTATCAAAAAAAAGTTTACACTTAGAAAAAATCATGTAAAATTATACATTTGGAATATCCTGAAGATTTTTCCACATTTTAACATTGGTACAGATCCATTTAAGCAAATGACGATAGAACTGTCGAAAAATATATCCGCTTGAGGGAGCACCACTTACTTTTGATAAGTTAGTGAAAAATGATTTGCGGAGAACTTTAAAATAGTTATGCGAATAAAAGTAGACCTTAATCATGAAGAACACGTGGAATTTAGCTAGTAAAATTGATTTAAAGATATCGATTACTTTTTTAAACTTGTTTCCTTGCCCAAAACACTTCGTAAAGTGCATTGCACCCACACACCGAGGCCATCGTGACGATATTTGCTTTACACTGAGCTGTGATATACATAAAATGGCTTAGGCTGGATTTTCATTTCGTTAATTATTGTCAAGCTTGGAAAAAGTGTGGAGAAACAAGTATTAATTGAAAAATGAAATGTAAATCCACTTTAAATTATAAAAACTTAGTGAAAAATGCTGGAGATGCCTGATATAAACTTTTGTTCAGATTCTGTTATGTCCTCAGATCCAGCTGGCACAAAAAGGGTAAAGGTTGTGCTTACTAAGTGTTGAAATTTCAATTTGGGTGGCAAAATTGTTACAAAATGCTTGAATGTATCCGTTTTATTTCAATTGACTAAAAGTGCAAGGGAAATGTATGAGAAAAGTTTCGCAGGGTAAGTTTGATTTCGCCTTTTCCCCTTGACACAGCGTGAAAACGAGCATTTCTGCGCAGATTTCTGCGAGCTTTACAAAAATGGACAGTGCTCACTCAAGTGTAACATTCTGTCAAAACTTTTACTTTCATTGGATAGATGAGACCCGAAACAAAGATTATATGTGAAAAATTATCCACATGTTGTATATTTTTTAATTCCCATGGCTTTATTAAAGTGTAAAACTCTTTTTTGATACGCACTGTATAATTATATTTCTACGTTGATTCTTGGAAGTAAAAAGTCCGCAAGCGACGTGGTCAAAAAATTTGTGCGGCGGAGTAGCGGCGAAATTTGTCGGGGGGGGGGGGGAAGGGTCAAATTAAGGTTGTTTTATGTATTGCAGCACAAGAAATGAGCGAATTTTCCATGTGGTCTATGAAGTGAAAAGTCTACACAATATACAATTATGATTTTACAAGCATTATTTTACATTTCATATCTTGTTTGTTCCCTCACTTTCTTTATACCATGTATATACAGTTTCATTGTCTTAATTTTGCCATTGTTTTATTTTGTTTTAGAATATGTCAAGGGCGGGAAATGAACGAGACTGTCAACCGTCCTGACATTCAGAAATTCAACGAAAAGGTGCTTCAATGATCTGTAAGATAAAAGGTTATGGTGGATTGTCACGGGGGAGAAAATCGTTTTATTATGCATACAGAGCTTCCCTCGAGTTGTTTTTCGGAGCCAATGGTTTTCAAAAAGAAAGAAAGAACGCGACGTCATCTCATTGTTCAGTGAAGTTCTGGACCGTTTCGTTCGGTAATCTCTTCAGTTGAATTGAGGCAATCCGCTTTATAATCTGGTCTAAGGCTTCTGATCAAAATGCTAGAAGCGATTCTTTTCAATAAGGTGATAGCTTCTAGAGGGTACTCTTGAAGAACGGAAATCTTAGAAGATCTACCTGTGTATTACCCATGCATGATTTATGACCTGGGTCCCGTCTTACAAAGAGTTACGATTGATCCGATCAATCGTAACTATGTACTGCCAGCAACGTCAACATCTATTATGCATGTTTGTTCAACAATAATGTTCTAGCTATGATGCATATTCATGCATTCATTGTTTTCTTGAAAATTCACTGCGCTTCTCTTTGCATACAGAGGACATTGTGCAAGTTTTTCAAAGAAAATAATTATGACATGGATTTCCATAGAGTTACGATTGATCGGATCAATTGCAACTCTTTGTAGGACGGAGCCCTGAAATGACAATGTGTCCTGTAAGTTTGGTAAAAAGGATTTCAAAGTCTCATCATTCTGGCGTCGTTGAGGCCGAACGTGACCGTCAAAATTAATGCTACCCAACTTTACGGGACACACGGTTTCTTTGGAGACTCCCCTGCGCCGAGGGCGAACGGAGTGTTTGCATTGCCTTTAATAAGAATAACTGCTCTGAAGAAAGGTTGATTCTAATGGTCAAGCTTCTTTTCAAGGAACATCTTGGAAGGAAAAGTAGGTCTTAGCATAGAGCTGTAATAGCTCCATGGTCTTAGGTCGAAATTTATATATGTGTTATCATAATCATGCTGTGTAACTTAACCATAAGTCAATCTATACATTTTCCGTATACTGTAATCAGATTTTTTTTTTCTTCAATCGATTCATTTTCATTTTTCTTCGACCCATCCGCTTCTTTCTTCCCTTTTGCTTTTTTCTCAGTCTGTACCTTTCTCTTTCTCTTCTACTCCATCGACTTCCCCTGTTCTCTTTGTTTCTCAATCTTGTGTCAAGGCATCCGTTATTAGTTTCATGGTCAAGGTAAGCACCACTGTTTTTCCTCTTCTTCCACCTTCTCTCCATCCCTTCTTACCCCCTCATGCTTCTCTTCCATATTCTCCCCACCCCTTATTTCACCCTCCTTAATCTTAGCGCCATCAAACATTAGGAAGAAGAGGTTAGAAGCAAAAAGATCATGTTAGTTTTGTTTTCAATTTTATTTTTATTTCCAACAGATCACTGAATATTCCCATCTCTTCATGGATTTTTTTATTCCATAACCGTAGTTGACTTGGCAGAATGAATTGACCAGTGAGAATGCGCCTCGTCACGATGCTTGACGAAGCGATTGAGTGATCTCTTCATAGAGCAACCTGAGTGACGTGTGGAGACACTTGACAATGGCGTGAGGTGAATTCTTGATCGCCTCCTCATCGTAAACAAGTACCGTGAAAAACCCTCCATAAGCGCCCTCCAATCAGCCCCGCGGTCAATACTAAGCTTCATTGTCTACGACAAGGTTCTACTTTTACCTCATCAGCTTAATATCATTTATGTATGCCGTGTGTGTGTGCGACGGTGTGTGTGTGCGTGAGGGTGTGTTTGTGTGATCACACGCACGCACACTCAAAAAGTCATATACACCCACACACAACCTCGCACATCGCCATCGTCAGTCCTCCAAGTTCCGCCCACTCGTTAGGTTCATATTTTCCCAACACCTATTATTTTTTTATACAATTTATTCTTTTGATGTGATTAATGGCCACTCCTAATTTTCAAATAAAAAAATTATTACATGGGTAAAATGTATATTTATTTACCATCATTTTGCAATGAAAGCAAAAAAAAAGAATATTTCATACTAGAGGCAGCACTAATGAGAAGTAGAATTAGAAGAAGACGAAGACGACGACGACGACGAAGAAGAACAAGAAGATGATGATGATGATGATGATGATGATGATGAAGAAGATGATAACGATGATGATCAAAAAGTGAATCGGATTCACTTTTGAAATAAATTCCTGCACTTTATCAACCAATTATTATTAAGCCATCCCTTTCACCCGTCTTTTCTTTCTTGCTCTCTTTCCACCCAAGGTTGTTAATCTCCTCAACTTTTCTCCCCTAGCACTGCAACCCTTTCAAATACGGATTTATAAATTTTTCAAAGTGATTCAAAGGCAGACCTAAACACCTTGGCTGAATGTAACAAGCTAATGAGTACAAGTCAGCTTGGGAGTGATTTTGTGCGTGTGATGAGGAAGTGTGTAGGGGGTATCACCAATTTAAAAAAAATGGGAGGCGTTACTTTTATGTCTTTGTGTGATAACTTTTCTTATCCTGAATGATGATTTTGCTCTATTGTCACGGGTATCTTGAAATTTAATCAATGAAATGACGAACGCCAATTGCAAACAGCTTTTCGAAGAAGGATAGCCTGCGTCATTTTTACAATCCGACAGTTTATGTTTTAAGACCTTAGTTGTACGAGTCAAGAGGGCGCTAACATATATTTATGATTTGATTACCCGGTAAGAAAAAATACAGGGTTGGCCGTGGGGTACAAGCGTATTTGTGGTGGTGGTGGTGGTGGTGGTCGACGTCGTCGTGACGTTGGGGGCTTCATGCAGAATCATAAAGAGAAAAAAAGCGAGTTTGTGAATTCAATTTATCTTCAACATTTTATTTGTGGTAACACTCTATTTCGAATATTATTTACAACGAATTGTTTAACATCTATCTGATTTCCCTGCAATATCATATGCCAAATCTATGGCGTAATAAATATAAAGCGATTTTCATGGAGGTTTGCCGAATTCATCCGTTGGAGATTTTTAAGTGTAACACAATGCATCCAAAACTCAGCAGTTCAAAAGAATGGTTCTGACAAGCAGTGAACATAATAACAAAGACCACTACCCATACTCTATCTATAATTGACGCATTTAATACTATAAATTTGTTTGGAGGACATTTTATTGATATTAATATATTCGCTTCCATATCAATTCACACACCTGTAAGAAAGCTACATGTGGAAACCCGGAAGTGATTCAAAAGTCCTTGGTCCTGGTACCATGAAACCAGGGCTCAGCAGCCAATAAATTGAAGGTTTCCATGGTACTTACCATTATAGCAAAGTTACAATAATTTTAAGCCTTTGTGAAACAGGCCCCTGGCGGTTCGCGTCTCTGTCGTCAAAGTTTGGCCCAAGACGCAAAGAAACCTATGTGATATTTGTGTTGATAAGCGTTAATAAAAATCAAAACTACGCGCGTAATATTCACCAAACCCCCTCACATTAAGGACTATATGGAAAAGGGACTGGGGACTAGTAAGCATCATATCTTTGTAATATTAAAGTCAGAGATTATTATCATTATATTTACCATCATCATGTAACATTCTTCGTCAAAGTAACTTCATGTACGTTAAACATAAGGTCTGTGACAGCTAACAGACCTATTCGATGTCTGGAAATTGCAACAAATGCCTCTGGGGATATTAGTTCAATTCTTTACTTCTGCTTTCTGCTTACCCTCTTTCATTTTCCTCTTTTTTGTCATTTTTTCATTAATTCCAAAGACCTGTGTTGACCAACACACTTTTCAATTATTTGAATCGCCTCAAGACAAGATAGGGTATCTCTGCAACATATTAAAGTATAGAATTTAAAATGAAAAGGCTGGGCAGGCGATTTCAGAATTGTACAAGAGACAGTAGTTTCGCAAATATAATGAAAACCAAAATATGCATTAGTATTTTATTTGCAAAGGGTGCGGTTTTAGCATTAATCAAAATTAAATAATTTTGAGGGGGAAAAAAGCTAATTGAAAATTCTTAAACATCTCGTTTTCCGAGTAACATTCAACTTTATCAGGCCTGAACTTTATCACCTGTTGCCAAATAGTATCTGACGGAGTAAGCTCCTGCGTAACCCCCCCCCCCCCAAAAAAAAAAGGATTTCGGTAAGCTCGCGGGAAGGAAACCCTCAGGAAAACACACTTGAAGAAAGGGACGATCTTATTTCATGAGGGATGAGGTTTAATTTGCGGCATCTCTTGTTCTGCAAATGATCCAAGGCATCTTTAAGTCTCCTCCCTCTTCTACAAGAAGGAGGTCTGAGGGATAACTTGCGGGTTTTTTTTTTTTTAAAGAACGTGGTATTGTTATCGGTCTGCCATAGACCGAGTAACTCGATCGTTTGTGTGTTGTCCTGTGTGTAAACGATCGATGGAGGTGTTTTCTCTTGAAGATCAAAGTTGACAGCGTAAAGACAGGTAAGAGATGGCAAATACCCCAGCAAAAACAAATCGCTAAAAGGTTACTGCAAAATAACACAAGAAAGCCCCTTTCAGATTACAACACAGCTCAAACCTGTTGGTGAGCGACGAATAGATCCCGGTGTCGTTAACCGGGCATTTTAACACAATACTGACAGATGTTTACTCGTGAAACGGGTTTTGTTTGAAGATCTCGTCATTGGCAAATACATCGTTGTGATTCGCCCAAATTAGCCTCTGCAACTGACAGAAATATAGTAGAGAAATACTGGAGACCTGTCTGCAGAGAAGTCTATTTGCATCGAACAAATCATTGGATCGCCAAGCAGAGGCGTCGATCCTTGGGGGGCAGGGGGGCGATCGCCCCACCAATGAAATTTTTATTGGGGAAAACATATCGTTTTGCCCCCCCCCCCAATAATTCCGCATGTGCAAAAGATAAAATAAGATTGTAATGTTACACAGAAATCAGAAAGCGAAATTAAGATACGCAACTCGTTCTTTATCTAAAATCGTGCTCAAAATGTCCGCTTTTCAGATTGGAATATTAAAAAAAAATTAGCTCGCGCTTCGCGCTCGCATCATTTCTGTAGCAAAAACCCATACTTTTCATGATTAAATAGGTGAATAGAATGTCCCGTTTTCAATTCTAGACCTCAAAAGAACTCCCACTTCGATTTGCAATAATCTTTTGTTGGATATATATCTTGTTCTTTATTAAAAACGTCCATTAAACTCAATTTTTTCAGATCGAAATATCAAAATTTTCAGCTCGCGCTTCGTGCTCGCATCTATTGTTTTTTAGATAGCCATCTTAATCATTAGTACCAAAAATGCTTAGAATGTCAAGCTTTCAGGTCAGAATATAAAGAAATTTCAGCTCGCGCTTCGCGCTCGCATTAATTTGTTGGTGAGATATGTGTCTCTATCTCATGAGTCATATATGTATATATAAATATATATATAGGCATATGTGTGTGTGAGTTTGTTTGTTTGTTTTGTGTGATCGAGTGCCTTTGGAAAGTTGATTCATGATTTTGCCCCCCCCCCATCTGAAAAATGGAACGACGCCCCTGTCGCCAAGTAATCGCGTTCTTCAAAAGAAAAAACAAAATCCCACATTATCGCGAAACGTCTTGTCTACCGTGTCGGAAAATCTATTGTATTTACCCTTAAATCTAGTCCGGTCCTCCACACATTCTAAGATTTCAAGGGAATATTTCTCAAATAGTGGATTCGAAAACATGGAATGTCCTCATAGTCCTCTCACGTGGTGTGGTTTCCCGGTTACCGGTTCATCCGATGATTCAAAATAAGGCATAGAAATCGAATATGTTTTGATTTACCGCGATCACCGGGTACTAAGTTCAGCCGCCAAGAGACGACGCGGTGACGTTGTCGAAACGTCGTGGTGTCTTCACCGACCTGAAATAGCTACTAGACAATATTTCAAGTCGCTAATCTGTCACGAAAAATGTACCCAGTGGCCTAATTTACCAAGATGCTACGAACGACTAGAATGGAAAGCATGCAGTTGGGTATCATTTTTAATTACACTCGCCGAATACGAAGTAAGCTGATGTTAATCAAAATAACACATGTTGTTACTATACAAAGTATATACCTGGGTTATAATTCAAATTAGAAAAGAAAATAGTCATACTTTGTTTTAAATGTATAGATAAGACGTTTTCGGACTTCATAATCTTGTTGTTCGCAATGTCATTAGCAATGACGTCAGCGACAGCTTTGCGCAACATGTAACATTTGCTAATATTCATTAGCTAGCTAGCCCTATATCAGCGCGGAGTATAAATAATTTCTATTAATAGGGAACCCAGCCTTGTTCATGAATGTTGTGACGGATAGGAGGAAAATAAAGAAAACAGAATGATGAAAAGTTGACAGAAATCAAGTGATAAGAAAGTTATGGCTGCTTTAAAATTGAGATCCCTAAATATATGTAGATTTCAAATTGGCAACTGGGTAAGTAAATTATGACAAGGGGCAATGACAAATTTCCCATAGGCCATGTACTTAATTATCAGGGATTTGTGGTTTTCTCCTAAGTACTTATTCCCTGGGGCAGTAATCTAAATATAACTCGGGGAGTATATAGTTTTATGTCCTCATGAAAGAAAAATATAATTTGAAGTATATAAATTTTTGCCATTTTATGTATTGGAGTACATGGAAGAGTAGCCCTTTGCCTTTCCCTTAAATCACTATGACATAACATATGCGGCCAATTTGAAGTCTCCATGGGTATAGTGATTACCAATTTCTGCACCTTTTAATAATTCATAACTTTCTTGTTTGTCAGATACTGTTAAAACTTGTCCGATTTTTTCTTTTTCCTCTAAAAACAAGTTTTGATTTCGGGTTGGAATCCCCTTTAGGCGTCAGCGTGTTTTTTTGTTGTTGCAGTTTTACACTTGGCTGAAAAAAAATGAAATTTCTTGTTAGTGAGGGTAAGGGTCGTGGAGGGAAAGGGGACTATATACAGGCCAATGTGGAGTTTGTGACAGGGACAAGTGAAAGTGAAGTATGTCGCGCCTCCAAAATGTCAGATTCCAAGGAAGTCACATCATTTCTTGATTAGCTTGGTCCTTTGACGAATTTTTAGCAAAGCTATTTTGACATGTTGATTGGCATCAGAGATATTGGGTCTCCATTTCTGCGACCAGTTGCCTTGGTCTCGATTTGAAGACCGATAGAAGTATTCTTCTATCTGATGTTGCAGATATAGCTATATCCAAGTCCACTTCTCTTTCTTTCTCTCTGTGTCTCTCTTTCAAAGACACTTCAGAAACACACACCCTTTTACTCTATCTCCCTCTCTCTCTTACACACACACACACACATTTCCCCCTTTCTGCACACACACACCCTCAGACACGTACCCTTCCACTCTCTGTTTCTCTCTCTCTCTCACACACACACACACAAAGACACCTCTCCTCTTTATCTTACACACAAACACCTTCAAACACACACCCACACCCACCCTACAACCTCACACATACGTTATTGGCGGAAATTTTAACCCATTTTTCATACATCGCATTTACACACACCCTCTCTCTCACTATACCTCACACACACACACCCTCCGTCACCCCCAATATTTTCTCATTCTCTATCTTTTTCTCACTCACTCACTCACCCCCCCCCCCCCCATCCCTATACCACACGCCCCAACCCATTCCTTCACTTTCTCGCTCCCTCTCTCACTTTTCTTTTCTCACATCGATATGGGATGTGTGGTTTACATCTATCAACCATCTCGGCTATTAAGTGAAAATGAGGTTGTAGCCACACCATTGTGGTGTAGACATTCGATCGCATGAAGTCGGTCTTGGTGATTTAAATTTTAAATGAGAGCAATTTCAATTTGTGAAACGAAAGATAAGAATGTTGTTATCGGTAAATATATACAGGAATGACCTACAGCAAATGAATCCCGACTTGTCTTTCTCTAAAGACAAAGTAAATCATCATTCCTAGTATATTATATTTTGTTGTGTCATTGTGTGGCTCTGTTTGTCACGTGCACAGAAGCTGAGATTCATAAACTCGTAAAAAGCTGCAACTTCTTTCACCCACTTCGCCCCTGATTTGATGGCCATGACCGAAGGGACTGAAAACCAAAATCTGTCGATTCTCTTTCCATTTCAAAAGATTACACCCACGGGCAAACGATCAGTTATTCATGTAGAGAATATAATGAATGGCGTGCTCTCAGATAATCTTCCATTAATAGGAAATCTGAACGACAAAAGCCCTCGTCTTCTCAAATAATTATATTCTTGCTGTCTGGAGAAAAGAACAAAGGTTTTTCTTTCGATATTCACCCGTAAGAAAAGGGAACGTATTAGGCCTATATATTATCTAAAGTAGATAGATTGATGTTGCAATTGCATTGTTCTCAAAAGGGGGCGATGGCATTAAGAGACATTTTCCGAGAAGGAATACCTAGTGATTGAAAAACAAAAAACTGAAGCATTACCCATGAGCAAACATATCATGTCAGAAAATCAAAGCGAGAGGCCAAAACAAAATGATATATGTAGTGGAAAGAAATATGTTAATTTTTTTTCACTTTCACATATTAGTGGATTTTTTGTGTTAATACTTCAACGTATTACTATATGAATACAGTGAATATATCTCCATTTTGCCATGCAGACTTCTTTCAGTCCTCTTCTTCATTTGGATTATTTTTGTAACACATTTCAAATTCTGAAATCGGCACACCCCCTGAAGTTTGAATATCAAACGATTTTATTAAATGAAACCGTGCCCCTGACAATTCGTTGCTAACAAGGGTTTTCTCAGTTATCGACTTTTCCAAAAATTGCAAATCAAATTGTGCAAACTCGATGCCAAATCGACTTTGACCCCGATATAACCAGAACACTTCTACGCGTTTGTTTTTATATTCTCACATTCCATAGTGGTGTGTTGTTCATGAAAGGGAAATTAATTCAATGAAAACTTTACTTCCGTCATTCTCACTCGAAAATGCGATAGATAGAGCGCACTATTATTTTGTGAATATTATGTTAAAATCCATCATAAAATTTGAGTTTTGTAATAAAAATGTCGAAATGTTTGCTCGCTCGCTTCCCTCACTCGCAACTTTGTGTCAATTTCACGTGGTCATATCTTGCTTCCTCAATTTTTTTGGCTTATTACGCCACTGGATGGCAACACTGACCAAGCTGCTATCTTTAAAAAATTCAGAGAAATCCATGATCTTGTATGCCTGAGAATCGTCACTCGTATCTTACTGCTGCTCTGTTCAACTATCGAGTAATGTCAACTCCTTTGTGCTGACAAGGTCCTTGAAACGATGCCTTGATTGAAAAGCAATCATAAAGGAATGAAATAATTGGAAATCTGTTGAGATCTTCTAAACAAAGGCTTTTATTTCCCTGGAGGATAAGATGCAACGAAGCCCTCTTACATCTGGTTATTATCTCAGTCACCTCTAAAATTGATTCCTTCTTGTTTCGAAAGCATTCCTATACACTGTCCCTGATGAGATGAAAACAGAATTACTCCAAAAGTCTGGCAGCTGAAAACGTTGAGAAGAAGTAAGGGAGGGGGTTCACTAACCTCTTCACTCCAGGCCTACGATAGACACTGACAAAGCTATCTGGACGTCGCATAGGTTGATCGATCAATAAGCCACTTTCTTACGTTACATCCAACAGGAACCCACACATGCAACCGTGGGAAGATAAAGAAACGACAGCTAGAATCGGAGACTTGAAAGAACGCAGTAAGAGCTTTATGATCTTCATTTTCTACGGCGTCTCAGTTATTGGTATAGATCATTTTTAAAAGGGAATGTTCTTGTAAAAGGCGTTGTGATATAGTGGACAGCATGCATGGCATTTGAAACGACTATGGACGTGAAATCCCGCCAAATAACATAAAAATGGTTTATATGCTAACTCCAGATGGGTGTTTCATAGAGGTCTTCGCAAGTTAAAAACGACTTTGAGAACGACTGGTGATCCATTCTTGTGGTAAATGATATTCACCATTAAATGTTCATTGGTGATTATTTAGCACGTAAGAAAGGTTCACCAGTCGTTCTTAAAGTCGCTCTTAACTTACGAACAGCTTTATTAAACACCCACACTCTAAATTCCAAGGATTCGAAATAAATCCAGATCGGCTGTGAATAGTGACCAGGAGAATTTTGGATTTATTTTAAATCTTAAGGATTAACTTTTAAATCTCAAACGATTTAAATTCAAATCTTTTAGATTTATATTTAAATCAACAAGGTTTAAATCTAAATCTAATATTCTACCGCATGGTCACAATTCACAGCCGATCTGGATTTATTTTAAATCCTTGGAATTTAAATTGCACCCGGTTTCAAGATGTAGGTTAATAAAATATAGTGAGGGTCACAATCTTCAAAAATAACTAAACACATGCACTAGATTTAAAAGTATATCTGATTGTTTTTATTCAGTCTGAAGAACATCTTTTCATCAGTTAATTGGCGATTTTAGCCTCAGCTTCTTGGCATTAAAAAAAAGGAAACAGGAAAAGCTCTGTTTTTGGAATTATCTTTTTTTATAATAGGCTTTTCTTCATTATTCTTGAGTGACTTTATCTCAGCCAAAGAAAAAGACCATTGTGAACCAACTTTAGACCAGATTATTCTACAATTATTTATAGGGCGAATAATGACGATAAAGTGACGTACAGATATTATCTTTGAATACTCTTAAGAGTCTCTGAGAGCCGTTAATGACGTAGAGACGTGATGACATTCTGCTTTGTCAATAAACAATGGCTAGTAATACCGTAATGATTCAGAACACTGTTAAAAGCATTGCTACCACACGCGATTTATAGACATTATATTAGGCAGCTTTGGCAACCGCGACGCAGAACGCTTTCGAGAACATAGATAATGTATTGTCAAATGCCCATCATGACAATTAATTTTTTTTCGAGGGTTGGTGAATCGAAGCAGCAGTTTCGTCCTGGACTCTGGAAAAACGAAATATTTGCAATTTTTCGTCAGCTCCGAAACTTAGGACGATCTGCTATTCCGGTTCAAAATCTCTTTTAATATGGCGTGGCCCCCACTCTCCAGTCTGAACTTGGTGTAAGCATGTTTCCTTAAAATCACTTTACTCTGACCACCATGTGGGGAGTAAAAATATCAGGCGTATCATGTTACTCTACAAATGAAACAAATTCAATCAATTATGGAAATTTGATTTACCTTCGAAAACAGCGAGACGATTCAAGTCTGAATTAAATTTCATTTCCCAAAACCGCTGAGGAAGCAGAATTTAATAAGTTGATTTCAGTCTGTTGCAATGCGTTTTGTCTTGAAGATGCTGTTTTCAGGTTTGATGCATTTTCTCCTTCAAGGAATTCAAAGGAAGAAATTGGAAATTAGTTTCGTCTTCTTAGACCCTACCCATTACTTTAAAACTTGACCAAACCAATCAGGAGATACGACGCCATATTGGTACTTTTAATTTATGTGATGGGGGGGGGGGGCATGCGCCTTTAATCCAACCCCATACGGCCGTCACAATACTTATTGGCCAGGGGGGTCGAGGTTCGAGGCCTCAGTTACGTCTTTCGGATGGTAACATTAAGGATGATAAGAAT